>NC_052018.1:20498248-21147856 GCF_015832195.1 Motacilla alba alba | reverse complement strand
TATACTTGTAAATAAATTACTCCACAATCTGAAATAATATGCCTGGAAAAATATTGAAACTGGCATTTAGTTCACCCTCCTAACTCAAAGTAGGGCATGATATTTGTCTAATCTCTAAATTTAAATTAGTAATCTTTAGAAATATCATTTTTCTATCAACAGAGCATCTAGACACAAAAATAAATATATAATGTTTAAATGGCATTTTAGGACAGGACAGCCCTCATCTGGCAGTGCTCTGGAGAGTAATGGGACCCTTGTTCACCAACAGGGACTTGCTGCAAATTTACTTTTTTACCTCAACAAAGCTAAGTTCAAAAAGGAGAAAATTTCAGCAGAACAATAAAAATGCTGAGAGGAATTATTGGATGCCACACTGTAGAACTTTACAGACTATTTCGGTACAGTTAAGACATTCTTTAGTCATTCACAACACTCCAACTGGAAATTTCAATATCTCCTGAAGCATAGGTTTGTGAAAAGCATTAGAAAATGATGTCAGTAATTTCTCTTTGGTTAAAGGATAACCTATATTTGGTCAAACACCTAAGAAAGCTTTTATGGAAAATTAATTCATGAATATACTAAAAGCAATTGGCTGTGAAGTTTTTTTGTTGATTTTTATTCACCTAAAATTATGGGAGATTTTACTCTGTTTTCTATTACTATTCAGCCCTATTAGTACTGTGGAAATATCAGCTAGAGGATTAGCAAGGAATGGTCCAGTATACATGGAATTAAGGGAATGGGAGAGAGAGGTGATACTTTGAGCTCCCACTCTAATATCTTTATTTTTTTCCCCACTAGAGATCACTTTACTGCTATGCCAGCAGAGCTGCTAACCACAATGCAGAAGATACCAGCAAAACATTTCTGCTGGCATAGTTTATCCTATAGTTAATTTCTGCACCTATCTAAGAATTTTTATGTGAGAGTAAACTCTGTGGAGCTGTTCTCCATAACAAAGTTCTCCAGTGGCCAAGCAGGTGGCACTGAGAAACCCAGGGTTGTCTTCTTTCTCCTGCCAAACCCTGCCTGCAAGCTGTGGGCAGGGACTGCGGTTCTCTCTCCCTGCTCTGCTCTGCCTGCTCCCATCACCGTGCTCATGGGATGCAGAGTCCTGACCCTCTTGGTCTCCAATAGCTTTGTGACACTTGAAATTGTTTTCCTTGTCATCACGTACACACTAATAGCCAAACACAATTTTCAGGGTGTAAAACTGAAACTCCAGTCAGCACCCATGAGAAACACATATCTTTGCCTGGAGACGCCCTGTGAGTGCAAGTGACCAGATGTCTAACCCTGGGAACTGTTACAGACACATATCTGTATTTCTTACCTATAAATGAACACACAGACACACACATACATACACATATATAAATAATATAGAACAGAACACAAATAACTGCCTGCACAAACAATATAAGAACTCTGCAGAGACTTCAAAATAAAACTCATGGCAACTGACCAAATTAAAAAAAAATCCTCTGAAAAAAGGAGAGAGAGGTTATTTTTGTTGCAATTATTATCTCTTTTTCTAAGACCTGATGAGTGAAGTTCTTAAAACAACATTATGGAAGAAAAGGTTCAGTGCAAGAAAAAAATCAATATAGCAATCAGAGAGCTTTTGGTGATCTCAGGGCTGTTGTGTTAACACCAAAACTGAAATTGTTTTCTAAAATGCAGTTCTTTATTAAGTGTTCCCATGTTTAAAACAAAATAGAAGTGGTATCATAAGGACAGCCTTCTCCTATGAGATGCTAAGCTATATTCAGTCTTCACATACAATTAATATATCCAGGCCAAAAAGAAATGATTCAGCATTAAGAATGACAATTTAAATGTGCAAACGTTGCTGTATAGTGTTTTGGGAATAGTAGTCTTGCTGGAAGATGGAAAACCATATTTATTTGCTTTTGGCTCAGGCATTTCTGTTTATTTTCTTCAAGAACTGGCAAATGTTTAAATTTGCCAAGATACATTTCATGCTGTGATGTTATTAAATTTAAGTTCTTGAGGATAAATACCCTACAACCTCTGTAGCTCAGACTGGGGATACAAAATGTTTTAAAGACTCAACAGGAAAAAAAATCATTCACACAGAGGTTTTAGAATGCTGTGAAACTCATTCTCCTGCTGAAATTAATTATTTGAAACTTTCTTTTACTTAATGTAAGTGCTATTAGATGAAGAGATACCATTTAAAAATAATGGATTTTGGAAATTTCAAGAAGATCTCTTGAAATGAGTTATATACAATGAAAAATAGGAACTTTAGACAGTCAGCTGAACACAAATTCTGACCTTGCAAACACTATGTAGACCTATTCTATAACTTCTTTAACCTATTAGGGAGGTCAAAAAGTTCCCCAAAGAACAAGTAATTAACCCATTTTTGTGAGTTTAAAAAAAGAGACTTCAAGGATTTCAGTATCGAAAATGCGAGGTGACCCCACATCTGGGAAATGGTTGGCATCTGACTCCAAGGCTTTGGAATGCTGAACATTCACGTTATTAAAACTATATCATACTACATTATACTATACTATACCTATACTTACTACCAACTACTGAAGAATACTATTAAAGAAAACTCATGACTGTCTCCCAGCAGTCAGGACACAACTTGGACCTGATAGGCTGACTAATATAAACAATTCCACCAGAATCCAATCAAGCAATCACCTTGGGTAAACAATCTCCAGAACACATTCCACATAAGCACAAACACAGGAGCAGCAAATGAGATAAGAATTGTTTTGATCATTCTTTTCTCTGCTTCTCTCACAGCTTCTCTCTGTTCAGAGGGCATGTGAATACCACATTCCAGTTGTATTTTATCAACTCTGTTATCAGGGAATTGCTCTTTCTTTTTCTTTTCCAAATTTGAGTCCCTCTTCAAAAAGGGAAACAAAATCCTGATACTATGTCTTGTTTTTTTGACTGAAATATTCCAAATTAGGGTCACTAACTCCTAATATTAATAAAAATTACTGAAGTCCATATTGTCTTCATGTCCTATGTAGAATTTATAGAAAAGTACCTTCTTATTTGCCATTTTACCATGCAGCAAGCTGTTCCAGAGTATATCTGGTGTGCAAAAGTATAGGTTCACATGATGGGAAGGAGAATTGTTCTGCATCTGAGAACAGGTAGTCAGCTAAAGTCAAGTCGTCCAAGTTTTCCTCATGTAGTACCCAGTTTCATATTCCAAAGAGTAACAGCTCTAACTGCATCTCCACGTGTTCAAGTGAGGAAGAGGTACGGATGCAAGCGTGTTTCCCTTGCTCATTTCATATGGCTGCAGATTTGACTGGGGCTGTGCAAAAGGAAGAGCTTACAAAGAGAGGAGGCAGGAGACATCCATCTCTAGCCTGCAGACTCCTTGCTAGGAAAGAGAGGGGCTAACGGCCTGTGTGTTTCTCCCCTTTGCACCCTAAAATAATCCTACTCTTTCAAAGGAGATCAAAGCCTTGCTCTTTGAACATCTGCTTCAGACTGAAAACACTGATGTTCCTACATCAGTAACAGGTGATCTGGGAAGCAGGTGCTTTGGGATTCTTAATGATGACACTGTAATGTCAGTATTCAGCCCTGCAAAGACTTGAAGAATTGAAAAATACGACACATGCGAAAAAGGTACTGACGAATAACCATTATGAAAGGCTTGGAAAATCTTCCACAGGCAAATCAAAGGAAAATATGTTGTTATTTGACAGTCCCTAGAAGGGTATTAAAGTCTTCATAGAATCAATGGAAGGGGAAAATTCTGAGCCCTGCCATAATGAAAATAAGGACAAAACCCACAGTCCATAAAGCACCAGAGGCTGAAGGAAGGAAAACCAGCCGTACTCACTGCCCCTCCCCAAATCCTCTGTTGTTACTTGGCAGACTTGTGCACAACACAGTAGAGAAATATGATTGTAAAATAAAAAAACAATGACGTAAAAACATAGACATTTTTTGCTTTGAAAAGGTCAGTGCAAGAAATAGAAATTGGCCTTTTAGTCACCATGCTGGCCTGGCTCAAGACCTGAGGGTACATCATAGCCAGAACTCATTGAGAGGGAAAGAAGATGATCAGGAAACACTACTCAGACATGATGTTGAAATTTGTAAGAGCGCAGGGAAAGATGCTAGTAAGAAAACTTAATATGAATTCATTTGTGGTCTGAGAAAATCTCAGCTGAGACAATAATTCAGATTGTCAGGGGTTGAAATATTTATAAAACTGAGCCTGAAGAACAAGGATAATTGACCTCAAAGGGAATCACAGGGAGCTGGCTACTGAGTCCTAGGACCACTTTGATATATTACTATCATTAGCGCTGTCTTGGATCTTGTTCCAAAATAGTCTACATTATTTTTCACTTTATCCCATCACTCCTTTCAAGGTGTCCACAGGACATGAGAGAATAATAATGATTCTTGACAAAATTGTAATAAGAAAATGCAGATGAATTTTCTAATAATGCATATGCCTGTCTAACTGCAGAAGTACTTTAACTGTTGTTCTTGCCTGCTATGCTTTCTGTTCTTCCAGCAGGCTGAAGTGCTAGTAAAGGAATAGAAACATTTTTAAAATGGCTGCTCACTAAGTGGCAAAATCACAGGTTTCAGGTAAAGGGCAAAACAATGTTCATGTAAGACCACCCTGTGCGCTCTGGCAAAGGGTCAAGCACTGGAGAAGTGAATGGGAAAAATGTGTCAAATTTGGAGCTGTGGATGGAGCTATTGCACCATCTGAGCTCTATGTAATACCAGACTGATCCTGCACTGGACTCTAGGGTTGGTTCTTTAACTACTTCCACAAAACCTTACTCTGGGAAGCACCATCTTGTGCAGCTAGCCACAGGACAGTGTTCTTATGTATTATGGTTCTTTGCTCCCACAGAATGAGTAAGGACAAACCACAACTCACAGCTTTATCCTAACAGATTTCATATTTTAGTAATTGTCTGTATACTGAAAATATACTGAAATGTTCTTACTTTCTTCAGAAAGATCATTTTCTTCTGCTTCTCTTTCCATTTCTTTGCACCATCCTTCCATTCTCTTAGTTTCAGTGTGTAGTAACTTCATAAACCAAGATCCGTCCCGTCGACACGGAGACATTCGACCAGTCTCTACCGTCTCGATGGCTGGCTCCAGCCAGGGTTCTGGTGGTGGAAGGTTTGAGGTGTCAACTGGGGTCCTATAATCTTCTCTGTAACTGAACAGTCCCTGTGTCCGTACAGTTCTCACTGCACTATATTGGGTGGGTGTGCTGGGCTCTGAGTGCTGCTGGAATGATGAGCCAAATTGAAGTCCCTTATCCTCCATGGTAATGTGTCCTGGAAAACCCTCCAGTTCCAGGTCAGCCTGGACAGCTGCTGTTACACTGTTCGAGCGCTTGAATCGTCCATGTCTTGGTGAAGAGGGAAGAAAGAAAAGACATTAAGACATATAAATAATGCATGTGATGGTACAGAGACACAGAATAATGTTTCAGCGAGAAGGAATGGATTCTGTTCTTCTCATTGGACTTTATCTTAAACATTTTTTCTTTGCGTATAGCTCACTAAAATTAGATGGTGAGTAGCAAGAGAGAGGAAAAAAATGCATAGTGGATCATTGATCTAAGCAAGGCTACAAAAGAAAATAATTTAAATTGTCTCTGGAAGCAAATCTTGATTTCTTCTCATTCTACAAAATAACGCGTGTCATTACTAAATAAACTGGAAATAACTAGCAGAACTAGAACTTCCTGATAGAAGTCTGTAAAGTATATATATATATATATAAATTTTCCAGTGTTCAGAATTTTAAGTAGAAAAGATCTGAAAATCTGCTCAGTTAGGACTTTTGAGAATCCTGTAATAAAAGAAACATAATATCAGCACATTAAACACTGTGGATTGTGGGGTTTTTTTGGTCATATAGAGTGCCCATTAAAAGTTGATTATCCACTGTTATATGACACTGAATATATATGAATATATATATGACATTTTAGAAAAGCTTTGTGTTAAAATGTTAGAGAAGCAAAGATTATTTGTGATATCTTTCCACATTGGAGTCCACTATCTCAAATTATTTGTAGTCCATGATGGCAAAAGGCAATTAGCAGCCAGATACTCTCATACAGCTGCTGTGAAATGAGATAATGGTCCTGGTCCAGTACTTGACAAACAGTACCTAGTAGGCTTAAGCTGTGGGTCAGTACATGGGCCAGTAGCTTTACAAAACCAGAGAAGGACTGAACAAATCAGAATGCTGATTCCAGTTTAGAATAAAGGTACCATCCTAAGAATTTTGTTTCCTTTTGTGGACTGGGAAAGCCTGGATCAGCATGAGGAGTCCTGTCAAAAGAAAACTGTTCCAATATGTAGCTCTTAGTATTTGTTCTGACAATAATGAAATTATATTAAGCCACTATTTCAATTTAATACTTTAACTTCCTTCCCTCCAATTAAAAAGTGGAAAGTTAGATAAATGTGAAGCAACGGCTAAGCAATCTCCACAAATTTTACCAAATGAAAATCATGCATATAAGGAATTTGGTTTTGAGGATTATTTAGTGGCAGCACCTGGCAGGTGTTATTTCTTAAATCAGTTTACAAATGCATGCTGTGTTATGAAAGACTACAGATTTTTGAACATGCTTAAATTACCGCTTTTCATCTTCCACTTGAATTCCAACAGAGTGGTATTCCCGTAGGCCTCTGCTTTCAGTATCTGAATCAGTTGCTGTTTCCACCTAATTCAACACAAAAGATACATCTGCAGAGTGAGCATTGACAACTCAGCACAATTTTGCACACACTCATTCAAAATTAATTATATATTTCATCTCTTACTGCTAAGAAACACCTAGCACAGTCAAATAAATGCAATAGGTATTCAGCCTGATATTATTTTTTTTGGTGCTGTATCTTATTAAAGTTTTGCACAAATACTTCTGCTATGTAATTCCCTATTTCAAATCCAAGCGGAAGCACTTACTCAGTTTGGTGGGATCAGGGAGTAAGCTTGGTCTGGAAGGGCTGTTCTTAGGATGAGGAATCCACAGGGTAACCCCATTTTATATTATTATAAACCAGTCTCATTATTGTCCTTGATTTACAAAATAAAATAAAGTCTGAAGTAGCCCCATAAGCTTGGAAGTGATAAAAAGAAATGGAGCAATGAAATTTTATTGACAACTATGTTGACAAATATAAAACCATTAAATGATGTGAGGGATACAGCAGAATGCCCTATCTCACCTTTTTTTTAATAACACAGTCCTGAAAATGCTGTATCAGGCAGGCAATTTATGCACTTTTTATAGCATTCCCATCTGAAATACACTTACCGAAATATATTCACAGTAGTTTCCTTCAAGACTGAGACTTGTGTTTGCAAGGTTCTGTGGGATTTTATACAGCACTCCCCACCACCACCACACTGCCCCCAAGTCTTTGACACAGACAGAGCAAGTGCTGCAGTATGCAAATTATACTGAATCAAGGAAGAGGCAGGAAAAAAAGAAAAAGAGTAGAACTGACTTTTCCTTTTGAATAATATTGTCACTGTTAAATAAAAAAAATATTATCAACCGGTTTTCCATATGCACACTCCATATGTGAATTCAAAGAATATATCTGATGATACAGATAAGAAAATTTTTACCCTTGCAGCAGTCACAGGCATCTCTGGAAAGAGCCTGATGGTCTTTGCAGCTGTGTCTCAGCTGCACAGTCCCAACCCCACCTGGTTTCTGAAGGGATCCAGGGACAAGGTGGGAGGAGGGTGGGAAACGAGTGCATATGTGGACTATACTTGCGGAAGAGAGTTGCTGGTAACTTTTCCTTCCATCTCTAAGCCATAGCTCAGCGTGCAGTCACATGTAGGTGAATGGAAGGGAACTCCAGCCACCAATGAGTACACGTTCATATTTATATGTGTGTAAGTCTTGGAGATGTTAATGAAACAGCTAGTGCAGGAATTCTCTAGTAAATGTTAATGGCATGCTTGAGCTGCACAGTATAGCACCAGGCACAGGTGTGCTAAAATGTCTGGCTATCAGTGTGACAACAGTCCAGGAAAGACACATTTCACAGCAATTCCCTTTATTCCACACAAGGTCTAGGGGACAGTGCATGCTGCCTGGAAGTGCAACTGCATGGAAGCTCGCTGAGTTCATTTTGATGGGCAGTGCATTGAGAGAACTAATATATCAGACTTGGTAACAGAATGTGGTGTTATCAGTACAAAAAGAAAGATTCCTCTTGACATTGGCAGTAAAAAAAAAAACCCTCAACCACAGAGGTCACAGATTGGAGGAAAAAAAAAAACCAGAACAACCAACTGAAATGATAGGTAAAATGGTTTCCTAGTTAAGGTGGATCTTGGCTGCAACATGGGTGAGAAGCCTCAGCTGCTTGGGGCGTCATAGTCTCTGAAAGAACATTGCTCTATGCAAAGCAGCCATGAGGTCCAGCTGTTAGCACAAAGAGATGTCTATCTATCAGGAAATGAAGACTTATCTATAGCAAAGAAGAGTCCAAAAGAGCCGTAAATAACAAATTCTAGTCTAAGTGAGGGACTAGGCACTCAGCTAGTGCTCTCAGTGATTAGAGGAAAGCTGCATATAAAACATTAATTTCCTGAATTAACTGGTCAAAGAATGAGATACTCATGTAGGCTGTTGCGGGGGGCGGAGCAGAGAGACAAGTTACACTTTCTGCTTTGACTTCTGCAATGAGACCTCAGTCAAACATGAATGGACAGGTTTTGAAGAGTGAACTCATTCTCAGGGGTAGAGGAGATGATTGACAGGGGATGTTATAAATGTCTACAGGTATCTGAAAGGAGGATATCAGAAGAATATTTCCAAGCTTTTCTCAGTGGTGCCAAGCAATAAGACAAGAGGCAAGAGGCAGAAACTGAATACAAGGAAGAACACCTTTACAGTGTGAGTGACCAAGCACTGGAACAGATTGCTCAGAGAGGCTGTGGATTCTCCTTCCCTGAGGATGTTCAAGAACCATCTGGATACATTCCTGTGCAGTGTGCTCTGGGGTGACCCTGCTTTAGTAGGGAGGTTGTACCAGATGACCCAGTGGTCTCCCAACCTGACCCATTCTATGACTGTGTAGTGAATAAGAGCAGATAACACAAAATGCTTAGACTGTGGCTCCTGGTTGCACCTGTAGGAGTGCTAGCAGGGAGATGATGTCCGAGGTGGGGAAAGATTTTCTGGAGGATGTTGTTTGATGTTGAAATCCATAACAACAATTGGAGTGATGAGGAAGTCTAAACTGTTGCTAAGAGCTGTGGTACTGGGGTTCATCCCAAAGCAACCAGTCAGTCTGAGTTAAATCACATAATCTAGGAACAGATTGCCCAGAGAAGTTGTGAATACCTTATCCCTGGAAGTGTGTTTGAGGCCAAATTGGATGGGACCCAGAGGTCCCTGGTCTAGTGATGTTCTTGTTCATGGAAAGGGGTTGTAACTAGTTCTTTAAAGTCCCTTCCAAACCAAACTATTCCATAATTCAATTCTATTTTATTATTCTGTTGGACTGGGTCCAAAGGAAAAGACCATCATAATTTCTTATTACTTCCACTTGTTGATCAAGTTCCTTGAACTTATTTGCCTGAACTGCAACTCCAGATGATAGTGTCAGTGATGTAGGCACAGGCTCCACAGGGTTACAAGCCTTAAGGTTTGACAAGGGAAAAGGGGTTTGTGGGTGGCCAGATTGAAGAAGTTGAGCAGGTGGAAGCAAAGGGTTTATCAGGGCCTTCTGCTCACTCACATGGCTCAGCAGGGAAGGACAGGACATTGTGGCCAGTTCAGACCTGAGAAGAAACCAGAGAGATGAAGCCAAGCTGACATCTCCTCATGTGTCAGTCTTTGCCTTCAGCCCTTTCCAAAGAACTGCACTTCCTTCAAAAAGTGATATCCTTGGGATGACCATTTTTATATAATGTGCTCCTTGGTGTCTAGGGAGTGAGTCCTGGGGTGTGATGGGTAGGCCAGATTCCTGAACACGGAAATAGGGTAAGGAGGGTCAATAGAATCATAATTGTGGGGGCAATATATGTCTAATAACATTCTGGAAGTGACCAACGGCCAATGGACAGAGAATAGACTTTAACTTTCCATGGAGATGGCTCAGCAGCTCAGACATAGTGTTGTTGGAAACATGACGATCCAAAGACATAAACAAGGAAAGGCCCCTACAGAGAACATCAATCGGTCCATCAATTTTTTTTCTGGAACAAAGCAGGCAGACTTGCAACACACACCCTTCTTCATTATTGCATATCAAAAACATACCTGTTTTTACCAGCTACATTGTTTGGTTTAGTAAGAAATAGCAGGTCTTCTTTTGAACTCTGCTTCTGATATGTGGAGGCAGATTTACCTTTTACCTTTATTTGGAATGGGTTTGAATCTTTCTATTGATGCAACACATTGAGAAAAAGTTTTTTATTGGTCTGTTTTCAAGTGTTTACTTACTGGCATTTCACCTGGAGATATAATCCTGAGTAATTTACCCAATATGCAATTGATACTTAGAATTCACAGGCACAAATGAAGTAATATGCTCTAAAATTTTAATCCAAAAAAATTATCAGAAAAATGATGATCCAGGTGTCAAAATAAAAATTATATTACTTATCTCTAGATATAAACTCTTGCCAAATTCTCCTTCCCTCCAGCTTGCCAAGACTGACACTAAATAAATGACCTTGATATTTTAATGCTTTCATTTTCTCACTATGCCTTGTAACCACAGGAGAATACCAACTGTGTGTGTGTGTGTGCCTGTGTGCGTGTGTGCACGCACTGGCAAAATCTAACATTGCAAATATTGTAACAACCAACAAAATGTAAAATGGAGGCAAATACCAAGACAAGCAAAAGTGAAAAATAAGACAGTAATTTGCAATCATAAAGAAAAAAAATGAACAAATAAATTGCATTGCTGCATGACAGATACTATAAAGGCTCCTGCTAGAAAACAGCAGGAAACTCTTTAATCTGATTGCCAGGCTAAACTCAAATGAGCAGAGGATAAAAAGTAATACATTTGGTTTGATTGTGTGACTCTTGAAACTCAAATAGCTTTTACTAAATCTGTTATTATAGTCCTTTACTCATTATTGTTTTAATATTTACATGGGTTCTAAAAGCCTTAATATTTTCAAATTGGCCTACAGTCTCAGTAAAGCAAAACAATGTGAAGAATTTCTCTCTGTATGTTTATGATGGAATCTTACACAAAAGAGGAAAGAAGAAACAGGCAGTCATATCAAAAGCAGAAGAAAGGAGTAGATCTAATATAGTAAATACGCTTCCTCTATCATTGCAAAAAAAAAAAAGAGCTAAAAGTTTCTTAAAATTGGCATTTTATGCCATGAAAAATGTCATATGTGCTTATGTCCACTAGGCTTATAATTTTAGAGGCAAATGTAATGGAGCACCTTGAGATTATTCCTATCTTATCAATGATCCTTGTGAGTCCCTTCCAACTCAGGGTATTCCATGATTCTATGATTCCATGTCTTACCTTTCACAAAGACCTAACTATCCCCTCCACATTCCTTGCTGTCGATACAAGGAGCAGACAATATTATCAAACCTCAGAGATCAGTCACTGCTGGCTGATACAGCTCTAAATTTGAAAACTAAGTATCAGATACTAACACTGCTTTAGTAGTAAAGGATCTAAAGTAAATTATATGAACACAAAATTATTTGAATAAATGCAAATCACTATTGAAAGTAACTCGCTTGTAATAATCAATCTTAGTATGTCTACAGGCTCATTCTAGCAAAAAATGCATAAACTAAAATATTCTTTTAAAGTATTTACTATACTTTTTAGATAATATTTTAACTACTCTGAAAACAATATTTATTTCTGTTTTAAAGCTTTACTCTGCTCTTAAACATGAGCACTGCAACTGCAATAACATTGCAGCATCCTAAAAATTCCAGTCTAAGCTTCTATGCATACTGTCTCAAATGTAGACTTGAAGTTAATATATTCAATGCATAAGAAAACAGATTTTAACCTGTTGGCTTTCACTTCACTCTCATAAACATTAGCAGTAAGAGTCCTTCAGGCCACATTATCTCTCCCCATGCGACTTCACTGCCCTCAATGGGTTTTCACTGCTGTAACCAATTTTTTTCTATAATTAGAGTTTTATAAACAATCTCTCTGATGATGTACAGGAAGGGAAATAATTCACCTTTCCTCTCTTGCATAGACTTCTCAGTGATAACAAGACTAAAATAGAGTAGAAAACACTACTTTTGACACTAGATCAAGTACATGTAATTGTGAATTCAGATAACCACTCTTAGGTATGGGGAGACCTTATTTGTATGCAGTGACTTCAAAGTAGGAAAAACACTTCAAATAAAACTACAATAGTAATAGCTATTGCTTTCCTTAACTGATGGAAAATTTTAACCAGCCAAAAACATACACCATTTCAAAATAATTTTTAGAAACATGGCAAAATGAACCTATACTTTAATGCTTGTGAGATTTTTCGTGTCTCACGATGGAGCTCCATTTTGCCACTCTGCTACTTCCCAGCTGAACATCTGGACTACTCAAATATGTGGACTGGCACAGTAGCTGCTAATTATCAAAAGAAGCAGCTAGAAAACTTCCTCTGATCTTTTAAGAAAGGACTTTTTACTAAAAATACAAGCCAGACTTTAGAAATGGGATTTATGTCAAGTTTGTATGAGATTGTAGCAAGAAAATAATGTACACAGTATGGATTACTGAAAACTTTTTTTGGTGCATTTAATGCTAAGTGGCAAATTGCTCTGAACCAAAAAATATTCACAGACTTCACCAGGCAATGGACTTCATACACTTCCCTCACAAAAGCACAGTCTAAGGGCCATTTTAGGAGGAGAATAAACAGTACTTACTTCAATAGCTTTGGATCATTTATGATCCAAAGACCAGTGTAATCAATGCAAATATTTCTTTTGATTGCTGTGTATACACTGAAGTAGAGCACTAACAGAGACGGTATAACCTAAACTGTACAAAGAAAATGTAGCTGCCTAAGTACATTTAACATATGGGCACAAAATGCTCTGTGTTAAAGGGGAATTCTAGTTTGAGAGTGCAGAATATCATTAACAGCATTTTTACTATGTGACATGAATAAAATATATATATATATATATATATATATATATATATATATATATATATATATATACATATATAAAAAAAATTATGCAGAAGATCTCCTTTTGTTAAAAAAAAAAGTAGGCAAGCAAGCTATTGCATTAATCTCCCTGGATACAGCCTTTAATTTATAGGAAGGATTTGTTCAATGTAGATTTTGGAGATTATAAAAGGCCCACTAAGTATTTTGAAGCGTGATCTTCTGATGATAAATGAAGATGACTGAGTCCATTCTCTACGCTACAATTAGGGCTTGTCTCCAAAAATATGACCATGAATCAGCCTTCGCACTTAGAATATTTGCTTCCGTCTCATTTGTTTCCAGGGTTTGTGTTCATTTTGAGAAGCCTTGATGTCTTTTAAATAGAGAAGAAACAAAGGACTGCATGTTTTGAAGAGTTGAAATAAATAGGAGGAATTCCTTGACATATTTTTTCATATATATTTCACATTCCCAATGCTTTTAATATGAAATGGTTTATAACTAGAGCAGATTTGAAATGTTAATCATTAGCATATATACCAGGGTGTGCAAAAGAGCGAGGAAAATCCTGAAAAATATCTTAGCAACAACCTTGTTCTGATTTAGTGTTTATTTTATTCTTGACAATCTTTACTCTCCATTTTAATTCACATACTTTGATTAGTCTTTTGCTGTCATGATAGGAGACAGATATGAGGTTTAGAGCTACTAGTATTACAAGAGTCTTGTTCTTTTTATATCCACATATTCTTTCAATTGCTGAATAAATTTTTAATCCCAAAATCAGCATTTTTAAATTCATTTGAATTTATGAGACTGTATTTTTTTCCAGTGCCTATTGACATGCCTGACAATATTTGTCTTGGTTCGAATATGTCAGTGGAAAAAATAAAACTTAAATAAAGCCAAAACAAATCAAAACAAAAAAACCAAAGCCCCCAGCTATTTTCTGAAAAAGCTTCATTTCCAAAGCTTTTATTTTTTTGTTCAAAATCCCATCTGGGATAGAACTAACACACCGTGAGATGGATTAGTGTATCTGTGCTGTTCTGTGTCTCTGCAGACAGATGTTACAGATCTATAGTAACTCCAGTGCTTCTCTACGAGCTCAGGCTCTCTGTGCATGTAAGTACCACCCTACTGGCACATGCCTAGCATGCCAGGGCTTTTCAAAAGGACTTCTCTTCACTACATGTACACTATACAAATTATATATCTCAAAAAACCCCTAGGCTGGTCCATTGTATTTCCACTTGCAGTGGCACCACTGGTCACTCTGTACCTTTGTTCCTCTCAGCTCCTGTATGAAGCTCTCTTGGCAAACATTCTCCCATCAATGTGTTAAAGCAGTGGAACAGTAAAAAACGCACAAATTAACCATCCTGATAGCAAATTAACTAATGCAAATAAATGCAAATTCAATGCATTACCCTGGCATGGCATGCTAATGAGAAAACAAGTCATTTAGTCAATCAAGGAAATATGCAAATAAAAAACATCCTTTTTCAAGTTACTTTGACACAGAAGTCTAAAAAAAATTAAATACTGCAACTGTACTTTGAGTACATGAATTACTATTTGTGTAGCTTGCAATAAGAACATTCTACCTTGTGTTTTTTTTCTGTTCAAACCTGGCAATAGCAATATAACAAAATGTATTTCCTATTTTAAAATACTGCAGAAATGTATTTTTCTCACTAATGTGATATTTGAAACTTAATGCTGAAAAAAAAACCCCAAGCAACTAAAATGTGCTCGGCATACTGTTGAAAATTCAACTTTATCTAGTGTCAAATGGTACAGCCAAGCAGTTTGTATTTCTTGAAAGATAATAAACAGCTCACCCTTCTAAGACCTGCTGTTGCAAACAAAATTTGCCTTTCTCCATGTGTGCATCTGAGGACTGCTGTTACAGTCCAAGTGTCAGATGGCAAGTTGCTATGGAAGATCTGCTGCCCCCAAGGAAACAGGTATTTTTGTGGATTATAAGCACATATGATTAAACACAGCACACATAAAGAAGGGTCAGGGCGCAGTGAAAAGTACTGGTCATCACCTGTAGTTATAAACAGGATCAAGCGATGTAATCAAAGTTCCAGAATTAATTGCTGGACTATCAGGACTGACCAAATCAAGACACCAACATTGATAAATACCACCGTGCACAGTTGCTGTAAAGGAGAGATAAGACAGCACTAGATACTATTCCTTTCTGCATAGTAAGTTTCAGGTGAGGAGCTAAAAGGTACCAAAGATTTTTTTGCCGCTCCTTTATCTCCCAGTGTTATCTCCCAAGCTCCTTTTCTGAACAATTTAGGATACACTAATTACTTTGTAAAACATTTGAAAAGTAGACATCTGAATATTTTGCCATGGTTTTTCAATTGAATTCTAATTTTCTGCATCCGAAGAATCAGCAGCAAGTACTTTAATGCCAAAGAAATGGACAAACAGCTTTCTGGCAAAGCTGATTCTTTCCCATTAGTCTAATGCATTATGGAACAGCAAAATTACAGCATGCTAAAATGTTAACCTGTAAAGTTCAATCCGCAGCTGTGACATGCTTAACCCAAACACTTTTGTATAACTATATTATAAAATTAATGGAAATGCAATTACTACTTTTTAAAGAAAATCACATATTTTCTTTTATATTCTTGTATATTTCTAATATACAGTCACTCACTGAGCTTTTTTGCATGGATGATTGCCTTCTCAAGATCTATGTTGCTGTCTCCACAATACTTATGTCCAAATAAATGTCAGTTTCTCTATAGCTAATCTAGCAAAAGTAAGCACAAAAGTGAACCCAGTGATGTAAAAGGGGATATTCATCAGAATAGAAGCCTAAATTTTCCTCCTCTCCTGTCTCAAAGGACTTCACATTCTTTGCATGTTCAACTTTCCAATTTTTATTATTACTTGTTATTTCCTAAGGATTTGAACAAATGACCATTTCTAGCTGTCTAGTACTTACAATTTAGCAGAAGGAATAGCAATCAAAATTTGCATTTGGAATTGTCTTATTTCATTTGCCTGAAACAACAGAACATGACTAAGCTTTCCACAGCCTCACATACATTTTGTCAAGTGAATTAACTATTGTGGGTTTTGATGGACAAACGGAAGAATGCTCAAAGACTGTGTTTATTAATGTTTTTTTATTACTTGCCATCTCTAATTATGCTGTATCTACAGCAGAACATTTCTTTCTCTTTTTTGGTCCCTTCTTCCAAGCACAACTAAAAGGGCAAGGGTCTCTTTTTAGGTAGAATATTTAAAGATTGAGTGGCTTTACTAATTTTCCAAGGTCAAAAGAGAAATCTAATGGAAAAAGTACAGTAAAGCATTTTAAAGCTGGTGAAATTCTATTAAAAGGACTGTTAATTCATGGAGAGAAGGAGATGAACATGCTGTTCACCTGTAGCTCTGCAGTATAATTTTCATATCAAGTGTTAATGACAGGTAACCTCCCTAGAGATTTATTCATTCATTTTCTCCCAGGTACAGTGTATTAGCTGAGGACTTTTCTGCACAGCCATGATGTGAATTGCAATTAACGCTAAGCAGCCAGGGGTTGTTTGTTAGATTATTAGAGCAAGTGAAGCTGAATGACTCACTCTATGCTATTTACAGAAAGAAGACGAGCAAGACAGATGTTTATGATAGACTACCTGGATCCCTATAGAGGAACGGCGACTCTTGAGGAACTCCTCTGCTTTTGTCACGAGGATGGCCTTGTCACTGGTCCGTATGGAGGTGCTCTGGCTCTCAGCTGCGTGGCGCTGGGCAGCTGCTGTCTCCAGGGCGAGGTTCATGGCCTTGTTGCTGTCCAAGCTGTCGGTGGAGTTGTACATCCCTCGCCCGTCCTGTGGCCATGGGGATATCCTCTGAGTCCGGCTGTCGTGATACGCATCCTGGGTGGATTCTGTGCTGCTCTGGGCTGTGACAGAGATCAGTGGCTTGGAAGTGGTGCGAGGGGGTACTGGTGGTGGTGTTTTTTTGTAACTTGTATAAGTTACAGCTATGGAAAGAATTAAAAGGAAAAAAAAATAAGCAGAAAGAAAAAAAAAAGAAAGAAAAAAAGGAGAGAAATCAAGATTAATCTGATGGAAACTTGACAATAGAAATCACCTTAAGATTTTGCTGTCTAAAAGTTATGATGGTGTAACAAAGTACTCTTCATCAACCTCACTATTATTTGAAAGTGTCGCTCAGAATCCGATGGCTATCCATAGAAACATTTTATTTCAACAAGGAAGAAGGAAGGGGTGGAAATGGGAGTCCCAAATTACAGTGAAGATGAAAGAGGGTTAGCAAGGATATGTGTGTTAAGACTTGTGCTGTGTAAGTACACACTGAGGCTTCTGAGATTAAGGGCTAAAGCACATAAAAGGAATAAAGGAAGATTTTTTTTTTCCTGTGCTTATTGTCTGAACTGTGAGCTTTGTGGTATGCCACACTATTTTATGGTATGCCACACTATAACCTTTTAAAATCCTTCCAGGTACACCAGTTGGAATTAGGCAAGGTTGGCTACTTACAAGAAGCATATTATTAATATTGCAAGAAGCATATATTTTAATAAACTTCTCAATACAGTTAATAAAAGAAAATTCAAGGCATGTTTAAAATATTGTAATATATGCAAAGATATTAAGACTTTGATGAGTGGAGCAGTTCTGAAGCTGGTTTAACATAGATTCTGTCTTCCAGTATAAGGCTCAACAAAACATCCAAGAAAATTATACAGATGCAGAACTGTGCCAATACTGCATCCTTACAAAATTTTTAAAATTTCATAGAGATTAATATTTAATCATTAATATCATAGAGCTGAATATTCTAATTGTCTAGGCCCACTATACACTTTTTCACTTTTTTGGTACTAATAAGAGTATTTCTGCTGTGGAAGAGTATTTTCCCCAAAGGACATACAATCATAATTCATAAAATTAGCAACTGATTAAAAAAATGCATTGTGACATATCTTTATTCCTGTATGGAGAAACCAAGTCCAATTCACTTCTTGTATAGTTACAGGAGTGAGCTTGCCTTTGTCTGGTGTTACTAATGGATTGACATTGCAACAGTTACTCAGGTAACCTTGGAATTGGGGTTACTTGAGTCCAAAGAAGGTTCTGTAAGAGTTCCTCTTCCCATTACACCAGTATGGGCTGATGAGCAATGAAGTCAGCCTCTCCAGCTGTGTTTTTTATATAAGGTTATGTTGCAGCTATCTGGAATGCAGAGATTTGCTTAGGAACTAACACCTTGGACTGCAGAACCTGCATCACCAGGCTAGCCTATGTGAGTCTACAGAAAGTGACTCGCAAATGTTGACTCTTGAGAATCATAAATTCAAGAGTTATCATACATAAAAGAGAGAAAGGCTGATCTAGGAAAGAAAACCTTCATTTAAAGAACATTTTGAATTACTATTGATGCAGCTTAATTCTGGTGGATATTTAGAGCCTTGCTCTGAGCTAAATTGCTCTAACAGAGGGAAACGTGGAAAACACATGAAACATGATCTTCAGAATCTGAGACTGTGCTTTTTTGAAGTGCCATTTTGTTGTCAAATCACCAATCTTATCTCCTGTCAGTTTTGCAACCAGCAATTAGGAAGAAAGAAAAAACTCAGTATTTTTCAGATGCTTTAGGGAGTACAGAAAGTTCACAGAAGAAGGGAGAAGCTGTAAATCTTGGAAATTAAGTCAGTGTCTAATGAACTCGAGCAGTGGGTTTGAGAAATGTTTCCACTAAGACACTTGCCATAATGCTGCTCCCCCACTCTGCAAATGTAGATGCAAGTAATCAATATGCTGGGAAACATTACAAATAGAGAAAATGGGGTGAAATAGGGTGAACAATATCCAGCATAGAAGACAATTTTACCTGTAACATAAGACAGGTTATCACTGTGATAACTACTTTACTGTTTTTACATCTGTCTTCATGTAAAAGAATAGCAGTGAATAATAAAATATATGGTTAATGTGATAATGAAACATCACAAGCAGGTATGTCCCTACTACTTGGGCAGCAGATCACTTCTCTGTCTAATGAATATAAATTTTAAACTGCTGTTGCAACCCTTCTTAGCTGACTTAATCTTCATTTACATTTTTGAAAAAGAAAAATTCTTCCTGTGGCAATACCAAAACAATTTCTTGCCTTTTTTCTCCCCCCTCCCCTTTTTTTTGTCCCCCTTGGATTGAATATTTTATTCTAAAAAAGTCTGATTATTTCAGTGGAGTGACATGATCTAAAGCCACCAGGTATTAGAGTAACTGCAATGTTCTGGCAAGTATTTGATCGTGAACACTAAACAGAAATTTAAAATCCCACAGATGTTCAACAAGTAGAAGAAACTTCCAGTAGACTGGAAATCTGTGGGAAACTGGCTACATGTTTACAGTGAAATATGGCAGGAAGAAATTCAATTAATTCCTATACAGTCACAGAGATCAAATATTGAGCAGGGAATAAAAAATCCATCTCTACATTGTTAATGAGTTCGTATCTGGAATAACAGCTTCAGAGACAGAAATCTGGGACTAATTGGAGACTAACAAAATCAAGTAAGAGGATAGAGACCTGAATTTGAGAGTCAAATCTTGCTACCAAATTCTATTTGCTTTAATTACTCAAGTGGTTCTAGTGAAGTAAATGGGATAACTTGGCATGTGTTGCTGACTTCAGAGACAGCTACATAACAGATTAGGATCTTGTTAGAGGAGAAAGTAACACAGTAATCCACAGTTTACTGTTCATGCTTGGGTTTAGATCTCTAATAAATGTGAATTGCATTAAGGTCTGAAGCAGGAAACTTTATGTCACTAGCAAATTGTTTCCATTAACAATGGCATCTGGGAATAGTCCTGGTATCAACAATAGCACTTTTCTATCGTGTCTAGTTCTTGGTCCTGGCAATCATAAATGGAGCACATTATATATGGGAAGAAATTGAAGAAGAACTTTTTATTCATCATCTGCTTATGCTGATGGACAAGGACTCCTGTCACCTTTGCACCATTCTCTACCGTGAACATTTTATTTGCCCTAGTAGTTATTAGTCCAAAGCAAGCATAGAAAACCTCCTCAGCACTGCTTCACGTCTTTCCCATTTTTAGTCACAATTCTGCAAACTCCAGAGCTGTGGAGGACTTTGCTGGCCCCACAGAGAGGGTTGGTGCTGGGCAATGCAGTCCTGGGGTGCACAGCACTGACTGAGGACAGTGCCCCATAGCTCCACAGGACACTGGTGGTGAAAATTGAACTGGGAACGAGAAAACCGGGATGGAGAATTCTTGTCTTCAATGCAGACAAGCTGAGCATCAGGGGCAGCACAACAGCAGGAGATGAGACCCAGCATGAGGCAGCCCTGTGGAAGAGCACCAGGAGGGCAGAGCTGGTGCAGGATGGCTTCAGACAGATTTAAATTGTGCACTTGAGCAGATGCCAGAGACCCGCTCCATGTCTGGACATGTAAAACATCACTCCAGGATAATCTCCTGTTGTTTCTAGTGCTGACCAAAGATTTATGACTTGTTTTCTGATTTATTTAATTTTTTAGTCGTTTTAATGTGCATATCCTGAATATCCCTGATATTTCTCTCACCAGTCCTGCTGCTGAGCAATGAGGCTCAAGCAAAGTAGAAGCAATAAGCATCTGCAATGCTGTTAATCAGTTTGCAAAATCTATAGCTGCTCTGAAATGCAAAGAAAAATAAAGTAGATGGCACAAGACATAAATATGTCTTTTTATGAATAAACTAGAAAAAGAAATGAAAATTTTATTTCCATTTGTATTCAAAGGCTATCTTGATATGAAAAGCAGAATTTATTTTTTGCCTAATTTAATAAAGTGGGGAAAATATTTTTTAAATTCTGAACATACATTTAGTCTCCCTCTATTAGCTTATAATAATCAATGAAAAAATTACAAAAAATGGTGACAAGCTGTTCTAATTCTAAACCATATGGGTATTTCAGACTCCTATTTGAATTAAAGTATTAACTGCTTAGGTACTTTCCCCACTTCAACATAAATATGTGACATTGGGTCCACTAGATTTTCCTTTAAGAAAGGGCATTTAGAGAAATGGAGAGTAAACAGAATGGTTCTGTGATGCTTTGTAGTGAGCCAGATTAAACAATGATGCAAACCAGGTATAATTTGTTCAGAAGAAATGAGAAAGTAACAATGCAGCATAACATGCATTACTTTCTCACCCACACAGGAAAAAGTGTAAAATGTCAAATTAAGGATTAATATCCTTTAAGGATTGATATCCTAAGTGCCAGACCCTCACATGCACAGGATTGCCTACCAGTGCTGGATTTGGCACAGAGGTGGCTATGAATGACCTGTTCTGTAAACCACATTAATTTTTTATGTGCTCTGTGATGCCAGCCAGGCAGATCAGTCACAACCAGAATATCAGGCACTATGGCAATACTACTGAGTAGCCAGGAAGATGATTCCAGCACTGGAGAACTGGCAATTTGGTGGTTTGGATACACACAATAGAAATACAAGAAAGATTTCCTGATAATTTATGAGCAACAATTTAACTGATACAGCTGGAAGCAGAATATCTCTCTTAATCTACACTGTATTTGTCAAAACTTGCTAAAAGTTATTGTTGATACAGACATAGAAGTCAGTTATTCCAGCCATATTCCAGTGTCAACAAAGTTAATACTAGAAATAAAATTACGGAAATAAGTCAATTTAGATATAACTTCAGGTTAGCCATAGACCTTTACAGACACAAGGCAGTAGGAGAAATGTGATCTATTTGATGAAATAGCAGTGGCTGTGGGTGACATTCAAAACACCTTTCAAAAGACAGCCTTTTAATAAATCACCATTTTGGTCCATTTGCAAGACAGAATCACCTGAAGGGTTTTTACAAATCAATATAACCATTAAGCACTTAGTCAAAATAACATTATTTAGGCTGAGATCACAAAATTAGCTGAGCGATGAATTTACATGAAACCACCATCAATTAAAGGAAATGGTTGTGGCAGAAGTAAACTGGATTTTTTTTGGTTTTGTAAGAAGGTTTATTCAGAAGGAGGATAATTACTCTGCAGGGAACTGAGAGCTGCCCTGGAGGCAGAGGTCCCAGGGGCAAGCTGCTGAGGGCACACAGGGCTCCTCTGAGGAGCCACAGCACCAGGAGAAACACAATGCAGATGCCCAGGCTGGAGCTAGATTTTCTGCTTTGCACGGGGAAAGACAACACCAACCCTGAAATTATTTCAGAAGGGGAAAAGAGGCCTTCTCATAATGAAAGGTGACAATCAAATTTAACCCCGTATCAAAAGAGTACTCAGCTTTTGGAGTAGTCTTTTGGCGTACACTGTTTTAGCCAAAGGCTTTGGAAGTTCCAGCTAACATGACTGTCCCTAAAATGCCCTGAAATCTCTTCACTGTTCCCCATCATGGTCATTAGAAATGCTGAGTCACTCCTAAAATAAAAATGTACATATGGATGCCTAACAGTTACTTCTCAAAACACAGCATAATGATCATTAAAAGGACATTAAGAAATCAAAGGGGACTTTTGAGGAAAAAAAAAATCACAGACACTAAAAGAGTTTATTTCCCACAAAAAGAATTAATTATTTGATGATTTTTCTGACAAGGCATGGATGTCAAAAATAAGAATACAAGTCCTCATTTAAAAGAGAAGGTGTTGCAACACATCTTTTTATATATGCCTCTTTTCGTCTTCCATCTACACCAGTCTCTGATTCCAAACATCATTAAAAGGAGACTGTAGTATCAAACAGGCCAGTTGAATTGTACAAAATAATCTGCTTTTCTTAGTCAAATTCAGAAATGTTAGTAAGGAGTTTCCTTCTTGAATCAGTTATACCTTTAAAGTTCAGTCATAGCAAAAAGATTTTAAAATGCTTTGTTTTAACATGTGTTCGGGTATATAACATGTATTCGTGCCTCAGGTATTTAATTTAAAAAATTGATCTGTTGGAAGGATGAGGAAAAGGTTGAATCAGACTGTTTGGATCCAAGTAAGTCAGTAAATCAGTGTGTTTGGATCCAAGCTTGCCAGTTTCAATGTGTGCCCTCAGTGATTACCTCAAAACCTGATGATTGGAGTCTCTGCTTTCTCCTTTCAGTGCTGAAGCAGTATGTACTCAGGCTGCACAGAAGAAAAGAGTGATTTGCTCCATTACCTGACCCTGGACAGGCAGCTGAATGTAAATCAAGTTCTTCAGAGTGCTGCTCTAACACACCTACTCGTGCTTAAATTGAAATACTGTCTGTATGTGAGTGTAGGGCAGGCAAGGGAAACATGTCACATACAGTCCAGGTTTTTCCAGCCCTTTCCTTTGCTGCTTCCTGGAAAGGTCCACAGCTTTGCTTGCTCCTCTGATGGAGAAAGATCCTGCAATTTCTAAGGGCTTTCTATGTTCAAGAGTTTCTCCATTTTAAAGGTTGCTGAGAGTGGCTTTTTTTTAATTGTAAGAATATCCAAACCTTGCAAAAGTAATCATTAAAACTTACTACTGTCATACTGTGATTCAAATTCAAGAGATAATTTTGGTTTTAATTAAATTAACTCCTTTAATTAAATTCTGAATAAATTTCTCTCTAACATAATCAGAGAGATGCTTTAGTTGTTAACCTATCTTTCTGCTTCTTCCCTTTTCTTATTCAGGCCTCCATGAGGAATCTAGCCAGTAAAGAGACCAGAGAGTTTCTCATTAGAGAGAGAGTCTTGAGTTTGGGTATCTGTGAAAAGACCCTGTTTCTTCCCTTTGAGATTAAACAGTAAGAAACAGTGAGATATATATATCTCAATGTGGTGTATGTGTGTATATATATATATATATATATATATATATATATATATATATAATATATATGTGTGTATATTATTTATATATATATATATATATATATATATATATATAAAAGGTTAAAGAATCACAGTGATATTTTTATGAGATTTTTTTTGAAAGACTGCTTACACCCAGATGATTTTTATCAACACAGTTTATATGATGGGCTGCACTATATTTAAACATGAAATCATTGTCTGGGTAGTATGCATCCATAACTTTGCAACCTTTTTTCCTGTTGGATCATTTTACACATATTGTGATTAAGTAAACCTGGATATTTGTTCACCCTAAAGTCAGATGTTAATTGGTAGTCTTGTGTTGGCATAGTCTGTGGGGGCAAAATGTTGCATTTATCCTGAGCCAGTATTTTAAGTAGGGTCTTTTAATAATAGTGAATTACATCACACCTTCAAGACAGTTTTTGGGAACTATACATGGGAATCCATCTCACCTCACATCAGTCACTGATAAAAACCCAGTCATCCAGGTCTAAGTTAGTTGTCCAATCACTTTTAGAATTACTGTGAGAAAAATAAGCAATTCTGGGGGCAATTCTTGCCCATTTTAGATGCTTATTTTACCAGGAAATGAATCATCCTATGCTTTTCTCTGTCAACCATAAAGACAATCAAGGACAACCAGCTCAGATTAGAACATCTAATTTTGACAGTTACCATCATTGGCAGTGTTCAAGAAACAAGTGGGCCTGGCACTTGATTTAGTTGACATGGTGGTGTTCAGTCAAAGGTTGGACTCGATGACCTTGGAGGTTTTATCCAGCCTTAATGATTCTATGGTGCTGTGAAATGCCTAAAGGGATAAGAAAAACTCCAGCCAAAAGCTCTGTTCCTGTGACACACTGGTTTGCACTGGGATATAACCTCTCCTGTCTTTTGTTACGGTGTTCATTGGAAAAGTGGGAGCTTCATCTCCCCTGCTCCACATCCCCTGAGCTGGATGGTAAAGGAAATCTGAGTGGAATTTGGCTGCAGCAATGACTGAAACTTAATTTCCTGCACCTTGGTCCCTTCTGCTGAAGCTACTACATAGCAGCCAGTACCAGCTTTGCCAAGGTATCTCCATAACTCCAGAAAGGAATGAAAAGCAAACCTTCTGTATTTCTGTAATTTTTTAAATTAAATGACCAGTATGAGGCACTAGATTACACCATGCTGTTAATTCCGTTGAAAATGTTGGTACTGAAGTCAGTGGAACCTGTCCAATTCATACCATCTCAGGATCTGGACCATTATATTAATATATTATCAACACAGACAAGAATTGGGCTGCTTATATACAATTTAAAAAAAAAGTTTTTCAAAATACCTCATCACTGAGACACTGCTGCCAAATAAATTACATATAAAATCCCTATTTTTTTAAGCAGCATCTGTCTTTGACATCTCTCTGATAAACAGAATCTGTGCAGCACTTTAAAAAACTACTGAAATCATGAGTATGACACATAACCTCAATTAAAATTTACTGGGGTAAGGCAAAATTAGTGGATGAGAGTTGGTTTTTTTTTTTTTTTTAAAAGAAAATAAATCTGTGTGTGCAATAGGTTAGCCTCAATATTCAGAGTAGATCCTTTTAGTTCTGTACCTCTATCTGATTATGTACAGGAAACTAACAATTAAGAGGAAATGTGACCACTAAATTTGGAAAAAGCTGGAGCCACTACAGTCTCCCTGGAGAAGAAATGCATAAAAGGAATTACTATAATCAAATAATTCAGTGTGCAAGATGTTACCTCCATATTGAGAAAACTTAGGTCTGTAGGCAGCTCCATGTTACACAAATGATAAATATGTTTTGACAGTTTAATTAATGTTAGTCTCAAAACAGAAATGCAAATCAAACAAGACATCAAGATCAGAAACTGTAGACCTTTGCTAAAATTAACAGAGATGTGGGCAACAGAAACCTCATAGATTGCTGATGGACTGGTTACAAAGGGTTCTTATTTTAGATCAGTTAATTAGCAAGAAATTATAGCCTAACCAGTATCCTGTAGATGACATGGCAAAGTGCTGACAGCTGTACTGCTCTTCTAAACAGTTCCTATGTACCTCTAAAATACTGAAGTTTCATTAAAAAAAACACCATCTCAATTTTTCAATTACAGGAATGAAAATTGTTCCTTTAACTGTATTTCATTTCCAAAATGTATATGTGGCTTTTCAGGAATACAGATTGCATTTGTCACATCACCAACACAGTAAGAGACAAAGAAAAAAAAGTTCCAAACACCAAGAAATACTCTTCTTGTGCTACTCTTTTCACATTGAAATAAAACAAAAAAATTGAAAATATTTTTCAGTAAAATTTCTTCTCAAACTCCCACGTACCCTTCTCTCTCAGTTGAATTAATTTCCATCAGCCTCCTAAACCCCTCATGAATATATTATGTAGGCTTATAATTGGTTTTGTTTTTTCTATTTTCTCTTCTCTTTCTTACAGTAACTATGTGTCGCTTGTAATTTTATTTAATTTACAGTATGGAATTTTAGGACAAGTAGGATGAGAAAAACAATTTGCTTACTTACCCTTAAGAAAATGTTGCATGATTTTGTCACTATATTATGATGATAATCTGACATTAAGGAACATAAGAGATTACTAAATATTTTAAACAAAAGCAATTTAGTACCTTTAAACAATTAATTTAATCCACAGAGATTACAAGTCTGGACACAAACTCAGAGTGCCCTTTTTTGTCAAGTCCAATAACCATTTTACCCAAGAAGCAGATGGAGTAAGTATGAGTGTCAAAACCAGTGTCAAAACCAGTCAAAACTAAGAAAGCTACTTGCAGGCTCCCATCCCTGTATTTAGGTGTAGAAAATGATGCTGCTGTGTTTTGAACTCTCAGATTTTTAAGTTCTCTCAGTTATCCTTGTTTTCAGTGGCACCCAAATTTAACCTTAGTTTTCATGCTATAATGCAATTTGACTAAGTTTAACTCTTGCCTTAGATTAATGGAAGTTAGCTAGCTATTCAATACTATCACTGTAGACTACTTTAATAGACAACAGAGAGAAACAGGGATGTCCAGAGGACCACTTCTTTCATAATGGGTAAAAGTCATAAAGAACATATATATCCATTGGCTACAATTGGATACTAAAGTGATTGCCTTTAAAACCTACATTTTAGATATATGTATCACATGAGATGAACTTTTATGACTGAAATTCATATAATTTCTTAGACTGGGAGAAGGAGACAGAGAGTGGAAATGCATGTATTTTTCTGGACATAGGAATGTCCAGAGATGTCAAGAAATGCATATAAAATTCATGACTCGTTGATGTGTCCTTGATATGCTGTTCTCATTCTCAGAAAGCCAAGTGATAGGTTACTCACTTCAAGCTATCTTCCAGAACCCTGGATGTCCTCTAGTTGCCCTTGAGGAGTAGTAGTGTGCTGTTGGGATTGCTCTGGTATTTGTGGTTTCCAGTGTGTGTATTTTAATGGACTATATACTGAGACCGAACCTTGGCTTTACAGCAAGTACGACTTTGTCAGGACTAATCAAAGTGCTATTCATTGACAATAAAACACCTCAGTGTAGGCTGAGGTTTGTTGATTCTGTGTTGGTGCACAATAGGATCCATACTCTGTATTCAGTCTGAGTTAAACTCACCAAAACATAGGTACCAAAGCCTTCCTCCCTAAACAACAGTTTCTTGTCTAGAATGATGCAATTCTCTTCTAGGTCCTGTAGAGATGTCTCAAATGGTACCAGTCAATTTTCTTTGAACTAATCAGAGTTTGTTGTCATGGGAACTTAGACAAATAGATGGCACAAAAGCTTCTATGTTTAGTTGACTTGACTGGGATGTTAACCCAACACAATTCAACTAACCTATCTGGTCAAAGGCTAATTCTGCCAGGTTATGCCCTAGGAATGTCACCAATTTTAGTGTCTTTATTTTCTCTGATGCTCTGGAAAAAAAATCCTTTCCAGTATTTTTTGAGTATCAGGTTTATCAGTTGTCTTTCTAGGGTAGATCTGAGTCTGAATAAGTTTCCTGATGCAGAAATTGATCCAATGATGTTTATATAGGTAGCACAGCAAGGAATGTAGTTCCAGTGCGCATACCATCATTACAGCTCCTGACACACACACCTTCAACAAAAAAACAGGACTGAAGACATGCAGAGCTTCTGAGAAGACTCCTTAGAGGTCATTTTCTTTCCCAGGAGGAGAAGCACAGGTAGAGTCCTTCCTTCTTTTTCACTGCAAGGAAGCATGATGAACTGGTGCTTCAAGGGCCACTGGCCCTGTGTGTTTCCCTTAGCAGCACACACAAAGCCCTCTGGCAACCTCAGGGTAAATAGCTGGGCTGAGATTTACATCTGCCACTGTCAGCTTCTACCACATCAAAAAGGGTTCAAACTGAGCAGTGAATCACCTTCCTTGTTATATTTTTCTGATAAATTCTACTTCTTTTTAACCATATATTACCAAAAAGAAGAAATAGCTGAGAAAACTCTTTGAACAGAACAGCTTTGAAGCCAAATTTTGCCGGGGGGGCAGCATAGGTGTCCTTTTTAATAAAAAAAGAACCAGATGTCTAGCAAATCCAGTGGGTAATGGAGGAATTTTGTCAAGCTCACAACAGCAGGAGCAAGAGAGAAACAATCATTACACATTTTTAAACTAACCATAGATGGAAGGCAGTGACTTCATTTTTTATCTTTGACTCTGAAGATAATCTGGACCTGGGAGAATAAAATTTATGAAAAGCTCCTGGCTACTGTTCCAACTACTTTCATGCCTCATCAGCCTGAGGAGGCCAGGCAGCCCTGATTAGCACAGCCTTACTCCCTCTCCAGGAATTCCAGAGTTGTGAACAGTTGTGACAGCTCCTTGTCAAACTCTTTGAACCAAAGTGTTTGTGTCACCTTCATCCTAGTGACTTCCTGGCCCATTTCTACTGTGTAGAGCTGCTCTTGAACAGCAGTGCCAGCATAGCAGCAAAACTTCAATATGTTTAAAAAATTAAAGACTTATCATGCTCTCCAGATACACCCAGAGCAATGAAAATTATGTGTGTGTATCCAAGTGTAGAACCGGGTTCATAATTTGTTAGGATAAGGTTTATTCTCACAATATAGGAACACAAGTTGGCACAGCATCAAAGGATTAACTCAGGATGCCCAAATGCTCCTAGAGATAGATGGTGTTTCCTGCAGAGAGTTAGAGTGTCAGATAATTCCATAGAGCCCCAACAGTAATTAAGGAAAGTCAACATACTAAATTATGATTGAGAACACAGCCTATATCTTATTTGAAATTAATGCTTTGTGTTTTTTAAACATATCTGTTGTGGATTCTAGCTATTGCTAGCTATTACTTAGCAAGGGATACCAGTAAAATCCTCTCAGACTGAGCATTTATTTCTATAGAAAGATCAGAAATTGTGGAGATGTTACTTCATGCATAAGTTTCCCCCCATTTGGCTGCGTTTTCCTAGCCATAGTGCATAGATTAAGAAGATCCAAACAACCACCTGGATGAAGTATCTCACACTTGAGGAAATAAAAGGAAATCACACATCTGTTGCTCATAAATGGTTTTTCTTTTAAGAACTGAAGAGCATTTTTCCCAATTTTTTTATATTTATATAAATTTATAAAAATCCTTCTGAGTTTTCTCTTTCCCAAGCTCAGAAGTCCCATACTTATGTTTTTCTCATGGGAGGGGTGTCATATGTAGCAGCACTATGGCTTTTTCCCACCTTTGGTTTCCTCAAATGTGGCAAAAAAAACCTGAAAAACCAGTAAAACCTTAAAACAATAACTAATGTTATTAGTATTCAGATAGCAACTAGTGAATCAGTCCTTTTAGGGTTTGGAGGGATAGCCATACTATGGAACAGTACAATTTCTCTGTGAAGTATCGTATATTCTCATCCATTTATTTTTTGTAAGTACATGATCATGCAATCAGTTTACTGACCATGAGAGTTTTGTGGCTAAATATCAAACACGGACTGGAAAAATTCACCTTACATAGCCCTTTATTTGAAAATGGAAAGCTGAAAATAGCTTGAAGTCAGGAGAAGGGAAACCTGCAATTCCTCAGGCATCCTGAGTAATTGTAGGAGTTCTAATTGAAAACTTCCTCATCCAATGTGACCTTGCTTGAATTAATTAGTTTTGGAATTAGTGCTGAATAGTTCAGTAAATGTGGAATTCTCTGAAGTTTACTCATTGCCAAGCAGAGTCCAGCTGACTGAGAAAATTAAAATGGCCCAAAGACAGTTTTCAAAAAGTAAAGTGACCCAAAGTCACTTCATCTTCCTCAGTGAAGACTTTAGCAAGCATGAGCTTAGCTGATCTACCTATTATGAATCAGAAGAAAGGAGGTGCATGCACAACTGAGAGAATCATTAGGATTGGAAAAATCTGACAGATTGCATTATGCTACATTTTCTAGAAGAATTAAAAAAAATTATGCAGTGTACTGGCAGCTTAAGGCTGGCAACTCTATTGCCTAAATCCAGCAATGCTTTATGCTAAATTTTATCAAGATTAGCAGGAAATCCCTGAAGTGGGAGAAATGACATTGGACTGACATTTAACATAGGACAGAAATCCAGGATGCCTTTATGCACCCTGACCAAGTCCCCATTGTGCTGAAGTCCATAGCTAGGTGGATTTTGTATCATTAATCCATTCATTTATCATTAATCCAGTGAAAAAATGCTGTTGTAGCCAAAAAACCTGGGTTAGAGGAACATTAGAGTAGTTTTAAGGAACTGAAATTGATCTTCTGTTCATCAGAATGAAAATAAAAGAACTTAACATGAGTCCACTTAGTCTGTGCTTGTTGCTGGAGAAGGATTTTGTGCATCTGATTGAGTCCCATATTTAGTATTTCTGGCTACCTGCCTTCAATCTGAATATTAAAGCCCTGAGAAGCTATTCCACCCGATGAGCAAACATCCTGAGCAGTGGTCCAGAGGAATCCAGAGGAAATGTTTCTCTCAATAAAGATGAAAGTGTTTTATACAACGTATATAATGTCATCAGGAGAAATTATGTATGCTTCCACATCTGAAGAGATGATAAATTGATGTTCAAGTTGGCCAGAAGTGCAAGTACGAAGTTACTATCTCTCTCTTGCTTTCTCTCAGGGAAGGGATTTTAGCATATGTTCTTCTGCTCCACAAGAGACCATCCTAACTGCTACCTCCATTACCACTGCAATTCAATGTTTCTGCATTCACAGTAAAACCAAACTAAAAAAGCCTGTGAGGAAGCATCCTGAAATAATCTACAACATAATGAGTGATTAATATAAAGGAATCTCTCTACATACAGAACTTGTAGCAAAAATAAATTGACCTTCTCAGACAAAGGGGAAATGAGGGAGTGATGAATATCTTCCAGATGTCCTTGTTGGTTATGTTTGCAGAGTACTGTCTAGTGCTGTACCACAGTATCTGAACTACTTTTCAGTAAGGGAAGCCAGGTGCTGCAGGCAGGATAAAGTGTTACTGCTCCCAAGCCACTGCCCTCCATTTCCCAGCAGGACTCTACAGCCAGGGCTCACTCTGGCTCAGCTGAGTGTTGGTGGCACAGCCCCAACACCTCCAGCAGCCTGTGCCTCCCCCAGCACTGTGCCACACTCCCTGGGTGTCTGCTGGGCTGACAGTGGGATGATGTGCTTAGACAACACAGGGAGCCAGGCTGGTACTACCTGGGAAAGTGACCCAGTTTTTGTGAACTCTTCCTGAAAAGTGAAACATTGCTTGCAGGAGTAGCAGGGCTGTAAGTCAGTAGCACTTAGGATGACTGCTGCACTCAGTGACTTCCCATTCAGGAAATTACATGTTGTCTGTGATGGAGGAGCGAGGTGGGAGGCAGCAGCAGCTGGAGCTGCATTTTCTCAGCTGTGCATCTGACAGCTGTGACTGGATACGGTTCAGAGACAGAAGGCATATGCTGCCATTCAGGGCTTTTAACATCAAGTATCTTTTTTTGGGTTCATTATCTCCTCACAAAATGAAACGTGACGGCTGGAAATGCCCTAACCTCAATGAAAGAAGAGTCTCAGCAGGGGTCACACGGAGGCCAGGTCTAGCTTACCATAGGCCAGCAATGCTGGCTGCCTCCTTTGCGCTGGCACTTGTCTCATTCATTTACACCCAGGGCAACAGGGAGTGCCCTAGGCCTAGTGACAAACCCCCCCAGAGGTGGAGAAGACTGGTTCCCCAAATAATTAAATTACATGGATTCATGCAGAAGTTATGTGTTCTTTAGTACCAATGTTTCACTGGGCTTTCTCTGTAAAGTTTTATGCAGCTCAGAAGAGCCTGATATTGGTAGTTGTTTTTCCATCTATTAGAAAGTCCTGTGAACATTGTTCATTAATTATGTCCCACATAATATTCATCATAGTTGCAACCTCCTGAAAGTTGTAAATACATCTAGGTATATTTTAGGAAAAAGCATGCTGTAAATATATATTCTATACTTTTGTACTTGAGTTCATAGAGAATTTTATTTTAGGTTTACATTTTTAATTACAAGAATTAATTTTTAGCTAAGCCTGTGTGTTATTAATCAACTGCTTTACGACAATGATAAGGGGCAGTCATGACCTATATAACTAAAATTGAATGGAATAATTGAATTGAAACGACTGTTAATATTCTAAAAAATTCCTTTAGTTTCATTGCCAAGAAGAATTTGTTACATCAGAAGCAAAAAAGAAGTTAAATGTAATTTTATGAAGAAATAAAAGACTGAATTGGAAATAAAAGCTGATGTGAAAGTCTGACCTTTCTGACATTTATTTGAATGTCAAATATCTGCCAACACCATTTTCACAGTTCAGGCAACTGCTTCTTTTACAACTTTCAGAAAGGGAAGAAGAAGTAAGATTTTTGTAAAAATTATAGTAAGGATAGGAAATGCAGCATCTCCCTCCAAAGTGACAAGGGCTGGAGAGAGAAAAATGGAAGCCTTACATCTAGGATTTTAAAAACAAGAACTTACTTGACAACTGAAATTTCTTTTAAAAGTTAATAATATAATCCTTACTCTTCTTCTATATCAGATAATTATTTCTTATTTGCATATTTACTTTATATAGAAGCTGAGGACAAATTTGCTCACTTGCACAGAGATGACATTTTAATTACAGAATCACACTCAGAACTGTATACAGTCCACAGGCTTGGAAATAATTTTGGAATAGGAAAACACCTCACGTCATCTTTTTTCCCAGATTTTCAATATCACCTCACCATGAAAAATAAGAGGAATTACATTGTGGGCAAGAAAATCTATCTGATAAATAATTTCTGAGATGAGGGAGAAGTTAGGAGCGAAATGAAGGTCAAAATTTTCAAAACCACAGTATTTAACCAGCAGACTACTAATCAATGCATAACCTTTCTCATAAGCATGAAAACACTGCGATGCAGACATACTTACTTTATTATTCAGCTTTTTCACTCTGAGGAAAATAAAATAAGATCTTTTCAGTGAAAATTTTGGGCTTATGTAGCATATAAACAAACTCAAGACAGTTTAGGTAAAAATCAGTCCACTTGGTAACCAAGGTAATTCTGAAAATAATCCAATTCAGTACTTGGAGCAGATTCCAAAATAAGCATCTGTTTGTGTCCTTTGCCATGGAAGGTGTCTTCATAATGATCACACAGTAATATATGATAAAGATGAAAATTAGTCTCTGGGGTAGTAATAAGATCTCATTTGATATCATGATAGCATCTCTATTAACCAAAGAACAGAAACATCCCTAGAGGGGGCACTGTAAGCAACAATTTCTAGTTTTACACAAAGTTTTATATAACAATTAAAATACTATGCTTAAAATAAAATAACATTTTATGCTACTTCTGGGATGCAAATGTATGTTATTCAACCACAGCTTCCTTTCTAAGCTCCCACTGTTCTGCTATACAGCAGACGATTCAAGCAAATCATTGAAAAAGTATTTTTATATGATACATTTTGAACTCAGTTTTACCTTTTGTAGATGGGTAGCCTGCACTACAGCTTAATTGTATGTGGCAAGGACAATATCATAATTAGGAAGTGATGTTAACATCTTTGGAAACATAGAAATGAATTTGGATCAGTTTACAAAGAATACATACTTCCTATAGATTTCATTTTAAATATTGAACGGCTCTCTGTGCTCTCTCTTTTCTCTACCAACATATGCTAAAATTCTAAAATTACTAAAGCTATTGTCTTTGCTAAGTAACTAATAAAATAAAAGAAAATTGCCAGAAGAATGTTGAAAGACCTTAACAGTGAGTGTTATAACAATGAATTCTAATAGATAATGAGTACCAGCAGATGTGTGAAGCTTGCCCAAAAGTTTACAAGTCAGTACACTGGTACAATTGGTTACGCCTTCCCTAAAAGTAATTAATTACCTTTTACATTAACTGCCTTCAAGAATTTAGACCAAATATTTTTAATCTTACTTCTCTTTTGTTGCTACTTTAACAACCTAAATTAAAATTAGCACAACTAATCTCATTTAGAAGATCAATTACTTGATAGATAAACCACATAAATGTCTAACAATATTGAGATTATACCATTTGCACTTGCATTTTTATATTTGCATGTAGATAACTGCATGTATGTAAAATGGAGGTCAAAAAATCCAGGTCCATTACATTATGCACGCAGGATTCTTTCCAGAAAGAACTTATTCCAAGATGTAGCCACCATAGTACCGTATTAAGAACACAAGAATACTGGTATCAAACATTATCTCTACACAGCAAAAATGCTTCTGGTGTCAAACCTCCCTTTAGAAAACAAGCTGATATGTTTTTACATGCAGAGCAGTGAAAGGGTCAGTGGAGACTCGCTTACCTGTGGTTGACCTGATGGTTGAGGTGATGTTGGAGGATGTCAGCGCAGGTATACATTCATCATCTTGGGAATAGCCTGCCTGAATGGCACGCAAGTAACTGTGGCTTCTTGTTCGGAAACATCCAGGGAGGTCAAGGGCATCCATTGCCTGAGCTTCAACTTCACTAAACACTGATTCACACACCGATTCAAATTGCCCATTAACCTCTGCTTCACTCATCTGAATAAACAACAACAATGCATTTGATTTTTGACTTGCTTTTTTGTGATCATCACGGCCTCAACATCTCAAATGGACACCTGTACATTGATGAAGAACTGTTTTAGCAAATAGTTAAAATGTAGTAAACCCTTCTGATCACATTCACATTGTTCAGCTTAGATCAGCTGTTTACACATCTATATTAAATGCATCACACATGCCATATGTTAATGTTCCATTTAATTTCTTTTGGCATAGTTGAGAAGGAACCCAAGCCAAACCCACTTCCTGGTTAACTGGGTTAGCCATTCACTTCCATGGAAGAACCTTTTGTTCAGCAGCATTATATAAAATCTGACACCTCTACCAGCAGGAGTGCTGTGGAACCGTGCCCGGCAGGGCAGCCCAGCTGTGCCTCCTGGACCCTCTACCATGTGTCCCCTTGAGGTATTTCAGCAGCAGCCTCCAGCTCCCTGCAGTGCTTAGGCAGGACCCAGCATCTACCTGCTAGCCCTGCCTTGCAGGTTGGGCATGATCCAACACTGTGCCTTTTTTAGAGGCAATTTTCATGATAAACAGGTCTTAGGCAGAGCAGCCAGGTTTGGGGAACCTCTCATGCCTTAATTCTACCTAAAGCATTTTTTAAAGGTTCACTGAAGGCAGCCCTAACTACCTGTAAATGTACCTGAATAACTAAATATTATTTTTATCCAAAATCAGGTAGGAAGTTTACACTGAACAGATAATTGCATGACTTTCTGAAAATAATTTTTTTTCTAAAAAGTGAGTGCTAGAAATCAGAATCAGTATAAATAATTTTACAAGTTAAATTTATGGCATCACTAAATGGCGCATCCGGTTGATATTAATTTTCCTATACAGCTGCTAAGTGCTCCTAGTGCTTTATTCATTATGGAAAGGGAGTCACATCAAATATTTCAAATGTTTTAGGGTTTTGGTTAATAAATGGAAATTTTATAGAGGAGTTCTGATGATTATGAATAACTGATAATTTTGTGTAAGACATTTTAACTACTGAAAATCTTCTGAAAATAATTAAATTACTCTTCATAAAATTTGCTTTTAATAAAGTTAAGTAGACTAATGCAATCTCAAAGAGATAAAAAATTCTTACTCTGAACTATTTTGCAATATTGTTGATCAGGTTATTTAGTCCATAAACTCAGTAAGTCTTAGCCACTTATTTCCAACTAAGGCTATTGATAATAGAAAATTAAGAGTTTTCAATCTGAAATTAAAAATATATACCATGGAATTCAGCATTCTTCTTGAGTGTACCCTTTGTCAGGTGTGAAAAAGGAAGGATCTCACAACAAAAAGGCATAAAAAACCTCACAAATTATACAAATTGCTATTATGTAGATGGAACAAGAGGAGGATGGTGTCATGGAAAAAGAAAATGAAACAGAAAAGGTTCAGAACCCGATATTTTAATACATTTTCTTGGGGTAATGTCTATTAAATGCATTTATTAATGGTCTGGAAACAGCTCGACTGTGAGGTAGGAAGTTTGTGGCTAACACAGAGTTGCATAGGTTAGTGAATACTGAAAAAAGCAAGGAACTATATCCAGCAGGTTTAGTTAATCTGGCCAATTGAGCAATCTACCTGCAAATGAAATCTATTGTGGACACCTTCCAGGTAATGCACACAGAAATGAAGAATTTTAACCACTACTGAAGCCAATTAATCATCATGGACAGCTCAGTGAATATCTCTGTGCACAGACATGGTCAAAGAGGCAGAAGATGTTCGACTAGTTCTATGTGGGAACATTGTTAGGTGGCAGCTGACAGCATTTGCTTTGAATGTGGGATTTAATACACATGAAATTTTCTCAAAAACGGAGTATAATAAAAAGACAAAAAAACACCAATAAGCAGTGTAATAAAAAACAAGTCATCAGAATGATGGGAACAGTTTTCACAAGGGAGTTGCGAAAAAAATAGTGAAGGAAGGGTTTGGAAAATGACTGACTGTTTCTAATTCTAATGTGTGCTGCATAAGATTAAATTTAGAATTACCCCACATAAATTAAGGAATTTGACTGAAGGGCATTAGTCAGGTGACTAGCCCCTCCCAGCTCTCTACAGTCAGTGGAGACTGACAAGCATTTCCAGAGGGCTCTCAGCCCACTCGCGATGTTCACTGTCCTGGAAGAAACTCTTTTGCTCCATTAACTACAGAGGAAGCTTTAGTTGTTGCCTCAGTTAAAAGCCTCAATTTAGATGAGTTGAATCCAGGCCTGAATAGCCATGCAGTACAAATCGAATATGAATGAATATGAAATTGCTTTAAAAATATTTCTCTTTTAACATAACCATTGTAAACCCTTAGGTAGCTTGCTAAATGGTCAAAGAAATATTAAGTACCATGTCTGAGAAGGGGGCAGGGCCCATCTGTCATGAAACAACGCAGGGAAGAAAAGTCAGAACCAATAAACACTGGAAACATTGGGAATGTTATGTAAAGTTCTCTGCTACATAGAACATGTACGTAATTCTTATGGCTTATTGCACTTCAGGTGTAATTCAGACCTCGCAGACATAAAACCAGTAGGGAGGAAAACTGTACCTTTTCAGGAGTCCCCATACATAGAATAGTTGATGGGACTTATTCTTTCACCCAAGAAGAGTGAGAGATTTGATTTAGGATGAAACACTGCTCCTTTGGAGCATAATTTTTTTCAATCTATATCTTAATCTGGCAGCCCACATTTACTGAAATCAGAGCGGGTATTTTCAGATGATGAGTATTGTGTGAGTGTACTCCTCCTGCTCAGTCTGAATCTTCTTAACATTTAAATATTTAATATGGGCTGAAAATAAAAACACCAGTATTTATGTTTTTAATGAAAAATAAATGGAAAAGATAATGTTTGATTGTGTTTCTTTGCCTCTAGCATTCAGTATTTTTCTAGAAATTTTGCTTTACATTCCTCAGAACTGAATTACTTCCACAATTCACATCCTCAATTTGATATTGATTTAAAAAATGCAAAAAACCTAAAACCATCCACTAGTTACAACTTTCACATCTGCAGTTAACCTATAATAAAAATTATAACAAGAATTTCCCACCTGACTAACACAGCTGGCCTGACTGAGCGTGCTCACTGCTCTCATATAGCTCTGATTCCTTGAGCGAAACTTTGGGGAATTGTAGTTTGCAGAGGGATCCAGGTTGTGACCCCCAGGCACGTCACTTGCAGTTTGAAGGTAGCTCTGACTACAAAGGAGAAAGGAAGAAAAAAAGGAAAGGGTGTAAAGCTACAGATGGTATCAATTAGGACACTAAAGGCAGTAATTTGTATGAGACACACAAACCCACTCCCCTGGGTCCAAATCTTACTCTTTATAAAGCATCATAGATGTGTTGTAGCCAAACGTCTTAGCACAAGCAGAGAATCCGCCTATGACTCTGCTACCTAGATGGTATGAAGTTTTAGGTCTTTGCTCTATTTAAACACCATCAATCCTCCTGGCTATTAATGTTGAACTTTACTAAAAGACAAGGTCTAGGTCAACAGGAACAAAAAACAGAGCTAAAGCACAAACTAAAGTAACTAAAAATTTTTCTTCATAGATAAAATCTGTTACTTGTAATCTGGTTCTCATCAGGGTTTTAGGCACCAAGAGCCTTTTTATCTTCAAAGAATTGATATAGTTTTACAAAAGATTAAAATATCCACTGTTTGGCTAAAAAAATAAATTAATAAGGTGCTCAGAGCAACTGCATGATGCTCTAGAAATTGCTTTATTACAACATGTTTCCTATCTTGCATGACTGGGACCATAACACCACATTGAGCCCTCTTCAGTATGCTTTCACACCAAGAGCATGCTAGTGTTCATGTTTTGTTTTAAATGTATTGATAACATTCCAGAAAAAAAATAAACTTGAGGAAAGTGCAGTACTTTGCCTTGAATACAAAGAACTAAACCCTGGTACACCAGAGTTCTCAGAACCTCTGTAAATCAGATTTTAGAATTTTCCCCTGCATAAATGAATTAATGTCCCAGATGATTTTTGTTTTCATGCAGTAAATAGGCAGCTTTTATATTTCTTCCCTAAAGGTAGCCTCAACAAAAACAGTTTCTGGGAAAGTAGATTTGTGCAAGTTGAATGCCTAAAATTGGCCATACAGTTACTTCATGCTGAGCTGGCAGAGTTGGTCAGTCCACCAGTGTCTGTGCCATGGCTGTTGAAAATTTCCCTGTGAAGGGTGAAGTTTCCTCTCTGGAAGAACCAAATCACTCAGCGAGTGAGAAAGTCACAGGTTCAACTCCTGCTGCAAGATGATGCACAAACTAGGTTTTTGTTTCTCAGACCATATTTATTAAACATTGAGCTTGTCCATAGGCTGGTGCTTGAGGAAGAACTCAGCCTTCCCCATGGAGCAGACGCAACCTGAGTTAGGATTCAGTCCCTGAGGGGCACCCTGGGAGGAATCTCAAACATTTTATTATGGCTTTGCCTAGAAAGGCAGAGTACTGAGATCCATCTCCCTGTGTGTCCATGTGCTTTGATGTCTGATGTGTGATGATCCAGTATTCCCTCACACCACCAACTGCAAGAGCAGATGGGATTTAGAGACCCTTATACTTGGGAGGTCTGTTCTCAGGCATTTCCATGTGCTCTTCCATCTCATGGTCAACACAGCCCTTCCTAGTGCATCTGCCTTAGATCCACAGAATCATTTACTTTGGAAAAGGCCCCTGAGATCATTGAATCCAGCTGTTGACTGAATGCTGCCAAGTCTACCGCTAAACCTTGTCCCTAAGTACCACATCTACATGTCCTTTAAATATCCCCAGGGACGTTGACTCAACCATTTCTCTGGGCAGCCTGTTTCAGTGCCTGATAATAATTTCAATGAAGAAATTTTTTTCTAATAAATTTGTGGAGCATATCCAAAGAAGAGCAACAGAGCTGGTGAAGCAAAAAAAACAGAGCTGGCGAAGCAAAAGAGATGCATTTTGTTTTTGTCTTTGTTCAAGGGAGGCATTCTTTCAAAATCCCAAGGAATTTCCCTGGAGAAAAACCAACTAATTTCTTCCTGTCTATTCAGTTCCTTCTATGTAGTGCCTCTGTAAGCTCATGCCAGAAATAAACTATGTAGAAACCGTGCTGTAACTGCTAAAACCAAAATGAAAATGTATGAGATTATTGCAGGTATGTGCTCAGATGCTCAGAGGTTAATTAAGTCATTACAGTCAAAATGATTCTATGATTAAGATAACAGGCTGATAGTGGGTCTAATTTGGTTCTAGATGATAAAAACAAGAGCAGTTTTTTTGTTCCCATAGGTATGAAGACAAATATAATAGATTAGGTGAAGTGGTGTAAAGCCTCACTATCCACATTTAGTTGCTGGATGTAACTAAACTGCCTTTCCTCTATAGATAGGCTGATGACTGGCAGATGCTCTGTGTCATTCTGATTCTTGTATATGCTTTACTTACTCAGGGAATCACAGAATGGCTCGTGTTGGAAGGGACCTTAAAGATCATGTAGTTCCAAACCTCTGCCAAGGGCAAAGGCATCTCCCACTAGACCACACTGCTCAGAGCCCCATCCAACCTGGCCCTGAACACATCCAGGGATGCAGCATCCACAGCTTCCCTGGGCAACCTGTGCCAGTGCCTCACCACCCTCACAGTCAAGAATTTCCTCCCAAGATTTAACCTAAATCTCTAAGTTCAAAAGTGATCACCCCTTGTCCTATCACTACCTGCCCAGGTACAAAGTCACTCTCCCTCTTCTTTAAAAGGCCCATTTAGGTACTGGAAGATTGCAAGGGAGCCTTCTCTTCTCCAGGCTGAACATCCCCAGATCTGTCAGACTGTCTTCTCAGGAGAGGTGCTCCAGCTCTCTGATCACCTTTTGGCCTCCTGAGGACCTGATCTAAGGGGTCCACATCTTTCTTGTGCTGAGGACTCCTGACTTGGACATACTCTGCAGGTGGGCTATCATGAGGGCAGAGAGACTTTCAATTTGTCTGGTATTGCCAATAATCTCTTTGATGTTGTTACGTTAGTATTTTACAAAACAAATAAGTCCCTCCTGGATGTTCTGCTTGCCATCATCGGGTGGCAAAATCTAGATTCTGAGTTCATAAACAGTTTGTTAAAGAGATGTTTGAGATTTTATTAAAACATGGGCCACATTAAGAAAAGATAGAAGGAATAGAATTAAATTAGAAATTATTGTATGAAATACTCAAAACAAATTAATTTAAACCTGATTCTAACAAATATCCCCTTTGCTAAATAATGCTTAAAAACCTTGTATTTAATTAATCACATTTTGTTTCCTTCTTAGATATTTCTATCATTAAATACCATCAACAATTTTTACAGCAATAATTTCGTACGGAAAGAAGCCCAGTTTTCCATAGTACATCTAAGCAGCTGAGTTTTGGTGAATGAGTTTGGATATTACCTGATAGTTAAATAATTTTTCATTTATCAGAGGAGATTAATTGATTCATGTAACTGTAGCAAAGTAAAAGAAATGTTACATATGAAAGCTATAAAAGCCTATAAAAGCAATTTTACACTCATTTGAGTAATACTTTGAAATTTTCCTGATAAATAGAAATTATTAGTTTTTATTTCTAAGATATAATCTCAAAGTTATCCTCTAGGGTAATTGTGTCGATGCATCGTCAGTATAAATATGATCCAGGAAGTAAAATACCAGAGTTACATGGGGATGTTGCTCTCAAATGTCACGATCTGTTGCTCAAGGAAATCTCATGCTTGTCAACAATGCTAGAAAATGCAATCAACACCTGGCCTTAGTAAATGCTGACTTTTTAATGACATCCACTCTATCTATAAGCTTAGGAACAAAATCCTTGACCTTCATTTCCAGAACATCAAAGTTCTTTTGCTTTGAAAAAAGAAAATAATTTTCTTTTGTGTTCTGTAGCAGCACAGATGATCTTATATTACAGCTGATCACTGCAAAGGGGCAAGACAAGCATGTGCAAATGAAATGTTTTAACAGATCATCTCCAGGACCACTAAAAAAAATATACACAGTAACATCAAAGAGGTGGCTCTGAATACACTAGATTTTAGGAAGAGATGTTCTTTAAAAGCTTTTCTGCCCCCAAGGGTTACTTTCCATTTTCCATTGGCTTCAGAAGAAGTTCATGGCAGCCAGGCAGAGGTCTTAAATTTAATGAGAAATATCTTATCGGAAAGAAAGTCTCAAAGCCTAAAGAAATTTTGGGGAAAAAACACATCCATGTAATGACCTTACAGCTGTTGAGACCCTCTACTCTAAAAGTGAAGGACCCCCAGTGAAGGTAGCTAAATTTGCAATAGCACATTCAGCACTCAGCAGATTGCCTGAGTGTGTTCAGGGAGGAAAATTATAGTATTGTAACCAGATAAAGTGAGCTATAGCATGACGTGTTTATCTGGGACAGTATAACTGATAGCATGCCTGATAGCATAGCTGAGATAGCCTGTCACCCTGGAACAGAGTGAATGGCAGTGAGGTTAGGCTGCATACACCAACAAAAAATAGATCAAGAATAAGGGAAGAGACAGTAGTCCAAAAGCAGTCCTAAGCAGTTCCTGAGAGTCTTGCATTACAGTTTCTATTTTCTTGCATTTCTCTAAACTGCAAAAACTCAGGCTTCTGTATCCAAACCTTGCGAGTCCTGATGCTCCTACTTGAAAGCTACTACCCCTTCCTCCATGCTCAGAACTCACATTTGCCAGAACCCCCAAGGACAGCTCTTTTTCATTCTTGACCCACCCAAGTCCTAATCTTTACTGTTTCCTCTTTAAGTCCCAGCTAACAGCTTCCTGTTCAAGATCTTCTAAAACACTCCCCAGAAGTCAGCATTGGGCCACTTATCCTTCTGTCCTCTGCAGATTACAAAAGTACCCCTAAAATCTCTATTTGTCATCAAAGTCCTGCTCAACCTGCTGCAGCCACCTAATCCCTCCCCTTCACTTAGGAGACTACCACTAACCCAAAACCTCCTCAACTTCTTGTGCAAACTAACTGTCCTTTCCCACACTTCATCAAGAGTAAAGTTTAAGAGCAGAATGGGAGAAAATAATTGCAGGAAAACACCTTTTACTTTGACCTTAAAACAAGTAACAAGATGTGTTAAAAAACCCAAACCCAAAGAAACAAAAAAAAGGATGACTTTTAAAAATTCTTTTGACTCCAACCCCTCAATTTAAATTTGTGCTTTTCCTTGTCTGCTAGTCATCCTCAACAGGACATATATCAAAAATGTAGAAAGAAATTTAAGTTTTCTTTTACTGCAATCAAAAAGCACTACATACGGTTTGTGAAGAGATTTCAGGAGATAGAAAAGCATGCCTACATCTCCTTATCTTTTCCCGACTTAGGCCTTTTTAACAGAAGACGTGGAAAACCAGAGAGGTATTTAGAACATGTTTTAATGAAAGGAATAATAATGCAAGCTAATCCAAAAACTGTAATAACACATTAACTAATGATAAGGGAAGGGCATTAACTTATGATAACAGAAAGACTCTTATTTCTTCATCTTCAGCAATCTAATACTTAGGCTTCTATTTCCTTTTATATTAATGGTGTATTTGTTAAAGGAGTAAGATACTTTATAAATAAGAGACAGCTAACATTATTTAGTTTTCTTCTCTGAATTCCATTGCTTTATAGAACTTTTGGTAAGTTTATGGGACCATGGATAGCGTCTGAAGCAGCATAGTGACTTCACATATGGCGCTGGGGGATTGGAGGCATTCCCACCGCAAAGTGTATGACAGCACCTCACACCACTCAGTCAAAATCTTTCACTTTGTGTAGCACTCGGCCCATCCTTTGTTGTCACCGAGATCAGATGCTGATGAACACCCAGCATGGTTTGTGGAATGTCTCCTGAAGTCTCCTGGCACTGCTGCGTGGTGAGTATTGCTGTGAGCTGGATTTACAACATTCAGTACCGCACCAGGACCTACACAAACATTGCATGTTTTGCAGAGGATGAATCGTTTTGTTGTTTGGTGAGCAGGTATGTATAGTAACAATATTGTTTTACTTTTAGGACAGCTTGAAATGCCAGAATTAGAAAATGGCACGGTTTAACATCTTATAGCTAGTCCAGGGTCAAAACAGCACAAAAAAATCACAAAATCACAGAATCAAGTAGGTTGGAAAAAGCCTCTGAGATCATCAAGTTCAACCTATGACCTAACACCACCTTGTCAACTAGATCACGGAACTGAGTGCCATGTCCAGTCTTTCCTTCAACACCTCCAGGGACGGTCACCCCACCACCTCCCTCGGCAGCCCATTCCAATGCCCAATCATCCTTTCTGTGAAGAATTTCTTCATAAGGCCCAATGTAAACCTCCCCTGGTGCAGCTTAAGACTGCATCCTCTTGTCCTGTCACTTGTTGCCTGCAAGAAGAGGCTGACCCCTGCCTGGATACAATCTCCTTTCAGGCAGCTGTAGAGAGTGATACGGTCTCCTTTGAGCCTCCTCTTCTCCAGGCTAAACAACCCCAGCTCCTTCAGCTGCTCCTCACAAGACTGGTGTTCCAGACCCTTCACCAGCCTTGCTGCCCTTGTCTGCACATGTTCCAGCACCTCAATGCCCTTTTTGAAATGAGGGGCCCAAAACAGTATACAGGAATTGAAGTGTGGCATGACCAGTGTTGATGTTGTGGTTTAACCCACTACAGCCAAGTACAGGGTAGAAGCTAGAGGCCCCCTAACTTCTTCCAAAAAATTCTAATTCCTGAGCAGAAATACTTGACAGCCAAGACAACCCCACAGGAAAAATGGACTATATAACTCCTGAGAAAGGGATCTCTCAGTCACACTGGTTTTGTTTTGTATTTACTGTCTGCGTTTTCTAATAAGTGATTGACATGACATACTTTATCATAAACCTTATACCATTGTTTAAAACAGTATGATTGTGATGCCAGCAATACGCTTGCCAAGGTCATTCCTTGATCTACTCACATTCAAAATAGTGATCACTCCCCAGAGTACCTCTTCTCTGTCAAATGTTCAGTCATCAGTGCACCCTGGGTCAAGGAGGCACCGAAAGTGAATTAATGTCTTCTGAGGCCTCTAAAAGTTGTAGCAAGAAGGTCACCTTCTGACTCTGAATGGGTTTATCAGGTTTATTCAGGAAGCATCCAATATAAAGAAAGTCCATGTTCCATCAAATTAATTTTTGGAATTGCCATATTCTAAAATCATACCTTTTTATTTTCATGATCATGCCTGCATTTGTGCAAAAATGTGAGAATGAATGGGAACATTAAAGAAAGTACAATCACTTCTGTTCAAATCAGTATATGCAATTCAGAAGTATCTTTCTGGGACAAAAAGATAAAATTTGTAAAAGAATTCATCTTGGGTGACTAAAAAGGAGGTGCATTAAAATTACCAAAGTAGCGGCAGTTATCAAAACCTATTTTATTGAGAGATTTGCATTTCAATGGATATTCATTTCTCTATCTGGACCTATCTTAACTATGTCTTTCTAGATACATGAAATAACTCATCGACCAGAATCTAATGATTATAGCTTAGCCAGCAGTGCCATTGTATAGCAGCTGCGAGTCACACTGCATCTCCATGGAGCCCTGCTGGAGTCAATAGAGCTCTGCAAAGGCACCCATATGTGCCTGCATGCAGCCCATTGGAGAACTCGGAGTGTAGACATTAAGTCTGATTCTCCCTTTCAAATAGCACATTTAGTCTGGCTCTTTGGAAAACCAAAAGTGCACATAAATCTCATAAATTCATCTGTAGCAAAGACTTCCTTTTCTGATATTTGCCAGTCTGAAGCTTCTCTTTGATCCCCGGTAGATATGAGAATTTGGGCCAAATGAAATAGTTTAAGTGCCTAGATAGTTCATCATTGATCCTTACCTTTTTAAAAAGTGTGCCTGAAAGATATTGAACATTATTACAGGAATATGTTAGGAAAGATGTGGAGACTGCTGTTTCTATCCTTATGAAATGCCTACCAATCACTGGTAGGAGAGAACTCTTACTGTCAGTATGTGTTTAGGGATTTGGTACAACATGAACCAGAAGAGAATGAGAGGAAATCATCAGAATTGTTAAACAGTCTGGTGGTTTGATCACTCCTTGCAAAGATAGAGGGGATGTAGGCTCAACCAAGCCTGTATTTCAAATCACTCAAAATGTTCCAGTAATAAAAAAAGTAGGCTACAAGAAATCTAAACTCTAAACTTTCAAAAAGGTGACAGATTTACACATATAGCTAATCTATAGCCAGTCCTAAAAGTCTTGTTCCCATATAATGTTTTGAGCTTGCCCTGGCAAGCAGGTCACAAGCTGGTCAGTGTCAACAAAATTGAGGCAAATGCTATGGCAAAAACTCAAAGGGCATCTAAAGCATCATGCTTTAGCAGTTCAGTAGCAGTTCAGTAGCAGTTCAGTAAATGGGTCTATGGATCTAAGCAGATCTCAAATATTGTATAGATGTTCCTAAATCCATTTGTGGAATTGAAATATTAATTAATTTTCTCAGGAAGCTATCTCACTTCTTTTTTCTTTTTGCTTTTGGTGCATATACATGTATACATGCAAAAAGTCTAATTCAGTAGAATAAGTGTAGACTATGGGCTATCAGGACTCATTAAAGCATCTGATCATGAGCTTAATTTAAGCACACATGTAAGTCCATTAAAACCAGTAGATCTAAAGAAAATAAGTGACCTTAATGCTGAAGTCGAAGATATTAATGAAACTATGTAATTTCTGGAGAAGCAATTGAGTAGAATTGGGAAAAGTGAATACATACATACATATATACATACATATATATATATATATATATATATATATATATATATATACATACACATACACAAAAAAATTTGGTTTTTTTAACCAAAAGCATCTTAATTTTCAAATCCTTGCCTGAAGAAGTGCTTCTGTACACATCCTTTATAGTCCTATTTAGTTTTTTTATTGAAAACTAAACAAATGAGAGAATCAGCTTTTGATCCTTTTCAAATGAAAAGTAAAACTAACGTATTTGTTGGAAGCAGAAACAAATTGGCACCAAAACCAGAAGCATATTTTCCCTTGGATGCCGCTATTCCTGCTTGTTATATTGACCTGAATCTTACTGCATTTTCCCCACAATCCATCATGTAATTGCATTTTTCTGAGAAAATCCTGCTTTAGTCCTGAAAAGACTTTGGACTTTGTGTAGAGCCTTAGGATACCCCTTCCATCCTTAATCTGGGGAAATACATTTCAGCCCTACAATGTAAATCTGGTATTTACTAAAATGAGGCAGGACATCTGGGCTCAGTGACTCCCTGTGTTTCACACTATGCTACTTCTCAGAGAACAAGATGCCTAACGTTGCTTAAGAGCATTTGCTCTTATTCTGCAAAGGAAGAAATGATGAGGATGTCTTTTGACCCCACACACAATGTTTCCTAGGTAGCCAGATGACTGTCTGCTCTTCATCAGCATTCCCTCTTAACCTTGCAGCCTAATCTAACCCAGATCTTACTGACTGCAGCAGAGAAGACTATCACCATGCCAGTGGCCCTCTGATTACATTATTAGTTGATAAGGCTTTGTAATTAGCCCTCAAACTCTCCTCAGTAAATCTCCAATTTCACCCCTCAGAGACTCTGAGTAGATGCTACTACACTATAGGGCCTCAGAAAGCTGCTAATGAAGTGTGTAATGAGGCTTTTTAGAGTCAGAAGATTGAGGGGAAAAAAACCCCAAAGATAAATAAAAAGCATATAAAAGATGAGGGCTCCTTTTCTAGTGATTTTCCTCATCTCTTCTATTACAAATATTTCTCAGGAGTGGCTTCAAAACCATTCCTAATTTAAAATGTAGAAGCACTAACGGCAAATTGAAGTTTACCTTAAAAATTAAAAAAGGCTTGGATCACTGGTGCACAGCAATGGATAATGTTGAAAGAGGATACTAATTTCTCTAGCAAGGAAGGTGTCCTTTAATTCTCAATCTGTGACATTTTTGCAGCACACCCCACATACGCACAGTTACCCACAGCCTTTTCTGTGTACACTTGCCAAGGGGTGTGTCTTAGGAGAAAGACCCACAAATTTGTTTGGCACTTAAGAATAGTGGAGTCTGCCCTGTCATGGGCAAAGATGGATGAAAACCCACAGGGCTGGTCTTATGCATTGTTTCCAAACTTCTATTTTGGCTTTCACTTTCTAATGTTGTAAGCATGTTATGGTTACTACAAATGGTTGCAAATGAAAAGATTTTTTTTTTAATGGAGATTTCCCATGTGTGTTACAGGAGTTGCTGCTATTCCATGATTCCTGCTGAGCCAAGGGGTCTGGCAGCTAAGTGCTGTCAGATCTGGTTGAGGTTTAATCCCCTGGCTGTGTGCTTTGGCAACATTTTTGTTGCCACAATAAAGTCTGCAGAACAGAACATGGACGTGCCTTGGATAACAGTCCAGAGAAGCACTAAGGCACTAAGTTAGCGTGGCCGTGGATAGATGCAATCTCTAACTCTGGAAAGAGGGAGAGCAGTAAAAGATCATTCTTTTGCTCTGGTTTACTATAAGCCCAGAAAACACATCAACCATTTCAGGTTTTAGAAATATTAACTTACAATACTGAATGAAGTGTTTTGTGTTGAGTGCTGACTCACCAAGCTGTGAGTAAGAGTGGCTGAAATATGGACATGCATCATGCTCTTCAGGTGTGCTATGGGTGTAAACAACCCACAAAACAAAGATGTTAAACATCTGAGGGAGGCACAGATGCTCTCTCTCTGTGAGTGTGATTCATAATTTAAGATATTCATTCCATACAGTGGCCAAAATCTGGCAGACTATTAAGAGAAAAATTTAATCTTGGGTTGTCAAGACAACTTGATGTATCACTGGTACTGTGCTGTTGTAGTTTGCCAAATAATTTGTACTATGGCAGATTCCCTTCCTCATTGAAACACTACATTTTTGTACTACCTTTGTGCTCACACGTCTTTCTGTCTGCCCACCCATCAGCTTAAGGTGTCTGGACTACCAGAAACAGAAAAGTCTGCCATTAGAGGTTTAGAAAACAACAGTACACATTGCTGTCACTGAATTTATTTTACTGTAGCTTAACCTATTTAATTTTCATAGTTTCCTGTGAGTCACTTCAGAGCATAATGGAAAACTTCAGCACAGCATGACTCTTCATTTGTGTGAGTGATACCAGTATGATCTTCAAATAGAGTGTATTTACTTTGGGCTAAATGCTATTGTTATCACTTTTGACTAAATGGTGAGATGGTTTTCAGAGTCTTTCATAATACTTCAAAAAGGAGATACTGAAAATGGAATTTGCTATTTCTACAGTGTTATTCTGTTCATTTACATAATCAGTATATTAAGTACTTTTTTCCTGAAAAAGAAAAGCATCAAATAACCATATTATATTCAGTTTTTCAGAATTACTCTCCTATTCCAAAGTAAAAAATTCTTGTTTTATTTTCAACTTTGCTTTTTGGATCCCAGTGTTTTTGATGCTTCCATCTCAGCTTTGCTTTGTTTTGTCATAAATACAGAAAAATGACATTTACTAGGTTGGAAGGATACTCTTACAAATCATGTGGGTCAATCTCTCTTCCAGGATTGCATAAAACTTATTTAGGACAGTGACAGACACTCCCTTTGTTTCAGCTATCCATTCCATAGACTGTTCAGCTGATTAATGATATTTAATGCAAATGGAAATGCCTAGCACTATATGACATACCTTCTACAAACTACTGCAAAGATGCCTAATAATACTCAGAGGAGAAAAGCACAGATGTCAAGCGTCTGTTGAAGGTTAAGTGAAGGCTGTTCTAGTTTTCATTTTATTGTATTCAGGATAGTGAAGGAAAAGTAGACTTTTTCTTATGAAATCCATCTACTTTTGTTTTGCAGCCAATAAATATTTTAATACTACCAAAACTATCAATATTCAGCTTTTATTACTGTGGTCTGGCAGACCCCATTTCCTGCTACCCTGTCACCACAGCAGAGGAGTAAGAGAATTATCTGTGCACTAGCTCCTTCCATCTGGGTAAACAAGCTAAAAAACCAGCTAATGCTGCTGACATCTTGAATTATGTAATTTCTCATAACACATGCCAGAAATGCTGTTCAGCCCTGCTATACATGCAGGAATGCTGTTCAAAGCCCTGGCTTCTGGTCCAGCAGCATGATCAGGGGTACAAATGGTGCTCGGCATGCAGTGGGGATTACTGAGCTGTGCTGGGGGAGGAAGGAAGGCTCCATAACCGCTATCCACTGCTATGTCCTTCATAGACATCTGCCAGACAGAAAAGGCAACCACAGGGACAGGGAGACAGATATACTGGGAGGAGATGGCTTGTGATGAAAACCCAAGTTTAGGATCAGCACTTGGTATTTCTGTGCAACAGGAAATTTTCTGTCTGCCTTTAGGATTGCTGAAATCTGTAGATTTTTGCAAAAAAGGCTTACAAGAACCAGAATAGTTTGTCACATATCTGTTGAAGTCCACTGGAAAAACCTGTGAATGTTAGGCTGGCAGATTCAAGGTGCTGCCCTTCAGTTTAAGGAAAAACTGAGCACTTAAAAGATATCTGTCAGCAGGGGCAGCCTAGATGTTCAATTATTCTTAGTCTGGTGCTAGTGACAAATTCTCAACAGAACCCCTAATAATATTTTATAGTATTACAAAAAGCTTCCTCCTTTTCTGACTGGTTAGTAGTAACTATGCCATGAAATCCTCTGGGGCCATGAACAAGCACAGCTGTCAACCCCAGTACATGCATCAGCAGTGTACTCGGGCTTTAATCAATTAAATTCTGAGTGGTGTATTTGCAATACATGGAAAAATGACAGAAGACATAACATTTGATATTGGCCTACCAACAACCACCTGCCTTCATGATTTAACAAATAAGGAATACTTTCTTTTTTAAAATATATCCCTTTTTTGAATATGTATGTTTAGTTATGTTTAATTGCTGTCTGAACCTGTTTATAAGCTGTAGTGGTCTAGGGCAGGCACCAAGACCTGTCACTCACTGGAAAATCTGGGCAGCTACTCAGATTCCCTTGTAGAAGGCTCAACCACAGCTGGAAACAAAGAACATCATGGAATATATTTTATTTGGTCTAAGTGCTTGCAAAGTTAGAACAGTGTCTAAAAAAAATATTTCAGTTTGTGGCATGAACAAGATAAGGCATCCCCTCCAAAACTGGAATGACTGCAACCAAACTGTCTCTGGGAACAATCCCTGGCCTACAGCAGTTCCCAGAACTCAGCCAGGCAGGGCCAGTACAACATGAAGCAATGAAGTTGGAAAATCTTCTCTTCAATAATAGTGAAAGTTGGTGGCTTTCTTGCAGATTGCAAGGCAAATAATTTAATTTAATTAAGCCAAAAGGATTTTTGCCTATGGTTTTTGTTTTATTTTGTTTTAGGAAAAGGTGAGTCACTATGGTAAACCATATGGTATTGCCTACAGAACAATAAATAACACTTGGTCCAAGATTTCACTCCTAATTTCTTTAATCTATATTCCTGGCAAAAAGATAAATTTGCTAAGCCATGAAAAAATCCAGTCAAATTAATAGAATCTGCAGATTTTAAGTCAGGCTACCCCTTTGAAACTCTCTTGACTAGAATATTTACAGTTTACTTATAAAATTATATATTGAAAAGATAAAAAGGAGAGGAAAATAAAGATCTATTGGAAAACATATATAGCTACATACTTCCTTGTATTTTTAAGATTTGCTTTAGTTATTTAATAGGCCATGTTGTAGGTATTATGAATGGTACTATGAATGAAAAATAACCCAGTCAAACAAAATTCTCCACTATGTGTCTAAATGAGTATGATACAGTATAGCTGATACGTAAAGCATTGCACTGATAAAAAAGGTGTAAAATGCCCAATATATGGTACAATTATATATTCAATATTATATCTAGTCTAGAATAGAGTATATTTTCTATTTCAGAGAAAGCAATGAAATAACAAAAATTCTAGTATAAACCAAGCCTTCTAGAGAAAAAAAAAACCAAAAAACCAGAACTTTGAACTTTTGGCATAAAATATGTATACATTTCCTTCAGTAAACATAACAAACTCATTCAGAAGTAGAAGGTTTATTTCACAGATGGAAGAAGATGTCAGGTTTTCATCCAGTAACCACAAGAAACTGTAGCTAAGTTAAAATGAAGCCAAAAAATTACCTTTTAAACTACAGATTTCTTTTTTCCTATGGAAGCTGATCATTGCCCATAAGACACAAAGAAAAGTTATCCAAGTCATGACAACTTCCAGAAAGGTGTAGTGAAGCTTACTTTTGATGATCTCCCAGTGGTCTTTGCCCAATGGATTTTAATAATGACTCTGGTCGAACAGATAATTTTGGGGATGTCTTGGGGCTAGTGTCAGAATCTCCACTTTCTTCATCTCCCATGGCCTTAATATAGCTCCCACTTCTCATTCTTCTGCATGGGATCTCTTCATCTTTCCCACCAGCTGGGTATCCTCCCCATTCATCCTGAGGTACCTAACGGAGACCATAAAACACACACACACACAGAATGTGGTTTATTCTTTTCATATGTTTAAATACTTTCTTCCATTATTCATTTTACAAAGACAAGTAATGAATTTTTTATTCTTCAGAAACAGCTGGCTTATAAAGAGATTTCTAAGAACCCTAAATGATTTGGCCATTTAACTTCAACTTCAGAGTTGGAAATTTTCAGTTTATAAACGTTAGAACCCAAGGAGCAATGAAGTCATGGATTGTGAGCTGAGCTGCAATATCTATTTGTAGACATGCTCTAAACTGCAGGAAGCAGCTTAAAGTTTGCACATAGATTTTCATCTGATAATAATAAGTTAATCAGGAATCTCGGACCTACAACTCATTGAAAACTGAGCACTTTGGGTTTATTACCAGCAGTCCTTATCAGGGGCTTTCAGAGAGGTGAATGGCATATTTCAGATAAATTATTCCATGATCTTGGCATAAATGGATAGGATTAGGATTTGGGGCAAACTTCTGTGGAAAAAAAAACAAACAAAAAAGTGGTAATTTGTCTTTTTTTTTCTATTTAGAAACTGCAAAATGGTTGATAGAGTCTGTAATATGTCAGAAATTCAACTAGTTAAATAAAACACGTGATTGCAGGATTGCAGATGCCTTTATGCAGTTCAAGCGGATTTCCAAATAGTAAGATGGGTAGTCAGATAATCCACAGCTGGTGGATGGAAATCTCTCTGCACCACAAATTACCAAAGAATTGAGCAGGAGTGGATTCTTCGATCCAAAGTGAAATCAGCCTTGTTTCAATGCTTATGATTAAACACAGCCTGTCTCTGCCGGTATTGCTTCTTTTTTTTCCTTTTTAAATTTACTCTTCCAAGGTGCTGAGACCTCTGGCTCTAATCCAGAACACACTTATGCATTTAATTTGTTTTAAGGATATAGGCAACTCTCTGTAATGCATTATAAGGACCCACAGTTAAAAAGTAGGATGTGACAGAGTTCATCAGTGGACCAAGGCAGATGCCCTTGGCAGCATCAAATCCTTTATCAACATTACGATTCCATCTATATTAAGCAGTTAAATGTCTTTATTTACTAATACACTATAAATCTGAAATCTCTATTAGACATATATTTAGTAGTTTCTGCAAAGCAGGATGTCAAATAAAGATTTTCAAGTCAAACATCTTTGAAAGCTTCTACACACAGAATTCACTGTGGAGCTGAAGCAAATGCTCCCATTGGTTTCAGCAGTCCTGGAGACTGGGTTTAAAAAATTAACATGATCTGCTTGCCATCTGTGGCCCTTTCAAGACAGATGAATTAGCCCTGCACACCAGGTGAAAAGAGCTGGGGCTTTGAGTCCTAAAAAGGGATTAAGGGAGAAATAAAGTTTTAAAAGGGGGTGAACAAGTAAAAATAGAGATATTAAATTTAAAAGCCAAAGCTTAAGACAGAAAAAAGAAGAAAAAAAGAAAGACTGAAGATGGTCAGATAAGAAGAGATTAAATAGATTGTACATATCACAAAAATGTTAGAGATAATGATCAGAGAAAAAGTCATGTTCTTACACAAAGTAATAGGACAGACCATGAATCTAAATGAAATATGGGTTACATCATGCAAAGAAACAAACTTTTCACATCATTGAGCTTTGGATGCTGAAAGGAAGCATCAAAAATCTTTTCAAACTTGAAGCATGTAAGTGTGTTACATCATTCTCATTTCTTTTCTCAGACCTGATAGGTATAAGATTAATGTTGCAGGAATGTTTTTTATGATTCTATGAGACCTAAAAGATCCTTTACATGTAGTTATAGTAGTCATAGCCGGTTGCTTAAAATGCTAAATATATATACATTAAATTCAGCGTTTAATTTTTTAATCTACAGCAGACAACTTTAACAGCTGTAAAAATCTGAATTAAAGAGCTATTTTATTAATTGATATCATACAAACATACTCTTATTTTTAAATAGACTTTATTAAATGTATGTCAGCATGGCTAAAGCCAAAATCCAAATGCCAAAAAAGCAGTTACTGGCATCTACATAGGCCCACTACAAGGTGTACTGTTAAATTTTCAGTACTAAAGGTGAATTATTATGTTTTAATATTCTTTTCTAAAAAAATCCCCTCATAACTTTTTCATAGAATGATTATTTAGGCTTCAAACTTCTTTCCTTCATTTTACATCAAAGATAATTAAATAGAAAGTTTAAAAAAACATCGATCAATAACCTTTTACTTACTCAAATGCAGAAAATTATTACTTTCTCAACTTTATTTTTGTCTGAAATTCCATGTTCAAATAAGTAGATAAGGACTGTGTTTAAATGAGTACAACACAGGCCTATTTGTTGATTGAAGTTGGAATCTTATTTTAAAAGATAGGAATGACTGATTTGGTACATTAAAGTATCTAAAAAATTAAACTTCTTCACTGTGATAAGGACAAACCTTACAGTTATGTGCATTACTGTTTCTGTTGATAGCATTTCTTTTGCTCTCTGTATTCATAAGTCAAATGAATTCACATAACAGCTTAAGACCAAAGCTAAAAAACAAAGAAGTCCTGCTCCATTTATGGTGTGATGTGCTCATGGTACACAAGGCAACAAAAACCCCCTTTCTAATCAGACCAACTCATTGGCTATCACAGAAGCATTTATGGTTGTTACAAAATTATTCACAATTAAAATATCTGGATTTCTTGGATTTTTTTTTCCCTTAAGCCATTCAAAGGAGCACAGTACAATGAACACGGTGAAAATGCTTCTGGAACCTGGTGAGGAAGTTTGACCATGTGTTTTCTCAGATGGTTTCATCCAGAGCTTTGGAGAACAGCTGGAGTATTTTTGCCATCTTCAAAATAAAATTAAAAAAAAAAAAAAGAAAAAAGAAAAAAGAAAAAAAAGGCCCTTGGCATTGTTTTTCCTCATGGACTGAGAATAGAAGTAAAATTTGAGTCTCAGTTCAGCCTAGTTCTTAATTTACTTGAGCTGATGGGTTAGATACTTGGAAAAATCTTTCCAAATCCAGGCTATCTCAAACCCCAATACAGCTTTAAAGAAAAGCAAAAGCATTATGTAAGTGCAGGAAAGATTTTTATATTTTGAGATATTACCAAAAACATTTTACATCATGTATGAGGGTGAATAAATATACATCTTCCAAAATATGGAAACGGCTCTGCAACTTGCAGAAATTCTATCTTACAATAGTTACCAGCCCCTGAAATTCCCATCTGCAGGGCTTGCAGCTGCTAATTTGGAATAATTACCCTAATTATCTACTTACATACAGCGATGAGTGCTGATATTTATAATGTCTAAAAAGGCCTTCCTTCTGTTCTAGATGTTAACATGAATCCTTGTATATGTAGTTTCTATCCACAGAGGAGTTATACTGCATATTACCATATGAATTTCCTTTTGCAAGAACAACTGGCTGACAAGGTCTGGCTGCTGATTTGGTTACAACTATTAGAGAGAATGATGAGTCTCCTTCATAAGTATCATTCACTGTTGCTGGAAGGAGCACCTGATTCAGAAAATTTGACATCATTCTATTGTCCATCTACTGATTCATTTTGACATCTTACATTAATCACCTAGGGTTGATTTTAATAAAGCACTTGATACCTAACACTCACTACATGTTATGAAGCTGAACGGAGAGTGAATTCCAGAACCTTAGGAAGCATCTTAAATTCCCCATAAAGGCATTTAGGAGAGTTAGTTCCTTCAAAGTAACATAAAGCAGGTCCATGTAGTTAGCAATCAGAATGTAAAGCACAAAGAAAAATCTCAAATAGTTCTCTTTTCTTGAACTTACTGTATCTAGTAATGAAGACTCCACAACCTCTCTAGACAGCCTGGTCCGATGTTTCCCTACACTCAGGGAGAAAAAGCTGTTTCCTTATGCCTTATGAGAAATAGGCAATCTAGGCTCCCTAAAACTAATTCTAGGAGTGTGAATATCTAATCTTGTATCTAAGCAATACTGATGACAAAACTGGAAGAAACAATGAAATGGTCATTCTTCTGGACTTTGACCACTATTAATTCGATTTTTTTAGTTCATTTCAGTTGAGGGTTTAGCTAAAACAGTCAAAATGGCAACAGCCATTGACAATTCAAAACAGGCCTGCTCCCATTGTTCCATCCACTTCTATGGCATTTGCTCACAGCTCCCAGAATTTTAAAGATGTTCCACAGCTAAACTGCTGATCTGCTTAAAACTGCTGATTACTTTACTATCTAAAATGAAACTCTTCTAAATAAAGGGCTTCAGCTGAGGGAGATGACTATCACTTCTTCATAATTCTCATTCCCAAAGGTTAAAGTGAGGATTACCTACCTCATAGGAATTCTGTGAAATTGAATTAGCATGCAGATATAAAATTAATGGAAATATTGATTTTTTACCTAAATCTTATTTTAGTAATACAAATTTCACATTTTACTAGAAGCAGAAGCTGTCTGCACATGAAATTAGACTATACATGATGTGAAGAAGGATAAGATATGAAACACTCTGTTGGAGACACACAATTTTTGTAATTTTATGCTTTCTCAGCCTGGACAAGAATATGACACAATCTGAAATGCAGGTAAGAGGTTTTCTCCTAGATCATGTCCCCAAGAGCCTCAGCAAAATAACCTTTGTGCACAGCTGCAAGTAGATGAAAGTAAATGACAATCTTGCAGAGCAGACAGAGATGATTTTTTGCAATAGCAGAAACTTGACATTCCCTTGTTTACTGGCTGTGGACTCTAGACCCTGTTGCTCAGGATTTTTTCAGGAAGGAAGAGTGCAGTATCTGAAAAGAGAAGTTTGTTTCCTCAGTAGCTAATCTTGTGTCTACAACTCACCACAATTCTTGGTGCACATTTTTGACTAGTTTCTTCTGTGTGGCTTTTTTTTTTTTTTAATGTGCTGATTCATTGTGCAAAGAACATGAATTATGCAATGAAGTCATTGAAAAGTCTCTACAAAACATGCCAGGGACTCCTCCTCACCACTAACAATGTCATTCTTCATAATTAGCTTTAATTTTCACATGCCACCCTCTACTCCTTGAACTTCTTGACAGCTCAGAAGCACAGAGAGTTCTTGCAGCATTCAACAAGTGTGTTGACACTGTCCATCAAGGCAGGAGCTAATCTGAGAAAACAAGAGTAATCTTTCCAGCCATTCTCTCCAGGCTTTGCTCCGAACAGCCATAGTGTTACAGAAAGAGGAAGGAAATAATGTAGATCCCAAACAATATATGCTTTACATTGGGTTGAAAACAACTTGACTTCAGGAATTTGGGATTTGGTAATTATCTGAACACCCATGCAGATCACAGAACACAAACATACTATTCCAGCTGGGAGATGTTCAAATAAGAAAATCATTGTCAGCATTATTTATTGCCTGATTTTATTCTCTCATGTGGAGTTCCAAGCAAACTGCACTAAGCAATGCTTGAAGGAAAAATTTCTGTCTAGTGTACTAAAATTGTTTCTGCGTTTTCTAAAGAATTGTGCTCTTTTCAGTTTAATCATGTTTTATGCTCATATCTCACAAGCGATTAAAAACAAAATTAAAACAAACAAACAAACAAAAAAAAAACCCAAAACCAAAACCAGCAACAACAACAAAAAAGAACCAGCACTATGTTTCCCAACTGGTTCTCCAGCAACTATGTGAATTATAATTTGAGGATGGCTAAATACTGTAACTGGTGTGAGGACTTTGTGGCTTTGTTCATACTATTTGGATGAAAGTGGGCCGAATTCCCACCCCATTACCATCTGCGCCTATATTGATGGTACAGATCCTTGCGGCTCAGCCACCTGGAAATCCTCTGTGGTGTTGTTGGGTCTCTGAGACCCTCAGGACTCTGCTGTATTGACACAGTGGAGCAAGGTGCAGTCAGACAGCAGTCATGGGCTTGTCCACACTGTGGGTGATTTTAGCTAAGCTCACTGAGATCTTGTGCCAGAGCTTTAGTATAACGCAAACTTGGACTGAAGGGAGGGCTTGGCTTGTACTTACATGAGAACCTGTTCATAGTCTCTCAATCTAAGAGACAAAACCAGCAGAGTTTCAACCAAGAAACCTGTGTTTCAATTGGCTGTGTGTTTCCTTTGGTATGTGATCAAGGACACTGCTTAGTGGTCAGCTCAAGCCACTTTAAAATTATATTACCATTAACATCGGTAGGGCAGGTTTTCCTTAAGGAATATTCAGCTTTTCAAGCAATGCTAGTAATGGTCAAATGACCTAGAGTGCTCCCTGAAAAATAACCCTAACAACAATAAGTAAAGGTAAGTGTTCAGCTGAGCTGGTGAGTTGCTCTAACTGACTGTGCTGCTGCACAACCATAAGAACTTGGGAGAGAGAAGGATGCAAGTGGTGTGGTGACTGCCTTGGGGTGGGGCCAACACGGGTCACTAAAGACCCACTGTCTTGCCTGGAGGTCTCTGCCCTGCAGCACTTCACCCCCATGCTGTGGAGCAATCTTTACCTCTGAAAAAGTGCGGCTGCCAGGAACACACCCTGAGTGTAAGTACTAAACTAAGAGTGTAAGTACTAAACTAAGAGCTAAGTACTGAACCAAGAGTGTTCAGGGGGGAGTTTAGGAGAAAATTGGCTAGCTTGAATGAAAAAAATGCCTGAGACCTGCTGAGCCATGTAACAGTATTGAGGATCAGAATGCAGTGCCAAGGAAACCATCCTGACACCATGTAATTTGATAGAATAGACGTAGCACAAGGTAGCAATTATTTTACTAACGGAAATTCACAGAAACATCAACGATCACAACTTGGAATTTTGCATGTGGGCCACTAGCAGCTTTTCTGCCAAGGAAGGGAGTGTGCACCCAGAGTCCATTTTCCTATGTCTTTATCTTTTTGGGGCAGGTCATGGTTGCATTTTCCTTTAAATCTTTTTCTACAAATTGAATTAAATGCAAATTCTGCAAAAAACAAGCATCAAAAGGCCAAAGACCCAAACAGAATTGCAGCCTGTCTCTTACTACAGGTGAAAGGGAGCCAGGAATACCCCTGCCAGCTGGGCTGCCTGGCTGACAGGCAGCAGAGGAGGGCCAGGCAACCACAACATCAGCAACTGAAGATGACTACAAGCTTTTCTGAGTCGGGCAAGACCCCGCAGACCATTCAAGGTTACAGAAGTGTAAAGTAGGAGAAAAAAAAATGCCTCTAAAAAGAAGAAAAGGAGAGGTGCTCCCAACAAACTTACAATGCACAGCACCTCTGCAACCACAGAGACTGAGGAGCAAGGTCTCCAGTGTTGCAGAGCTATTATAAGGCTGAACCTAAGGATGAACCTAAAAGGCAGCATATGCAGGGCTGACTCAGAAAGTGGCCTGTGGTAAACAGCATCTTATTTAAGAAGCAAGACATTATATAACTTTTTTTTTCCCAGTTTGTTACAGGTCTACTACTGAAAAAACCAGTACATAGCTTAAAAACATAAATATTTTAAAGGCCATTTAGCACCTGTATTTGCCTCTCATCAATTTTTTCTGATTTTAACTAAAGATTGACATAATGTTTTGAATGGTTAAGTTCAGATGACTGCAATTATCTAGCATCTAGCAATGCTTAACTATCTGCATACTTTTCAAGAATTGCTTCCCTACCAAAGTACCAGGAAACTTGTCCATATGGACAATGAGCTATTTAAACACATTTGCAATTCTACTTTAAAATACAAACTTTAAGCACAGCATTGTAAGATGGCCAAACCCAGAAAAAACCAAAAAAAACTACCCCAAAGCAACATTTGTGAATACTTCACCATTTTTACAGTTACATCCTTGCAGGAAGAATGGCATGGACTGCTCTAGAGAGGAGCTGGGTCTACCCTAGGCAGCGAGCCTGTGGCCTAGGAGAGTGTGCAGTCATTACAGCCCCAAGTGCAGTCTCCTTCGACAGATGGCCTGAGTGTATATAACAGTAAGTTAGTCCTGTGTGAAAACTTCTTCAGAACCAGTGACACCTTTGAGTAACAACTGCAAAGGTCAGCCTTCAGATTCAGTGAAGTGAACATTGAGAAACAATTTGGCAACACATTTCTAACATCATAAAGGAGGACAAGTCCCCCTGATTAAAGGGCAGTGGGATCATGGCCTCCCTTTTCTACTCACAGCTTTGACATTTCCACAGCAATAGGGACATGTTCTGGCAGCTTTAAGAAAATACTAACTCTGAAATCGTTCTACTCTTGTTTGGAAAAAAGTTTCAGTAATTAATTTTATCCAATATGAGGATCCTAGTACATGGGCATGGAAGCAGTGTCCTGTATCACTGATTAACACAAACACAGTAATTCAAGATACCAGTGATACAACACAGCTGTAAGGTCAGAGCTTTGCTTTACAATATCATTGATTGAGTGTATTTCCCCCTTGGGAGGGGTATTTAAATGTTCAAGGATTTGTGGTACACAAACCCATCAGCATTCTGTAAATACAGGGAAGTGTAAGCTTTATTACTCCTTTTTATTTAATGCTTCACAAGATGTTGCAGGCTGACATTAACACTGTGAATGGACCATAGGGCAAAAAACTGTCCCCTCATTTCCCTTATTGTTTGGGCACTACCTGTTTGTCTTGCACATCTCCACTGCTGAGTGGGAGGGCATAGGGTTGGCTGAGACATCTTTGTCTCAGCATGTAGAAAACGAAATGGTACAGCATTTGTCCATGCTGATCTAGGATGCAGACTGCCCTGCTACCCTACTGTCTATACTAGCTTTTCCTGCTGTGGGAACAACCCAGTTAATTCTTCAGTGGTGGCTGGTCATAAATCATTGTGAAGGCAGCATGGGTGATAGTGATTTGGATGTGAGTATCAAAAGTCTGCTAGCTCTGGCTAGCTCCACAGTGTGCACTCACTGCTAGAGGATTGGATGTAGTTTCTGTAGTTCATGCACAGGTTTTATGTCAAGCAAGCGGATACAATCTAGTTTCACAAAGATGAAGGGCTGAGAAAAGTGCATTGAGTTCAAATCCTTCTTTGCAAACCAGAGGGACAGTACAAAGCAGTCGTGTGCCTCACAAGGGCAGTGGTTTCATTTGTGGGAATCTGTACTGCCACCAGCAGAGTTCCCGAGAAAATGTTACTGAGGGCTTAAGGCCTATTTATCCATTAGCTTGTCCTCAAAGGTTTTCTCCATGTAGCCTTAACTTAAACCAGCAAAGACTACTGTTGAAACTGCTGCTTTTTTCTCTTTCTTTTTAAAAGACACCAGCTGTGCTTTTCTTTCATTCCGTAGAGTACACAGCTGACATTATTATCCACATGCTTGGCAGTGCCTCTGCTGTAACCGATGACGCTCGTACTTAAATGCACTAGGAAGACAGGAGTGGGTTGAAGCCATTTTTAGAACAACATGCTATTTCCTTTTTTAGTGCTGACTCATTCACTGTACCTTGTGGTATGTTTACCCCAATTGCTTGCTGCTTTGGAGGCTGTTGAATGAGGAAGGAATATTAATCAGTGACACATTCTGTGCTCCAGAACTGCAGTCATGGTGAGTGTGATGCCCTTGCCTATCTTTTGGCTCTATTGTAGGAATTATTTTTCTTTAACTAGCATTCAAAATTATTTCAGTTTTGGAAACCATAAGTGACTCTTTTGTGCACATCCTTTCAGCATAGTTATCTAGTTCATATCCTTTTTTTTTTTTCCTGTTCATATCCATTTTTTTTTTCCTGTTAAGAATCTTTGCTCCTTGCTAGTACTCATATCTGAGTGGAATTAATCAAATCATTGCATTGTACACATGTGAACCCTAATTAGCCAAAACAGCTGATGAAGACAGAGGGGATCTCACAGCTCATTTATCTTCTTCTTAACATATTTTATATTAAAATTAACATGATTTGGAAAACAGTAGCAGCCACTATGGCTAAAACTATACAAGATGTGCATTATTGCATATGTGCTCTACTTGGGCTGTTTTGCCTGCTGAGTGAGGTGGCAAAAGTGTTTAGTGCCCAGAAATGCACTGAAATGCCCAATTTGTCTGCATTTAAAATAGAAATTAAAGGCCCATACACAGTAACTGCAGCTAATCATTCACAAGATGTGGTGTGATAAATGCTGTTAGTGTGCAGTTACAAATGGTAGCCCTCTGCTCTTGAGGTGATAATTGGTCAACCGGTTGACATTACAGCCCTCTCAAATGAGCTTCTCACTCTTCCCCTCTCCCTTGTTCCTGTGTGTTCCTATCACCTCCACTGTAGAAGGAGTGAAGCAAATCTGATCTGGGTTTTAAATTATAAAAACAATCACTATTTTATACAGCTTTATTTCAACTAATTTAGTTCCCTCAAACCATCCACTTTAGGACTAGATGACCACTCATGCTTGAAAAAGGCATGTTGACTGAATCACCTCTGACTGACAGCACTACACTCACAGTCCAAGGAGATGCCTTAGCTGCAAGGACTCTGTGTGGAGAAGGAAATGCAAAACCCTAAAAGAGGAGCCAGAGATTAAGCTTGGAGATTTATCAGGTTAAAGAAATTCTTGCTTTCAACTCTAGGACATGACTGAAGCATATAAAGAGCAGACAACTTCAAAATCCCTTGTCTTATCTCCTTTTCCCAGGCATTTGTTAATTTGCTAGTAGCTTCCTTCTTAGAAAGAAAATTCCTATACTCAGTCTTCAGAGTTTCAGTTTGAAGGAAAAGAAGCGCAGTAATTATGACAGAAGACAAAGTGGAAGCTCAGAAACATAAGACAGTAAACAAAGTCTCAAGCAAAGGTTTAAGACTGCCACGGTCTTTCAGTTTGAGATTCTGCATAGCAAAAGTCTCAGTGGAAAACAAAAGTAGAAATATTTCATGCAGATGCTGAAAAAAAATAATAGGAAGAAAACCAAAAGATAGAAAAGTCAGGTGGCTACTGAGAAACCTCATATAACTAGGTAGTAGAACAAAAGTAAAAAAAAAGGGAGTAGAACATAAAGATATATATATATATATGTATAAATTGATAATATATAAATATAGACATTCATTTTTTGTTATTCAGAGGTACGCTTACATATTTGTGTATTCATTGAAGGACTGTAATTTCATGGCTTTATTTTAAAAACAATTAAAAATATATAGCTAACATCAGTCAGGACAAATGTATTTAATGGCACTTTAAAAACAGAGACCCTGTGAAAGGCTTTGGGGTTTTATGCTAATTTGTTCACTTGTGCACCTCAGGGAAATCTGCTGCTGCACATCAACTTCATAATCCCTTGAATTCTCACTGCCATCTACTTTTGAGCAAGGCAGTAAAATCTCCTGGGCAGGGATTCTGACATGTTTCTCTACTTTTCTCTGTTTCTGAACCTAATAATTATAAATTATAATTATTTATAATTATTATTATAATCCAATCATTATTCAGTAATGCTGCTTACACTACCATAAGAAAAGTTAAATATCTCTCCTCAGTTTTGCAGATAAAGCAATTGAAGTGTTCAGAGATTAACAAATTACATTTCCTGGGTCAGAGAGAAAGTTCCTGGCAGAGGTAATAATGGGACATATTTCTGATCTTAATGATTACATAGTGACAGCCCAACATCCCTCAAAGCAGAAGTTTCAAAACCAAGCATTTAGTTGTGACATTGGCAGAATGGAATCCCCTCAATTTGTTTGCTGACCTTGGGCAGTGAATAAGCCAGCCACTCAGTCTGAAGGATATCTATGCTCTGAATGGCATATTCTGATATGATTAAACATATGTTTTATTTTAATATTTTATAACGAGAATATCTTTGTAATAGAATTCCTTGTATTACTGCTTTGGACACAAGTATAGATTTCTTGTGGTGGTAACTGAGCACTTGAGTCATAACACGTTTCCATTATAGGATCCCTGTGAATAGGGAATGGGTACTGTTCCATTTTTTAAATGTCTTAAAAACAAAGATCACAAGGTCTCTGTGCAGCAAACATTTGAATTCACATATCCAAGATTTTAAGCGAGATAAGCCTTCCTAATTACTGAATGAAAATTCCTTTCTGTAGTAATCCTAACTCACAAAAAGCATAAAAAATGGCTGTAAAGAAGTGTGCTTTTCCAACCCCTAGGCCTGTCACTGGGCTTGATCTAAAGCTTGGTGATAACCAAGTTAGTTTGTGAGCTCAGTCTTTCACATTCACTTGAGGATGCTGATAAAAGTTGGGAGTAAGGAGAAGGCAAATGAAAATTAAAAATTGATAGCTTCTGCAGAGACAAATGAGATGTAGGAGCGGGAGGATGGGGAAGAAGAAACAATGAAACATGATTCAGAAGGAAAGCATTAAACCCAAATGAGGAACCAGAGTTTTCAGGGTAGAAGTATGTAACGGGAAGGAGAAACTCTAATCATATCTAAACCTCTCTGTAATGTCACAGCTGTATGCATGGTTTTAGAGCATAGACAGAATGGAAGTCTCTGCACATGATGCACTTCCAGTTCTGGCTCATTGAGTTAGATCAAAAACTTCCAGGGAAGTGCAGTCTATTTTACATACATGAGAATGTACTTGGATATGATAAAATACCACAGCTGTCAGTCTAGATTGGAATCAATTTGCATGGTAATGCTCTGAGGGCTGCAATCTATTCTCCTTTCTCTGCAATCAGAAACTTTCCCTGTTTCCATAGGGAAGATTGATCCTGGATGTCTGCATATGCATTTGAAAAGATCTGGCTCTTCCAGTGTGACTCATCACTATTGGATATCTACAGCTCTGAGAGGAGACTTCTGCACAGAAGTACACTCATTTCTGCAGGGCTCAGAGAAACAGAAAATCTCATAATACATAGATCTGGACTACAGATTTCCTCATGTTAATGTGAGAATTGGTGAAGTTCTGGAGAAAGAGGAGTTCCTTAAAAAGTAAGAGAAGAGAACATACTCAGAACAATGAGTATAGCTTTTGCAGGCTATACTTAGTATAAATTATTAAAGGAATTAGAGTTCTAGAGTTCTCTGTATAATCTGATGTGCTTATGTAACTTGTGATGGGACTGTGCTGGACATAGGCCAGGTAAATTATACAAATGTCTAAAAACACTATTTTGGAAAGTATTCTTTAAACCCATGTCACTTTATGATCCAGATCATTTTGCAGCATAAATACATTTGCATTTGTAAATACATTAGCATGACTTTGGAGTGGCAAATGGCATCAAGCAGGAGGCATTAATATTTAAATGTAGGAGAAAGTGGGAGCTTCTTTGTTGCTTCAAGTCAACACAGGTGCAGAACACCATCAAAACCAGTCTGAGGCGCAGGCCTCAGAGAGAAATATCTCTCTCCCTGAGGTACACATGTATCTTTTAACACAGAGGTTGTTATAGTATGGTTTCAAAAGAGACTCAGTTCAATATCATCCAGGGTGATCCAATCATTAAAAAGAAATATGTGGGTGATCATCACCACAACAAAGCAATTTGGTACACCAGTAAATCCATTCATCTGTTACTTACAAAAGCACAGAGAGAAGGAATAAAAGAACACAAAAATAGGATTCCCCACAGCTTGTTTTTAAAATCACCCATTCATGGATGCATTTGAAACACTCTTTCTAGCTCTCAGACTGCTGAGAGTACTGCTCCTTTTTTAGTGTGATATATTTATATATATTTCATCAAGGTGTTCAGTATGAATTCCAAAGATGAAAACACATCTACTGACCTGAAATATATCACATCTGTTTTATAGTTTTTAATCTGTGGTCTATAAACAAAGACAAAAGCCAGAGATTTCTCACTTTAATGGAATATCTGATATCTGCATTAGGAGAGCCATAGAGAAATTCTTAGAGAGGTACCTTTGTATGCTTTTTACGATGACTATGGCATATACTGTGATGCTCTTTTCATTAAAAATCTCAAGAAAATCTTCCTCTTACCTGAAGGTAATGGCACGGCCTCAAAGAAGGTTTGATTTCCTGATGAACCAGAGGCTTATCTAAGTTCAGTGATGATTTGCGATAAGCTTCTTTAGCCTGACTTACTGTAAGCGTGGACCAAGAACTCCTTTTCATATATTTACTATCAGGGGTCATTGGTAGCCCTTCACAAGCCGAACACTTCACATCATTGTTACTTTTGGAAGTCTTCAATGAGAGATCCCCAAAATGCCCCTGGAGTGCCTCAGGATAGCAATGGGATATATGATCTGTATGGTGCCTATTTACCACACTAGGGGTTCGGTAAGTGCTATCGCTGTCCAAATTATCATCAGAGCTCCACCAGCTACTCATTCCAGATTTATGTTTGCCTTCTGGTTTTCGCTCCTTACTTTTACTCCTTTTGCTATGCTTGGAATGGTGTCCATGATGATGATCGTCCCCTCGACTGTCTCCCTTTGTTCCGTTAACATTGCCCTTGGACGATCCTTCCAGAGAATGAGATTTAGTAAAAAGTTTCTGGACGGAATGAACGAGATGGCGAATCCTTCCCGGGCTCTCACTGCGCTGTTCCGCAGCTGTTGAGGTCCGCTGGTACTGTAAAGTATGAAACCCATCCCGGTGAAGAGGAAGCTGTTTCTCAAATTGGTCCAAAAGGTTTGCAGGAATACGGTTAATCTTAGGGTTACCGTGAGACATGGCGCAGTCGTCTCTTGAGTCGTAATGTGAGCTGTAGTGCATTCTGGGGAAAGTGCTACTTGACATGTGATCGCCCATTACCATGGGCATCATCATGCACTCAGAATGAATGGAGCTGCGGGGGGAGCAACGGTGGTGGTCCAGCGGGCAACTCTCCGTGGGGCTGAGAAGATACGACGGCCTCGGCTCCTGCCCATGGTGGATATGGTCGTGGGTATGGTCACAATCTTCAGGGGATGCTAATCCACAAGTATGAGCTGAACATAACTGTGGTTGATTGCGACTACCAGATAATCCTTTCATATTCCTCGGAGCAGGAGAGTATCTTTCTTCATTGAAGTGCTGAGAAGGCGACCATGAGTACTGCTGGTCTGTCATGAGAACACATAAAACCTGTGTTATGTGTCTGATTAAAAGATTAACTTGAAAATTCTAAGTATATTGAGAAATGAAACATTTTTTACTCTATGACCTTGGTGGAAAGTCTCACCATTCATGAAATTTCTTCCACCATTTAAAAACTAATTAAAATTGTTCATTAAGAGTAAATTATGGGGAGAATACAGCCTCCTTTCTCTTTGCGAAATTGTGGGCTAGCAGTTCTAGATGTTATGAAGCTATTAATCGTGCAAATTTACTCAAATTTAATGAATACATTCAAGTATTCCGTTTATTGTTTAATATTTATAGCTCGTATGTCAAGCTTTGTGACTAATCATTTAAGTTACATGGGTCTAGTTTCTATTTAAGTTACATGGGTCTAGTTTCTATTTTGGTGGTTTCACAGTTGGATATATTAAATGTATCTTTTCTCCATGCAGTCATTTTTGTACCATAAATTGAACTTCATTTTCTTCAATGAATCTCAGCTTCATGATCCCAGGTTCACTCTTCATAAGTGTAAATAATAAACAGCAAGAAGAAAAAAATATGAACGTGCTGAAATGAAGCTAATTTTTTATATTGCTATACAGTTTATCAATAAAAACTTTTTATGACCACACTACAAAATATTTACTTAATCATTCTAAGTTATTCCTAAAAAACCCCAAATATATTTAGGTACAAGCTGTGGGGTTTTATATACTTGATTACTTGTTCCTATGAATCGTGTGCTCCAAGTTGTGGTTATCATGCAAGCATGATTGCTAAATAAGAGTAGCTTGTAAGCAAAGATTTTGATACTTAAGCCTTTGATTTTTTTCTCTCATGCAATTTCTTGCAGCTGTCAAATGTTACAAACAGAAAATTAAAAACAACCCCAGAAATACTTCAATTTGATTTTCCCATTCAATTTTCCTCTTCAATTTCAGCTTATTTAGGAAACATTTCAATAGCAGACAAAGAGATAAGATGCAAGATAATCCTTTAGAGGATAAGACAGATGTGTAAGTGTTTATACAACCCACTTAGCACAGCCTTTCGGCAAATTTGCTCTAAGAATCTAAATAATCTTGCACAGGTGGTTGATACAAGGAAGTTGCAGCTCTCAACCAGAATGGAAGCTAGAGAATATTTATTAACTGGACACTTGAAACCAGGCGGTAGAGATAACACAGTAATTGACAGCACTTGGAAGGGTTTCTAACCATATGACAAAGCTCTCCTAAATCATATTTCCACTGCTGGTGAAAACTCAATGCCTGGATATAGTCATGAAACAGATCAATACACATATATCTCTTAATTTATTCAACTAATATGTGTTATATCATGATACCTTAACCTAAATGCTGTGTATTTCCTATTGTGGGAGATGTTTTGATAATTTTATTACACCCTAATTTCAACAGAGTTGCACACAACATTTTAAAATGAATGCAGCATTAAACTAATGAACAGTGAAGTATTCTTCAGCCTAGGCATAAAGATGCCACACTGAAGTCAAAGATGGATTAATGGTACAAATGTCACCTCCATGTTTATCATGGCATCAGACTGATGGGTCTGTGCATGTATCCTTTCCTGTTTCTATTTTGTTTTCCTGTCTGTTTCTTTTACTTAATTCTTGGCTATTATTACATTAAAATAAAATCTTATTACTGCTGATTGCCCAGTCTGTTGTCCTATTTAGGTTATAATACCTTGCATAAATGTAGTTACAGGAAGGAAATATAACTGTTTCTCTGAAATGACGTAATTTTGATTATATACAGACGTGGCAGTAAATTATAACAGTGCTTTGGAATTCAGCCACAGAAAGTAGTCGTGTAATTAGTGGTGCTTTACCCAGGATATTACCAAACATTATCAGGGGAATAATAATGGACCATGTGCTGAATTTACTTAGTCTGTACTTTCCATAAAGGGTTCCCAAAGCACCTGACACAGATTACTACGTAGTAATCTCTGGTACTTCTTACAAACCCATGAGATTTGATAGACTGAAGAAGTTTTTTTTTTACAATGAGGGTGGTAAAACACTGGAAGAGGTTCATCTCATTGAAGATGTTCCTGCCTATTACAGGGGAAGGTTGGATTAGATGACCTTTAAAGGTGCCTTCCAACCCAAGGAAGGTACTGTTCTCTTTACAGAAATAGGAAGCTGCAGTATAGGAAATATTTTCCAAAGTGCTTATGGATTTTCTGGTATTAATGTTCAGAGAGGTGGGAGCCAGAGGGAGGTAGAAGGAAGCTCCTCTGTCACTCTAACAACATGATGAGAGTCAACTCCAAGCCTTTTCATCACAATCTTGCACATCTATGAATGAATACAACTTGTACTATGCCTCACCAGTGTATTTAGACCAAAAAAAAAAAAAATTAAGGGCACAGCAGAAATCCAGAATGAAAGAAAGAGAATAAGAAACTAATTTTAAAGGAGTTCTTGAGCACAGAATTGCTAGTCCCTGGTGATTTGTTTAGGCCTCATGCAACATCAAACATAACCCAGAAGGCTTCAAATATTTTTGTCCTATTACATCCCTAAGAATATGAGAAGTGATGATTTGACTGCACTGCAATGGATAATCTAACAACAGCTTTTCTGTCCCTCATGGCTCCCTGTGATTCCAGCTCATTTTGCAACTATAGAAAAATACTATTTTCTGTCTGTTGCTTTCACATAGCATGCCTTCATATAGCATTTTATGTGCTACATGGAATGCCTAAATTATTTTTGTTTGAAACACAGTAGCTAGAAACTGCTATAGGCATTTATTAAGCGTAATCAAAATAATTAAAACATGAATTAAGAAGTAGATGTTTTCCAGAAGTAATTGCCCCCTCTTAACTCTGTCAGAGAGAGTAACTAAAACTAGATAAACTCCCAAATTACTTACATGTGCATCATTTAAATTTTTCACTCTAATTAGGTTTGTCAATCTAGGATATCAAACTTGTTCTTTATCCCCGACACAACTAGTTTTTCATACAAATATTTTGAAAAATCATCAGAATTTTGAAATACAACATATAAATTTATCAAGTAATTTGTGCTTTGTATTATTCAGTCAACTTTCTTCAGGAGACTGAAGTGCTTGAAGAAACAGTTGAGCTGTGGCTGAATGAATTACTGTGTGGTACCAGAGCAGTGTAATTGCCCATGTGCTAGCTCTTAGCCTGCCAAGAAAAATGTCCTAGCTTAAAATTCAATTAAGCTAACATGCTTTTCTAGAATTTGCAAGGGGCTAAAAGTATGTCGATGGTCAATGACCACAGCATGGCTGATTCATAAAAAATCATAAAGCTACAGCATTTTTTTTCTCAATCCTTTCAAAAGAAATTTAATATTTTAGTAAAATAATTTCATATTTGATAAATCAGATAATGACAAAATGGACTGAAGTTTTAGTCTATAACTTGAAGTTTGTTTATTTTTACAGCAGCTCTTATGTTTGCTCTGGGCAATCACTCTAAAAACATAAAATGCCACCATGAGAACTAAAGAGCTAAAGGGAGACAGAACAAATAAACATAACCCAAAGCAGACAAAGAGACAAAGCAATAGGAACAGAGAAAAATATATTATATGAGAGCATAGGAATGGCTTTTTTAGATTTCATCAGAGCAAAATGGAATCTTCCAACTAACTTCAGTGGATGGTCAGGTAATATTTAAATACTGGGGTTGGGGGTGGACCTGGAACAAGACAAGGGCTGTTATGTCAGAGAATCCAGTAATTCCAAAACCCTGAAATCCCCTTAAAGCTCTTCTTTTTCAGAGAGTACTGTACAGATATGTCAACCTTTAACCTCAGCAGATGGAAGGATTTCTGCATCCCTTCGTATCTCTTTTAAATCTTTCCCTGTTATGCCATGTTATGTCCTGCTTTTTTTTCCCTCCTCTTTTCAGTTCTGGACTTTCTGAGAGCTGTTCTCTTGCTCCAAACATAGGTTGGTTTGCCTGTGTTTGGGGTCTGGCCACTATTTTTAGATAATCCAAGATTTTTCCTTGCGCTAGTCAGTATCAAGGAAAGAAAGATATGTTCAAGAACCAAGAGTAATATTTGAAATGATGAATTAAAATTGCTATTAATGTTCTAAGTTAGAAGGCTAAAACCCTCCAAGTAGTGAAACATAAGAGCTGTGCATTTCTAGAGTTCCTGGAACACTGCTCTTGGCTAAAGAGCATCAAGAGAAAAACACAAAAACTTCTCTGACATTCAAAAGTGCTTGTCTCCACAAATCTTTTTGTGTGTTGCATATTAGAAGCAAGATTTCAGGGTGTGATAATACTCTCTGGAACTACTAAATGATGCCTGATTTTTTTCTTACTTTTCTTTCTATTGTGAAATTAATTTGAATTGATTTAACTGTATAAGTCTGTCAGTAAACTGCTTTCCCATCTGAAACATTTGTGCTGTTTTCATTGGAGAAGGATTTGTTCTTCCGCTTAATGTAACCAGAAAAATACACTGCTGAAAAGAGATACCTAATCTAGCTTTCAAAAAGAGGTAGTAGACAAAAACAGATTGCTGCATCTTGCTGTTTCACACAGTTGAATCAGGGCTGAGATGCATTATGAAAAATGTATCCTCACAGCTTAACCTATAACTAATACAAAATGAAATATTGGGAAAATGGGCATATTAATTAACTAAGTAGACATTAAACATGAAAATGCATAATTAAATGTTTTAGCTGGAAGATGTCTGTCCAAGGTCTGCATTAAGTAGTATTTTATGAGTACTGTTTCCTCATTAACTTGTTTTCATATTTTCCTCTGTTCTATCCTAGCCTTGAAAATGAATATTTACAGGGATTGAGAAGAGTGACTAATCAGCCAAATGCAAGGAAAAAGTCCTGGAAATGCAAATGCCTTAAGCTTCTGCTATGGTCTCATGAGATTTCCAACCTATTCATGTAGCACAACATCTGGTATAAAATTTACATAAAATTGCAAAGATTGAGTGACCATCTTCCAGATTTAGAATATGCCTTGTATTTTTGGTGATATGTGTGCTCTTCATGCAGCGTATTGACCTTTCTGTGAATTCCTACATAACTACTCAGGCTGCTTACTTGAAATATTGAACATTGAGTGGCATCCCCTCAGAGACAAGGTTTATTAGTTCCTGTAGCACTGTTGCAACAGGGTACTTTATGCTCCCAGTCTCTCTGCACAGCCAAAAGAAAGAAGTAGGTGGTTCTGAGGACCTAAAGCTGAACACCAAAATGCCCAAAAAGCTGTCAAACAGCTCATGGGCTGCATGTGGATGCTTGGTTTGTTCTGACGCATAAACCTGAAAAACAAATACTTCTCTATTCAGAATCCTGGGCGCTGTGTGGCAGGCATGTATGGCTGGTGCCACTAGCAGTGTAAACAGAGCTGGAGGGTGTGTCCAGCCCATACAGTTCAACTGTTGCCATCACAGTTTCATTCTAGGGAAATAGGAACTGATATGTAGGTATGATTTCAGGAACAACACCAGCCAAAGATCCTTACAAATATGCAGTCTGGATCTGGTTTTATTTTTTGAGTGAGACACTGGCATGATTCTTCTGAAGTGTGAACCGTGTGTCCAAAAATGACAGATGAATACTACCCTTCATGTACATATTTGTCTCTGCTGACTATGGCGAAAACTGTGGCCGACAAGCTCCAGTGCAGAAACCTACAACAAAAATGCATAAATTTTGGTGATCTGAGGCACAGGGATACTTCTAAACCGTGGAAAATGTTTTGACAGCCCAAGCTAGTTCAGTGGAACCACATGACAAATATTGACCAGGGGTAAGATGGTTTTTGTAACTCCCATGTTAGATAAGAATGGACATTCAAATTGTATTCCTAGAACAGTGTCGGAGTCCAGAATGTAGCAAATTGGAGAAAAGTCAGAAGACCCAAAAGGAGAGGTAAGGACTATGTGGAATGCTGCAATTTCAGTAGTCAGTTTTGACCACTGTTACACAGGTGTCTACATGTGGAACAAATATTTGATAGCACCAAATCCTGTTGTTCAGCTCAACAGTTTTCCACATCAATCCATGTTTCAAATAAAGATTAGTAGACTGACAGTCCAACAGCTCAAGGCATTTATTTCTGAGACAAATAAGCAAGATAAAAGAGTATATAAAAAAAGGAGTGCAAAATAATAGTGGATGAGCAAGAATGGAAACTTGGAGGTGGTGAACAGGCTGGTGGGGGACTCAAAGCACAATATCCTGGGAGGAAGGAAAGTACAGAATTGTGGTAACTGGGAAAAGCTGTGACCAGGGACAAGCTAAAGCCAGGTTACAGCACTGACTGCCTGGCATGGAGAACAGGGGATGCTGCATGTGAAAATGAATAAATATGGAAACAGTATCTGAGGAATGAAGACATCTCACATATTCTGGGTAGAAAAATTGGCCCTTGGACTGTATGGAGATGATGAAAGTCACAATGTTGTGCCCATGCCATGAAAAGGACAGGACAGAAACCCATGAGAGGCAACAAGGGATTTGTATAAAGTTCCAGGACATGGAGTGGAGCAATGCAGGGAGTCAGGATGGTGCAAAATTAATTTCCATTGGTCTGAAGTGTGTGATGTCTTGGTACCAACGAGTATGCAGCACACAGGCCTTCACAGTGCTTTTCAAGTTTGAAGTATATTGCCATTATTCACCTTTCAACAGTGCTGTGACACAGGTAAGTCCACAAAATGATTTACGACTAATATTTTTTCACAGAATCTGTATGATCAGCAAAGTTCTGGAAAAAATATAATGTAGCAGAACTAGACTGACCTAAAGTAACTAACACATCAGCTGATTTTCTGGAAAAATCCAGTGTATGGAGTCAACCAGGGCTTCACTATGTGAATATCATTGAACAATTGGTTATAATGCTTCCAAATACAGACCAGAAATGCTAGCCCAAAACTACTGAACTTCTTTTGTTCCTTATTGTGCCTGGCTTTATGGATTTTCTTTCCTAAAGGATAAAATTTTGCTGCTTGCAGTTATTAGGTCATGAGACAATCCATTTCCCTCGTGGTCATAAAACTGCCACTATTTTCTCAGCAATTAAAGGTAGCCAAAGTAATTGCAGGGTACAACGCAAAGACATACACAGAAATCTATGCTCAGCTCTGGAAGTACAAGGGAAATTCTTGTCATGTTGATAGCAGTAACAAATCTCCCATTAACTTCATGGGGCCAGGATTAGTTGTAAACATTTGCTGAGAAAGTTCTTGGTCATTTTACCTATGACACCTGTGTTATTTGAGGGAGATCATCTCTAATCAAGGCTGCATTTTGCACAATTTGGGCTGGACTGGAATAAATGTGTTAGAAACCTCCAAGGGTTCCCAGTCAGAAAGATGATGGCATGGAAGGGTGAAACTGGTTTTTTGAAATACTGCCTGTGATAGCATAATTGCCAAAATTTAATCCCAAGGATCCAAACAATTGGACCAACTATTCAGCTGGATGGTATCACCAAATATCCAGAGTTTCTTTTCACTAAGAAATATTTATCATTGATTCTTAAATAAAAAATCAAACAAAAAATAATGCTGGTATTTATGATCTTGTTCCCTGATTTTTTTTTTCAGTGTTTCTGGAATTCTTCTGAATTTGTTCACTTTTTATGATGATATATCATGGAGGAAGTTTTCCACTCCCTCCAATACTAAGGGGACTGCAAGAACTAATGCTCATGTATCCAAGCAAAAATATTTCTTGTATATTCCCTCTAAATTGCCTTTTACTATTTATTTAAAACATGGATATATTTTAAAGATTTCACCTCTTTTACAGAGTGCTCTTCTGGGAAAGAAACAATGTAATATTTAATCATCAAAAGCATTGATTATTGCCATAGAACAATGACTGCTTGATTTAAAATACCATTGTATTTCAAAATTACCTTTATATTTCTTTTTTTAAAGCATTAATTCAGCTTTTAAATTATCAGAAGTGAAGAAAATTATTTGATTTTCTGTTTGCTTCAGAAATAGTCCTTTACTATTTTTGATTGGTTTTTGATTCACCAAAAATTTTAGTTTTAGCCATGGTCTGACCCAAAAGATTTATTTTACTTTTCAGAATTCATCATTATCTGCTCAGGTGTACACCCTTGGTGTACAGCCTCTTGCTGCTTTACCATTGTATGGTGAACTTTTCTGTTCACTTCAACCCACTGAGATGGAGGAGGACTCATCCTGATCTTCCTATGGGGTACAGGAAGAAATAGCAGCCTGATGACAAGATCCCTTTTAAACCTGTTGCCATAGTAACAGGCAGACAATCTTCCTCTTTACATAACCTCCAGATTGGGAATTTTTCAAATCAGGGTGCTGTCTCTTTTCTGCCTGGCTGGGCTCTGTTTTGGATCTGTGACAAACACTGCAAACCTTAATTGCCTGTGCCCACAATCACTAGCACCCAGATTTTCCATGTGGCAGTGAAGGTGACTCCTGTTCCTGGGACAAGGTGGTGGTTTCACCCAGTCTGGGTGAGTTTGAGACAAGGCATCTCAGTATGCTGCTGTCTGTTCTCTTATGAAGAGAAATGACATTATAAATAGATGGAAAAACAAGTGAAGTTGCACAATGAAAGGCGGCAACTGAACTCAGCAGTGAAAGCTGGGATTGCTTTAGCAATCTTTGCTGAAGTTTATTTTGCTGCCCTGCTTTTGCCAGCGCAAATTCCCTTGGGAAGTCAGTTGCCTGTGTGCCCAACACTCTGACAGAGATCTGCAGTCATTCACCTTCACACTGGAAGCATCTCCACCACCTTGGCTGTGCCAAAATTGTCCCACTCCCAACAGAACCTAAGTAGGCAATGATGAATGTGGAGGTAAAGTATGGCAACTTCTTTCCTGAGGAAATTGAGAGGACATGATTTAAGCTGCTCATTATAGTAATATAGTATAGTAATGCTCAAATAGTAATAGTAATTATAGTAATCACAGAGTATCCTTTTGAAAAGGGCAAATTCAGTGAAGACACTCATTGAGGAAGGAAGGTGTGGCTAAGCAGTCGGTTTCTCATCTCATCTCATCTTATCATCATCATCATTTCATCTCATCTCATCTCATCTCAATCATCATCATCATCATCTCATCTCTGCAGCTGTCACACTCTTTATGGGAAGGTAAATGTTGCGTGTCAGGTATGCACCCAGGGGTTACAGAGGTCAGCAAGCCATGAGGGAGAGAAAAATGTCCCTTCTTTTCTAACATCCCATGTGTGAAATCATTTAGAACAGAAATATTTGTTTATGAATACATAACTCCCTTTGTATTATGTAGTAGAAATGGATGAATAATTCATTACAAATATCCTATTTGATTATTGCTACATCCTTATAAATATCTTCACCTGTTTGTGAATTGACCTTGGGCCTAACAGGATTTTTGCAGTTATTTGACATTATGAGGTATTTAATTTTTAAAAATAGCTTCTGATCTGCAGATTTTTAGTAAGCATTGTTGCCAACAACCTATAATTATAATGCTGGACAGTTAACATGTTTTTATATGATCAGGCTATATGATACGTTTTTGTTCTATTACTGAAAATAGTTTAAAGAATAAGTTATCAAGCATAACTAAAAAGAATTTAAAGCTCAAAATTTATTTACTGAAAAACATTTCTTATGGTTTCATTAATGTTTTCTACAGTCTTGATTATCACATCAATAATCTTCTACACTACAGTTTTGGGTAAAAAAAAAACTAAGAATATGAAGTTGAATTATTTCAAGATATGGCGGAATAAGACAAATAAGAATGACTGATTTTTTTTTGCAGTGTCTATTAATCTAGTCACAATAAGGAAATTGTAGGGTGACACTGAATCATATTGGGGCATGTCATATTTAAAATCTCTTGTAAATTTGAAAGACTTTTATATTGTCATACCAAACCACCTGGCTACATATTTTTTATTATATGACAGAAAGATAGCTCTGTGGTTAGAGGATTAACCTGGGAAATCTGCAGTCAAATTTTCTGTCAGCCATGAATTATTTGCATGGTTCAGGACAATGCCATGGGCAGGGATATCAGTTGCCATGGAGAGGCTGATCTTACCTCACTGGGTTTCAGTGATCCTTTGTGCACGTCTCTTGTAGACTCCCTACTTCAATTCCATGTAGAACTAGGATAAAACTTCTGTACCTCTGAGTGTTAAGTGTCACAATCTAGGCAAACATTTAGTCTGTGGCTCATCTAGGAATTAATACCAGAGTGTTCCTGTGCCTGCTGATCACTGGGATGAGTGTCACTGCAGTGTGGCCAAGCCATGTGTCTGGCTGAAGTCCCACCAGCTCCAGTCAGTCTACAGATGTTTAACTATCCCTGGATGCTCTGGGGGAAGGTGCACCAAGGCATGGATGTGGCACAGACGAGAGTCAAGGGCTCACTGACAACCCCTCCTCTGTCCTTGGGAAAATTTCCTGTAGCTCCCGGCACTTGAAGCTAAAACCCTTGTGAAGTGTTCAGACACTGACTGCACTGAGTGCACAGTAGAAGGACAGACAGACTGAAAAGTCAGGACTTCATTAATGTTTTCATTTCAAGAACACCCATGTCCTTTCTTCCTTCCAACACATAAGGTCAAAAAGGCATGATCATGCAATCAGCAGTGATTGAATAACCATGAGTTACTGCCTGACACTGGAACCTTTCCAATTAATCAAAAGCATCAACTGTGAAATGAAAATACATTTTCATAGCCTGCCCTTAAACTCCCTTACAGTTTACTTTGCCACTGGGGCATGTTAAGAGCATTATTAGTAACTGCAACCTGTTTTACAGGTTTCAACCTTTTCCTTAACATCAACTCAATACCCATTCCTGAAGAGAAAACAGAAATTTACTGCAGCAAAAAGACTTTAGTGCAATTTCTCTTTCTTTGCTTGACCTGAGATCCTGTGTTGAGATGCTATAAAACTTGTGTAAAGTAAATGTTTTCCTTACCTGTAAAAAGGAGTTAAAATATTTTTTCAATAATCTATTTTTCTCTCTTTACTCTGTGCATGTACTACCTATTAAAACATATGTTTAAAGAGAAGTTCATCCCATCTTCCCTGTTCACATTTCTTTAACTATTTGAATGCCTTTCAAACATGGCAATTTTCTGTCTCTTGTTAAGATTGCACTATTTGCTTTGGACACCTAAAGCAAAATATTGCCTTACCCTTTACATGCTTAAAGTAAACAAGACTGAGAAATTTTCAGATAGCATAGAAAAGAGTAGTTTCATTAAATGCTTTTTTTTCTAATACAGTAACCTTGTTTAAATTATATAAACACTAGCTATAAGAAAGCTTGGAATGAAAGAACTCCAGTTTCTGTGAGACTTACAGTGAGCTGCTTGAGATCACAAATCAGATCTCTTGCTCCCATCACCATGCCCTGCTACCTTTATTTTCTTATTTGGTTAACCAGGTTTCTTATTTGAGATATTCCTAGTGAAAAGAATAGGAATTTTTGGTGTGAGTGTGAATCTTGTAACAATAATACTTATCACCCTGAACTCTGGTAACAAATAAAAGTTAATGGTAAAGCCATGAAGTAATGTTCTCAAAAACTGACTGATAATGCTTGGGTAAGCTTTTTTTTAAAGGAATACATTGCTCCTCTGCCTGTTTTAACTAAAGAGGTCTTTTATAGACTCAATAGTGGGAAAGAGTTGAGATCAGTTCTATCCCTTGATACCTTTTTACAATTAAGGGAGTGGATAATTTGATTAAAAATATAATTCAATGACTATTCAGCATTTTCATTCTCATGAGATACTGCGCAAACATTAATTAAACCCCACCAAAGCTACAAACCTCACTGGGAAATTCTAAACCCATTTTGCAAACAAGGACCTGGAGCCAGAGATCTTTCAGTACCAGAGAGATCACAGCTTGAAACTCCTTGGGACAATGAGAGTCTAGAATAATGAATGGCCCTGCAGCTAGAGCTACCTCAAAGAACATCATCCTAACTCTGTCTTGACTTAGGGCAGTTTATTTTACTTCTCAAGGAAAGCCCTTTCTGGGTTTTTTTCAGGGATGAAGGTCTCTAGCAGTCTGTCAGACTGAGGCTGTTAATACAAAATTATGACATAGTCATTGGGTTATGTATATACAGAAAAGAAGCAAGCCCATTGTCATAGTCCAAGGATTAGAGTATCCACCCAGAATCATATTTCTCTCCAATGAAACTTGATGCATGTGCAACAGCAAGAAAAACTGAAGACTGAGAAAGATCTGTTTGCAGTTTTTTCACTTATGTTATATATACAGTTCATTGATTTGAACACAAATCTTCAAGTGGCAGAACACAACACTGAGGCAAAGACAGACAGACAGATATGTCCTATCCATCTGTACAGGGGTAGCACATTAGCATAGCTGTAACTGCAGAGCTTGTCTACACAGAATTTAACTAACTATCCCACAACTTTTCTAAAAGTCTTTCCAATTTAAGTGATTCTCTCTAGGGTAGAAGGGGTTACATTTTTACATTATGTTTTTACATTATCATATGTTTTTACATTACTGATGCTATCCAGTTCACTTACTTTGACCACCTCCAGTTTGGTGACTAGGTCAGGAAGAGAGGATTTTCTTCTCAAAATATTAAAGCCATCCACCTCTTCCTATGCATTATCTAGCAATCTTCAGTACTTACTTTCAGAGGACGGTAATAAGGACAAAATTTAGGAGCAAGGACAGATTTTTCCTTGCTTTTGGCATATTTTTTCAGTCACTTGGCCATAAATAGTTGAAATGTTGGAAAGCAGCCTAATTTCTTTGTAGTGTAGTTGTTATTTGCTGTTCTCATTGCTGTTTTACTTTCTTGTTACTCATTTCTGACTAATCCCCCATCTTCTTCCTAGTCAGGGTTCTGGATGATTGGTCAGTTAGAATATATCTTTGTGTTAATCTTTGACTATCTAGTTCATAAGAGGGTCCTTGCTCCTATAGACACCTGACATTTAATAATACTGACTTGTATATCATTTGCTCTGGCTCCAGAAATCCTGCAGTTCTTTCTCAAACAAATGGGAATGAGAACAATTTTGACATTCTTCTAAAGCATTACTTATCTCACTCTTCATTAAGCTTCTAAAGTAGGCCAATCCTCTATGTCCTAGAAAAGTCTATCACTCTTCATTGACTCTAGAACAAGTCCTGAGATCTAAAGTTTAGACATCTACATCTAAATACTTTCCAACTCTCAGTTGAGATGAATTCTAACCCAGGCTATCTGAACTCCTTCCTGTGTGCTATGAAGTGGGACGGCAGGTGAAAAAACTGCAAATGTCCAAAAAGGCTGAAAGACTTGTTCATTTCATGATTCCTCCATAGGATCCACTTGTGAGATTCCTAGGAAGCCTCATGTTAAATGATATCTTCCCTTTTACACCACTTTGATTAAGGCAGAAACTGACTGAGACTTCTTCAGTCTCTTCCATAACGCACTCTTTCATCTAATCTTTGGAATGTATCCTGTAGCTTTTTTCACTTGTTTTGGAATGTTAAGTGAATAAACAAGTCCAGTACAGAAATTTTTACATTGAACATTTATGACACTCACTGATTTGAGTGCAACTGAGTGGCAACACTACTTGAATCCTCTTCTGAGAGATTGGCTAAACATAAAGACACAACTTGCCTGAACTCATGCTCCTTGTTCTAACTGCTTAAGTAGTTTTCCTTAACACAGCAACTATAATTTATCTTCTTAGCAGTGGGTAATAATACAGTCAGGGCAAGAGTTCATAATATTCTTGTCAACTACAACAATATCCTAATAACAAAAAACAAACTGTTGCAATATATTAAGATGAGCATATGCACAAAAAGAAAAATTATGCTGGCTTCTGAAATGTAAGTAAGCTCATGTTGAATAAAGGGAGCTTTAAGTAGCAAACATATAGAAACCACTTCCCATATTGCTTTTCTAAAAATAACCACATGAAGCAATTGCATATAAGTCAAAATTTTGACAGATTTCACATAAACCAGTGACAATCTGGGTATGAAATTCCAGGAACAGAAACTCAATTTTTCACAATCTAAATGTGTAAAACTGAAGCCAGGGGGACATTTTAGTACTAGCTTTGTAAGACAGAAGTATTGAGAAGTATCTTAAAGCCCCACTCATGTGCTTTAAGAGTTTCTGATTTCTTCATGTTTCTGTTATTTTTTCAAATTGAAAAGGTAACATTGAAAACTTCATCTGCATTTAGGATATTCTCTACAGAGTAAGACAAAGAGAAAAAAACAAAAGAAGGAAGGTTGGCATTTTCCTTGAATACCTTCTTTTGAATTCTCAGTTGCCTGAGTGTTACTCAAATATGATTTTTCTTTGCATTCTCTAACCTTATACAGCAGGTGAGAAATGGCAAGAAGGATTTGACTGAGAGTTTTTTGGCCACTGTCACTGACAGTGGTGGGCTCCGTGGCAGGTCGAGGCCATACCCCAGAGCAGCCTCCTGTGCCCCAGCCCGCGGCTGCGCCCAGCCTCGGGGTGCACAAGCAGTCCCAGGTAACTGAGAGATGGATCTGTACCTAGCTCCTCCTCTGGCGTGCCTGGAAAACTGAAGCTCGACTTGAGCAGATCGCCACCCTCTTCTTCTGAAAAGACAGAAACAAAGTAGCTATTTAATAACTCTGATATTTTTCTACATCCAGACATAACTCTCCACTAGTTTTTAAATCCACTCAGTGATACCTATTACCATCCAGGACCTTTGTTAATGTGAAGCTGCTGTGTTGCTATTATCTGCAGTATCTATCCCTTTGCCAGTTTTTCAAGTTGTTGTCTATTAGTAATATTATCAATTATTATTATTATTTTAATTTTTCTAGACATTTTCAAATCACTAATATCACATAATATTCATAAATGCCTTTTTTGTAGCATCTTTCCCATTGTTCTTTCCAATTTTTCTTAGTTGTGTTAAATTGTATTGACTTTTAGCTTTCATGTAATTATTCCAGAGGAGTCCTTATAGTTGGTCCTCCCAGTTGCACCTCTAGCACTTACCACACATGATTCTTAGGCCACTTTTATTACCTTTTATACGCAAACTTTAAATTCTGCCATTGTGAACTATGACAATGTTGTGATGACTTTTTTCCTATCACTAACATTTGCTTTTTTTCCCAGATATAACTTCTGTAATTCTGAAAGAATATTTAAATTTGGATGATATGTATATGCTGTATGAATGCAGAAACCACCTGAATAGCACCAGAGTCCAGCTCTGAGCTACCCTGCTTATGTCCCTTTCAGAGCTGCAGTTTGTTGCCTCTGCATAGCCCTCTTGTTGTGCTGGCACATCAACTAATTGTGGACCAGGCGCCTAGTCTAGATATTTCTGTAATGGAGCTGCAAATGGAAAACTGGGTCAACAATGATTCCATGAGATGCAAGATTTGCTTCAGAATATGTACATATGATACAAAATGTGTCAGCAGTATATTTCATGTATTTACTCAATACTACATTTTAAATGTCTTTTATGTTTTCTCCTGTTCTCCATACTATCTGGTGTCTCAGATGGGAATTATTGAGTATACACAGCCTTCCACTGTCCTCTTTCTTATCATCTGTGTATGCTACAAGACACCTCAGAAGAACTGAGAAATAATGGAGTACTTCATATCCTCTCACTATACATTCAACCAGCAGCTCTTGAAAGAAAGATAAAATCAGGTATTACAGACCATGTTTTTCTGGTGCACAACCAAGGACTGATGACTTCCAAATAACTCACATCAGCTCATGTTATCATGCCCTCAGGCAGGCAGTTCTGTAAGGTCAAACCAACTCAGACTTTTCTTAAGAGTACCTCAATGAGACCAGCTGGTTTTTTTGGTGTGGCTTACAGTCGACACACAGTTTTGCCTGCTTCACTGCTCCATTTAACAAACACATGCATTTTGCATATTTCTTGGTCACGGTTACACTTCTTATTTGTACTCAAATTTTTTCCCAATTATCTCACAGTAAGCAAAATGAGTGAATATACTCATGTGGGTCTCTCAAGCAATTGTTGCAAGGTTTTGACAATTTCTGAGGTTAAGAATATCTAATTGATAGCAATGAGTTGTATAGCACAGATACGGCATAGAAAATTAGTTCCAAGGATGTTAAGAGTGTTGGATAAGCTGAGCTGTCAAATAAACATCCTGTTTATAAACTCAGTTGTTAAATAAACTCAGTCTGCTAAAATACAGCCTACAAGAGATCTCAGTAAGTGATGGATGAAAAGTCATACACAATTTTAAAAATGACTGGCATATGAATTTAAATTAAACTTCATTTGGAGAGGTAATGGACAACTCTAATTAAATAAAAGCACAAATTAGGCAGTTTCCATGGAGACTTTGCTCACATGATCTGCCTATATTGTATAACTCATATGCTTGTCCTCTAATGTGGCTGCACAGGAATCAGTTATAAGTAATGAAAGTTGTAACAAAAATATTCAGAAGGATCCTTTACATTCTTGTAAGTAAGTAGGAGATCTTACTGCTAACTTCAAAATAAAAAAGATAGTTTAATATTTTTGAAAAAGATATTAATTGATTCCGAAGGTCTATCATGAACATATATTCAGAAACACATACAGAATGAATGCATAACATTATTTTCCCTTGCAAGAAATCAGCATCATAAAACAAATCTGCCCAAAACTGGACTAAGATGCTATGAGCAGGCTAATTAAGACTAAACATTTGTAGACGTGAAGGGTTTGAGGCAAAAAAAAAAAAAAAAAAAAAAAAAAAAAATTCCAAAATTAAAGGGAAGGGTCATGCAATGAGATCTGTAAGTCAGATTCTGACTTTGCTATAACCATTTCTGTGCAAATTTGGACAATCCACTTAATCTCTTTCTGTCTCAATTTCCCATTAGAAAAGGATTAAAATTAATTTCTTTCTTGTAGCTGTACTACATTTGTTAATGTCAGTGAGCCTGCTGTCTAGAAAAACCTACAGAGAGCACAAAGAGATAAAATGTCCTTCCTGCAGAAAAGTTACATTCTGTTATAAATAGGGTCAATTGCAGATATTTCAGTGGAATTTAGAATTCTTTTGTCATTCCCTTGGGTTTATGAATCTGTATGAGGGGTAGGAGTAGGTCTTAGTGATTAGTTTACGTCCTAATTATGAGGACTTCTTATTTATTTCTATTTTATCACTATACATATTCACATCACTATTTCATTATTTCTATTGTCTTTTCAAAAGGCTTTTGTCATTTCATCCATTGAAAAGATTTAATTTTTGTGTTATGAAGCATAAATTAATCTAGAATCTTGGTGGCTCTTGCAGTATTACACAGATAATCTTTGTATGAGATTAAACTGTACTCCAAACTCATTCCTTCGGCAACAGACATACATGGCCTTTGTTTCTTCAGTTTAAATTTTTCCTAGAAATTGCCATTTTTATTACTGACCATAAAAATGAATAGCATGGCCTTCATTCATGAACACACAGCATTCATGAACACTTCATTCCTCATAGTGAAGGAGTCAGGCAGGTTACCCCAGCATTCTGGCTTATGCTGAAATGCAGGTGTCAGAAATGAGTGCATTCATCTCATGTCGTTCACCTTCTCTATCTCATAGATATACAGGGTCTCAGCTTGCCCTTTGCTACCTGCTTCTGGAACATTCTACACCAGTGGACACAGAAGAAAGGCGTGTTCCTAGCATGGAATGCTTCAATGGGCAATGAATTGCAAACAAAGAGATTATGAAAATCGGATGATTTACAATACAAGTTTCTAAACTATGTATGGAGCACAGTTCACACACAAGGGACACTTATCAATATACAAACCACTGCATCACAAACAGGTCTAAATAGAAAACAAGACTCTTGCTCTGAACCTGAAACTAAAACATAGCAGGAAGAGTCTTCACTCTCAACAGGGCTCAAAAAATTGACAAAAAATGAAAGACTCTAAAAATTTAGAGAAATTTGCTTCTTTGAAAGTTCAATGTATAGTAAAACGATACTGTGATCTGCATAAGTAGGAGAGCAAAAACTATCACTTACATGTAGAGTCTCATTTTCCTTTTAAAATATGTGATGTATCTGTCATTCATTCCAGTTCAACACTGCACAGATGACACTCAAAACTGTGATAGGAACTTGTCACAGCTGAAGTTCTCCAGACTTAAGCTTGGAAATGTCAGGAGATATTGCTGAGTTGGAACCAGCTCGACACATCCACACGGCTCATTCAACCCTGAAGCTACTGCATGTACAGTGGGAAATGACACAGACCAGTGCCCAAGATCAAGCTGGCGTGGCACAGCTTTTGTCCCCAGCACAGGCTGGATGTCTGTCAGGAGTGTGGCCTGGCTGGTGCTGCTCCATGCCCTGCTAAGGAGACATTCTCTAGGGAAGCACTGCTTGGCATGGGCCAAATCTGGTCAATGGTATGTGCTGTGACAGGGATAAATAATCACTTTGCCCACCCTTCAAATTTTGTCATCTCACCTTTAACCTCTCTGTATTCTCTGAACCTGATCTATCAGTTTAAATTCTCTTTCTTCACCTGCAAAGTCTTGCCTCTTTGTTGGACCTCATTTTTCATGCATTCATTCTACCCTTAATAACCAGGCAAGCTGTTTGCATCTTCTAATTGTACTTCTTTTATAACCTATCCATCCACAAAATAGGCAGTGTCAGTAGACTTGTTGCTCACATACTTTAAAAGGTTCACCTCAGCAAGGCTTATAATCAATTAACTGCCTTCTCCATCAAAATATAAGAGAAAGACTGAACTAGAACTGATACTGAACTTCTTAGTTCATAGGATTTTGATTTATTTATTATTGGCCTGCTTTGCACCTCACATCAATTTTTTTCACTGTGTGCTTTTCTTTCAGCCTGCAAGCTCCCTATGGCAGTTGCTGTTTTTTTAGTTTCTATATAGTGCCTGGTGTTATAAGTCTGGCAACAAATGAGAGAAAACACAGCCCTAAAAGTGTCTGAATTAAACTGCAGCTGGAATTTCACTCAATCACATAATGACAGAATGTGTCCAGAGGATGAATATGGGACACTCACCACATCACTCCATAATCTGAGAAAACAAAATCACCTCTCACAGAACAGGGAAACTTAAAGATCTAGAAGAGAAATTTCCTGTACCTCAAATCCTGCTATAAAATCAAAGGATTTCTTGCATGTGGCCTTTCACCCTGGCCAAAGACATCCCCAGACTGCTCAGTGTATGTCATGAGAGCAGAGAACTGAGAACTGATCCTAATCCCAGGGAAACGACCAAATGTCTGCATGCCTGGGAGATGTTATGGACTCCTCACCCCTCCTGACAGCTAATTGGATTGATTTGGACCTACCCCAAGAGGCCAAACAAACTTCTAGAAAACCTATTGCTTTCCTCACCCAATCCTCTAGAGGTTACATCCAATCTTTATCACATCTATAAAGCAAACTAGGCATGGTAAAGGCTCCTCCTCTGGCCAGGAGGCCAACTGGCATGCTCTAGCCATATCTTCAAGAACAGGTTGCATCCGTCCAAACTGTGACAAGGAATGATCCCTTGTCCATGCTAATTCCCTTGTAAAGCCTGGGAATTATTTGGGACAGAGAAAATTAGCTGGCCAAGTGTAAAATTAAGACAGGGACCTGTCTGAGCAGCATTACAAGTAATCAAATTCCTATTTGTTGGGCATTGTTCTGGCACTGTTTAATGTACTGCAGATGTAGCCCAGGTGGCAGTATTGTCAAATGCAATATTCTCATGCATTGTTTTCATAGCATGCTGATAAGCAACAAATACACAGAAGGACAGCAGGGCTGGGAAAACTCTGATTGAAATGAAAATTAAAGCTGATAGTAGCAGATTTAGGGTTATTGAGGTTTTCCTTTGCGAGAGGCCTGCATGAAAAGTATTAACAGTAAGAGAAAGTCATTGTTTAATTAAGTTGCTTTTGCTTTTCTCATCACAGCCTCCTTTTTTCTTGTTATTTTTTCACACACACACACACACAGAGAGAGAGAGAGAGAGAGAGAGAGAGATAGAGAGATAGAGAGAGAGAGAGAGAAATGTTCCTGATGAATTCAGCAAAGATCTTTAAATTCCAATCTGCTGGATCAAGCACTGGCCCAAAAGGATATTGCTAGAAACAGGGCAAATACATAGATCGCCTAAAATACCTTCCCAACTTCCTGCAACCAGCACTTAGGGACTTCCTGAGGCAGAGGTTTAATCTAGACCATCATTTTTAATAGCCACCAATGGGTCTATCCTCCATGGATTTATCTAATCTTCTCTGAGCCCATTTATACTGATAGCCTCTACTGCATCCTGTGCCAATGCACCTCACAATCTAATTATGCTTTATTTGAAAAAGAATTTCCTTTTTGTTTGTTTATCAGGATGCCTGATAATTAAATTAGGTGTCTCTAGTTCCTAGGATGTGAAAAATAATGGATCATTGAGCCCTACTCGCTATGTCTATATAATTTATAATTGTGTAGACCATATCCCTCCCTTGGTCCTCCCTTTTCCAAACCAAAGAATCAATCTGTTTAGTATTTTATTATGGCAAAGATATTCTAAAACTTTCACTATCCTTTTCATTCTCCCTCTGTACATTTTTGTTTCTGTGCAATACCATTTTCAGACACAGCAGCCAAACATTCAAATGGCTTTACAGTATGGGGTTTTTTTTACTGTGGTATGGTGTGGTTCTCTGCTTTTTTTCTTCTATTTTATCTTTCAATATTTTCATCTGCCCTTTTCATAACTTAGAGAATTCATTCATCATATTGAGTTGTGCCCAAGAGAGAAAATTTGTTTGGCTTTCCAAACACAAACATACTTCTCTTATATATTACACTAATAAATGTTGAAGAATCCCTGCCTTTTACTTACCTCAGATTACTGAGCAAAAACAAACCACCCTTCATATTCCCTGAAAATCAGGACTGAGGAATTCCTGTTCTCTTCCTTGTTCTCTTGCTTTCATCCTGCCTTTCCACTTTCATACAGTATAGTTCCAGACAGCAGGACTATGAAATTAGGCATCAATTTTTGGAGGCACACAGCCTAATAAATAGGGAGAGGAAGCTGGCTGTGTCCCCCAGATCGTATCATGGAAAAAAAGAATAAAATAAAATATATTGCAGGGGACCACAGAAGCTGTCAGGGATCTTGATCTTGGCACACTAACTCCTACCTCCCAGCTTTTGGCAGCTGAAAATCATCCACAAAACACAGCAATATTGTGGTGATCACCCTGAAAGGTTTTGGTTCCCTACAGCAGCCTCTCCTGAACCAGCCAGGGTCATTTTTCTCCTTGGAAGGCTTTCTGAGCTGCCTTACCCCTTTTACTCCAGAGATCTGCAAGTTCCTCTTCCCTTCCTTACTTAAAGCAATAAATGCAAAAATGTGTTGGATGATGCTGCAAAATCTTAAAGTCAAGTTACTTTTCAGTCATTCTAACACTTAAATGAATAATTCAGTTAAGTAACTCTATCTTTTTATATCAAAATTAGCAAGTGACTGCGAGCTCACACTCAGTGATAAGACATTGTGTTCAAACTTGGCTCTGTGTGTGATGTGCTTCAAACAGCCTATGATACTCCTAAAAGTTCTTTCTTCCAGGATTTTTCACGGCTGAATGACTATGTCAAGCCCTGACAAAGCTATTTACCCTTTATTATTTTTCAGGATCTGCGAGAGGAATCCCAAATATTCTCTAATAAAGAGTGGGAATATTAAAAAATATAGTATCTCATTATTGTAAGTAAATAACCCACATCCTGTGAACTCAGTAGTTCTGGATACCCTAGAAAAATCTTTATTTATCCCGACAACTCTTCAGAATCCATTATGTTTCTTAATTCAGGTAAACTGCAACAATTGCCTTTGGTACACTTTCATCTTCTACTGTGCCAGCTCTAGGAAGGACTCCCAGCTACCTCACTGTGGACAATTAAGGAGGTCAAAGAAGTCTATCTTGGACCTTGGCAGAGAGGAAAAATAGAAAATGCATGTCAGGAACACAGAAGGATTTTGTGCAGCTGTGAAGGCTTAACTATCCTGTCAGAGAAGTGAAATGCTCACCAAGTCTATTAAAATACCTGTGGAAATTATGTGAAAACATACTTAAGAGACTTGAAAGTGAAGGAAGAACTCCAGAGCAAGGTGTAGGACAGTCCAGTAGTGAGAGAGGAGTATACAAGTGAGAAAACTTCACTTACACCTCTCCTAAAAATACATTAAAAATTGTCCCTGAATTGCACTGGTTTGTGAAGAGGAAACAGGATATTTCTCTTACTGGATGAGTGTAGTTATTTAGCAATTTTTATTTTTTTTTCTGCATATGCATGGAAATAAAAAGTCATATAGAAACAATAAACTGTAGATGAAATTAGCCTTTTCAATATATTTCAAAATCACTTTCAGAAAAGGCATTTCTTTAGGACTTTCTTTAAAAATGACTGAAATTTCTAATATGAAACTATGTTTGACAGAACATGGGCTTTGTAACCTTTCCATTGTCAGGTTCAAACTATCTATTCTCACACTTTATTTTGCTTTACTGTTTGGTAAAAACCACAACCAGATATAAGCAACTATTACTAGTAGGTCATGGCATTCTGATTTTACAGATTCATTTTATGGTGGGCCAAAAGGTCTGAGCAATGTCCCTGTCTTTCAAATGTTCAATAAATAAGATATTTTAACATTAAAGAATACTGCATTTGTTCCACTGATCTACTGTGGTAGGAGACATTTAGTATGGAAAACCTTTGACCCCAATGGGATGTGAGGGCAATGTCAGCAGTTCCACTGGAAACTGAAATTAGCTATTAGTATCTGCAGCTGTGAAATCCCTCAATGAGTCTTTTGACATTAGATGATGAAGCTCTCTATAACTGGAGACAGGATGTACATGTGTTTTTCTCTATGTGCAAGGTTAAAAGAGAGCAGAGGGAGGGCTCAAATATAATCATTCCTACACAAGAGAATTTTGGTGAGGATTTCTGTGAACACTTAAATGCTGGGGTGGTAAGATTGACAGCTGGTGGGGTTTTTTATTTAGCAAATATGATTACATATTATATAATATGCAGCTTCCTTTTGGCAATTTAAGCAAATATGAAATGCAGTACCTATAAACGAGCCATTTTTCTCTCTCAAAAATAGCAATAACCAGGACAAGTTTTCTTCCTAGAAAGAATCATGGGTCTGGAGCAGCTGTAGCAGGCAAAGACTAATGAATCAGGATGTCTCATTTCTTTGCCCTGTGTTTTCATCATCCTGTGGATGCTGCTGAAGTTATGCTCAGTGGCTCAGATTTAGGACATTTTCTAGCAATTGGTTATTAGTTCCTCCCCCATCCCTATGCAATTGCAATGTGAGGCTTGCTCTCTCATCTACTTCCTTTCATCTCCCTCATCTTTCCATTGTCCTCTATCCCTCTTTCCCATCTCCTTCGCAGACATGCTTTATTTTTTCTTCTTTTTTTCCTTTTAATTCTCTCCCATTAGTCTTTCTTTTCTCTCTTTTTTTTAATCTTCTTCTTCCATCCACAGTCCTAATACTCCTGAGGTCCAAGTAATATGGCACAGGTTGAAGGTCACCTGAAGATTTTGTGCATGATGCATGTATAATCCCAGCTATGTGCTTTACTGAGTTATTTGTACCACCAAGTCTTTAATGGAGCGCTGCAAATATTTAGAAAAACCAAAGAAATTTTCCTCATTCCCACAGCAATTTGCAGCTACAAATTATAAAATTGCAGCTTAGAAATAACTTAAAATTAATAAAATTGTTAAGTGATAATCTAAAATGAAAGAAACGTCTATATTTTCAAATTAATTTTGTAGAGCTTTATCCTTTTTCACAAGTTAAAAGAGATGTCAGGCAGCACATCTTCAAGGTAGAAAAATGAAACTTTTAAAAATGTCAAAATAGGGTGCTTCAACAATTGAAAAACTCTTTTTTCCCCCTGCATTTTTATTTTAAGAATGAATTTGTTCAAAACTGACTCATAAACTGTTTCAGTTTCAGGAAGGTTGTGCTTTACAAAGAAAAGGGTTTTGCCAACTACTTCACCACCAAGAGCTTTCTCACTAATGCATTTGTTTAACATTCTGCACAGTGGGTGCAACCCTCCTTGAGTCCTCTCTAGTTGCTCTAGAAATGGTGCAATATATAGCAGATATTCCTGTGGTTGTTTAGGATACACAGACACACTGACTCATTACATTTTAAAACTAATTATAATGTGCCTGAGGTGAACCTTTCTGTTTGTTGGTTGTGACATTCAATTACAACCTGTGCAGCTGCTGGGTTATTTGGATTTTCCCTGTGACACAAACAGAAATGAAGTTGAAGGAGAATCAGTTCTCTGTGTGGCCAATGAAAATGGACAGCCAAATGATCAGTTCTCCATTGCAGGATGGGCAGAATCAACAGTTAGGATGGTGCAAAAGGTATACAGGTATCCTAATCTTAAGCTTCACTGTATTGATCTCATCAAAAGAGATACATGTTTTGTTTAATTTGTCAAGGATAGGCTTTTCACTGAAGCACCTGGGGAGCCTGGGCACCTTTGTCTTCCTCCCCTTGGTGGGGAGGAGTGGGCAGATCTAGACTGATCTCTGTCCAGCCAATTTCTCTAGGGACTAAGTGCTAGGCTGCCAGGCTCATCACCTCCAGTCCTCAAATGAGAGCCTAAAGCAAAATGGCATTAAGCCAGACTGTCATTATTACTTAAAAAGGAACCGAGACACTGAACACAAATATTTGCTCTCAGCAAAGGTGCTATTTTTTCAGGTCACCTCCCTAGCTGTGGTTATGTTTGTGGCTGCTATGCTGGCAGAGGTACAACCTACATTTCTTCCACATTTAAGTGCTGCTAATCCTACTTGAACCACAAAGTAAAATAGTTTTCAGACCTTGTTCACTACAAGAATTTGTCTTTGAGGTCTGTGTGTGTGGGCAAATAACCACGCAGAGCCAAGGTCACTGACACTATGCACACGGACTCTTTCTACTCCTGTATCTGCAAGGCACTAAAGGTGCTTTACACAGATGTTCACCTGGCCTTTTCCTGCCCTGGCAATGATACATGGTCAGGAATACATCCAACTTGCTCTTTGGAAGAAGTCAAACAAATGAAAAATTTAACAAGAACAACAAAAGGTTTAGTAATATCAGCTTAGATACTTGATCAGACTTGGTTGGTTTAATGTGCTGAAGAATATCAGCTCTGCTGAAGTAACAATCCATCTGCCTGTAAGGTAAGTCAAATCAGTTAAACCACAGCCTCTAATATAAAAGTACCTGGCATTAGACCATCTCTGCCAATAGTACAGTGTAAAGAATTTCAGCTACCGAGTCAGTAGACATCTGGTGACTTAATAAACTACTGCAACACACTGGCATGGCAGGGCCCTCACTTTGATCTGCCCATCACAGACACAAATATACTGGAAACTAACAAATCATTCCCTTTGCAGTTATATTTGGGCAGTTTCAGTACCTGGAACACAGTATCATCTAATTACAATCTATTTTTAGCACAATCCAATAGCTGTTTGGGACACCCATGAACATTTGCTGGGATGTTACATACAGTCATGCAGTATTTCAGCCTGCATTTTCAAGGGAAGGAGGAGAAAGGCTTATATCAGGGTCTTCAAGCTCACATTACAAATGGAAACCAAATGATTACTGTTAGGCTCATTCTGCTTATCCATATCTTTGTTTATTCAAGGCCATAAATAGGGGCACCAGGAAGGCTGGAAGCCTAAAATGGAATATTGAGACTTTAATTTCTGATGCAATGCTCAAATCAAGCCCAGGCTGGAAGTGACAAACTCCTTGGCTGAAAACAAATTCATGAATTCTGTGAATTCCCACAAGAGAGGCATGCCATCATGACAAAACTTTCCTCTCTTTTGTCTCATAATGAAAGGGCAAGAGGAATAAAATAACCTGTCAGCTTCTTAGCCCATCAGAGTCAAGTCACATCAGCAAGACAGTACTAGGAATCTTGCTTCCATGTACCCATTACTCACCCATGCAACTGGATGTAGTTCCTATGCTGTCATTCTGGTAGCTCTTAAATTTGCAAGGACACTTGCAAATTTAAAGAATGCAAAGATGGTTTTGTTCTATGGAAATCCATGAGAGGGGCCTCCACAATTTTAGTAATTTGGTCTCTCAGTAATGAGATTTTAAATGAGTTTAAATCAGTGCTTAATTTCTGCTCTTTCAGGACAATGGCAGTGATTAGTAGTAATGTTTGACTTCCACTTCCATTTTTTAATGCAGCTGTAATACTGTCTGCTTTTGGCTGCTGCTTTAATGATTACTAATGACTTTATTTGGAAAGTAATATTACTTTTTGTATTCATTCTCCGGCCTCTGAGCAAAAAGATAATTTGAGTCAAATTATGCAGTCTCTTCATACAAGACTTTCCATTGGTTTAACTTTATTTGGAGTTAGTCCAAAGGAAAATGGCAAAGGCACTGAAAGCACACCATGTATTTACAGGTTGCAGAAAGAATATGACTGTGTGAAAGAGGCAGCTAGCAATAAATAAGAAAAAAGATGCCATACTGACAAGAAACATATATCAATTACTTTTTAGCTATCAGTTCCAGCACTGAAAGCATTTAATGGGTTAAATTTCACTGTTGCACCCTCAGTTCCTATATCACCATGTCCCATGACATCCATGCAGACAATCACCTATGGCACACTGATGGCTGTGCTCTGTGAAGTCTCTTAATTAAAACATAACCTCTGAGCATGCCTTACTTATTCATCCCCTCCTTTTGAATTTCCTGAGTATTTTTTTTACTTCCTCCTTGATGGATATGTAAATTTTTTGGGTGAGAGAGTTGTTGGGGGTTTTGTTTTTGGTTTTCTTTCTTTTTTCACTTATTATTCCCATTCTTAGAAAATATCAGCTCCTTGAGGCCCAAATTTCTTTGCAGGAATGTATCAATTTTGATGAAGATTTCCTCTTCCAGTCAAAGAGAGAAGGAAATCTTGGAAGAACTTGCTAATTTTGACATTGATTCATCATAGAAGAAGCAGCTGTCAGCTGTTTTTATCTGACTTTATCTGGGTCAGATTTGTTAGAAAACAAGTCCCTCACTTTGATCAAGCACTCAGAGTGTCTTGGAGTTCTTTACTTGATATTTTCTCGGGTTTTATTTGACCTATTTAAACTAATTTAAATGGTTAAATGTTTGTTACGACAGAGGGAGGATGATTCACCATGCCAAAAAATCAAGTAATGTCAAGTAGAATAGAAAAAGCAGAAAAACATGTTTGAGTTTCTCATGTTGCCACTAGTGGTCATACACCTCTTAAAAAAAAAAGGAGAAAGGATAAAGCAAACATAAAAATTTCAATTTCTGCTGGATCTGTTTGGGATGAAGCTTGTTTTCTTCATGTCAGTCCAATGAAGGAGGAAGAGGAAGGATGTTTGTGGTTATGGCAATAACCACAATATGTGGTTATGGATTTGTCTTTCAAGTCATTGCTGTGGTTGCTGAGCCCCTCGTTTCCCAGGAATGGCCACACACCTGCTTATGGGAAGTAGTGAATGAATCCTCTGCTTGGTTCCATGTACAGCTTACTTTCTTTATTAACTGTAATTATATTTGTCCATGAGTCTTTTCACCTTCCTTCTATTTTCTCCTCATCCTGTGGCAGAGGGAATGAGGAAGCAGTAGTGAGGGCATTTGGCTGTTGGCTGAGGTCAGCCCGTGACCCAGTTTTGCTGCAGTCCTGAAAACTTGCAATCCTGACAAGCCCTGTGATAGTGAAAAACTGTTTTCTGTTCAATTCTCCAAATAAGACCAGTACCTGTTTGAATATCCTCCACAGCTCCTTTGTAATTACTAACATTTGCACCACCCAAATGGTCGATTTAGTGAACAGTTAGAAGCCTTTTCCAACATTAATTATTGTATTTTTCAGGTCATTCCATAAAAGGGAGAAAAAAAGGGTTTTTTTCTCCCCACAGAACTTCTTTTAAAGTTTTTGGCGCTATGAACAAAAGGGGAATTATCAGTGACTAAAACCACCTTTGAAAGATATAGAACATGTTTTGTTGAAATACTTTGAATGACAGAAAATCCCATAATGTTATGCTCAAATACCCTCTCCCCACCCTGAATTTTACTACATCATTGAGGCAGTGAGAGCAGGGCCTCCTGTGCTATCCTGTGCTCACTCCTGTAGTTTTCCATCTCCTATATGCTGAGGTGTGCTTATCCATCTTCAGCCCTCTGTTCTCACACCTATCAACACACTTGCTCAAGATCATATGCCTTATTAAGAATCATTACAGCACATGAAACTTCAATCTGGCTAGAAATCACCAGTTGCTAAGCAATAACAAGTCAGGCCTTAGCCACCAAGAATAGACACTGGGTCCTGGTAAAAACTTCACTGAAGCCTGAGCAACGGCAGCTTTGTTGCCATCAGTGCTGGAGTTAAACCTATCAGCCCATCTGCTGAACTAATTAAGGGAAATCACACTTGATGGCAGGATAAATATGTCCATGGATAATGTTGCACAGAGCAGCATGACAGGGTTTCCTTCACAATTCATTAAGTTATACTACTCGTGCTCAGGACACATGGATCCAGCCCTGGGTAGACCCAGGGGACTCTAAAATATCCCTAGCTGTTCACTTAAGTTTAGTTTCTCAACTGGCAACAGCTTTCTTCTTCTCAAAACTCCAATCAAAAGTTGTAAATAACAAGAAAAACTCTATTAAAAGAACTTCCAGACAGAGAACTAGCATGATATCTGTAAATCACTGCTCAATCTGCGTCGTAGTAATTTCTCCTCTTATTTGTTCTTCTTGTAATTTAAGATTATAAATACTATTATCCTAAATTTACAAAATCTCACTGCTGCATTGCTCAGCTCATGGTTTCCTGCTCATGATTTCCTAATGCTACAATGCCAGATTTAACAGACAAGTAAAGAAATAAGTAATTAATACTAGATTATTGTTGTTATTCCTAGTAATATGATAGTATTAGTGTTTCTAATACGTATTACAAGAATTGTTTTATTGAAAACAGTTCACAAAAAACATCCACAGTCTGGGACAGCAAAGCCCTCAATGTTAGGACACCTGGAAACTGCAGCCATAGAAGTTTTCATCTTGGTCTTTTATTTTTTTTTAAGAACGAATGGCTTCAGGGATGGAAAATGCAACATAATAAAAACAACAAAGAAACCAATCTTTGGGTGCCCTAGGTAGGAGGATACAGATGTCTCTTGCTCAGGTTATGATTCATTTAAGTGGCAAATAAATATTGTGACAATATACATGTAAAACTTCTGAAAAAAGACTCTCTAATCTACCGCTATAGTAAATAAATAATAGTTATAACAGTAAAAAAAAAGGGTATTCAAATGGAGTGGCAACTTAGGACTGCACTGTCTGTATATATTGAATTTTAAAACCATCATTATTGGCATATATATCTATTCCCATTTACAGAAATCAGATTGTCCCTGGAAATGCATCTAGGACTATACAGAACATATGAAATTATGAGTAAAAGTAATTTCAATGTTTCAGTCTATACTTTATAAAAATTCTGTAGGTTTTTTTTATTCTGCTGTTTCAATTATGTCATGTGTTATAAACTCTGAAATTTTTAAAAGTAGACACTGATGCTTCCTTTGGTTGTTTCCACTCTTGCCTTTTTTCTATTCATTTGAACATAATTAGGAGGAATATGATACATCTATAGAAAAGACAACATCAAGCTGAAAAATAAAACTTCCTTATATCATGATTGATCAGATAATCCGACATACATTTTATAGATATAGTGCTGGAAACCTACTGCCTGCTTACCAAGGGCAAACTGGAAAAATCTTTACCCACTATACTAAGCAAGAGTTTATATGGGATTACTAGGATCCTTCCAATCTGAAATGTTTAAGACAGCACACTGTAGGTTACATTTGACTCCCTGATCCTACCATCCTTTCTCACAATTAACAGCATTTTTTTCTGTCTTTCCCCCTACTAGTCGAAACATTTTTAGCCAACAATATGTTTCTTCTATTGTTTGTAAATCATATTAATACGTTATATATTTTGTTCAATCTTCTCCTTTTTCCATGCACATGAAGTCAAAATGTAGAGACAGAAGATAATTGTAAAAATCCTTCAGGATCCTAACTAGGTGTTCAGCCTACTTTTATTGCTGGGATTTCACTTCTGGGATGTACCACCTCTTTAATTTCCTTCTTCAATAATTTTTTACCTTTTTTTTTTTTAATGGCTCCAGATTATACTTGGTAATTTCCTTATGAAGTTGATATTTTTTTCACTGTATGCCCAAAACTCACCTCTACATGAAATAATAGGCTCTATAATAGCCTTGTATGTCTCAAGCTTGGCTTTTATTAGTATTTCAAAGCTGTCAATTATCTGCTGAGAAAAGCAACAGGCATTCTTACTTTGTACTTGTGCTGCTCCTTAATTAATTTTCTTAATAAATTGCTAGTAATTAACATTCTCTGGCATTTAAAGTGCATTTTTTATATCAGAGATGATTTATCTAAACATGTTCAAGATTTTGTCATTCACTATCAATGCTGCATTTTTTCTTTCCATTAATCTTACAGCTATTTATTTGATCATTTGGAGTCTCCTATAACAAAATGTATCAATATTCCCTAAAATTCACTGTTTATTACAACAGCTGCTTATGTATATACCACAGGTGAGAAAAATGTTAATATTTCTGATTTCTTTGAAGTGGGTGAAGGCCAACATTTGTTTAAAAAGTCTTTAAAAAATAGAACATAGGAGGAAAAGACAGTTCATGAGCAGATGAGAAAGAAGTAGTTCATACCAATCAAGCACTTCCAAAAAGAAAAGCCTTTGTGGGAAAACCAAAAGAAATATTGTTAAAATAAATGCTGCTCAGAAAATATCCAGCATTTTCTGGCTCCTGTTCCCTGGAGTCAAGACATTTTATGAAGATATTTTGATCTCAACAAAGCTTCACCATAGCTCAGCAATGGAAATAAATTCATTGTCCCTTGGAACACTTCCTCAGTTGTCTAGGAGCATGGCTGCAGCCCAGAGACCTGGCTGAGCAGCATTTTTAGCTCTGAGACAGTCTTGTCATAGGAAGTGCCCAATGTGGTAGCATTCTTCTAGCTGAAGAATTCAAAATTTAGAGGGTTTTATATTGAACTAGAATTTAACAGAATTACAATATCCTTCACGATGTGAACTTTATTCCTGGGTGCAGTTACAGCTTTTACATCTCAAAAAAAAAAAAAAAAAGTATGCTGTTGGAAAGAAAGAAAAAGGAAGGAAAAGCACCTGCTGAGGGAAAAAAAACAAATAAACAAACCAGAGTTTGTCTGAAAGGAAACAGAAAGCTGTATAAGTAGAAAAAGAAATTCAAGAATAATGCTGAATACAAATAAGGATATCTTTTAAAAGGAACTAATACAAGTCTAGCTAATTCCTGGTTGCTAATCCACAGAATCTGATTACTGGTGGCTCAGTGCTTGCATGAGACATCAGTTTACCTCTCCACTCTAAATACTTTTTTCTCCATTATTTTTAAATTTCAGGCATCACTATTGTACCTGGTACACAAAATCCCACTTTTGGTCAAAATGGACCTGTCATTTTTCAATTTCCAACAGCTTCTTTTTGAATTAATGTGAGTTTTGGTGAGTCTGTATGGGTTCCAAAGTGCTAACACTCACTTTTTGTTTTTCTGCTTTGAATCATTAGCAATGAAAATACAATTTAGTTTACTACATGACTTGAGTCCTGCAACTTCTATCTTCAAATGCCAAATGTCTTGGTTTGTCTAGGCAAAGTCAACCTTGTGAGAAAAACAAAACAAAATAAAGCCTGGAAGACAGCTTTTCAAAATGTTAAAGTTTGCTTAAGTTGTTTTCCAAGTAACAAATCCATGGAAAAATATATTATGAAGATAAAATTCTGCATTAGAAATGACTCAGCAGACAAATAATAGGTCTTTTCTCTTGTTGCATTCTTAGATTCCAGAGTAGTTTTCAGAGTATCCCTTAATCTGAATCAGTAATTTTCGGAGCCTGTTTCTGCTATAACAAAATGCTTACATCCAGATTTTTGTCACTGTGCATCAAAATTAAAATATAAATTAGATTAAATATGCTCAGTTGGCAAAACTTTTTCATTCATTTCCCTTCTTCTCTTTTCCCTACTAGTCTGGCATGTTTACTGATAACTCTTCATGATTCACACAGACTGCACTTTACTAAAAAACCTGGAACTTGTCTTTTGCTTTGCGGACCATCTTTTGACCTTCTCCTTTTTTGCTTTTCTAAAGGTGATATGTTTGCAGTACATACCATCTCCGTGCTGTGCAAAAATGATCAGATGCCAGATTTGGCATGTTAGCTCTCTATGGTTAACAGCAACATGAGCAGTCAAAGTACAAAGTCTTACAGGGAAAAAATAAAAATAATAAAAAAGAAACCTCATGATAAAAATGCCTTCTTTCAAGATGAGCAGTTCCTTCATTCATAAAAACAAATATAAGTTGATGACAATGACCAAAATGCATGAAAAGGATGCACAGGAGTCAAACACAACAAAGACTGAGTCTGAAACACACAGAAAATGTTAAGACTTAAGTTGTGCATGGCTGAGAAATCGGAAAGCTGCAAAAGATGTTCTCCAGGTTTTTTTCCCAGCTCATGGGCTGTAGATTGGACACTAGAAAGTTGCAGAAAAAAATTTAACTTTTATCGGGCAAAAATGAGGGGGAGATTCACACATTTTTTAAAAGGAAATCACCTGTTTACAAATAGTCAGAGAGTGGAAAAAGCTACACAATTCCCTTTTTAAAGATTTTACTTTCACAGAGCTGCTTTTGAGCATGCAGAAAGAGCACATCTGAAGTGTGGAAGAATTAATGAAAGGAAAAACAATACCTAACAATTGTGAAGCATTGCTCTTATAGGTGAATGTCAAGGGGATAAAGGGTTAAGTAGCAACAGGATGCAGTTTGCTGAATTAAATGAAGTGTCTGCATGTCAAGGTTAAGAATAAAGTGATATTTTTACCTTAGCTTTTCTCTGAAGGTCTGTGCTGTCCTTTCTGCTGCTAGACCGTAATGGAAAATTTGACCTTTCAAATCCTTTTCCCTAAATTTCTTGTGATAAATATTTCATTTCATACACAAAATGGAATTCAATATCCTATATCCTATTTTCAATTTTCAAGAGACAAGTTAGTACCATTGGCCATGCTTTCCAGTGCAAGTTGAGGCTCTCATGCCCTGGCCTTTCAAAGGGCCTTTCAAAGATGAATTAAAATTCACCATTACACTCAACTTTCTGAAAAAAAAAAAAAGACAAAAAATGTTAAAGGAATGGTGAAGTGGCAGCATCTGGGCAAATGGGAGAAAGCTATGAATAAGGAACTTGTGGGTCTTAATTATTGGTTTTGCTGCTGGTTTGATTTGAAGCCTTGGGCAAGAGGCAGTCTTTCTGCCTCCGCTATTCAATCTCCGTAATGCGAAACACAGCTGGACTCTTCAAAGACAGCTCGTGAGTTTCTATTTCTGAGTTTATTCAGGTCTTCCTTGCCAAAGTGGCTGCAATGGGCCCGCTGCAAGCAGTGGAGAGATGGAGTGGCATGGGCAATGCTCATGGAAGGGCTGTGTGTCCATCCACCTGTTCACTGCAGCTGCTTGTTGCCTGTGTGGGGCCATGGCATCAGCTGCTCCCACAAACTGAGATATTTCATTTTCCTTACACATCCCCTGGTCTCTGTTTGCCCCTCTCCATCTTGCAGTCTCATTAATATAATTATTTAAAATATTATGGTTATAAACTATAATACCAAGCAACTTATTCCAAAGTGGCTTAATTTTTATGTCCCAGCTCCTGAAGCACACATTCCAGGCATCCCAGCATACTGTGACAGTTCATTCAAAACAACTATGGACAGAAACATAAATCCTGGTAAATTACTTCTAATACAGAATTATATTTCACCAGTATGTTGTTATTTATAGATCAGAATAACTGGATGGATAATTTCAAAGCAGAAAGAGATAATAGGCATCGCACCATGTAAAGACTAGATTCAGCACACAGATGCCAAAATCTGCTAGTAGGTGCAACACTTCAGCAATACTTGAAGAAAAAGGTAATGTGCAAGGCAAAAAAATAAAGTAAAAAGGAAAACAATCTGCTTTTAATTTAAATCAAAATAATTTCAAGAGAACATTTAAGACAAGTATTAAAGAAAAACATTGCTGCTTGCCTAATCCATCTTTTACTACCAAATCTAGAGAGAGGTTTTCCTTGGACTGGGCTATTTGCATAAGACCATTTGAGTTTCATTTTTTCTTTTATCCACTGTCATAACTTAAGTTTTCATTGAGTCAACGATGAGAGAGATTTCCAACACACTTAGAGCTAACTGTATCATTTCTACAGTAAAAACAACTAAAATATATGTGACTTGTGAATGCATTCAAGTACAGTACAAAAATACATCTGTTACCTCTAAAAGTTATTCGGCATGGACTATAGAATAAAAATCTCAGATTTCACTGTCCTGTGAGAGAGATATTTTTTGGGGGGGTGGAAAATAACCAAACATAAATGTATTGTTATCTTCTATTTGCATGTAAGATTCACTCACATTTAGACCATATTTAACATAATCATTATACATTCTTTTGTTAGTCCTACACTACACTACCATCCTGCTCAAAGCAGTATCTAAATTCTGTTTCCATGGCATCATTTACCTTCCCATGCCACTTGTTTGTGTTCATTACTAGAAAATCCCAGGAAATGTTGCATTGCTGTACCAATAACTGAGTTATCATAAGGTGTGGAAGGAAGCTGTAACAAGGCAATATGTACCTTATTTCTTGATTTCTTGGATTGGTGTTTGTGGATTTTTTCTTTCATCTGTAACCAAACTGCTATACTTTATTCACAGCACTGTAACACTCTTTCAGTCCAGCTGGATCATGCTGGATTCAAAGGAAAAGCCTGCAAGTTATATAGATGAGAAGTACTACTTACAAGCTATAAGTACGCTAATAAATTAAAGAATGCCCAGGAATGTCCTCAGGCTCTGGTTTGTAGTCAGATGTGGATAAATTGTTAGATTGCTCTGCATGTTTTTAGCTCATGACACCCAGCATAAACCCCCACATTTTCAGCAGTGGTGTGAGGTCAGAATGTTTCAGGGAGATGAAGAGATCCCTGCCATTTTCAGCAGACACTTTTCATGCTCACATTCATGTGCACAGGCATGTTTTGGAGGCTGACAGATTTACTAACAAAAGGTAGTTCAGATCATGCCATATAGTTTCGTTGCCTGGCACTATTCCAGGGTGTGTTTCTACATAGCTGTAGATACAACACCTACCCCTTTAAGGGCAAAACAGCTTTTACAGCCATATCACCACCTTGTATTAAGGTAAAAAAGTTCTAAACATTTGGCTATAATTTGTTATGCTTTTATTAAGATATCATAGGTGAGATTTAATTCACCCATCATAGCTACTTATTAATGAAGGTGTCTACATATGTGCTAAGCATCTGAGCTGCCACATACTCAAAGAATTATTAAATATAGTCAGTGGACTCTTTATGGTGAGCTGAGGCCCCACTGATGAGATCTTTAATGACTGTCATGGGAACTTAGACATCTAGCCATCTTTTTCTGTAGGTACATATATTTGATACCTTAATTCTGAACTGAGTTCTGTTCTAATGCTTGCCAGCATTACCTAAGGTCTTTCTAAACATAAGGACACAAGAAAAAGAGTAATTTTATTGATTTCAAAACTGTAAGTGTAGCTAAAGAACCAAATGATAAATGAAGAAAGCACATTTTTAATTTGTACATTAAATCTTATCCCTTCTCTGTTCCAGCATCTTGGCTAACTTTGAGGCCCGGCAGCTTGGGGTGCATAGGTCAGCTGAGTTGTGTCTCTCTTTTAACACTGGGGGTGAAGAACATTTCAGATCCTATTGATGTCCAGGAAAAGGAACTAGGGGAAGGCAGGTCCTTCTAGCATGCAGATAGATGGAGCATCCACAGAGAGATGGGAAGCTCCTCTCTCCCTTTTGCTGAGGATGGAAACCCTGAAATTTTTCATCCCTTCCATCCCATATTCCTTCCGGGTCACTAGGAAGGTAACTTGAGTAACACACAACTCATTCACTGGCAAGTGGCCAAGAAGAACTTGGAGTTCTTCCCTTTCCTCTTCTCTGTTTCCACTTTCCATCCCATCCACATCTTCCCAAGACTTCCCATTTGGGAAGATTTTGTTTCTGATGCATAATTTTATTTAATACATGAAAATTGCATCATGGTTTTCATAAACAACCCCAAAAAAGGGAAAAGGTAGATTGGTTGACAATGTTTCAACTCTTCTAGTTAAAAACTAATCCTGTTGAAGATAGCAAAACTCTGTTTATTAATAACATACAAGTACTGTTTTAAAAATATCAATTAGTTTCATAATAAATAATATTTAAAATTAAATGTGTGAGAACTAGCTACTTATCTTATTAAACTAAAATGACCTTAGCCAGTATTTCTTTGATGACTTTGATTATCACTAGAAATATTCAAAAATTTATATATGAAAAGCATGTATTTAATCAGTAAAACCAGCTGACTTCATATTTTTAACAAAGGCTCAACTTACATCCACTGACTTTCATCTCCCTTGAATTACTAGTTAATTTATTGCTTAAATAGTTTTATAATTTCTAAAATGATATTATTACAAGTGTCTGACTGCAAGCAGGAACATAGTGGCATCCTGACCTATTTATAATGCTTTTTAAATATACTGTAATGTGAAATCTCTATAGGCTATGTAGCAATAAAAATGACAAAAAGAATAAAACATCCTCAGTGCATACTCTTCCAGTTATTCTACCACTAAATGGTCTAGAGGGTTAGCATATTCATATACATATATATTTTCTGCAATTTAGTGACAGGAGTGCACAATTATCATATTGACAGTTTCCTTCATAATACATTTGCCTTCAGAAATTTATGTTTTCTATAATGAGAAATCTGCCCATTTTATTACATTTGGCACAAAGCACTTAGATAATAGAATCTGGAGAACAACATAAGATAAATTACCATTAATGGTGCAGCTTTTCCCCACTACACTTATAAGAACTCAGCTGTGCTACTATTGCTAAAGAAATAAAGCAGTTTTCTCTCTCTCCTCCCAACCTTCATTTATGTGATTTTCTTTTTTACTTTTCAGCAACCAAATGTGTTGACTTGTAAAAGCCATTAACATGGAGGTAAAGGCAATCTGTACTACATCACATAATGTTCAAGAATGCATACTCCAATTCTTTCTTCTGGTTTTCCTTCTTGCTTTTTTTTTTTTTTTCTCTTATAGAAATATAGGCTTGAAAGCTCCTAAAAGAAAAGGGTCTCAGAAACTTTCTGTGTGATAGTCTCCTTTTCTGTAGCCATTAATTACTATCTGCTACATCTCTGTGCACAACCGTATGTACACTTGTGACATCAATTATTGTTCAGTTAACCAAGAAGTAAAGAATTATTACAATAATACTTCTCTCTAATATGTACTTCTCCTCATTGGTATATCTCAAATTTTCTGATAGAATAGTTAGTAGTTGTTGTCACTATTCATAATTTACAAATTGGGAAACAATCAAGTAAGGTTTTGTTGCTAGAAGTCATGCCACAGGCTACAGCAATGAGTAGATCTCCTGAATCCCTGGTTAATGCACAATTCAGATAAGCTGTGAACACAAAAGAACCATTAAAGACAGAAGCAATGAGTCAGTTGGTCTTCATAGACTGATAAACAGTCTCTAATTATTCCTCTGTTCCAACAGACAAATCACACAAAAGGATTTACTCTTGCTCTTTTATGCCAAGTGGAAACCTGAGATTTGGGATGCTTTCCACTGAGATGAAAAAGAACCAGACGAAAACTCTGCTAATGTAATTTCGTATTCCTTTCACATCCCATCTGAGACACACAGTGTTCAGGCTTTTATAGGAAAACCAGAGTAAACAGTTGGGCTCAAGGACTGTCTCTGTCTCACTTTTATTTCCACCAGACAATTTGGCTTATTCAATGTCTGAATAGTTATTTATAAGAAGACATGTGTTCACTTGTCCATTCTGTATAGCTTATGTTTGTAAGATATGAAAAGCAATTAACATGGTGATGAGTCTGAGCCAATAAGTTCTGGTGAGGGAGGGTGTATTAGCTTAGGGTCAGCACCCTGGTAGCCACATCCAAGTAGATTTCATTTGCCCTGGAGCAGGACAGAACAATCTTGTATCTCTCCAAGAAGCAGTGGTTTAGACCCAGAACCAACAGGTGACTACCTCAGCTTCACACAAGGTTTCTAATATTATTACAGTCAGCAACAGCTCCTCCAGGTTGGTGTTTCCAGATGTTTTGCTGCTGCTGCAAAACACTGAGCACAGGGTACAAATAAACAGGTGTGCTGACTAAGCCACACACAGCTGTAGTCTACATTGCCTGGTCTGTAACCAGTACTTACAAAACTGCTTTAAAGGTGGCTTAGGATGAGTATGTGATTTGCAGAGACATTAGATTGGTACAGACGTACAAAGGAAGTCTCTTTCTGAGCACTTCTTATCTGGATACAGTATCCGAATGGCTACTTCAATATGTCACTTCAAATTTTGATAAGCTGACCATTCTTGGCTGACCACTTCAAAGAGTAATTGTGCTTTGAAGTGATTTTGAGCTTTTGCACACATCTCTTTAAAACAGCTATTACAGCCATTTCCAGGAACATATAAGGACAACACATGTAAACTATGTCTTGAAGGCTCAAATCTATCTTTGGGCATAAAAATACAGCTTTTTCTGAAGTCAGTGAATTTCATATCATCCTCACACTAATAAAAGGAAAAATTTCTGCACTTCGAGCCTGCTATTACATGCGTTTCAAAAGCTCCACCCTAATTATGTGTTATCTATTTTCTGTTCCCCCTCAAAGAAATTGTTAGAAAAACTTTCCAGAATCATGTTATAGCACAGAGTTGTCACAGCCAGCCTGTAAAATGTACAGCCTAAATAAGTCTGAAATGGCACAGCTTTCTAAAATGTCTGCATTAAAGATAACATATGTACTCGATTACATGTACAAAAGTACTATACAGCTATGACCTGATACAAGGAAAATACTTGTTTGAATAGCTCTCAGTGGTAATGGGAAGTAACTCAAATGCTGCCTTCAACTGTTTCCTCTGCTTTTCCAAGCAGGCTGTCACTTTACCAGAGTCTGCAGGAGTCCAACAAAGTCCTTGACTGACTCTAAGTAGAGCAGATCATCTAGCAGAGAGCATCTCCCACACAAGGCATGGTAGTAGAGGTATGCTGTTCAATATTTGCCAGTAGAAAATGGGCAAACAGAGAATTTGCAGCTATGAGGCTCTTCCTTTAAATAGGAAAAAGAAAAAATTCCAAAGCAGCTGCTGGAAAATGGCATCAGTAAGGTGATATTTCTCACTACTCTCCTACTGACATCTTTTTTTTTTCCTTTTTGACCTCCCATTGTCCCAATGATACGTACACATATTTACACTCCATTAACAAATTCAATTGACTAAATCCATGAAATTTTGCATATTTTGTAGGAAAAGAAATCTAAAATTGTTTCTAAAAATTAATCAGGATGTCTAGCTAGCCACCTTATTTTATTCATAAATAAAATGAGGCTTGGGTCTTAATCTTTACTGAGGCAAAAATCAAATTTAAAAATTGTCGTGAGGAAGGTGACACATAAATACTGATATTAGAGGTGTAAGCACTGCTACTGAAGAACAGCCAAAAGACAAATGGCCACCTGTCCTGTGTGGTGCCTATACACTGCTTCCTTTGATGCAGGGACTTGACTCCACATCTCTCAATGACAGCTAGCTACCCTTACCACAAGGCTAATGTTATTTTTTCTCCAGTTTTAGCTGTTCCATCTTGTTTAAATAATTAAGCATTCAGTGACCCCTGAAGAGTGTGTTTCTCTGATCCAGTGACTAGAACATTTGCTCGGCAAATTGACCTGTTAATCTAAGAAAGTAATCTGCAAAGACTTTTGTAGTAAATTTATTTCTATCAAAAAGGAGAGATTTGGGGTTTTTACTCATCCGTGCATTAATTCTTTCAATAACAGTGCTCATTCTCTAAGCAGCAAATTTGCAAAATGTAACAAAATGTTTGTATAACATAAAATGGGCTGAACATATATAATAAAGAAATGGATTTATAGCAATTAATTATTGTTATTATAGCAAATACTTATTAACAGGTTTGTAAAATGGCTAAAGAAGAGTGCATGTATATAGATAAATGCAAAATACACTCTTGATATACTTATGTATACTTGCTTGGTGTATACTTATAAAGTCTGAATATAGCGTTTCCATCTCTCATATGGTACCAAGTATCAAAAAATTAATATTGAGGGTATGTAGACTGCTGCAGCAGAGAAACCCATTAGATATGGAGTGCCTTCATTTAGTAGAGGGTCATGAACTTTGTTCTTTGATCCTGCATTAGGCACAACTGTATTTAATTCCATTCTGAACTTCATTAGGCAGGAAGAATATCAGAAACATTGTAAGAATCCCATCTCTGCAGTGTCACAAGAAGTTTGCTAGATGACTGCCAATCTCTTCCTAGCCACATCAGTGCATTGAATGCAAAGCAAGTCTGGCCCTTCCAGCAGCTCGCTCTGCCCATTTCCACTTCAGTGTCTCTGCTCTAAAACTGTAAACAGAGTATTGCTTATTTATGCCATCCTGGTGTCTACCTGTTTCCAACATTTTTATCTGGAAATTCATAAAGTGGATTGGGGCAGGCATATAAATACTGCTCCAATTTCCTCCACAGGGTTTGACAGGTAGCATGCATGTGGGGGTGGGAAGCCTTCCCACCCAGGCTCCCTCCAGACAACACATGGCCATGTCCTAGGGCTCTTTCTCCAGGACATTTGGAACAACAGAAGACTGCCCTGAGAGAGGACAGTTTAGCCACTTGCTGTGGCTCATTTTACTTACTAAAATGGGCTCAGTGAAAGAGGCTATGTAAGATTGACAATTGTTGCAGGGCCATATACAGCTCAGGGACTAGGGTTACTTGTTGCCACAACCTGCTTTACTGCCTGGCTGTTTGGGCTTGGTTTCAGGTGCAGCTCCACACCTGTTTGGGAAGAATCACTACAGTGACCCGATGCTGGTGGCTCTGGAAAGACCCAGGGGCAGCCTGCCCTTCCTCCTGCCCTGCCTCCTGCCCACCAGACCTGCCAAAGGGCAAGGCTGTTGCATGAGGCCCGTGCGAGAAGAAGATTCTGCATCATCCCAGCTTTAGCTCTCTCATCAGCCACCCAATCTTCTGCCCCCGTTCCAGAGTGAGGATAAATAGGACTCTACCACAGAACGTATGGAAACAAAATTAAAAAGGCAGCCCTAAACAGTCTATAGGAAGACTGTGCCTGCCAGCCTGGGCAGATTTTATGTACCTGTCCCTATTGTTTTCCCCCATGCTAGCTGCTGGCTGATTTTCTTATGCGCAGTTGTTCAGGAAGTGGCACGAGACTCAAGCGATGCAGCGGTTGCCATGGAGAGAAGCTTGAGTTTGCACTTTATTTATTTTATTTATTTCTGAATGGCAGCATGCTGCAGTATGTAAAATCTGCATGGCTTGCCAGCACACAGGATGCTACAAACCTGGGGCTGTGTTCAAATATACCCTGTCTTTGGAAAAGCATGGTAAAAAGCTGAGCCTCATTAGCAGCGGGTTTTATTTCCTGTTTGGGATTGGATTTCCCTGGAGACTCACGTCTGAATTGTCCACTGAAGCAGAATTAACACCTAGCTGAATTAAATTACTTTTTTTTTTTTTAACCTGATGCAAAGACACTTGATGCCAGTGCTGGAAAATATGCAATTTCAATAAGACATTCAAGAGTGAGTGTAACATGATCTCCTATTCATTTTTTTAAATTTATTTATGTAGCAACTAGAATCATGCAGAATCCTTCCTGCTTCCATGAAAATGGCTTAACTTGCACAGGAATATTTAAAATTAATTAGCCACTGAAATTTATCCTTCAGTATTGCAGTAAATCTTGCCATGCTAAAGTGACATGGGAGAAGTGTCACATTCTTTTTAGATTCACTATATCTAGTGATGCCAAAGCAGTGTGCAATTATTAGGTGCAAATCACGTCCTGGATAAAGAATCTTTTCATCTTTCATTCACTCCCTACCTCCAAGTTTTGAAGGTTTTACAATAGATATTGTTTGGAACTAAAAACTACAGGAAGATCTAGTCTGCATTTGTACCACTGTCATTGAATAAAAAATATAGAAAGGCAAAGTAATTAAAAAAAAATTCTATGGATTTTGAGTGAGCTGAGGACATGGACATGGGAGGCAAGCCTTGCTCTGGCTGGACATTAAAATTTTTAAATTATATAGAAAACAAATACATATTTTCTAAATCTATTCCTTCATAAAAATAAGTTAAATCATTTACAGAAATATAGTACACTAGATGTAATTAGAGATCTTAAAATTCTGCTTATGTCATTTGACAGACTCAAGGGCTGAACCTTTTCTAGTGTTCTGTGCATTCCCTGCTGCCTGGGGAAAGAGACATGCCAACCAGCCATAGAGGCTCTCCAGGATGAGCACTGTCTTTCTTCTTACTCACATCCCATGATATACTGCCAGTTGCTTTGACAGTGCTGGCTATCTTTTAATTGGTTTGGTAGGTATTATATAGTTATTCATATGCAAAGATGATTAATTAAGCCAGTTCATATCCATATTTAAATTCAAATCTAAGGAGCAATATTAAATTTTGTTCTTCTCCACAAGATGAAATAGAGGGATAATCAAAGGATAAAATAAGGATAAATAGATTAAAAGTAAGATTAAAATAAGGATAAAAAGATCCATATTTATAAAGGGATGGAAATTCACAGATTGGTGACTCTGCACTATAAAAATTATTTAATGGTCCACGCACTTGAGTGGTATTACAGAGCTAATTTCAAAGTAATATCTTTCATTAGCACAATATATGTACTTTCATTATGTCAAAGAAGTAATACCAAGCCTTTATTCTCACCTAAGAAGGTCATATGGCCTGTTGTCCTTGCATGGAAGACCAGGCCAATAATTCAGCACTAGGAAAATTAACACTGAACTTTACAAAAATTTGCATGGAAGACTTACAGGACTCCAGTAAGCATATGCCAGAGAAAAGTCCCTGAAAGAGCTAGTCAACAAAATGTCTGTTGTAAAGATACTGGAGACTGCAAAGGGAAAGAAACTCACTTAATACATATAAATAATTTGTCATACTGTGTGTTGCTTGGTGTGACCTAAATTTTAGAAGTTAGATGTCGCATTCAGGTGACCTTAAACATGGACATTGGTAAAATCAGCTGCTAAGAGTGGTCTAGAATCCAGCATCTTCTATTTTTCACTGGTAGCTTTCTCGTTGGTGATGAAATGCTGCTTACAGCAATATGGCAAGGTTTTTGAAATATCACCACTGCTGGACTAGGCTTCTGAATCCTTCCTAAGCTCTACCACCATCTAAAAATCATAGGCCAGGCAGCTTATTTCTGTCTGAATTTCCAGAAGGGCTTGATCTTTCAGTGACACTCATGATAACACACATTGACAGCATGGGGTGCAGCTCAAAGACCTTTCACGCCCCTGGCCAGAATCCCAAGCCTCAGCAGCTGAGAGCTGCATCACAGGCTCTTCCCATTCCACTCTGAATTCCCCAACACGAATGCACAGAGAGGAGGCAGGCACAGAGAACTGCAAGTGGCACCCACCAAGTGTGGCGCAGACTTGCAGATCTCCTGCCAGAGACTGGCATTGGAGAGCCTGTCCCTACACCATGTGGCATTTAGGATATTGATAATAAAAACCACCACCCCATGAGACAGCTCTAGTTTCAGTATTCGTTATTTACTTTAACCTTTCAGGAGCAGATCCTAACATTTGATTTCTCTCTGCTAAGCATACAGAGTCCAGCAGTGTGTGCAACCTGTTGCAAAACACAGTTAACTGGTTGAAATTGCAAACAGGAGATTTCTAGGCTTCCCCTGTGTAAGTTGACATAGTAGGTGACATGTCAGCTTAAAAAAAATCATCACTACACTTGAAAAGATTTTTTTTTTAACTTTTGGAGTCCTTTTTTTTCCTTATCCATGATACCAGAGTGGCATCCTCCAGGACTTTCAGAAACAGGCTATCTTGCTAATAGCACAGACTATCTGTGCTATTAAGACCAGCTACCTGAAAAGGGTTAAATATATCAGCCATTGTATTCAAGAAATGAACAGGAGTGGAAAATGCAACTCCTTAGAGACTAGTCTATCCTCTGGGCAAAACACTTGCATCAGTCATTGAGGAAAACATCCTTCTCAGAGGATGAAAAAAGGAAAAAAAATCACAAACTCCAACTAATATTTATTTGCCAAACAAACCTGAGTGAGTTCTTTGAAAGGGTGACCAAGGAAATAGATGATAGAAAGGTGATGAAAGCAATCTGTCTGCATTTCACCCAAGCATTTGATAAGCTGTCAGATCAAAAACTGCTGGGTAAATGATAAGACAAGAACAAGTACTATGTTGACATCAATTAAAATCTGTCTGTCATCCCAAACCAGACAATGCTTAGAAATTAAGTAACTAGTTAAAAGGTGGAGAGGCAGAGGTCTTGGCATGGCCATGTTCCAAAATCTGGGTTCATCCTGAGATTTTTTTTAACACATTTTATATATGATTTCTTAGGATTTATTTCAAACACATAAAACAAAATAGATGAAGGAGGAGGAGGAGGAGGACTTGTCCCTGTTATGATTGCTACTGCAATTCATACAAGTATCTAGATTTCACATATACATTTATGTTCTCCATGGATTTCAATTCAATAGCATTATACTTCCTTAGAAAGTGAATAGAAAGAGTCAGCAAAAAATAACAATGAGATTATTGAAAATTTTTTTAATGACTTGAGATCAGGGCCATGCTGTATATGTTCCACAAAACACTCAAAAAGATGAACAATAAACTCTCTTTATCAGAAGTAAATGGAAAACCCAGACATTGGTCTTAATTAAACACACAGATCTTATTCTAGTCCCTACCCAAAGGCATGCCAAACTAAAGCCCAGGTAGTGGGGAACCTCTGGCATTCCTGGAAAACAGCTGAAATTCAAAGTGCAGTACAAAAACAAATAACAAGAATTCAGGAAATACTTGGGATTTTTTGCAGCTTGAAAGAGAAAGAAATTAGGTAAAGGAGAATGATTCTTTGTTAAGATTCTAACTAAACAAGATGATTCTGCAAAATCTCACTTTTCTCTTTTCGTATGCGATTCTCCGTTTGACTCTATGTAATTGTGACTTTTCAGTTATAAGAGATGTTCATAATTCAGGATCAGATCTTATATGAACTGTTCTTTTTTTTTTTTTTGATAACATATCTTCAATTTACATTCAGTCTTCCAAGAAAATGGGAAACTTAAAAAGATTAAAGCATTTGTGATAGTCTAAAGCAAAGAATTGCACTGTCTAAAACAAATATTTGTTTCCCCTATCTTATTATTAATAATACATGTATAAAGCATATTAAGAACTACAAAACACAAATATGTCACACTTCTTTCTCTACTGCAGTATTCAAAGTCACTGATCGCTCATGAATAAGAACTTCAAAAGCAGTTAGAGAATACACTTCCCACTACCTCAGCCATACAAAGAGCTTTAATCTCAAGATGATAGGTTTACAGAGGTATTTCTTACACTTAAAAGTTTAATCAATATCCTAAAAGACTCGTGTACAATGTAATTTTTAAATGTACCTTTGTACAACAGAAAAGACATTGGACATGAAAGTTATATATTTCACGTTCATGAAACAGAAATTTTCAAATTGGGCCTAGTTCAATATACAGAAGCCATTAGACTGACAAAAATGTGATTTTTTTCCCCATCCCTTACTTTTTCATGAATGGAATATGGAATGGTTCTCTTCCAGCGTCATGTGGAGCTACTGCAATCTAAATATATTATCAGCAGCAACAGAAATGCTATTTCTACTTATAAACAAAAGGATTAGCTGCAACAAGAGATAAACTGGCAGCTTTGGGCAGGTAATAGTACCAATTCTATTCCTTGGGTGTTTTGCAATATTGTGGTTCAGCACGCTTTTTCTGACTGGCATCTGGGAGGAAGGATGGATGGAGGTAGCTCCTTCTTATGGCCACAGAGTACCCCCATCATCAGCTCAAGACAGTCTTCACTGTTAGATACTGCTGCATGTACATGATCCTACATTCCCTCAACTGGTACATCAAACAGCACAGTTAAGAAATTACTCTTTTGACTTTTCACTTGGGTGTTTCATCTTCCTGTACAAAGAGCACCAGGAGTCTCATTACTAATGGAAATCTTTACAAAAGACAATGAAAAGTAAAAAAGTAAGAAAAAAAGCCTAAGCAAATATTAGACCTGATGAAAACTTCCAGGTACTTTTATTTTAAATAATGTGCATCTGTTTAACAATAGGGTGGCTAAAGCATTTTAGTACCAGGGCTTTTAAAAACCATCTCTAAAAAAAAAAACCTTTGAAAACCAGAACCATCTATAATTCCATATTACTTGAAAACTGTCAAATTTCTAGGTGAACATGTACAAGAACACATTTGTTTTACAGTGCAGGTAACAAGGTTTTTAAAGAGATCATCACAGAAGACTGAAATTTGCTGTGAGCAAGTTTCCAGTTTGATGGGAAAAGGAAAAATCATTTCCCAAACCAGTTAAGTTAATCATAAAATTGTTAGTTTTGAATATTTTTCAGCACACACCATCATTTTGTGCATGCATTTGTAATTCTTTGGTGTTTTTCATTGTAATATCTCGGTACTAATACAACATCTACTCTGCACTAAGAGAGTGGAGGTTTCAGAATAAGTATCTAAATCTATAGATTTATAAATATATAAATTTGCCTCTTATACTTTTTATAATGCATATTTTAAATATTCCATGTGCTTTCAAAATCTTCCTTGGAATCCTGGCCTAAAACATTACTGCCTCACTACCACCTGAATACTCTATGCAATGAGTAATATCATAAACATTTGTAGTGATCTCTTGTAAATATAATAAAATGTTACAGGTTGAGGTTTAAACTACAGTTATTCATATTTACGATGCTTCCTTAACACTCTTTGCTGGTGCCCCAGTGCCTCCATAATGCAAGTGCATTTATTTAACATCAACTTGGGAGTTCACTGAGTCCAATATAAAACCTAGAAACATTGATGGGACTATTTTCATTCATTTCAGCTTTCTTGGGATCAGACCTGTAGGAATATAGCTATATTATAATGTTGCTTCTAGAAAGAATCATTTACCAGCCCATCTGAAACAGAACTCAAATGCAGCATAAGATAGTATCTGTGTCTGAAATATCAATTCCAAAGACTCTTTGAATTGAGGTGGAAACAGCTGCAGAGCCCTAAACATCCTAGTGTACCAACTAAATACTAATCGTGTACTGGAAGCATACTGTTTTCAGCAAGAGTTACACAAATGCAATGCATTAATATTCATGATTATCACATGTATTATTAGAATAATTAATGCCCATTCATAAATCTGTAGGCATGGGTTTGAATAGGTGGACTACCTATTCTTATGGCGAAGGCAAAATCAGCTGGACAGCTGGGTTTGCAGCATTGTGATCACTGATAAAAAATTTGGCCAGTGGCTGGATGCTAGTGGCATCTCCATACCTTAAAACTGGGGTCAGTTATTTAACACCTTCTTTACTTTCTGGAGGAGGTGACAGTCAGCAGCAGGAGGAGGTCCCCTGTCAGCAGCATCGGTTTAGGGGAAAGGTCAGTACAGTGTCTGTTATTACTGTGATTCACAAGAACCTGGCAGAGAAACAGGCTGACAACAAACTTGTGTGCAAAGAAATGCCAAGTCCTCCACCTGGCATGTAATAGCCTCTTGCATCAGCTGAGGCTGAAGGTCAATTGATTCCAAGGCAGCTTTGCAGAAAAGGACTTGGAATTCCTGGTGGGGAGTTGAAAATTACTTAATGGGGCACCCTTGAAGGCTTTCAAATATTGGACCAGGTTTTCTAGAAAGGCTGCAGATATCTCCATCCTTGGAGATGTTCAAATTTGACTCTACAAGGTCCTGAGATCCTCCAGGTTGGCATTGATTTGAGTGGAACCTGGACCAGATGTTATGCAGAGCTCCCTTAAAATTTTTATTATTTTTTGATTCTAGATTTTAACAACCTGCTCATAAAAATATGGAATACTATGCATTTACACTGATTGGAAAAGTATTAGCTCTGTTGCATATTACATCAACTTGTCTTCATCTTTTATGAGTGAATAGAGTCATACTTCAGCATTTTTGTGTAGCATCGTATCCTGTTCAATTTTCCTTCATAAACCTGGAACAGCATATTTGTCATTCTTAAAGCAAGAAATAATTTTGCAAGTCTGACACTGCAACAATGAACATACAGCATACTCATAAGGCAGATATTTTCTAGTTAAAATAAAGAATGCTTGCATCTGTTTTATATGATTTAGTGACTACCTTCTGCATAGATGTAGCACACCATTCGTAGCATATGCTCTTTGCTCAGTATGTTTAATAAATAGATTGCCTTCTGTTCATTTGATAACACAAATTTACTTGCCTTAAAAAATTACTTTATAAACCCTAAGAAAATATAACCTCATAGAATTGGACATAGCCTATAAAATGGCATTTTTGACACAACTATGCAATTAAGGGGCACATCCCTGAGTGCACTGGAACACATAATTTTACTGTACTCAATTCCTCTGCTAATTGACTTCTTTTCCAGTGTACCTCTCCATAACACTCTGCTTACCATGTCTTTCTTAAAACTGCTTTTTTCTATCCCATGGATTTTTATTACCTCCAGATTAAATGTGTTGCAATTCTTTAGTTAACCTGAAGCCTTTGAAGAGACAATAAAGACTCTACTGTGTTGTTTCTTGGAGGCAGTGAAATTCTTTGCTGTGAAGATGTAATGAGTGCTTGTGCTTGTGTGACAGCATCTGTATAAATACCAAGCTTGTTCTCTGCTCTATGTTGAAATTTTGTGTCTCTGCATGGGTTTCCTCCTGTCTGTCACTATGTTCTGGCTATCATCTTTCCTGCACTTCCTAGGGTTTCCTTTTGTTTTCTTTTGTCTTTCTGACTTACAACAGAAGACAACAAATGAATGTAAGCTATTACATGACACAAAGAATGTGGTTTAATGTTGTCATTGGTTTTATTGATATTGCTGTATTTTTACTGTAACTAGTTCTAATTATCCTTCGTGTAATAAAAATATATTTATTTTAAAAGAGAGGGAGTGTCAGTACCTTCTAGGAAGTTATGACCCTTAAAATACCAATATGTACTGATTCAGTACAGTAACAGCACCCAGCAATTGAATTTCAGACATTACCTGTATCCAGATAAAACCAGAAAACATAAACACCAACTCTTCTCCTAAGTCACAAGATTGAAAACAGCCACTCTGAAGTGCTGCAACTGAAGCTCTCTACTATTGAGCTGAAGCTCTTCATTCTCTGAGCTCTCCTACTTTGGATGACCGTTTTTCTGCAGTAAAACTCTATATTAAGAAGTCAAATAATGCGAATTTTAATTCAGCTGCAGTGGTGCTTTTCCTTGATTCTGAGAAAGTTTAATCGCTCTCCTAAGAAACAAAGTATCAATTGAGATCAAATTTCACCCAATCATATTGACAACAAACCTTCAATGGATTTCCTTACTTCAATTATATTTCAAAGGCACAACTGCAAAAAAGTGACGAGTCTGGACATTCTAAATTGGATATATTTCACTTTACAGATTTTGCATGTTGATAGAACAATAGGGTTAGTTTATTTTCAATATAGAGTTCTGAATTTCTCTCTTTCCAGAGTTTATTTTTGCCATACCAGTCATTCAAATACATCTCATTCATCTGCTGATAGTCCATAAGACAACACAATTTTATTGAGATCATAGTTTTTCCCTCTGAGTACATGTCCAAATTCTGAGGCACATAAATACTCCAAAGACAAAAATAACTTAACACATTTGAACATTTAGTTTCTATGGAGACAAAACTAAAATGTCTAATGTGAATTTATATTCAGCCTGATGCCTTACAGGTTGGAAGCACTTCATTAAGCCTTAGAGATATTATTCCGTAAATAAATACACAAAAAATAAAAGAGAACCACCCAAAATCCCAAATCCTGTACTTCTAATATGTACTTTTGTATTCTAGTTGTGTAAGAATTGCTTCTGGCAGCCAGTTCCTGTTTTTCTATTCCCACCCTACATTAGAGACTTATTGATAGACTCAAGACATAGTTTGTGTCATTTTCAATAGAAAAATCTTTTTGTTGAAATATGAGAAAACTCAAAAGTCAGGACTTGAGGCTTCTAGCTTTCACTCCAAGTGTTTAGAGAATAATAGCTAGAGTTAACTGCTACAAATGCCTGATGCTGCTAGGTCAGAGTAATGAATGTTACATGTCTGACCTTTTAAGCCAGGATCAGCAAAAGAGGCCTGAAAAGCACAGCATCATGATTAGAGCTGCAGAAGTACTCATGCGATTTCTTTCTGGCAGTTGGATACAGAGCTCACTTTTAAAAGTGCATTTTAAGTGGCACTCTATTCAGTCCTAAAGATCATATTTGAGGAGGTGTTGCTCACAATTTTCATCTGCTTTAATGATGTTTTCTAAATCCTGTTCTTCTGCAAGCCTTATTAGTTAGCTTAATGTCTCAGCCAGCTCTTCCTTCTCACAAACTGCAGGTAAAATATAACCTGAGATTATTGGTACTGAGGGTTTCTGTAAAGAATTTTGCCAGGTTTTGATGATTATGCCTGAGCCAACTTCCACGTGATAACCATGTAAGTTGTCATTATCGCAGTGCTGGGCTTCAACTCAGTCCCCAGCAGGGCTTTTTTTAGCTCCAAACTGTATCACATTAAATATGGTTGCAAGGTTTTTTGGCTTGAAACTTGCTCACAAATGACCAGCTCAGAGCCTGAGCAAAATGTCTATAAGTGTAGACATCTATAAGAACCATGAATTACAGTGTGAGAGCCATGCTTGGCCATCTTAAATTGATCTAACTTGGTTTTTACACTATTAAGCCTGTTTATCCACCTGAGGATCTGCCAAACTCTTTGTGTTAAAAAAGGCCATGTATCTGCTCGGCTAAAATTTATTATGCAAAAAGATATAAAAAACAAACAACAGGAGCATAAAGTTGAGTTCAGTGGACAGAAGTTCCACTGCCTGCTGAACTACCTCCAGTGCAGAGACAGGTGGGAGCAACACTGAAAGGGTTCCCAAGTGGAGGCTGCCAGCAGCGAGGTCCCTGCCCCTGCCCCGGGCAGGTCTGTGGCTGCTCACCCACTGCTGGCCTGGCTGGCAGCAGCTTGGAGCCAACACGGGCTGCTCTCTGAGTCCCCTTCCAGCTGTGTTTTCCATGCCTGCTATCAACACTGTGTTCAATTCAGCCTCCTTTACTGGTAATGAGTGTCCATAACAACACTTCAAACACTGGATTCTCACTTACTAAATCTGGCATTTTTCCACTGGAAGGTTTGCTATGCTGCAGACTAACCCAAGGAAGTTCTGTACAGACTGAACCCATGTTCAGTTGCCGACCTATGCACTGTGTTGCAAAGATTTGCCACTCAAATAAATATGAATTTAAGGACTTTGGCCTCAGTTTTCCAGAAGACCATTAATATTAGTGTCTACAACTGCCATTTCACTACATATTCTTATTTACATATTCCTTAATTGCACTTTTGGCATAGAACTTCAAGAAGACCTGACTTGTGCAGTCAGATTGTCCATTGGTTTGGCAGTTTGCAACTTACTGTGAACTCAAGACCCAATTTAAAAGGGAATAAAATTACTAGATATTTTGTGAAAATCAGAAGGTAGTAGGGAAATGCACAATAGTGACTCCACTCAGGCAGAATCAGGGCATGACACTGGAGCTGGCAGAAGCTTAGTGCCCAGATGGCACACGGGTATTATCTGAGCAATGCTCACACAGTTGCAGGGTAGCAACAACATTTCCACTGCACGGGCTGTTATGTGGGATGAAAAGTCAGACAATGAACACAATTCATGGGGAATTAGACTTCAGTACTTCCATTTGCCTAAATAGGAACTAATTTTATTTGTGTTATCATGCTCATCAGTTATCCTGGTTAATTAAGACTTGCCTGCATATTTGATACCTTATCAATTCTTATGCAGAGTAGCTGATGGAAAAAACATTTACTTATCATTCATCAAAACCCCAAAAAGAGATTTATATTACTTGGCTATAATTGGACCAAACTACTTCCATGTACTTTAGAAGCCTGAATGTAACTTGTCTGTTTATTCAGCTCAAAAAGAGCAAAACTCAGCTGCCTAAATGAATCTTGGAAACACTCTTGAGTCCATATACAGACAATGTGGAGATAAAGTGCTATCGGGTGAATAGGCTGCTATTCATCTAATCTTAAAACAGATATCTTAAATAGGACAGACGAATCTCGTCCTGGAAATCCTTACTTCTCTCCATTTACTGTAGAGTCTGAGGTAACTTGCTTTAACAGAGACACCTAGAGTGTAAATACCTAGAGTTAGGTGGAATGAATGTCACCTCTGAAAATCAAATGTAGAATCGGATACTTAATGCACAAATAAATCATATCAAGGATTCCACAGTGAATTTCTTTGAAAGGAAAAATGAAATTAACCAGGCAAGTCTTACTAAATCCCAGCTGACTTTTTTTCCTCTTGAGTAAAACCCAAAGAATAAATCTTTTTCATTTCAAAAGTTATTGTTCTGTATCTCCACTGCAGAAAAACAGTTGACCTGAACAGTTAGACTAACATGAGAGACAGACACACTAGTCACTACTTGGAAGCAGTGGTCTTCCCTGCTGTCTCCTCTTCCAAAGTTTTTTCTGTAGGGCCCAAATTTGGTAGTTGATGGCACAACTTTCCACACTCGTCTGTGACATACTGCAAAGAAATACCCATAGCCCCTGCCTTCCCCAGTCCCAACCAAACCTTGTCAGTTTTAACTCCATTCATTTTGCCCCAACTTAAGAAGATGAATAGTCATCTAGGATCACTTAGCAAGACTTAAAATTGTCTTTTAGGAAAAGAAGTGAATTTGCAAAGCAAAAAGAGTAAGCCATTTCTAGAAGGTAGTTACTAACAATATTATTTACCACCTGTGTAGACTACTTCTAACCTCAAGCCCCTGCAAGAGATGACTCAAACATGTAGGGACACCAACACATGGGGAGCCCTCATACCACAATGCCTAACAAGTCTGTGAACCCAGCATTGATTCACCATCTGACACACGCCACTGCACACCCCTGAGACCTGGCCACAGCTCACCCAGAGCACAAGGTGCTCAGTGTGGGCTGAGCTGCCCATATTGCTGAGCAATTTGAAGTGTGGAGAGCAGGGCATAAAAGGCAAAGGCCAGTGCCCTCCCCTTTCCCACCCCCATGTGTGTGCAGGTTGTGGAGAGGCTCACGTCCAGAACTGCAAACTCAGAACTGAGAACTTCCAGCAGCCATTGTCCTGCTGCAGGCTGTACTTCTCTACTGCCCAGTTTATGGAAATCAGCTTCCAGAAGTGACCTACTTGCTCTAAGGGAGGCTCTGTCATGCTACGCTATGCTAAGCTTATACTTACTTCCATGCCCAAGTCTGGTAATAAAACTCAGGCAAATCAGCAATGCAGTTTCTAGGGATGTGGAACTTAGTATCAGGATTTGAGAACAGTGAGTTACACTAACAATCCAGAAGAAAGTTGTACTAAATCTGGTCCAGAATATCTATAGATTTATAAAACTTTAATTTTGTATACTTTTTATAAATATTGAGAATATAAAGTCTACTATGAAAACGCTTTAATACAGTGATGGTTATATTTTTGTCTTAACATGGCTGAAACTTACCTAGCATTCTTTGCATATCTAGCACTGATGGAAAAATAGCTTTGACTTCAGCTATGTAAGTATGGAAAATATTTCAAACACCCCAATCACCTCTATTTCAAGAAAAAAATAATTTGCTGTATTGTGCAAATTGACTAAGATTTCGGTATTCACATGAGAAAGATCTTGTTCACAAAATGTGCTTTTGTCTCAATAAATTTAAAAAATGCCTTCAAAGACATAAAAAGATTGAAACATTCATATCATCATATCTGTAATTTTTATTGCAGACTTATCTCCTATTGCATAACAAATGTGTTGGAGAGGTTTGCAAAAGGCCATGCAAACTGTAGGCAGTATTTTAAAAACTAAGCACTAAAATAGAGAGAAAGAGGTCAAGCAAACAGAAAGCTATGATCTTAAATACCAAAATAACAAACTGTTTAAATTTTTAGAGTATATGAGGAGTGAAAAGTGTAGCATCTATTCAGACCATGAATTTTACTAATATCATTAAAATGCGTGACAATCAACAAACAGCTATAATCCACTTTGACAGAAGTCAGTGCATCAAGCAGATCCTTACTTGAGAGTCCTGTCACTTTCTTAATTGGAACAGTAACTGGGTTTGTTTGAAGGAGTGAAATGTATTCCTCATCTTAAATTATACCAATAGGTAACAGAAAAATCAGAGCAGAAAGATTGCAGAAATTACTGGAAAAAAAATGCAGATGAAGACAAGTTCCTGGTGACAAAACTTGTTTAATTGAAAGGAATCAGATCATGCAAGGAAAGTTGTTTGTGAGACCAGGCAGGAAGGGGTGTAAGCTTTTGTTTTAAAAATAAGTCAGAATATTCTGAGCTAGAACTTTATTATCTTTAGAAAGCTCCATAGATATTAGAAAGTAAAGGTGAATTGGGTCATCCTCATGGTAGACACAGGGGAGGAAAATGGCAGAGAAGTGCACCCTTTTTTCAGTCAATGTAAAGTGTCATGGTTCATGGTTCAATTACCTTCAAAGTCATTAAAAAAATGCATACCAGGGGAGAAACTGCCCCCCAGTTCTGTGAAGGCCCTAACAGGGAAAACTTGGCTATCTGATGGTTACAGATGAAACAAGTGCAATAGTCAGAATGAGATAGCGTCTCAGTACCAGTGCAGGCTTTTGCTCAGATTATATCTGTATAGGCTCTATTTACATGTACTGATGGTTTTGGCAGAAGTAGAGTTAATTTTTTTCACAGCAACTGCTATGGGGCTTGTTTGGGATTCGGGCTGTAAACAGAGCTGATAATGCAGGGGTGTTTTTGTTATTGCTGAGCAGTGCTCACACAGAGCCAAGGCCTTTTCTGTTCCTCACCTCCCCCCATGTCACCAGGGAGGAGGGTGTGGGTGCACAAGGAGCCTGGAGGAGACACAGCTGGAATGGTTGATCCCAAATGACTCAAGGGATATCTCACATCATATGGTGGCATAAGGCTGGGGGAAGAAGAAGGAAGGCAGGGACATTGAGAGTGATGCCTTTTGTCTTCACAAGTCAGCATTACACATGATGGAGACCTTTCTTGGGGACAGCTGAATGAAGTAGTGAATTAATTCCTTGCCTTGCCTGTGTGTGCAGCTTTTGCTTTACCTATTAACCTGTCTTTATCTCCACACATGAGTTTTCTTACTTTCACCCTTTCAATGCTCTCTCCTTGGAGGAGAGTGAGGGAGTGGCTGTGCTGGCTGGGGTTAAACCATGAGCTTGTGTAAATGAAATGGGCCTGGGCTATCACACAGGCCTTGAGGCCAGCAATGACAACACAGCTCTTGTTTGTACCACTGAAACCCTTCATCCCCTTTTCCACTTCCTCCAATAAGACGCCTGCATCCAAACTGATTTTTGGGAAAGATGCATTGCCAGCCTAAGTCCTTGAAACACACCCAGGCACACACAAAGGGAGTGCTCTGGCACTTAACCATGTGGATGGCCACCTGCCAGCGAGGTATCTCACAGCCCACATCAGCTTACTGTGGCAGCTGCACTACCAGGCACTGGGCAATATGGCTCACTGAACTGGCACACCTGGGACTCAGACCAGATGTAAACAAGGGGATGACCTAGTCCTACAATAGATGAGGCTGGATAATTACAGACATGGAGGAAAGTTTGATTGAAAAAAAAGTGAGAGGAAAAACAAATTTTTATGAATACTTATATTTCCTACTGTTACTGAGACAAAAATCCCAGCAATGACCCACCAATGCTTGAAGGCACACTGTGCAAGTCTTGTGTTAGTTGATGACTTGATTGTCCAAGGAATGTACTTTCTCTCTGATTTTTTGAGATGAAGACATTACAGCATCTCCATATTCCTAAAGAATTGCTTTCATCGTATAATATTCAATTACCTTACTAGGATCACATGCTTAACATAAATATAGTGTTCCAAGGAAAATTGCTTTTGCTTGGTTTGTTTCTGATCTCTTGCAGATAGATATTTCTCTGTTTATTTAGCAACTACATAATTTGCTAAAATAATGGGGAAAATATGAGTTTCAAATTCCAGTCTCTGATTTCAAGACAAATATAACAATTTTCTATTAAGTAAGAAATAAACAGGTACAGCAGGTGCATCTTATATGATGTAGAAAGTATTATGAGAATGCAAGCAATTCTCTGCAGGAAGAAAACAAATTTTTGGCTGTATTCAGTGAGAATGTTTTATAAGATGTAACATGAAAGGAAGTTTTAAATAAAACTTATGAGGGCTTGGGTTTTATTTCTGAAGCCTGTCTTAATATTGAGGTTTTTTTGCTACATCTCTACCTAAAAGAAAAAAATGGTATAAAGTTGATACTGAAAGAAGGCAGGTAGAGTCTTAATTGCAAGATGCAGAATAAACCGTGTTTGCTTAAAATGACTTGCATTTTCCTGTAACTATACGCATTCATAACATCAGCAATGATATATAAATCAGATTCAAAGGCTGAGAACTTCCTCATTATGTTGCAATTCAAACATTGCCCAGTTAATTATGATGAAAGATATTTCCATGGAATGGTATGTTATTTCAGCATTTGCTCTTGGGGATTACTGCCCAATATTGTCATAAAAGTAAAGCAGAAACCTGATGGCAGATGAAGTATAAGCCTTGTTTTTTTAAAGATGTCATAAGTATTGTACCTCAAACACTTACATAAAAATTCGTGAGCTACCATTTCCATGGCAACAGGCAACATAATTTAGCTAAGATAGCTGCTTTCCATGCTAGGGACTTCATTGTCATTGCAGTCTACAAAATACAAAAGTGTGTCTTCTAAGACTCTACTACAGGAAACAGACAAAATGCTGGAAATACTGAGGAAGGCATAGATTTTATTACAGATGCAGAACAATGCTTCTTTCTCTTCTCACCTGTATTGCACAGGATTCTCTACCAGTGAAAAGCATCTGAAGCTGTCCTGTGTCTCATGTTAGTCTGATTCTTTCTGGAATGTGCAGAAGGAGCTTCTTCACTGGCCAATTCCTTCTTTCTCTCCTTCCTCCTCTCAGTTACCAAAATAAAATTCACTTCAATGCAGAGATTCAGCACACCATATCTGGGGCACCTGTTAAATCTCATATTGAGCCTACACACAGTTGCTAATTTAACACACTGCTGACATACTCTCAGTTGTCTTTTGCTTCCCCAATGGTTCCATGAATCTTGTTATTAATCTGAATCACTTTGAAGTGCTTTTAAAAAACATCTGGCTCCATACCTTTAAATTTAAAAAAAGTCTGAAAAAAAAAATTAGAATAAGAACTTAAAAAGACAGCAGAACTAATATTCTCACTAAAGGTGCTCTGAAATTTCACACTTGAGTAGCTGTGGTCTAAATGGAAAGATCACGGGGAGCACCATCAATTTCTACCTACTGGAAGTATAGGATTGCAGCCTGCTATGCCTGCCTTGCAAAGAATAATGTCTTATGCTATTTTCTCAGTGAGGGTGGAAGAATTCCTTTTGAAGGAGAAATCTGATTGATGTCAGCAAGTGAATCACCACCTGTCCATGGGAAATGGATGCTTTTGAAAGCAAGCTATATTGGGCACTGCATTTGATAGACTCTGTAATGAAGTGATGGCTCTGTCTCTGAGGTTCTCCTGAGCTGAGCCCCAGACAAGGACCCTAAGGCACTCAACTCCTCATAGATTTTCCTTACTACAAAAATGTGCAGAAGGGAAAAAAAAAAAAAAAAGTTTTTTTTTTTTTTACTTCACAACTGAGAATTAATTAGTTATACATGATAAAAGGATGCAGATAACTTATCTGACTTCTAAGTTATTATCTCATTTTGGCAAGTGCACCAAAGACAGAAAGTGGCACAGGTAGCTGGAAAAGAAGCTGTGATGCTGGAGCACAATCACTTGTCCTGTGGGTAGGTGACATGATTATTTGTCAGGAGCAATTCAGGGATCAAGAATAAGATGCAATGTAGTCTACTTATGAACTCCAGCTAAGGAACACATAAAATGTAAACATGGCAGTTAGCTTCTTTTTCGCAGCTACAATGCAATGCCTGATTTCTTACAGCCAAAGGGAAATAATCCTCCATTTCTACATCCATCCAAACAAATATGTACAACCTGACTAGCATTTCATTCATACAAACTAATTACATATGATCTAGCACTTTGATGAAGGCTGAAACACTCAGCTGATACAAAAAGAAAAAAGCATTACACCTACCAGAGTAATTATTACAAGGGTATTTTTATCCTGCAGTTGAACATACGCAATAAATGAGCAATAGATTATGCTACTGAAATAGTGCATGAGCCTCCATTATGCTACAGGACAAATTCTGTAATCCCCTCTGACAGACTCATAATCACAGCAATAACCAGTTCTTGACCTGTGAGACAGGTTGAGTATCCCTGCCAAACAAACAAGAATGGTAACTTCTGAAAAAATGATTGGAAGCACCAGAACTGTAAAAAGTCATCTCCATATTAATTAACAGTGCCTAGTCTTGGATTAAAATCAAACACACATACACAAGTCACTGATCTTGATAGATAAGTCTTATACAACACCTCCAAAATTTATGGTCCCAGGAAATACAGTCATATTTATTCAGAGGTAGAAACAACCAGGGAAAACACCAGCTCCTATCATCTCTGATCATTACGATCACTTCCTTGGCTGAAATCTGAATAAGGAAACAGTTCTAGAGCTATGTCAAAAAATAAAATATAAATTCTATCAGCAAGTTTACTCTGAAGTAGTAAAGACTGCTTGTGGCATTTTAGCTTTGAGAGTGTCATTTAATATTTTCATAAGAATGTGTTTATATAGCAGTATGATTTATTATTGTCAAAATCTTGTAACAGCAAAGAAATACCTGACTTGTGATCTATGCAATGCATAAAACTCCAGGGCAGAATCAATTTGCGTATAGAAAATAACTTGAACATCTATTCTCCTTGGATAGGCCACTGAGGATAAAAACAGTCATGATTCATATAGTGTCCTGTGAATTTTAGATATTTTTACATATATATTAGAAGAATATGTACTAATATCAACTACTTATTTTGTAAAATATTCTAAGTATAACCTTCAGCTGCTACAAGCTGGCCTAAACATGTAGCCAAGGAGTAACATTGGACAGTACATAATGACAGTAAATACAAACCCCATCAATACAGGATATTTAATATTTGTGTATTTGAGAAGCTACTACCTGATGAATTAAAAGCATTTGGTATATCTAGCTGTGAAAACAATGTACATTTAATCCACACCATCAAAATGAGGAAATTAAAGACAGCAGGTTTTAGATGAGGAGTCAAAGCTTGCAAGAAGACAAGCTTTCACAGCCAATATAGTGGACCTCTTTTCAATAAAAAAATTAAATTATCCTCCTTAACGATTTGCCTTTGACTTAAATTCCAATTGGATGTCTTTCTTAATATGAGTTTTTGTGGACTATTAGTTTAAAACACCTGAATATACTTCTTTTAGGAGACTAACATTTCAAAGTCTTCCTTTGACCTGTTTCTCTTAACATTATGAAGTGCTGCAACAAGCTCCTGCAGCATCACAGCCTAAAAACAGAGCTCAGACTAAGAATAGTTGAATGACAGTTTGGAAAAATTGCTGTCTTAACTGAACATTTGGGATAATTTGACAAACCCAATACCATAAGTACTGTAGCCCTTGCTGCTTTCAAATAATTACAATTTAGATATTTCTAAAAAGACATGATTAATTAAAGAAGATTCAAGCCCTGACTTCATGCATTTGCAAATCAGAGATACACCATGGAGATCTGCAGGATCTGGCAGAATCCAAGTATTTTTTGAAATTTATTTTACTTCCTTTAAATTCTGTTTGGTGGTAATGAATGAGGTATATAATTACTCTGATTCATCCTGTACCCTTAACATGAAATACTCCAGAGCACTTAAAAACAATAATTAATAAAATATTTAAAAAGAATTAATTAAAAGCACTTTATTAACTAAATTAACTAAAAAATAATCATTAACTTCACATTAGACAAGATCAAGAATTGTGCAGAACTCATTAAGACTTTGCATAACTTATGTTATATAAATGGCTAAGAAATTACTAGTAGTACCTGCAATACCTCTATATCAACAGCTCTTTATTCAGTTCTTATTAAACAAGTATGAATCATAGCTGAGAGCCAAAGAAATGAGAGCAAGTAATCATAAAGAGTAAAATAAATTCATGTGGCAATGCATCAATACCATATGTCTCTGTGAGACTCCTCAGTTCAGGAATATATAGTTCCTTCACTTCTGAAATTGCCATATATTCAAGAAAAGTGTATATCCCTTTCATTTTTGCTTTTTGCATATAGTTAGGTGGAAACTAAACAGATGAAATTGAGGATATAGAAATAAGCACTTGAATACAGGAATGAATCACACAACTGTCAAGTTCCTGCATGATTAGGCACTTTAATTTGTTTCCCCCTCTGTGTAACTCCATGACTGGGTTGCACTCTAGAGCGAGCGCACACCAGCACACAGTGCATGTCCCAGCCCAGCATCCCCAGAACACATCTGTGTGTTTCTCCACGCCAGGGAAGGTTTGCTCAGTGACATGCAATCCTCAGTGCTCAATGACCCAGAAGAGGCAGGCTCCAGAGCAACCCAGACAGAAAACATATAAGCTATTTTGGACCAGGAGCCTGAAGGAGCTCAGAAACAAAACAAATTTGAAAAAAGTTCAATCCACTTAAAATAATGTTTTAACATCCTCCCTACCCCCTGCCAAGCACAAATTCCCAGAGCAGACTTTTCATGTTGGTACATAATCATTGTTTTTTTACCAGCAGGTTCATCTGGAAAACTGGACTTTTGAACAACAGGACTTGTACAGTTACATCACAACTAATACTCTAAAGGCAAGGTAGGATACACACAAACTTTCTCCTCATGGTTTTTACTTGAGACAAAAAAGTCAAGAGGCAAACAGAGAACTGGAAGAAATTAACAGAACTAAAAAAGTTATCAACTTGGATAAAACCTATACTAGATGAATAAAATAAATGCAAGATAACCTATTTTTAGTTTGTGATTCTGTCCATTCAATTTTACAGAAGCTCAAAAGGAGCTCAGCTGTGAGTGATCTTTTTTGTTTTGTTTTGTTTACTAGCTCATCATACTTCACCCTCTTAAGGTTTGATGACTTTCATTTTATATTTTGGGTTACTTTTTTTTACTCAAGCTTGTCTTCAGCCTAAGCTGACAGATCTCACTTTTTTTTTTTAACATTAAAAATAATGTTAATGAAATTCAGTAGAAAGATTTTAAAAAAAAACCCTTCAACATTTAGCAGACTCAATTCACTAGGCAAGCATTTCCTCAGATAAAGTCAAGATGATAGTTAGCCAAAACCAGCTGCAAAATAGTATTTTCTCCAAAGCTGTTTTTTAAAAATCTGTCAGCTCTAATCAAACAACACTGAACTTTGATATTCTGTTGTTGATACCCTTGAACTAAATTCCACTCAGTGTTACTTGTCCTAAGCCATCCAATCTTCATTTTCTACCCAACCTTACACATACTTTAGGCAAAGGCAGAGAAAAAGGATAAAGATTAGACTTTCTGTGCTTCTGACACAAATGCTATAGTACCTGCAATTAATCTGGCTGAGAAGACACAGATAAACTTTTATTTCAACCAAAACATCCAGTACTTGTATACTGAATGAAATGTCCATTTAAATTTTTGACCCAGCATATCTGTAATTAGGAAGGTGCACAGTTCAACAGGCCATTAACTAATTCGTGAAATGATGCTCATTATATGGACAAAGTGTTATTTCTTCTGCAAAATGAGCAGGTCACTGACCACTACCTTGATTGGGTACACCCAGGAATTAGAATGGATATTTTGAGTTCCTATTTGATTAGCATTAGAGACACTCTTTCTCTAAACACTTCCCACAGGACTGCACATGCCAAGTTCCAACCATAGCTTGAGCTATTATTCAAAGACCTGAGAACGCTCATTCCACTTAACGCTATCTTGGTTTTACTGACAGTGCTGAAGTCAACAGTCTGTTCCCTAGACATTTAAAAGACTTTCAGAAATTAAAAAAAAATTGAAGTTGAAATCTAGCATCACATTGCCAACAGTGAAGAAGTCTTTGAAAAAAATATCTTTGTCTCTGAGGTACTTCAGAAAACCTCAAGCCTATTTAGCTGAATTGCAACAAAGCAGCATTCATCATTATCACAATGCAAAACAAAGTCTATGGATCTTACTGACCAGTTGGGTACTTCGGGGTGGTAGCAGGGAAAAGAGCAAACACTACATGCTAAAGCTGAATTAAAAGAAAAATCAACAGAGATGCAGAAGGTGCATTTGAATTACCTTCTGTAGATTCCTAGCTCAGGTGGCACCTAACTAATTTTTATGTGATCCAGAACAGGAATTCATAGGCAGGCTTCACAGCCCATGGAAATCAAAGCAGACAACTGCTAATAACTCCCTTCACCATGGAGCTCCTCTGTGTTAAAGGTACATTCTTAGTCTTCTAACTGAGCTAATACAAGATATTAGTTATAGGAATGCAGTCTGAGGAATGAATTTAAATGGGACTTTAAAGTCTTATCCCTTTTTTTCATCCCACTCCTTAGAGATATCCTGGGTAATTCTCCTTCTTCTTTGGACTAATGATCACTCAGAACTCAGTACCCACCCAGATTTCACCAGATGGAAACTGCTAGATTTCATATGCTGCCATAAGAGCATTCCCTTCCACCTCAAATCTCATGTTAGCCACATCAAACTAGGGAAAATATGCTCATCCCTCAACTCAAATGTCAGTTACCTTTTAGGATTACCACTTGGTTTGCTTGACACAGACAACCACTGTAACCTGAACTGTAGCTAAATCCTTAAAAAGGGAGAATTGAGAAGGAAGTGTTATGTACAAATAAAAAAGTAATTTACTTCTATATACAGCATTTACAAAATCCTACATGAATATATTCTCATAGTTTTTGAAAATCAGGGTTTCCTAGGACAGCTGTCAGAAAACCAGTCTTACAGTGTGAGCCTTAAAGAGTACAATGAATCAAATTCACCAGAACAAAAGTTGAATGGTATCTTGACTACTAGATAAAATTTTTTTAGTAGTCATAGGGGTGATAAAATTGTGATAGTCTATGAAAAAGGCCAGGTTTGCAGATAAAGGCAATAAGTTCATCAGGCCAGGTGACACAGCTTCTCTGCACAGAGACCTTTCAACAGGTCCCTGTGGTTTGTCATAGACGCTTGTTCAGAAAACAGACCTGAAAAGGGGGCAATTTTCAGTGTTGCTGTCAAAGGCATAGCAAAAGGAAGACTGGCAGCTGAAATTAGACAAATTCAACCTTTCCACAACATTTCCTAGCACTAAGGGTAATTAAATATTGGAATGGCTTACCAGGGGAGCTGGTGGACTCGCCATTGCTTGGAGCTTTAGGACGAGATTAGATATCATTGTAAAAGAGATGCTTTAATCCAGCTTCTGGAAGTTCTCAACATGCCCATAACACTTGCAGCTCTGCATTAAGACAATGACTATAATCAAATCTCGTACTTTAGGGTTTCAGCTGATCAACTGCAAGGGTTTTAAAGAATTTTTTTTTCCCTTCACATAAAAACCAGACAGATACTTTAGTGTGGTTTATTCTGATCTGTCTCTGAAGTAGCAGAGATTGCAGAAATCTACAGAAAACACGATGGGGCCAGTGGTGACAGGGAAAGTACTTCCTCTTATCCTGAAATTCACAAAGCAGTCATATCCAAATGGGAACTCATATGAATTTAAAGTCATCTAGATAGATGCAAACCTCTTCTGCCCTGGAAACTGTGTGATTAGGTCAGTGCAGAGGCAGGTTTGATCTGTCTGTCCTGCTGTGGGTCTGACAGTAGCACCCACTCAGCATTTCACTGACACTGCTACATGACTTAAGAAAAGGAGTTATTTCATGCTCCGCTCCTGCAGAGCACTGGCCAAGGGTCAAGTGAAAAACTATTGGATCACCATACCCTTAGAGGTCTTGCTAATGAATCCTGCTGGATTAGCTCAAAGGGTGTGCTTTTTTCCAAGGTGAGATAAATAGAAATCTCAAATGAGTTTGTTTCATGTTTGCTCAGCGTGAGATACAAATCACCTGTTAACACACATATCTCAGCTAATTAGCTAATTGCTATTAAAGATGCATAAGTAATACCTTGATCTCTTCTATCTGCTGAAAGTTAACATACTTTAGCCTAACCAGAGTAATCATGTTGACACATAGGTATCAGGATTTACTGTTCTGTGTCTTCCAGCATATATACATAAGCATCCCTTTTGGTTTTTAATTTAGCTACACCTGTAACTGTACATTCTGAACTATTTTAGCAGAATACTATAATGACTTGATTATTAAATGTAAGTAAAGCTGAAGGCAAGAAAGAACATTCTGCTACTTTTATCCTTCTATGTGAAAAGTGTATGTCTTTACTCTGTCAAATAAAGCATAAAATGAGAGATGGATCTTCTAGTGATTTCTGTGAGCTGCACTGTAACATGTTCATATGATAAGTCTCCAATTAAATATCTATTTAAGTGAAGTCCACACCAGGCTTTTATGCTTATTGTCTGCCTACATGCCTTTGACAGTTTTTTAGATTCTAAGATATTTCTGTCTGTGCTAAGTAACGGGCCATTTGATGGATTTGTGCACAGCTACACCTGGAATGTAATGCAGGCACGTAAATCATCTGTAGTACAATTTAGGACATTTTCCATGCAGAATGAGGATGATTTATCTTTTTCATAATTCTGAAGCATATGTATCAATATAAGGCTCTGTTGTCAGTATTGCTCATTATGATTATGTTGTCATATTACAAAATAAGAATGGGACACACCATGACAGCACCATCTAGTAACATAAAATATTCATGCAAAAACAAAAGCAGACTCAACCTTTAAAAAGTAGAGAAAAAAAAAAAAAAGATACACTGACCCTGCTTATCTCAATGTCTATTTTGGTGACACATGCATGTATTTGGCAGCACCTATGAGGACCAAATTTACAAGATGGCCCTATTAAGCAGTATACTATTCCATGGGTATCCTTACTTAAACCAAACCAAAATACTCAGAATAAAAGTTTTCTCATCTGGGATGAAAATGCCAAAATCTGCATTTACAGTCTTCTGACTTCTCAAACAGACTTCACTTGTTGTGCTGTTGTATTTAAGGAAAAATAACTCTGACAGAATCTGTACTCAGATCCACTCCATAGCACACACAAATTTCATTATAATGAACTTCTAAACTTTTTTGTTCTGTTGGTCTTTTTTAATCTGTATATTCCAGCCTAATGCCTACAGTGCATGAATGCTTGGAAAACCTCAAATGAATCTACTGTCCCATAATTTTTCAAGAATTATCTTTAAGGAAAAACTGAAGGAGGAATATTATACTAAGCACTAGACACTTTAGAAGCCAATGACATAATAAATGGTAATATCATTCTAATGATAAGTATCATCCCAAATTTTGACTACATCTCTTTGTTATATGCATATTATGCTTTAGTTTTCACAGCCTGTTTAACTGAAGGATTATTCAAGAAAATTTTGAGCACAGAAAGAGTCCACATATTTGCAGCAGAGATTTACTTTATTTCAGACATTGCTCATTCATATTCCTTCTGTGCCAAAATCTCTGCACAAGAAACACAGAAGTTCACATGATTACTTAGCATCAAATTCTCTGCTCTTGTATTTCTGCTAAAAAAGCCCCAACCCAAAATGTTTGAATTGTAAAGTACAGTTGTAAAATTCCAAAATTTTTAATTGAATGTACTATTTTTAAATTTAAGTTCCACACATCAGAAAAAAAGTGTGTGTACAGTAGAATCCATAGGATTAATGTAATTGCGTTATCATTCTTTCTCGATTCTCTACTGAAAATGTTCTTGCTATTCAAAACCTCTTTCCTACACTCTTCCAGTAATAAAACTGGAAACTAAGTCTTGTATTTCTTGAATCTTTGCTTTCCTTAAATACTGACTAGGGGGACTTTTTTTGCCTGCCTTATATAATCACATGCAAATTTGAATAACTTTAAATCTTTTCATTAGGACTTGTTTTGGAATAGTTCTTCCCTCCCCTTGGATTGTTTACATTACTGATATAATAGTTAACATTTAATGCAAATTTTCAATTCTATTCTTTAAACTCTTGCATGTAATAGTTACCTTTTCTTCATTTATCTGAACTCTAAAAAAACCCAACTAATAGTACAATTTTGACACATAACAAAATGCTGTCAGATACACACCAAATAAATTTTACAACACCCCTTTCCCCCCACCCTCCAAGAAAACTGAATAAACTGAGTATAAAACAAACAACAATCTAATCTAACTGTCCACTTTACCTGGAAATGCATGCCCTGTTAGAGAATCCAAATCTGAAATTAAAACAGTGAAAAAATAGTCTTTAACACTGATTTAATATTAAAAAGCACAAAAAATCAAAAGCAAACCTGGCACCAAATATCACATCATCATCATCAATATAAAATTTTAATCATATCTATAAAAAAGCAAAACCAGAAAACTCAACATTACATTATGAAGGTTTTCTTCTCCATAGTTTTGTAAAGATGTAAAATATTATCTAAAGATTAAAGCTTTGAACACTATGAGAAGTAAATTTATTTTACTGTTTAAGACAGACATACCAAAATTATTTAAGAATTTTACGATACTTTGCAAATGAACCTCTGATTTCAGAGAAACATATCTTGAGCATAAACTTTTGTTTTACCTTTGTACATAACAACAAATTAGGAAAGTGCAGAATGCTTTTTAGATGGTACCCTTTTAAAAAGACTTTCTGATTTGATCACAACAAATGAGAGACCTAATTTTTTCTATTCTACCGTCCACACTTTTTTTTTTCTTTTTTTTTTCTTTTCCCAATCTGCCTGTTTAAAAAAAAAAAAAGAAAAGAGATGGAATTACTCCTGCTGACACCATAAAGCATAAATGAGGGCTTTGCTGGTGACTCCCATCTGAAAAGACAGCAGGAAGGCACATCAGTGATGCTGCAGGCATCAGAATGGGCCTTTCTAAATGTGCACTGAGACCAGAACTCAGAATTCCATCTTTTAAGTGCTTTGCACCTTTGGAAATGACATGCTCTTTACAAAGATTTGTTTGTTTTATTTTGTGTTAACTTTGAGGAGTTACACTAAAGCCAGAAGGGGAGTGCAGGCTGACAAAGTACAGTCAACACCAGCTGGGATTGCTATTGCAGTGCTAAAGTGAAAGGCTAGTTCTCAGACACACATGGCCAAAGAAACCCTTCTTCGACAGTGCTCTGTCACATCATGTCAGGGATGTGAACCCACTTGGAGAACCAGTCCTGTTGCTAGGAGCAGTCCCCCAGGTGCCAGTTAGCTCACCAAGAGATGTGAGAGCTTCAGACTCTTCTTCCTCCCTTCATATGACAAGTGGGATCACAGAGGGGTGCAACGGCTACACTCTCTTGGAAAAACACAACAGGCAGGTTGTGGCTGACCAATCCACCCTACCATGTGTTTATAGAGGAGCTTTCTTGCCATTTTTAGTAATTAAAAAAAAAAAAAAAAAGTTGTTTCTTATTGCAACAGTCAACAGATACAACATTCTAAGTTAATGGTTTAGGTACAGAAATTCAGAACTTTTTGTAATGCAGTAACTAATTCTAAAAGTCATTAGGAAAACATTTACCAATTAACTCCTGGAACTGCAGAAGGAACTCTTTAGACAGCTGGGAAATTATGCTTGGCTCTAACTTTTAACAGTTTAACTGAGACATTTCCTGAGGACTGTGAACATGCTTAGTTTTGTAAGTGAACACAGGAGAAAACCAACCTAAAATGTGATAAATGCACTAGAGAGAATTGCTTTCTGAAATCCAAACTGCTGAACAAAACGAATTAACTAACAATTCCAGTGTGTGGTGTCTCAAGATTTATCATAAACTACAGGGAAAAAAAGTGCATCCTCAGGATTTTTTCTTTCAGAGTCTGAGAGAGAAGAATGTTGTTTCCCCCAGGAGTCCATAAAAACCACACCAAAACCAGATTATGCATAGATGGAGCATCTAGCTAGGCAGCGACTGCTTTCTGAAAGCACAGAGACAGCATGCAGCTACCTTGCAAATCAGAATCACCCAAAAAATATCTAATACTTGAATTGTCCAAAATGCTAACACTGTGCACATCCTGCAGCACATCCTGGCACAGCAAAAAGGTATTTGAAAACATCTGTTCTATATCATTAATAAAAATATCCTGATGAAAAACCTGATGATCCAAGAGAAAAAAAAAAAAAAAAAACAGAAGAGGAAAATATTCTCTTCTTCCTATAGCAGTGAAAAAATATCTACTCAAACACTGGGATTTAAAAAAATTAAAATAAATAAACAAAAAAATCAACCAACCAACAAACCCAAACTAAAACAAAAACTCAAATCAAAATAAAAAAAACCCTGCAACCAAACCAGAAAAGCAGGACTTCTATCTGAAAAGTTCATGTACATATTGTAACTTGCAGAAGAAATCCCTATTAAAAATGCTACTCTGAAAGAAATGCAGATAAATTAATGCAAATTAATTAGGCTCTTGTCCCAGCATAAAACAACACTACTGTGTAATGCTTTGTGTTAAGCTGATGATATAAATTGTGGATGTGTTTATCTTCTTACAATTCAGCCTACACTAACTGAAAACAAGGTAGTTTGTCACCCAAGCATGTGTTCTGTGTGAACTTTTAAAGAAAATCAGACCTACTTTGCTAGCTGAAACCAGAAGATTTTATGGTATATTGAACCCACAAATCATGATCCACATGCCCCAATTCCATCATTACATTTCACAAAGAATGATATCAGCTGACACTGCATAGGCAGGCAAGGTAAAGTTTCCCATATAAAGATAAATACCATGTGCAACATTTCCCTGCTAGAGTTCAATATATGAAATTACTGCAGTTATAATGGAATGAAACCTTTGCTGAAACAACTGGAATATTTAGTTTCTGCCATAAGATTTCTTCTACTCTTCTATGGACTCCAAGGGCAGCAGAAAAATCATCATTTCCTGTTATCGTTAAGAGCATTATTCAGTTTCCCTGACTGATTTTCAATTAAGTAGGTCTGAATGGGTGGAATCCAATTTTCCTCCATTCCATTTATTTAGTGAATTGCCCAGATTTGTTACTATTCACTTTTATTTTCATACACAAGGCTTCCTAAGCAGCAGGAATCTGAGATGAAAGTGGAGTACACAAAAGTGACACACACTTTCATGCCCTTTTTAAGGCAACACGGCTAACATGTCAATATTAGCAGTTATCAAGGAATTACACTCATGAAATCCAGACCTAATTTATACTATAGGTAATTTATTTAGGTAATAAAAGTGGTGATTTGACAATAAAGCTGACTTTGAGTTAAAATGTAATGCATGATTTTTTAAATGGGGAATGAGCGTGCACTTTTTAGCAAGCAGTATCTCTGGTACACCACGTTTTATTAGCTCAGTGCAAAACAGATGTTGGAGATGGTACAAAATCTTCATGCCGATAAACTAATTATTTCTTCCTAGAGTTGATTAGCAAAGATGTAGTCCTCTCTGTATCCTGCCTCTAAGGGCCATTCTTCCTGTTGTACAAACAGTGTTCACTGCACAATGCAGTGCTCAGCCTTTGACTTCCCCTCTCATGGTACTCCTCGTGCTGTGCTTACAGTCAAAGATCAAAGCACTGTATGGCTGCCACTGACATGAAGTGCCAGAATGCCAACATAAAATGAGTGGAAGGGATGACTTTTACAGGGCACAGGAAGACACATTTAAGTCATTTAACATTAAAGGATCTCCATCTCCATGGCATTTGCAGCAAGGTGATCTAATACTAAACTATCTCTGGGAGCTGGTACCTGCTTAGAAAGGTTAGAAGAAGCTAATGAATGCTAAATCATGCTCTCTTGAAAATACAAGATTTTGCTCTGCTTCTAAGTGTTTTAACAGCAATTGTCAGCAAGAAGTAAGTGCAGCTTTGCTAAATCTCCAGTTAGACTCAATCTTATTTTATTATAAGCCCCTAACTGGGCAGCAGAACTCAGGAACCCTTGCAGATATGCACAAAACCTGTAACCTGTACCATGAATTCTACAAAGCTCAAGTCTTCTTTAAACAAGATGAGTCGAGTGAAGTCCAGCCACTCATAATATTTGGAGTACAAAGAGCGGGTTGCAAAGTAGAGAATGAAAAGCGAATAGAGCTGCAGTGGCTGAAGATGAAGGATTATTTACATTTACTGGAAATTATAGCTGTCGTTTTGACAATCAGATCAGTAAAAACTATTGGCACGTAACTCGGGATTGGATTGGGATTGTGAGTTTTGCTGCACCAAGATTTGAGGGTTAATTTGGTACTACCCAAACCTAAAGCCAGAGCCTAAAGAAGTAGGGGAAAAATTCTTTGCATTAGCCTCTAGAGGGGGAGAGTTTACTTCAGCTCCAGAAATTATGTAAATTATTCACTGAAAAAAAGCTTTCTCAGTAGAAGCAACTCTTGCACAGTTCTGTTGCCTCAACTTGGGTGGACTCTATTTATTATCTGTCACTATGATCCTAACTTACTTCAATAAATCTGTTTTCAGAGTCTCTCTTATTTTCATTAATGGGTTATTTGCATTCATTGGTCGCCATTCCTATAAACAGCACAACTGCAATTTTAACGGAAATGTAAACCTTTTTTGTGAGAATTTCCCTGACAAGAAAAAAAAATTTAAAAAAGAGTTAGCATAAAGGTTGCGCTCAAGAATTCTTAACAATGCAGTCATCAGTCACCATCTTACAAACCTACTGTTCACTTGTTCTGGTGTTTGGAATTCATTTTTATTTTTGGAGATAATAAAAAAAATCCAGCTGAACAGTTATTTATAAAGTATTATCAATATGACATTCAAAAACCTACTTTTTGCTCTGATTCTATTTGCTAGTACTAATTTTTTGATAAAAAATTACATCATATTGAGACAGGTAGATTACATTTATGCTGCTAACCAGGGTTTCATTTAACTGCATTCTTTCCTGCGATACCATTAAGAGTAAGATTCAAACTTACTTTTCTTCAGTAGAAGTGTTTTGTTGTGAGATATGTGTCTGAGCTTCCATTAGCTCCAATGAAGAAGTAGTTGAAATTGAGTCAACTAATTGCATTGAAAAATAGAAATTAAACTTGTACAGAGGAATAGTTAGAACAGCTCTTTCCATTGACAAGATCTCTAATGACTACAGTGTGCGCTTAGACATCTACATCTCTACATAACTGTCACATTCACATTTTCTGAAAATACCTTCACCCAGGATTTTTTCTCCTGGGAAGCTGAGAAGCCTCAGAGAAAAAAAGAAAACAATAATTATCTCATTTGCTTCTCTGTTTTGCTCATATGGAATGTGTTTGGAGATTGTTTATTCAAAAGAGGATTGTTTCATTGGTTTCATGTGAATTGTTTTGACTTATTGACCAATCAGGATAAGCTGTGTCGGAACTCTGGAAAGAGTCATGAGTTTTCATTATTATCTTTTTAGCCTTCTGTAAGTATCCTTTCTGTTTTCTTTAGTATAGTTTAGTATAGCATGCTTTTATATAATATAGTATCATAAAATAATAAATTAGCCTTCTGAGAACATGGAGTCAGATTCATCATTCCTTCCTTCATTGGGGCACCCCACAAATACAATACATAACCTGAAGTGTAGACAATTGGAGATGAATCTCACCACCAGAATCTTTCAGGAAAATAATCTACATATATGGGTGTGGATGTGAGAATAAAATGGGAATGATTTAGACATGGGAAAATTGCTGGTTTACAACTGGCAAATTTGATGGCCTCTGATGTCTAAAATGGTTTATTAAAATCAGTCCTGGAGAAAAGTAAGCTTAGTCCTGTCTGCCTCTAGTGTGACAATTCACTGGTCATTTTTCCTCCTCTTTTAAAATCATATGATAATTATACAGGTTGATACTTGCCACTTCATATTTTGCTTTCTGATTTGTGTTATTCCAGGAAGAACTTGAACAATGGCTACAAACTGAAACACAAAAGGATCCATCTAAACACCAGGAAACACCTTTTTTTTTTTTTTTGGTCATGAGAGTGACTAAGCACTGGCACAGGTTGCCCAGGGAGATTATGGGCCACACACAGCTATAGTGTTGACAGAGTAGGAAAAAGAAGTGGATTATTCCTGATGTGACAACTGAATTGAGGGAGATAAATCACAAAAAAAAAAATTAATTAGGGGAGCTTCATTAATAAGACTTGTTTCTGTTAAGGAAAACTTCTGTTATTATTAATAACTGGTAATCATTCACACTGGCCATTGAAGTCCTTGCACACACAGCTCACCTTGTACTTGCACATTCAGTTTTCCACAGTGCATCACTGGGAGGCCAACACAAACTGTATGCACAGAGGCACAGGATCATAACAGTACATGGGGGCTCCGAGATCGTTGCCCAGGAAGTCCCTCAGAGGGTCCTTCACTTCATGACATGTACCCTGCAGCCTGGCCACATGTGGCAGCAGCACCTACCCTGGCCAACTAAACGCGATCATGATTTTCTTATTTTCTTCCAAAACATGTTTTCCTCATTTCTTTACTCTGTCTCACTTTAAAAAACTGAAGAAAAACAACCATTAACAAAAAAGAAATAAAATTCCAGAAACAGTTTCTTCACATTTTGAAAGCCATCATTAATCCATTTTCTTCTGCTGCTGATCTCAAGCAATTGGTCTGCTTCATGCTTCGTAGTATAATCATGGCCTCAGGACTGGTTTATCCAAATTCAATGCAGGATTTTAAAGAGCATCTTAAAATATGTTGTAGAACCTACAGCTGCATACAGACATCTCACGATCAGAACATTAATGCTTTCCAAAGTAACTCTCCTCAGGAAACTAAAAGTACATTATGGATGTAATCCTAGCCCTGGTTTCCTGCAGTGATGGATGCTGTACTGACAGCAGCAGCAGCACCCACCCTGCTTGAGTGCAGAGACTTTATTGAGGCAGCATTCCCCTGCTCTTTTAGAGCAGTCTTAGAGGACTCCTATCATCTGAGGGAGGTTTACTGTAATTTGGACCCTGTGGAGTTTATCACAGCTTTACTGCCTTGTATTGAGCCAGGATTTCCCAGCAGACTACCACAGGCATGCCATCCTCACCACATGTCATAATCCAAACACTTTCAGGAAGACACACAGTATCATCTACAGGCATATTGCTATGTAGATACATGCATTTATGTAAAACATAGTGATGAGCCCAGAACTGGACACAGACTCAAGGTGTGGCCACACCAGTGCTGAGTACAGTGCCTTGATCCTGCTGGCAAAACTATTGCTGATTCAGGCTGGGTTGCCATGGCTGCCTTGGCCAGCTGGTCTCACTGCTGGCTCATGGGCTATGATCCAAGGGCAGGATCTGGAAGTTGGGTCTTGTTGAATCTCACACAATGGGCCTCAGACTATGCATCCAGTCTGTGCACATCTCTCTGCAAAGCCTTCCTACCCTTCAGCAGATCAACGCTCCCACCCAGCTTGGTGTGATCTGTAAAGTTTGTGAGGGTGTACTTGATGCCCTCACACAAGTCATTGATAAAGACACTAAACAGGACTGGTCCCGATCCTGAGCCCTGAGGAACACCACTCAGGACCAGATGCCAGTTGGATGTAATTCCATTCACCACAACTCTCTAGGCTGGCTATCCAGACAGACTTTTATCTAGTGAACAGCAAGCCATCCAAGTCATAGGCTCTATTTTCGCCAAGAGAATGCTGTGGGAGTGGTGTCAAAGGCTTTTTATTTGTCCAGGTAGACAATATGCATGAAGGAGATCAGGTTGGTCAAGCAGGCCCTGCCTTTCATAAACTTTTGCTGGCTGGGCCCTGGTTGTCCTAGCCTCACATTTGCTACCTTCCAGTCACCTGACATCTTTCTGCTTAGCCAAGGCTGCTGATAATTGATGGAGTGACTTGGTGAGCACTTTCAACCTCTCCCTCAGTACCCTTGGGTGCATCCCATGCAGCCCCATAGATCTGACAGTGTGTGAATTATGTAGCAGGTCACCAATCATTTTCCCTTGGATCATAGGGATTTCATTCCGTTCTCTGTACCTGTATTCCAGTTCCAGAGCCTGGAACCTGGAGAAAAATTTGCCTTACTGTTCAAGATTGAGGTAAAGAAGGCATTAAATACCTCAAGCTTTTCCTCATCCTTTGTCACAGCATTCCATAAGGGATGGAGATTCTCCTTAACCCCCTTTTTGTTGTTGATGTATTTATAGAAATATTTTTATTGACTTTTACATCAGACTAATTTCCAATTGGTCTTTGGCCCTTCTAATTTTCTCCCTTCTTAGCCTCATGACATCTTTATAGTATTCCTGAGTTTTTTGCACCTGCTCCCAAAGGTCATAAATTTTCTAATTTTTCCTGAGTTCCAGGAAAGGTTCTCTGTTCATCCAGGTCAGTCTTCTTCCCCATCAGCCCATCTTTCAACACATGGGGACAGCCTGACACCTAAAACTTTCTAGGTAGTTATATTTCTAACTCAGTTTTTTTTAAAGGACACTTGTAAATTTGTTCCCGTCCAGCCAGAAGTATAGCCTGGCCATACTTAGGATCTGTGGAGCTGTGATTAGTACAGTACTGTTCTTGAGCTAATAACCTAAAGCACTAACTTCAGGTCAGAGCTGATTTCTGTTCTCAAACAGCAAGTGTAACTCTTTCCTATTTTTCTGAATAATACCACAGAGAAAAAACACAGTTCTCAAATTCAGAAAATGGCTAGCACAGACAGCCATAGGCTATTTATACTTACTCAAAATCTAAAAATCATTATTTGTACATAGAATTTCCATATTCATCCAGCAAAGAGATGGTGGAAATTTGAGAGTCTTCTTGCATCTGATCTATACATTCAATCACATTATCTTTTCATATGAAATGTTAAAACTTCAATTTATCAGACATTTTCATGGAACATTTACATTCCATGACTCAAGAAGTAAAGAAATAATACACATCATAATATGGTGATATCATGACTCTCAGAAATATCAAGCTATCAAATTTTTGAGACCAGACAACTATAAAAATTAAAAATATGCTAAATAAAATACAAATGGTAAATGTTTTGTTAAGATATTTGTGAAACAGTCTGATGAAACTCTGAAGGTAGGTTCTGGGCAAATGAGGAGTCTCAAACAGAGGTTCCATAAAATCACACAAAAAATAAAAAAGAGAAAAAAAACTCCTATTTCCTGAAAAATGAACTTCAAGATAATATTTCTGCTCAGTTTTACTGCCATTTCTTCCTACATCTGCTTTCTTCATGGGAAAGGCAAAAAATTCTGTGAAATTCAACTGTTTCACTTCATGCCACTCATCATGCTTATACTATGATATGTCCTTCAGAAACTGCTTCTTTATGTCAAATTCCTTCAGCTTTTCTCATTTTTTCATTTCTGGAAATGCATGTTCTTTCCCACTTTCCCTGATTTTTAGTGACTTTGTTTTTTCCTTGAAAATTATGGAAATATAAGCTGTTGAATCAGAAGGCTTTTCTAAACAAAAGACAATTTTCTCTCATTTTCAACACAGCATCAGCTTCTCTTCCTCTAAATCATGTGAGATTGCTTTCACATTTGTGTTCAGCTTGATCTGGTCTTTCATATATCATTCATTATGTTCTGCTAACCAAGAGACAGTACTTTTTCATATTTGTTCTCCTGTCCTTTTTTTTCCTTTTATCAGATAAAACAAAACAAAGCAGTCTTTCAAGGCTTTGATGCCCTGCTTGGTTTCAGAAAGACTAAATAACTATGTTTATACTTTGACGTATAAAGTACCAAGTTGAGCTTTATAGGACAAAGCTGATTCAGTGGTTTACTAAATATTAGGACAAATCCAGTTGTACTAAACCAGCTGAATCTTCTAAGGACTGTAACAATGCAAAAGCTAAGGAGGAGGGGAAAAAATACCCACCAAAAAAAGCAGCATCTACTTAAGTAGATGTGACTTGTTCCAAACCAGCAACTGCATGCCACGCAGCCACTTGCTCATAGCCACTCACCCTGGTGGGTGGACAATCAGAAGAAGGTAAAACCTGTAGACTGAGATTAGATAAATAAAGGAAATAAAGGAAGGGAGAGGAATAAAATCCCAGAAAGACAAGTGATGTAATATGCAGTTGCACCTGCTGACCAATGCAGTGATTGGTCCTGCCCATCTCCCCGGTTTATACACTGAAAATGACATTGTGTGGTCTGGAATATCCCTTTGGTCAATTTGGGTCACCTACCCTGGCCATGCTTCCTCACAGCTTTTTGTGTACTTGTTCACTGTCAGAGTATGGGAAACTGAAAACTCCTTGATTTAGGTAAACACTATTAGCAACAACTAAAAATCAGAGTGTTAGCAATAAAGTTCTCAAACTAAATGCAAAACACAGCACTGTACCAGCTAATAAGAAGAAAACCAACTCAATCCTAGTTGAAACCAGGGTAGTATCCACCTTTATTCCATATAATTTATGCCATGACCATTTCCTACACTTTCCAGTGCATCCCAGTAAACCATCATCACGCTTCCTGTGTCTTGATAGATATATTTATATACACACACATTTCATTTAGTTTATGGACCATCCCTAAAAAAGTCCATTGAGTTAATTTAGTCCATGCCTTTGGACTTCATGTTTTGTTACAGCGTTTCATCAGGATAGGAAAAATAGAATATAATGTTGAATTGTTTCATGGTGGATCCAGCCAGTTGTCCCTCTTCTCTACCTGTGTTGAGGCAGGGCTCCTCTACTACTGGCAGGAGGAGTCTCCACTTTTTCTAAAAATGTATCAGAATATGTTTCCATTGGATCAGGAACATAAAGCTCTAGTAGTTACCAGTGCACAGTGTACCCTAATGCCATCAGACTAAAGGCAGAACCCATTTCTGTTTCTGAAGTACAGGAGCTAACTGCACTGGAGGCTGAAATAAGCCCGCCAGGAATGAGTGGCAAAAGCAGCCCACGTGCCTGGCCTGGAGACGCTGTGCATCCGCATGAGGTGTGGTCCATGCCTCGTCCACTAACTGTGGCCAAGCTCTGAAGTGGCAGCCTAGGAAAGTTGTCCCTGTTTTCAGTGATAAATACCAGAGTTCCATCAGAAATGCCTGCAAGACTCCCTTTAATTTCATAGAGGTAAGAATTGCATTGAATTCAGAAGGAAAAGACCATGAAACAGGAGAAGGGATTTTATGGGGGAAAGTTTGTGGTGATGTAATTAAAAACTCTATGCACAAGGGAATGAAGTAAAAGCTGAATTGGCTCTTTCCCACAGGCATTTCCAGATTTGATTGCTTCACTTGGTTGGTTTAGCATTCTTTCAACACAGTTTTGTGCTTTCAATATTGTTCATGTGGAATATAGCCAGAGGAGAGAAGTTATTTCATGTTATAACTCACTGGAGTCAATGGAATTATTCCAGTACAGAATACGGTTCACCATCCAAAGTATTTGATTTTTTTTTTTTTAGATTTTAAATATACAACTATTAGATGAGATAACAACTGTTTATTGATAACCTAAATTCTAGGTATGATTTTTCTGAAGGTTATTGTAAAATACATGAATGTACAGTTAAAACAGAGTGAACAAGTCAATTACCATCTCGAAATCCAGGATACATATCTGAGCTACAAGTTAATTCTGGACTCTGGCATGCAAATAGGCAAGCAGTCAAATTGTTCTTGGTCTCTTTGACCAACTTTGGCGTTGAAAAGCTTTTCTAAAGAAACTGCTTTGTTCTCTGGAAAAGACTCAGTTTTGAAAAATCAGCATTTTCAAATGGAAGAAAAAATTATCAGAAAATTTTTAAAATAACTGTATTTGAAGCCAAGTATAGTCTATGTGTGCAATTTCTCAATGACAAATCTTAGCATTTCATCATATTATATCTTCTGGAGTTTAACAAAATCTGTAACAATAGGAAGGTTACATCAATTTACTTTTTTTTTTAAAACCACTTTGATATGGAATTGGATCTGCCTCCAAAATTAACTGGTTGAACTTTGTAGAAACAATGTTTTCCCATCTGGTTGTATTATAAAATATGAACCTCAATGCAACATTAATATTGATATCATGACAGCCATAAAAAAACCCCTTCAAAACCTCCAGGTCCAAAACCTCACAACTCCGGAGATCACCCTAAAATAAAATAAAATAAAATAAAATAAATCATGCAAATTAGAAAACTCAAAATCCCCTCCAGTAATGCATGATTCTAATTGCAATCTTTATTTGCCTTCGTAACATTGCTTGGTCAGTTTATTTTATGGGATGCCTGTCAGCAAATTTGGTTATGATATTTAAAAAAAACAACTAAACAAACAAAGAAAAAACCCAAGAAAAGTAGTCCAAACAACTTCTGATTCTTGTTTTGTTGTTCTACTTAGAATTTATCCTGAAAGAATTGAATATTGTGAGAGGATGTTTTATAAAAATGATAAGATACATAATTTTTAACACTGTTGCTTAAAAAGTAAGATACAATTGTTTTCAGGCTTATTATCAACGAGAAAAGGGAGCTGCTTTCTGTGTACTACAAATCTTGCAATGATTTAGTTGTTAGAAGAACTATTTCACTGACATAAAGTGGAAGGGATAATATCTTTCATATTTCTTAGTTTAAATGTCTTACTGCAACTGAATGTGACACACAGTGTAAGAAAGTCTAATTATGAGAGAAAACTGAAGTCAGCAGCCTCAGGCTAGACAGTTACTTAGAAGTGGCTTTAAAATCTCAGTAGAGACACCATTAAACTTAAATTAATTTGGGGTTTTTTTACCTTTTTCTTTTATTTCTGAGACAGCACAACAAAACATGATATTGAAGTCCATCTGTATTCTTAGCAAAAATTTATAGTTTTTTAATTCCTGAACAGATTTTAAACAAATCCAAGCAGCATTTCACCCAAATTTATTGCATTGAGAAGTTTCTAAATGTGATTGAAGGTGTGCCTATCAAATCCACCCTAAGTTTCTTCAGTAGGTTCAGCTCTGTACTAAAACAAACAAACAGAATAGGTTCTAAGCAATTAAAGCAGCAAAAGTGAATATTGTTTGCTCCCATCCCTAGAGGTCCCAAAGATGTAAACTGTCTGCCCTCACGTTTCATGTTGCGGTTCTACTGCTCCTCTTCCTCGTGAGATCTTGGCCTCTTCATCTTCTTCTCACATATTAAATACATAAAATATACTTCTTTTCTCAACAAAGAGATCTTAGATATCGACAACCCATCATCTCTTCCAGCATTTGCTCTGGGCAGCTGTCCTGAGAGAGCAGCAGGATGTGACAGCAACAGGAGTGGCAGGAGAGTTAAACCAGAGGAGCAATGGCTTCTGACGGCCAGCACTCTGTGCTTGGCCAGAAATTTATTCCAAGTTCTGAGTCAGCTCTCTTCTATCCCTAGATTCAACTACAGGATATGCATGTGCCCTAATTATCTTCATCACAAGGTTTCCTAATTTTTAACAATGTCTTCAGTATTGCACATGTACCTTTGGGTGGAAGAGACTCCACTATCTTATTGTTATTTTATTTGTTGAAGGAGATTTGCACCACTCTTCTGCCTAAGGACCAGCTGAATGAGTTTGAGATGTCAGGTAAATCTCAGATTCTAACCTACAAGGACCAGGCATCAGCAATGAAAGCGCCACTGCTTCTGATTACATACAGAGGTCTAGTATATAAATGGATTTTTGCATCTGGGTTGATGCATGTTCCACATCTGATGTGCTGTCCCCTCAGAGAAGAGAAAAAATAATCAGGCATCACAAAAGAGTCCTCAGCCCTTCTGAATACATGCCAAGGGATTCACTTCATTTAACTAATTATTTTATTACAGCTTTTTTTAGACACAAGATATGAAAAATTCATATCAAAAACTTGAAAATACAGAAAAGTTGTGCAAATGTTCTGCCAAACTTTATCCCTCACCCATGAAACTAGATGCTAAAAAAAAAAAAGAAAGAAAAAACAAGGGAGAATAATATGCTTCATGTTTGCTTTAAATTTTCTCTCTAATAAACTTATTCCATGTTGGCCAAAAGTAAAACAGTATGATCAGTAACATAAAATCCTTCAAAAAGCTGATATCATGTCAATCTCCATTACTATCATTAATATATATTATATCAACTCCTGTGAGGGCAGTTTTCACAATGATACCTGATAATTTGGTGCATTGTACCAAATAGGTATTGGAATTAAAATAGGTATTGGAATTAAAAATAGCTTTAAAAAAGAAAATTTATACTTTATTACATTACATTCACCAATACCCATATTGAAAGAGTTCTCAGAGTCTCAAGTAAAAAAGAAATCATTTTCTGTACAAAGACATAGCAAAAGTTGGCCTTTCTATAGTTTAGCTGCACATTAGAGTTCTTTTTTGCAATACAATGTAAAAAGGCAACAATTAGAGATGCAGAGGAGCCAAAAAAAGGAGTTCAGAAGCATTGGCTTATTCCCAGCTCTACTACTGCTCTGCCGAGCTTATTCAGGAAAGTTCCTTGATAACCATGTCTGCATGTAGCTTATGAAAAATTAGCTGTTTAGTATATGCTGTTTGTTTAGTCTCCTTCTACAATCAACAGAGAAAAACACCTTTCCAGGGGGTGATTTATGCCACCTGAACACAGTTATGAAAACAGACTAATCCTAGTGCACAACTCTGGAAAACTTGAAGAACAAGTACTTACAGCATATTTATAAGTAGATGGAGGACAAAAAGAGAGTTGTTAGTTACAGACCATTTTTCATTTTAGTTCAAGGGTTTTTTTAATGATTTTGTATATTTGGCTTTGCACTGAGTGTGTTTATTCTGGCCTATCTGAGCAGAGCCCAGGGTAACTAGAGACAGGTACTTGGAGCAGCAGGCTCTCACATTTCTGCTATGATAGATTAATACTGCTCTTTGGTATTTGTGGCTTGTAGGGCAAGTAGGAATATTTATTTCACTAATTCTATTAAATTATCTTGATCTTGTGGAGAATGGACAAGATATTAAAAGATTACAAAGGGAAAACAGATCTTAAACCTTTGAAGCAAAGGGGTATGGAACAGGGGCTGACCAGTCAAAAAGCTGTAGAAAATAGAAATTCTGGGGAAAGGAAAAAAATTTCAAACAAATGACAATATATAAGCACTTGGAAAAAACACCAGCAAAGGAGCTGCAGGCCACATTTTGTCTGTCTAGAATAGAACTATTTCTTTTAGTGTTAGAGTAAAAAATCTTATATATGAGAATGAGCCTTATGTGCCCCTTAATCAACTTTCTTATGTCTTTTGACACTGGCCCACATGACAAAGGCAGCAATGTCACAGGCAATGGGAAGTACACATTCTAGATGAAATTACTTTTAATTGAACTGATGGAAAGGCAAAAACTTGTGTCCTAACCAGTCATTCACAGTTGAAGACGCAGAATCACCAAGGCCAGAAGAGAGTTTCAAGATCACCCCGTTCAATCATCAATCCAGCATCACCATTATCGCCCCTAGACCACATCCTAAGTGCCACATCCAGACACCTCTTGAACCTTCCAGAGACAGTGACTTAACCACCTCCCTGGGCAACTTATTCCAATGTCTGACCATTTTCTGTGAATTTTTTTTCTAATATTTCATCTGAACCTCCTCTAGCCTAAGTTAAGGCCATTTCCTTATGCTATGTTAAATGGGGTGTTCCCACTTAATACCGATGAATAAGCAATGGCAATTTGGGTTTTTTTTGATCAGATGGGATTGCCTGACTGACTGGGTGTGTCACTGGGACAGCATGAGTGTAGGTTGACAATGATCTTGTAAAACGAAACAATTTTCTTAAAGAAAAAAAAATAGGATTGGATTTAGTAAGGACAAGTACAAGCTACTGAACTCAGCAGGGAAAAATTAATTGTAAGATACCAGCTGGAGGACAAACTGTCATGTGTCCGTGTTACACAATAAAGAGTCCACTGTTATAGTTTAGCACATTTTAGATAGACAATATCATACTACCTGTGGAAATAAATAAGGATCATAGTGGGACATATAAGCAAGGGCAGAAACTGCAAGACATGGAAAGTTGTTCTCTTTTTACATGCAGGAACCTCAGCTGTCTGCAGATTTGACAGGAGATAGTGTAAAGAGAAGACATTGATCAGAACTCTGGAATACATGACCCGTGAGAAGACTGAAAGAGTATTTCCTTTAAAGTCTAACAGATATAGAACCAACAGGGTAAAATATCGGTCTTCAAATGTGGGAAAGGTTGTTGCCAAAGGGAAGGAATAATATATTTCTATTTTCATATGCAGAAAAAAAATCAGGAGCTTATTCTGAAACAGGGAAGACTTGGGTAAAATATAAGGTGAAATTTCTAACAGCAAGAATAGCGAAGCAGAGGAGCAGAATTGATGGTGATATTATGGTCTTTCCAATATTGGAAGCAATGAAAAACCAGTTGAATCAAACATCTGTTCAGCATCACGAATCCTGCAAGGGCAGGAGATAGAATGGCTGTTCTGTGCAGTTCTTTTCTTGGCCTATTTTTCTGAAAGCATATGTTCTGTTTATTACAGGGATCTACAGGTAATATTATGAATTAATATTAGATCAGTCCTTGTCAGTCAATAAATGGTAGATCTATATATTTTCTACTCTGTCAACATCAGAAGCATCTTAATGCAATACAAATAGCTTGAAAAGATAAGTTCAAAAGATTCCTTAATGCTCACATGAAGGAATGATACTTAATGGAATAATGATACTTAATGGAATACATATTCACACAGTTCCTGTGCCAATCCAGGTTAGACCAAAGTGCAAGAAATTAGTGGGAATGGAAAATTTAACATTACAACTAAGAGCAGTAAAGAATTATTGCAAGCATGATGACAAATAATAAAACCTAAATTAAGTACTCACATAGTTAAAAAAACCCCCCCCCAAAAAAAAAAAAAAAACCAAAAAAAACCCAAACCATAAAATCTTCTTTTACAGACTGTTGTGGTTTCTTGAAACTCCCCATTAAAGTCAAATAATTGAGACTGAAAACAGCTCTGGACAGAAACCTTACTACCACCACAAAAGCAATGGACAAATAAAAGGCTCCACATAGATGCTGTTTTGCATTTTTTTTTATAAGTTTATACCCTGCTATACAATAAAAATCAATCTATCCCTTGCTTATAGACAGAATGTAGAAATAAAGCCCAGATTTGCTCTTTCATTGGTAATAAGTGATAAGTATCTACTAACATAATAATTATGTTTCTAAACACATCACTGTTGTTATTTTTATTCTGAAAGCTTCACTCTTCTCAAGTGATGTAACTGGCTTATCAGAAATCTCTAGTCTGAGTGAAGCTTGAAAATGCTACAGGTAATAGCCTTCACAAGGGTCAACAGAAAAGCAGTCATTTAGTCCTTTGTTTGGTGTACCAGAAACAAAGGAACTGCAAAGATCAGGAGTACAAATGCTGTAATAAGAACTTAGCCACAATATGAGGGGGTTTTTTGTCTGCATAGAAGTTCAGCCTGAGTATTATTTTTTGGAACCCTTAATCTGAAATATTTAAAAAATTCAAAACAAAAGTGTTAAGGATGGCAGCAGAACTACTGATGGGCGAGGGCAGATTTTAAGAAATCAGGAGAATATATTTTCCTCTTCCCCCAGAATTCTGGTCCAGCCAAGGGTGAGAATATCCCCCAGCATTGAACTCAGGGATGCAAACCCACAGTAAATACTAGCTTAAAACCTTTTTTTTTTTTTAAATTCATATTAGTAGTACAAAACTAAGGAGAATGAAGGACATACTTCTGAGGGAGGACTGTTTTCTGTGAATGCAACAATCCTACTTCCCTTCTTGTCTCAGTTAATATCACTGAGCTACAAATACAAACATTGCTCATAAAGTTTTTATTTCCAGTTAGCCATATTTTACCAGCTGCTATGAAAACGTATGAAAATTTTGATGATACTTCTAGCTGGAAAGGACTTTGAAGCTGCCTTTAGCAACAAAAGAAATTGTGTGAACAGCTCATACAAAACCTGTGCTCAATTGCGTAAAAAGTACAGTAATTCATCTTTTTGTAGCTAAACCAGAACAACATTAGCAGGACACAGTAACTGTGAGGTTGTGAGACTTTAGCTTTGTTTTGGATCCTCACATAGGGCTGGCAGGAGCACTAAGTAAATACATTAGATTTATCATTCTCAGCTGTAAAGGATGAAACATTGGGTGTACAGCAATTTGTGGGAGTGCAAATCATGACATGGAAATTTTCAAAGTTAAAAATCAAATCACTTGAGTAAAGATCTTTGTGGTTATCAGTTTCACTTCAGCTTTCAGACCCCAGATTAAGAACTGCAGGAGAATGACACTGGAGTGAATGGTACTACTATGACAAGAATAAAGATTTATGTATTGGTCAAATTGGTCCCCAGAGAAAACCAAATACTGAATGGCTCTCTAATTTATACCTAATGAATCACTGCTCTGAAAGTAAGCACCATCGTGTCAACAGGGAGGAAATATTCTTGTCTTAAGTAACACAAGTTGCTCTCTTTTGCCTATATATGACATTCAGAAACTTTGAAAAGCTAAATTTGAATCAGAAGTTGGCAATATTATAATATATTCTAATAAGACAACCTAGGATTGTCCTAGAAATGTCAGTGTATGGATTACAGAAAAAAGCACAGTATGATTTCAAATTCCAGCATCTGGTTTTCAAACTGTCCTCTGAAAAAAAAAAATCAAACAAACCTGTTCTTTCTTAAAAGAATATTTCACTCAGTAGCAGCAGACAATATATATTTCATTTGTGCTACATTCTTTCAGTAGTCTGGAGTTGGACAGTTCAAAAAGCCCTTGTTAGCCTTCTCCTAGCAGCTGCACCTTCCACTGGGTGAAAGGTGTGGAGGAAGGTCAGGGCTGCTCCTCCCCAGAAAAGGGCAGGAATGTGTTCCATGAGAGAGAGGACTCCAGCATGGAGCCGTGGGTGGAGGAACCGGCTGGGGGAGGGCAGCAAACAGAGCCAAAGCCACAGGTCAGCCTGCCTGTTTCCTACTGCTAAAGCAGGGATTGAAGGCAACTTGCAGGAATCAACAAAGAGCTTCATAGGCTGGGACAAAGATGGGAAGAAAGAATCTCTATAAAATAAGATTCCTACATAGTTAACAAAAAATGTGTAGTAACAACTCTAGCAATATAAGTTTTCAAACGCTGTGTTTAGAGAGGCCAGGTTTGCAGATAACACAAATTGTCAGAGACTTTGGAGGTCATTAGAGCTCTTATGGTGACCAGGTCTGAAGCACTTATATATAAACTGTTCATATATAAGAACACTTCAAACTCTCAAAAACTTGTGGAAGGGAAATTATACTTCAGAAGTTTTGATACAAGAATTTCAAATCCATAGAAAAACACTTTTCCATGTCACACAGTTACAAACTTCTCACATAACAAGAACTTCAATGTGCTCACACATGCAATAATGCAGAATTGAGAACAACCAGCCTGAGGCCCACACTTGAATCCTCTAGCTCCAAGAAGGGGGGATGGAAGGATAAGCAGAAGCAAAGTGTGGATTTTCTACTGCAACCAAAGCAAGTATAGTGAAAGCTGTGGGGCAACCAAAAGAAAAGAAAACCTTTCCAATCAAAAATGTCAATGTCAGCAGAGCTGAAAGAACATATAGAAATGGAGGCTAAGCCAGATAAAGACTTCAAATGTATCGAAGGCCCAGTACTGAATGAGCAAGAAGAGATAACACAACCAGCCATATTTCTGCCAGAATAAATCAGCCTAAGGCAGGAAGGTTCATCTGATGACATGAAGTTCCTCACAGCCAGTTTCAGGGTTTCGTGCTGATATTAATTTTAATGTAGCACTTAAGTAACTTTATACATCTTTCCCCCGGCTATAAACCAAATTTGAACAGCTGGGTATATCTGAAGAGCACAGAAAAATGACTGAGTTAAAACAGATATTTATTGTAAATAAATTTGATCTTATTTCTAGTACCCTTTATCAATAATTGTAGTAAAAATATAAATATTTTAATGGAATTAATATTTTTAGCCTCTTAGTAAAAGGAAAAATACTGTGTTATTAATTTTTAGACTCTTCTTGGTGCCAGTAATTACAAAAGGGTTCCACCCATTTGTGGTGGAGCTGTAGAAATTTGGTAATCATTCTAAGCAAATTGAGGTGAGAAATTAAAACAGAAACCCAAAGAAATGTAAGTAGATATTTAAATCTCTCTTATAAACTTGCAAATCTTATGTAGCATAGTAATAAAGGTTAACAAAAAATAGAAAATGATAGGAACAACTAGATATCACTAGGCATGATATAAGACCCTAGGAGGGAAAAGAGCATGGAATAGAGCTTTTTCTAGCTGGAGTGGAGGAGGGTGTATTCTTCTCCATCAGGTATCTTATTCACTGCAGTAAGAAACAATTTTAAAACAACTGTTGCTCTGATCAAACAGAAAAACTCAAAGGTCCAGAAGCAACACTCCACAGATTCACCAAAAAACATCACAAACTTTATCACTTCCAAAGAAAAACTGAGATTTTTTTGTCTCCTGCTGATGTTTGTGTGTTTTAAACTTGCACTGTGAACTGGCTCTGTCCTTCCAAAAACTATTTGCAAGAGAGCACAGAAAGCTGGTGGAGCAGCTGTACCTGACACTGATGAAGAATACATGGCCATACTGGCAATAAAAGCAGTAATGTATTTTCATTTTTGTTTCCCTACTGCAGAAACTTACAGGATTGCAACAGGTTCTGAGAAATGTATCAGAAAACTGAACCCGTCCTGCCATCTTGTCACAAAATGAGAAGGTACACAGTAGCTGTCAGAAGACATGGTAAATTAAATCATCCATTAGTTTCTGCCTGATCCATCACTTGCAAAGGATCTTGCAAGCGAACACTCAAGTGCTGAATAACAAAGTAAAGAACAAGAGCAAGGTCTTTTGATGTGCACAGAATTTTTGCTACCAAATTTTAATAAAGCCTCTGACAATTTAAATTACTACAGGTGATTTCAGTTTAAATGAAGAGTCTTCAAAGTAAATGCATATAAAGCACTAATCTGTCAGAATGAGGTTAAAGAGGATAAAAATCCTACAACTGCAATTTTAAATTACTAATTAGAACTGTTGCAGCTGTTCTTTTTGCTAACTATTAAACTATAAAGATATGAAGACAATGAGAGGAGAATGACCTTCTATATGTCAGAGAATATTGCTGAAGGCATCTGCAGCTAATGGGCCTGTGCTTGCTCGTGCAGAAAGAGTAAATAGGTTTATTAGCTTACTCAGCTGGAAAATGCTTAACAGCTACTGGTCATCTGATAACAAATTTAATTCATAGTTCATTTAGCTACAAAAGGAACTGATTTTTTTATGCTGCTATTCAAATGTCCTGAAACATAATCTATACCCAGAGGGTATAGATTCATGAAGACAGATTCATGAACCCTAGAACAAAATGTTTTCTACTCATTCTGCCCTAGTTTGCGTCCTGTACCCACTGCATGTGAGGTTCTTAATATTTCACAATTGATTTCTTAGAAAAAGATTGGTTCATATAGCTAGAGACAAAAAAAAATGGAAAAACTTAAAGCTTCTTAAAATCTGTATCAGCCTTGTTGCCACTACATAGATTTCCTAGTTGCAAGATCTGCTTAAAAAATACATTTAAAAATATGTACTTTGTAAAAATTTTACCACTCTATCAAGCTGCAACAAAATGTCTACATAAGGGAGACAACTAAAATATATAAATAAATGGGATGATAGAAGAGTCCAGCACATATTTTTCATGTCAAGAAGGAAGGGAGAGAAAAAAATGCAAGAAGATTCTACCCTTAATGAAGTCACAATGTCTTTTTCTCCCTGAGATTTTTTTTTCAGAGATCCATTTTTTTAAGCCAGGTTTCATTTCCTCCCATGGTATTGTAAGTATTCCTTTTTTATTCCAGTGATAATTTCATTTATTATGATTTATTTCTTATATAGTCTTCTTACTGTCAATAAAAATTCATTGAAAAGGTAGCAAAAATATAAATATTTTTGCTAAATTTCTGGAATAAAATAATTAATTCTGTGGCCTGACTACTGCAGTTGTACTTGTAGTTGCCTAGTATTCTGTAAGTTGAACAATCATTCTTATACATGTGAAACCCATCAGAAAATTTTCTGTTCTTAAAACACATAAATGAAAAGCAATTTGTTGAATGAAACTGCTGTTGCTAATGACAAGAATTTTTAGGATAGATTTATGTCTTTATCACAAGTTTAACGCAATTGAAAAGTCCTTAAATTTCTTTCCAAAACTGTGTGGAAAATGCCACATTGATAAATTAAGCTGAGAGGTTTGATTAAAATCTGTCTTCAGCACTACAGCTTCAGATATCTACAGTGTTGAAACATGGTGGAGTGGAAGACTATTCATTTGGCATTCTGTTCAACACAGCTTGATCTTCAAACAATGAAAAAGAGCTGTGGTGTTTTCTGGTTTAGCTCAGAATAGATCTAACAACATCAGTCTGACAGTGTGAGCTCTTCAGACAGGTTAAGAGCATGTGAACCCAATGACCACAGCCATATTTCCCTTGGTGAAGTCAGTTAACCCACACATCATTGTCACTTTGGATGCTCTTTACTCCTCACTCAAAAACCATCATAATGCTCTTCTAGGACAGTGTTTTCTTTACACATTAAATGGATGCATGCAGCGGTGTTTTCTTCATAAACTGTTGCAATAGTAAGTCTTCAGAACAAATTAAATGCTCAGACTACAGCAGTGTCTTTTATATGCTTTTAGAGGTGTCTTGTGGCTCAGAGAGGTTTTGTCTGCAGACCTCCAGATTTAAACACCCACATGAAAAACATAGTTTATATGTGAATCACACACTGAAGTAGAAAAAAGCAAATCAGATTTCTAAAAAGTATTTTTGTGGAAGAAGAGATGCATTAGTCTTAAAATATCAGCAGAGGACAGTAATAAATATATCCTATTTGCACACATTGCTCCAGCTACTCAGCCTGAAGTCAGTCTATGCTCCTGCACTTGCTCTTCCTATTAACTGCCTGTAAGTAAATAGTTTCCCACCTGAGGGATCAACAGGTAAGAGCAGATTCCAAATGGTAGATAAAGCTTTGATTTATTGAATCAGGACTGCTGGTCTTACTGAAAAAATAACTTTCTGCTGTATGAGAAGTTAAAGGTTTTTGTAAGCAGTCTTGTGCAAGTGCAGTGTAAGGAAAAGTCACTCCTACAAACTGCATTACTCTTTGTAAGACATCAGATGGAAAACATTAGAGAAATCAAGAAGAATTAGCAGTGAGTTATAAGTCTCCTTTATCTAGTGGAAACCTGATCTCTTACAACCTCTGCTAAGGTAATGAAAATTTCAGTGTAAAATGGGTACCTGCTCATGGAGGAGAGACGAATGACGCAGGAATTCAAGGAAGTGAAGAGGTGAGAAAAGCAAAGAGATGGAGAAATGTCTCTGAACATGATGAAAACAGGAAAAGGAGAAGAAAAAGAAAGCCAAAGACTGAAAAAAGGTCACACACAACAAATTCTGTTTATTTTCTCTTGGAAAAAAATCAGCAAGGCTCTGTAAAAAGATAAAGGTGGAAGCTTTGAGAAGTAATTCAATAGAATAAAGGTTGCTGGAACTGTGGGCATGGCATTCATTTGTGCTGAAGATGTAGAGCTACTGCGTCCACATGCATTTGATCACAGAAGTTATAAAGTAATAAAATTTTTTTCTTGCTGTACCCTACTCTTTTATCCCACCTCAAAATGTGTTTGTATATGGTACTCTGTTTTGGTTTTTCACCTTTTGGTTCATATATCCTGGAAAATATTTTCTGTGTTTTTCTTTTTATTTCTTCCCCTACCCCCATCATCTTGAAAGCCTGAAAAAGCAGAAAATCAAACTGATGTGGGAGTTTTACATCTTATAGACAAGTTGAGCATTCAGTGGTCCTTTTTAACTTCCCAGTATGTTCCTTAAATACACTTTGTAGAAAGATGCATTAGGCAAACAAAACTGCTGAGTACCTATGCCAGGAAAGCTACTACTAATAACAGTTTGGTTTTCTGGAACTTTTACCAGATAAAAGATGAAATCTAAACATATTCTATGTAGCTTTCTTGTTCTAGTTCACTCTCTTCCATGGTATTAGACTATTAATATGTCTGATATGAATATATATTTCTGGGAATTTAATATTTCCATGAGGCTAAACACTGAGGAGCAATAATAACTACTAAATAAATATTATGCTATATTTTATTAATCAGAGGGCCATATTATTGCAAACACCAAAATCCTGTCTCCTTAAAAAAAAAAAGGAAAACCAAACCCTAGGTATTTTCACTTTGACACTGCATTTATTTACCAATACAATAAACAGTATGATCCTGAAGAATTCAGCACTTGTTAAAAAAACTACAGTAGAAAACAAAACTAAGATATTTTAGCTTTGGCACAATGTATTTATTAACTAATAGACTGAATTGCTGTTAGAGGTTTTCCTAAGATTTTCATCACATGATAACGTTTTCCCTTGTGGTGAAACATTAGCCTGTCCCCATCAAAGTCTCTAAAGTCCAATGTATCTTATATCCAGCAGCTGATGAGTTATAAGCCACTGTTCAAGAAACTGGTCCATGAAAACAAGTAGACAACAATATCTTAGTTCTTTATATCTAGTGAGCTTGTTTTCAGTTGATGAGAGCCTTTTTTCTTTGTTACAGTAAAAAAATTAATCTCCTGACCATGTAATAGTCAGTCAACTGGAACTAAATATCTTAAATAGTATCTCACTCAAATAGCTTTCAAAACACACACACACAAAAAAGGAAAACCCAAATGGCAGTGTTCTCCTGAAGTCTAAGAAATTATGAAAATAAAACCACACAATAGTACCATCAAGAAGGAAACTTTCAGAATATAACAGCCAGTCACAATTGCTGGACAAACAAACACTGAAAGGTATAAAATAGCATATTGTTTTTATAGCAACAATTAAAATTAGCTTAACTAATGTCACAAGTCATATCCTGCCAATATATGACACCAGTTTTTGTCAAACCAAAAAAAAAAAAATTAAGCTAAAACACCCCATATTTATGAATGCCTTATCTGTCAAAGAAGTAAAAAGTACAGAGTCAGTAATGTCTCACATAACAGACCTTTTTAAAGATGGACACTGAAAACATACAAATGACAAAGCTATCATTTAAAAATCTGGGTATAGCTAATTCAGTACATACTGTTTCAGAGGAAAAGAAGACAGAGCTGTGTCTACTGTTTCTTTGCCATATCCTGCTAAAATAACTTCCTTTCACCTAAAAAGGCCTTGTTAGTTGAACAACACTTGGAGTAAGAATATAAAAAATGTGAGGACATGGAGATTTTTAAAGTCTATGGGGTATCTTATAGATATCTAAAAAATTCAGATCTCTGAATGTAATAAAAATATTAAATATACAGTCATTCTAGTATGAGTTGTTATTATAATGACTACAGTAACATGGCCACATTTTTAAAGAAACAATAAAGCCTACTATAACTCTGCCTGTGACTATTGATCCTAGCTGTCCAAGGATTATTGATGTCTATTGCCAATTTTAAACATAGAAAACCAGAATGGTTTTATGTTATAATCAAAGGTAATTCCCTGTTCATGTTGCAATAACACTTAGGATTGATGACAGTCTGGCTATGTATAAATAACATGAGGAATTAAGGAAATTGTCAGGCAAAACCATCCATTGATGATTGGAGGCTGGTTTTGGTACTTTCTCTTCATCAACAACTAATGTTAGCTCTATTACATATTTCCTTGTTTGTGTCAGGTATAGAGAAAAAACCAAAAATGTATTTTTCCAATAGAATTATACCTATTGTGGGTTGCTTCCTAATTGAGCAATCACAGAAGTATAGCAGGTGCCTTTGGGAGTTAAAGCACAAAATGATAAAAAAGCCTTAAAAGACAAGCATGGTGTGGTATTAGAGAGCTTGAGGGAATGAACACAAACCACAAATGGTCAATTAATGGTCATCAAAGGAGTACAACCGTGGGAACAGGGCTGAACCCACTATGGGGCATAACCGAGGACAAGGAATATTAATTCAATACTGAAATAACCAAAATATATGGAAAATGCAATGGAATTAACAAGAAGGGTGGAGCATGACAGCTTTCACAAAAATGGAGGCAGAGAAAGTTGAGGGAAGAAGAACCTATTGAGCTGTGCTTGCCCTAGTTGGGTCTGCTGCACTGAATTAGTGCAGCAGAGAAGGCAGGGATGCCATTCACCACCTTTTACTACTCCAACTCAGCAAGTGTTCCTAATGTTATCTTTTGCTGTGTAGCTGAATTGAGCATATAAGAATTTGGAAGAGCAGTGTGTGTGTCCAAGTGTTTTCTGCTTTGATTTTCACTCATGGCGAAGTGATTGATTCTGTGGATGCAACATGTGAATAATGTTAGCATGGTACTTATGGAGACTATTTATACATGGCCTTCCTACCACTCTGAATCATTATATCTGCATCTTAATTATTAAATCACACCTGAGTGACACCTACATCCTCAGTGAAAATATATTGAGATGTTAATAACTGCAGTTGAGGATTAGGACATTACCTGAGTCAGAAGAAATTTTTTCAAGCTTTGCAAAGGTTCCATCAATGACTAGAAGGGGATTATTTTACTCTTCAACTAACAAAACTAATTTACTTGTTTTTGTCAAATGTTATGTTTGCAACTGGGTCTCTGTGGATTATTCACAATGTTTGTCTTTAGGTATTTTCAATCCCTAAACTGGTCAACAGAAATAGAGGGTATCTAAATTAAACCCCTATTCCTAGCTTTTGGGGGACCATGTCTATTTCTTGATGGTATCCAAGCCAGTTAAAAAAGCTGTCCAATTTAGGCACTTACAAGTTTAATGTCACGGGAATACTTCAGGCTAGAGTTGTTAATTCAATGTATACAACATAGCAGCATTTGTTACAGCATATCAGTAATATTCCTTGGTGCTTATCTGCATTGTCAAATAGCTGTCAGTGTTTCTGGCTTTTCTGAAAACACTTAAAGAAAATGTGATTAGAAAAAGAGAAGTAAATTTAATGAGCAGATTTCTCTTCCATCCTTTAAAACAGAAACAGGTCAAGACAATAAATTTATCATTACAAAGAGCAAACAAGAGGCTGTCATTCTACTTTCTATTCAAACATACTGTTTCAGGGTAATTTTTTTGTTACACAAGCAAATGCAGTTTTCTGGACCATCCAGCTGAGGACTGAGATATATGGAAGAAAAAAAAAAAAAAACAACCAGAAAACCAAAGAGAACTAATGAAGACTTTTAAGGATCTATGTTTTAAAAGTCTTTCTTCATAAGTTTGGGGTTTTTTCCTAATTTACATAAAGAACATTTCAGGAACTAGCAAAACTTTCTACTTAATAGTAAAAACTTGTACTAAAATCTCCTTTGTAAAAGGATGGGTGTCAGAAAAATGAAGAATATCGTGTAGAAAAGTGGTACTTCACATATCTTTAAAAGCAAATCACCATAAGCCACAGTTCACCTGTAAATGATCCTCCAAATTCTACATGCATAATTTTTGTATTCCAAATGTGTTCTTTCTATGTTTTTACAATAATTAAATGCTGTCACAAAAATACCTAAATATTAAAAAAAAGAGAAAAAGATACAGTTATGAGATGTGACAGGGACAAATAACCTTGCCAGGTGATCTTAATAACATTTGGTTTCAAATTATTGTGAACATAGGTTTTTTTTCTTTCAGTAAGCATGTTTCACCAGTACCCTACAGAAAACCACAAGTGATTAACCTGTGTGATCATACATTAACAAGTCCTGTTATATTGCCCCTTTTTAAAGCAGCGCAATATAATTCCTCTAAGATACTGTATCAGACATCTGTAGACATTTATCTCTCTGAGAAACATCTGTTATGTCAAGCAAAGAAATGGCCCTCAGCATTCATATTTGAGTTCCCTCTGGCCTTGTCCAGGTCACTGGTGCAGAACAGACTCTTGTTCCATGTTTTTTATGTAGGCCTCTTTTTCAAGACTTGGGGGACTTAGACAAAGCTGTGTGGATTTAGAGATCTGCTCCAGAGTGACATCAGGCTAAAGACATGAAGAGAAAGCTTCTCACCCTGATATGGGCCTCAGATGATTACCCTTTATTGATTTTCCAGGTAGGCAGCAATGATGTTGCAATAAGTCTGAGGGCATTTGAGAGACCTCAGAGCCTTGGGATGACTTGTTAAGGGAGCAGGAGCACAAGCAATGTCCTCCTCTATCCTTCCAGAGAATGATAAAGGAAGAAACAGGAAGAGTCAGCGGATCAATACCTGGCTCCAAGCCTGGTATCACTAGCAGATTTTAGAGGGTTTTGATCATGTGTTTATACAACACCAAACTTACTGGCAACAGACAGGGCATACCTGTCTCAAAGGAGGAGAAGAATATTTGCACAGGAATTGCCAGGGCTCACTGAGAGAGCTTTTAAAGATTTGAAGGAGGAAAGGAATAAAACCAGAATCACTAGAGAAAAGTCTAGGGACAGCATACCAGTGTTTAAAGGAAAGTGGGCTAGAAAAGTCATTTAGTCTGCCACTTCAGGGAACATAGGGGATGGAGATACACGCAGGAGCAAAGACATAAGGTTTGTTAATGTGTTAGCAACCATGCAAGTGCCTGAGAATGGTCATGTAGGAATTAGAGCTTCTCCCCCCAAAAAAAGGTGTCAGGATCAAGAGCCCAGGTGAGGTGTATCTACACCAATGCACGTTGGGATTGATCCAAAGGTTCTGGGGGTGCTGGTGGAAGTGTTTGGGGAAGAGTTCACTGAGCCATTTTCTGTCATATGCCAGTAGTCCTAGTTACCTGGGAAGGAGAGGTCTGGAAGTTAGCAAATGTGACACCCATCTACAAATAAGGCAGGCATTGCTTGAACAACCTGATATTCTTTTATGACAGAGGAACCCACAAATTTGATGAGGGAAAGGCTGTGGATGTTGCCTACCTGGGCTTCAGAAAAGCCTGGGTACCATTTCCCACAGCATTCTCCAGGAGAAACTGGCTGCTCATGGCTTGGAGAGTTCAATGAGTAAACACTGGCTGAATGGCTGGGCCCAGAGAGGGGTGGTGAATGGAGCCATATCCAGCAGGCAGCTGGTCATGAGTGGTGTTCCCTGGGGCTTAGTACTGGGGACAGTTCTGTTTGATATCTTTATCAACTGCCTGGGTGAGGGGATCAAATGCAGCTTCCCAGAGTCTGCAGAGCACATCAAGTTGGGTGAGAGTGTTAAACTGTTGGAGTTTAGAAAGATTTAACAGGGGAATCTTGAAGAGCTGAATTGATGGGTCAAGGCCAGTTGTGTGAGGTTCTAGAAGACCAAGTGGTAGTTAGTGCGTTTGGGTTGCATCAACCCCAGGCAGGGCTGCAGGCTGGGGACAGAGCGGCTGGAAAGCTGCCCAGTGAAAAAGGACCTGGGAGTTCTGGTTGACAGTGGCTGAACATGACTCAGTGTGTGCCCAGGTGGCCAAGAAGGTCAAAGACACCCTGGCCTCTAGCAGCAAGTGTGGCCAAGAGGACTTGGACAACGATCACCTCCTTGTTCTCAGCAGTGGTGAGGCAGGGTTCATGTGCTGTGCCCAGTTCTGAGCCACTCACTACAAAGAAGACACTGAGCTGCTGGAATGTGTCCAGAAAAGGGCAGTGGAGCTGGTGAAGGATCTGGAGCACAAGTCTGATGAGGAGCAGCTAAGGAGCAGGGACTGGAGAAAAGGAGGATGAGGGTGAACTCATCTCTCTACAAGTACCCAAAAGGAGATTGAAGCGAGGTAGGGGTCAGTCTCATCTCCCAAGTAACAAGTGAGATTATGAGAGCAGATAGTGTAATGTTGTGTGAGAAGAGGCTTAATTGGATATTAGGAAAATTTCCCTCATGGAAAGGGTTGTCAATCACTGAAACAGTCTTCCCAGGGAAGTGGTGGAGTCACCATCCCTGCAGGTATTTAAAAGAGGTGTTGATGTGACATTTAGGGATAGGATTTAGTGGTGGATTTGGCAATGCTGGATTAATGGTTGACCTTGATGACCTTAAAGTTCTTTACAAACCTAAATGATTCCATGATTCTATACCAGTGAATCTCTCTTTTGCAAAAACATAGCAATTCCTTGTCTTCCTGATCATCAAATTCCATGGTGTCTAAAATTGTGCATTGACTCTAGTGGTAAATGACACATAGAGGGATGCTTCCAGGGATTATTTTCAACTAAATGGATACTTTCAAAAGTTTTTTAGTGTGTAACACAGGTTCTTAGCCCACTTTCCGCAGTAACTGGGAAAGTTTTACTCTAAGTGATGACATTACAGCATTACAGTCATAATGAAGAGCATTGTATAGTTAGTAATACACCAAGCAACCAGAGTTTTATGGTGAAAAAAAGTGAAATAAAATAACAACAGATTTTCATTGTTGGCCATCTGAAATACAAGTATTAGTTGCCACTGGAGCTCTTTCAACAATTTTCTGTCATGTCATGTTAATATTACATTTTCCTTGCCAATTCCTTCTGAACAGCTGGTTAATGGAAATGGAAACCTAGCTCGCTAGGTTTCCTCAAAAGCCGCAAGGTTAGTAATGAGGTCAAAAGAGGAGGAAAAAGCCTTAGGTAGTGTTCACCAAAAATGAAAAGGAAGATAAGGAAGATTTGCTCTTTTGCTGTCCAAATATGCGAAGGGCTCCTTGGGATACAGTCATGCAAGTGAGAAGCCAATAACTGGAGCTTCAATTCATACACTGTAGAAGTAAAAAGATCTTTTGTATACATGAAAATTATGAAGAAAAATAGAATGCTGCATTTGATTTTTTGATTAATCTATGTTACAGAAAGCCTGCTGCCATTCTACTAGTTAGAGTTTATGTACTTATTTATGTAGCATGTGCAGTAGCCAAAATAACAACAACTGGATGCATTGCTTCTCTTTCTTTTATTTTCTTTTCTCAAAGGTCTAGGTGTAAATTTAAACATACAGAACTCGTAAAGCTATTTGTCTGGAGAAGAAAGCAAAAGGAAAAAATCTTTTCACTAAAAGCATTTCTTAAATTATATTTAAGATTTTTTGTCAACATTTCTGATTTGTGTCAGTTACAGCACTTGCATCTTCAGCTGGCAGTTTATTAAATGAAGAAATCACATAGTCCGTCACATCAAGTGTTTGACTGAAAGAACAAAAAATGGCAGGCTGTCATCACATCTCTTTATTTTTATTTTAATGCAAAATCATCAGCTGACAAACAAAATTTATTGCTGATTAACATGAAGAAGCACAGCTAGAGAACACTTTAATAGAAGGAATAGTTGAAGAGCATTCTTGCTGTCATTTAAATTAATGGGAATTTTGCAACTGAGTTCAGTGGAAGCAAGACCAGGTCCTATGCAGTGCACTCATAGTTATACTAACATAATTTGAAATTTCAATGATAGTAAAGAAAATCGCACAGTCATATTGGTTTAGTGTTACGTTTGTTATGTGATGTTCCTTCTCTTGGGCTCCTAGAACTTCTGCTAATGAAATATATCTGTATCTATCTATATAACTATGGCTATATGAAAAAAGCTAATTTATGTCTTATATTCCAGATAATTCAAAATATTGGGGTTTTTTTTCAGAATTGTATCACCTGAGATTATACACTTTATACTGGATTGTATTCATAAGCATCTGAAACTTTGGCTTTTAATATTCTGAAAAAGTCTATGGAAGCATAATTTTTTCTAGAGAAAGGATATGCCTGCCTTGAGATGGAAAACACTTTTTCCATTCCAGAAGTCAGTGCCATATCTTTACAAGGTCTGGCTTAGTTTCTCTTAAGGATTAAAATCAGAGAAAAGAATTGGTTCACTGGCATTCCAAGGTACAGACTCTGTAAAAACCATGGCATATGGAATATGCATAGGAATTTCCTAATGGTCACAACAATGTGGAAGTTAATTACAGCATTTTACAGAAACTGTTACAATGGTCTCTTAGTCATACATGTCTGTTTGGCCACTGCTTTTCTGCCTCCAAAAGTTAGGCCTTTCACAATCATCAATCTCTTTTTAAAAATATCACTCAAAGGTTACCATTTAACATCTAACCTCTGTTTCTCCTTTGTTCCTTCACTTATACCTTTATTTTCTCCCTCCTCATTCCTGCTTCACACTCAGCTGTTCCTGTGAATCTGTAAGACACCACAGTTACTTGATATGTTTTAGGTCCTGCATATGGGTCAGTATAGGAGCCAGCTACTGGTAAGTAATCACCAGAGAGAAGTACATGTTTCTAGGAGAAATGCCTTTCTCCACAACAGGCAAAATATGAAGATAGCAAGGTAGTCATAAGCCACCTCATAAAGTTGAGATAAGAGAAGTGAGCAGAAAATGCCACCAAATTTTGTTTCTTCTTTTTGAGTCCCATGTAGATTAGAGCACAGATAGCAAACCAGTTTATTCACTAATCTCAAAACTTCAAAGATAAATGTAGTATGAATAAGGAGAACTACAGGGAAATGCAAAACTGATATTCAAAGCAGAACTTCATCCACTTTTTGAAATAAAATGTATATTTAGACACAAATCAAAACATTTCTACAAAATAATACCTTAGTTAAACTAACCACAGTTGTTGGTAGCTCAAACTAGAGGAAAGTTAGTTTACTTTAAATGGCTGCTGTGTCCTCAAGATTTTTTAAATCTGTATTACTTTCAGTTAAATTTATTTAAGATAAATGTACGTTGTTCAAGTTGGATGGTATGACAGGGGTTTGTTTTTGAGTGATGGGTGAAATTAGGGGAAGGAGGGGAATTTCTGGATGCTGATTTAACTGATACCTTCCAGTTTTGTATTTTTACATTTAGCATGATAAGTTTAACTTCTTTTCTTTCTCAATTTAATAAAATGATGATATTTTTCTTTCAGGAATATCACTGAAAGTGTACTATTGCCTGGACCCGCTAATTATTTTCCTCTTTTAAAAAGATCAAGTGATTCTTTTCTGGGTTATGGTCCTTCACTAAGATATTCTAAAGTGTCTTTTATGATTGTCCCACACATGGATTAGGGCAATTCCAAGCACAAATACAGGTTTGGGTGGAGGCTGGATTGACAGCAGCCCTGAGGAGAAAGACTTGGGCATGTTGGTTGACCAGAAACTTGACATGAGCCAGCAAGATGTGCTGGCAGCCCAGAAAGCTAGTCGTGTCCTGGGCTGCATCCAAAGCAGTGAGGCCAGCAGGGTGAGAGATGTAATTTTCACCCTCTGTTTTCTCTCATGATAGCCCACCTGGAGTGCTGTGTCCAGGTCTGGACACCCCCCAGAAGAAGAATGTAGACCTCCTGGAGTGAGTCCAAAGAAGGGCCAAGAAGCTACTGAGAGGGGTGGAGCACCTCTCCTATGAAGACAGGCTGAAAGAGTTAGGATTGCACCCCCTGGTCAAGAGAAGGCTCCAGACAGACCTTAGAGCACCTTCCAGTACCTGAAGGGAGCCTTCAAGAATGGTGGAGAGGGACTTTTCACAAGGGCATGTAGTGATAGGACAAGTAGGAATGGCTTAAAACAGTCAGATACACATTAGGAATTCATTCTTTACTGTAAGGGTGGTGAATGCCCAGAAATTTGTGAATGTCCCATCCCTGGAAGTATTCAAAGTCAGGCTATATGGGAACCCTAGCAATTGGTCTAGTTAAGGTGTCCTTGCCCACAGACACACCCTGGCAGGGGGCTTGGAATTAAATGATCTTTAAGGTCTCACCCAACACAGACCTTGCTATGATTCTATGATTCTAAACATTTTTGCCTTTTTATTGCTACATAAAAAATGAGTTAAAGTTCATTTTGAAAATAAAAGTAACTATTTAAATACTTAGACTTTTATTCCTTAGATATTTCATGATGTAGTAATTCCACCAAAAAGAATGGCAGTCAATTAGAAGGAAACAAAAACTGTATAATTTAGAGGTACATCTTAAATAATATCAATTTCCAGCTGCAAAGACTTGGTCAGTATTACTGTGTTAGGAATGGGAAGGCATAAGGCACTCATCTTTCATGAAAGAACAGTCAAATTAATGTGAGTGGAGCAGATGTCTCAGCAGATCAATAATATCCCCTTGACAGCCACTAACACATGCCAAAACATAACATCTGAAAGACAATGAGGAAGAAAAAGACAATAAGCACCTGTTACGCTATCCCGGTTTTATCGTTAAGGTGACATCAAGCAGTTCAAACTGAATACAAAACATCCAACAGAAAATTCTTACATTCTGCTTAAATATTCATTTCTAGTTCAGAGGAAGAAAATTCTAAGACCACAACTGAGATGCATAGAAGGCATAGGTCCAATAGCAAGGGGAAAAAATAATATAATATCCTATTTTCAAGGGTCCAAAACCATTAGTTTACTGAAGAATGTATTCTGCTCCTGTTGATGTAAGATTATGTCAGTTAAGTTATTCCAAGATCCTGATTCTTCTGCTTTTAAATTAGTTTTTTCTTTATTCCTCAAGTATTTTTTAATATGGGAAAAACTGTAGAACCTATCATCTTTAAAGTAATATGGTCAGATGGGAGCATGTTTCTTTAAAGCATAAACAATGGTCATTGGTAAGAGGAATCTATAAAAGTGATTTGATAAAGGAACAATTCCAATTTTTCCACCACTGTCTATCACAGATACCTCAACATCAGCAACACTGACAACTCCATGTGGATAACAGTACTAAGCTTGTCAAACCTGTCCAGCTGAAACAAAAGTTCTCATACATATATACATACATAAACATGGATCACTCACTGTCATTTCAGTCTAATCCACCCAGAGGGCTCTATTATTAAGAAATAAGAAATCTTAAGCACTTATTTGGTGTAAAATTCAGTTGTGATCAAAACTCTGAACTTATGCCTTAATAATCATAGGGCAATAAAAAAATGGGGTTTGAAGGAACCATGGGAAGTCATCTAGCTCACAGGTAAGATAAATGATATCTACATTGCTTCCACGAGCTGTTTGACCAGTTTTTAAAAATCTCCAGTGATGGTGGTTCCATCACTTACAGAGAGAACTATGACAGTTCTTCATTTACTTTGCAATTTACTTTTGCCATTTTTCAATAATGAAACAGGTCAAACTTTACAGAACCATAATTCACCTCTTTCATTTATTCCAGACTATCTCCAATGCACCACATACTCCTTGAAGTACAGTACCCCAAACATCAGTTTTCTAGATGGCCAGTCTACCAGAGGCCACATTTCTGATTGCTTTATGCATCTTTCTGGCTGTACTTTTGATTTGTGCTTGCTTTTTTTTTTTTTTTTTTTTTTTTTTTTTTTTTTTTTTTTTTTTTACAGCATAGTGGGCTCACGCTCAGCTTTTTCTGAAAAACTGCTACCAAAGCATCTGTCCTCATTTTGTATCAGTGCAGTAAATAACTCCCATTTTATGTTTTCACGTGCGCTGCTGCTTTGTCATTATGACTTTGAATTCCGATCCCATCGTCCAGCACATGAGATCTCCCAGTTTTTGATCTTTGCAAGACACAGTAAATATACTCTATTTGATCATCTAGGTTGTTAATAAAAGTACCCTAGAGAGTGCACTGCATCAAATAAAAGATATATGACAGCTAGTGCTTGGCTCCTCCACTTTATTTGACTTTTTGCTCTAGAATTTTTCCGAGGATTGATGTTAACTGTCAACAATTGCCAGATTGTTCTCTTTGTTCTGTTTACAGTCAAGTAGTGTGATTGCTTTTTTCCAATTCTCTTGATATCTTGTCTCCTTCTCCTTCTCAAATGTAACAGTGAAGAGTTTTGGATGCAGACATATATAGGGTAGTAACAAAGTTCATGTCATGAAACTGCACAGAAGAGTTGTACTGCTTACTCAGCACAATACCCTGAACCTCTCTACTCTAATCATGAATCAAGAGATACCCTGTGCTATGCCAAATTGAAACAATGCTGTGCATTTGCTGCAAAACTAATCACCAGGGAAGATCAAAATTGTTTAAATAAAAGGAGAAACATATTTACTGCAGCTGGCAGACACACAGGACACAGGGCACATGCTGTGATGGGGACATCATCTACCCCAAAACACATATTGAGCAATGATGATAAGAATCATCTTTACTAAAAATGATGTTACTAGTCACTGCAAAAATCTGGACAGTTAATGTGTTGCTATGCCTCAAACATCAGTGGCCACTCAAGTGGGCAAGTCAGGACAGGATGTGGCTGGAAAGAGGGACTGGAAAGAGGTAGGGCAAATTTCCCTGTTCTGGTCCATGGTGACCGCACAACATAAAAAACAGTGCAAGCAAAGGAATGGGGACAAAAAGTGGTCATGAACAGTCCACTGAGGAGCCAATCCAGCATTGGGGTGTTGAGATCACCAAAGACCCTCAAAACACCCAAACCATTTGCAGAAAGGCCCAGAACAGACTGTGCACGCTCACCTGTTTACACCAAGAGCAAGAAACCTGATCCCAGAGCAGGAAAAACTCACCTATGAAAAGATACCCCCATTAAAGGTTATTATTTGCAATAAAAAATAAGGATGGACACTTAAATTAAAAAAAAATTAAAATAACTAAACCAGGGAATAGTGGTGTGATTTGAGATAAGGGCTGTATACAACCAACAATAAGACAACAAATTAGAACTCAACACTGAGGTGAGATAAATGAACTGATCAAAATGTAGCAACTCACCACACTAGAGAGAACTCTGTAAGAGATTTGTTAACAGCACACAAGAGCAGCTGTGCAGTTCATAAACTCACTAGGGACTTGGTACAGGTGTACAAAGACATATTATGTCTAGAAAAGTCGAAACAATGAACCAGGGGAATTGCCACTAGATGTGATCCCTACAGTAATATTAGCATTTGTAATTGCAAGACAATTCACAAATAGGTACATATCAGAACTGGGCTTAAATCCTGACAATAACCTAATAATAGTAAACTAAAAAGAGCTGTTAAGAGAACAATGATCAGACTTCAGAGCTTTATGAAATACTTGAAAGAAAATTGTTATTTAATGAATATATACAAATTTAATGCAGAAATGTTAATTATCTTTTAATTCTGTTTAATGATGTTATACTCAGACATACATCTAATTAAAAAAGCAAGCAGTAAAACTTGGAAATTATTCTCTGCATTCAGAATGAAAAGGTTCCTCAAGGAAAAAAAAGTTAGATTTTATCTGACTCCCAGGATTTTCTTTAAATAATCTTTAATTTCAAATAACCTTTAAATTTTGCTTAAATATAACTATACTGAAAATTACCTGTCATATCACATATAGTTCCCACCTATACAAATCAGAGCCATCTTTGTTAGCAGGAAAGAACCTAGCATCAGTTAAGACACATCAGTGAAGCCCCTTCTCTCTGCCCTCAAAGTGAATGGTAGGAAGTCACTATTATGCTTATGACCCTGACAAAACACCTAATGCTGCACTCCACTCAGGATTTCACAACTTAGCTCTTCTTATCAGTCTGAAATCAGAGTAGATTTCCAGCCTTACTTTTAAACTTCCTTGCAAAGATGGCCAACCAGAGTTTTACTTTGTTGATACTACCAGTGGAATGATAAATGAGGCAAAAGCAAAGATTTATGAATCGGGCACTATAATATAGCATATTCCCCTAACAGTAACATCTGACTGCAATGCAAACACAGAAAGGTGACCTTGGTGAAGCAGTCCTTAACAAATGAGAGTTTTTAGCTATTCCATATATGCACAGTGTACAAACATATTGCAAAACTATATCCATCTGCATTTGATTTTTTTCAGCTTCTCTCTGAAATATTCAATTTTTTATCTGCTACTCGACAGTTCTTAGAATGTACCCCACAATACAATTTCTGGTTTATTAAAGAATTCACATTTCATTTTAGAAACAAGTAGTAATTTTTTCCCATCAATTTTCTAGGTCCTACCATATTTCACTATCATGCCTTTTATCTTCTGCTTTATAATTGGAAATTAGAACACGAACTGAAAACTTTGAAAATATATGCCAGTGCAGGATGCTGCTGATGGAATGCTGGGATGTTTTATCAGTCTTTATAAGCATCAAGTGTTTAATTTTTAGTTGATGTCTTTCTATGCAGGGCACTGCACAAGCAGAAATTACAAGACTATTCATCCTTTGGAATTTATCTCCTCCTCTTTGTTGGATTGCAATTATGATTGTAAAACAATGAACAAAGGTAAGAGAAGGATGATCACAAGAGTGATTACCTAATTTAATTTTGAGCCTGCAAAGTCTGTTTTAGGAAGGATATGTGAAAAAGTTGTCAGAGGCTGTAAGCAGAGTCTTTTTAAAATTTATTAATGGCTCACTGATTGCATAATTTAAATGTTACCTTTTTTTTCATGCTTCTTTTTACCCCATTTCATTACTTCTCCAGTCTGTCATGACAAGCAAACAACAGTCAATTGCAAGAGCCATCTATAATGCACCATAAACTGCACAGACACTTGTGGAATGCTACACTATTAAGTCAGGATCTTGATGAATGGCCAGTTCAGTGATAAGAGCCTTGTCTAGTGCAGCACTCCTGTGCCACAAGAGGAAAAAAAGCCCCAACAATCCAGACAGACTGTTCTTGAAGCCTCTTCAAAGCAGAAAGTAATAGAATGAAATAGCTGCAAAATAAAACACTGTTTGCAATGCCAGAATCTGCTATAACTGAGATTGTAAAGTAGTTTTCAATGTAGTTCCCATTTCTGCATTCTCATTTTAAAATCATTAACCCTCTAGGCTTGACATTTTACTTTGGTAATAAACATATTTGTTGATAATACATATTTGTAAACATATTTTCTACTGTTTTCAATTCCAAAAGAAACAATTTCAAGTTGTTGTTCTACCAAGGGCAGCAGTATAAATGTCCCAGCTATGCTGTGACCTTATCAGCCTCCCTGTTGAACACCTTTGACCACTTGTGCAAACTATAAAGAATTTTTCAAAATAGGCAGTTGAGCCAATGGCAGAAGTCCTATTGCCTTTAGCAGGACCAGCTTTTCACTCAAACTTTGAAGCTTAGGAATGATACACAGGTGATCTTTAGAGAGGAGTTCATCCTTCATTGAGTTTGCAATACAAGGGCTTATTCCAGCAAAATCTGGGAGAGGTTTGAGTGCCCTATTGAGCAGGTAAAATATATGCTTGAAAGAAAAGGTAAGTGTGGCTCAGGCAGAGCACATTACACAGGGCAGGTACTTGTCTCCACAGTATTTTTTTTATGGTGTAACCTTTAGTCTTTTAGTTACTGATTCAAACTCTTTCCAGGATTTCTTTCTGTCTTTAAATGAGGCAGAATTAAAATGATCTAAGGCTTTGAAATCTGCTTAAAACCTTAACCTCTCTAAAGCCTCATACATTTTACATTATTTGAAATATTAGCCTGCCTTACATTAGTTTAAAAATAAATAAATAAAAGTAGCACAAATTTGTCAGCTAAGTAGCCAAGAGAGAGTTAGCATAATTTATTAATATCTTGCATTTAAGGTTATATACCAGGAGACAAGATAATAGTATGAAATCCAGACTCTGAAGAGTTTTTAAATATGAATAAAATTTAGGACTTTTTAAAGATTAATTAATAAACATTAGGGAAAGTGACATTGGCTGCATGTAAAGTGAACTGTGACCACACACACTACATAATCTCTGAGCTCCTGATCTCTAAAGTCATACAGAGCAGAGATTTGGCTAAAAAACGCTCTTTGGCTTATTAGCATATCATAAACCTGGATGTTCTTGCCCTGGAAACCAGGGCACCCAGAAGGATAGAAAAATGAGAGAAAGGAAGGCATGACTATAACCAAATTGAGCTAAAGAGCTTAGAGTAAGCTATGGGAGACGTTTTCTTACTGCCACTACACTTTCCTCCTTTGGAAAGTGAAGAAAATTTCTCTTGAGTTATGAGGAGGTATTTACATATGACTGCAATGGGGTCATTTTCTTAAGAAAGGTAAACAGTCACTCAAGCACAGCATACTTATTTCACAGTCCACAGGCTTTTTTGCTGCTTTTGCAGCTCATTTATTTTCTATAATATTTTGACAAATTTCAAATATTTTTTCAAATGGAAATGTTTGTGGAAGTTTTGAAGCTGAACTGCACATTTACTTTTTTTTCCCTATTGCTACAATATGTTGTTATGGAATTTGTCTTCTTTGTGTTGTTTATATGGCCTATGGGGCCTTCTAGGAATCAACCATACATCTCTATGGGAAAGAAAATAGAGAATTAATAGAAGTTGGGATACAAAAATAATGGTATTGTTTTTGGCTGTTGCCTTTTTTCAAACCTTGCAACAACCAGAAGTGCTTCAGAGAAGAGAGGTGTGAAGTGAACAGGGAGGGATCAAACTTAGAACACCACTTACAACTTCCAGGCATGGGATTTGCAAAACACAAGGAATACTGATGAACAGGAACACAAGGAATACTGGTTCACTACATATATGGCTATGGCCAAGTGCTGTTAATGTAAAGAGAAAGAGACTCAGTAACATACATGATGAAACACCTGTGTGACATCACCCACAAGCAGGAGCTATTCTGTTTCCTATTTTGACAGGCTTATTACATCAACAAATGAATTAGGGATCATTTCCTCTGTAGGTTTAAGCAGCAGACATACAAATAGAAAATAGAGTTCAAATTAATTTGTTCATACTGTAGATAAAAGAGCCACTGTGAACATTACTACCTCACCTCAAGTAGTTTCTCTTACTCGCTTACCTTTCAGTATTCCAGCATTTTAAAAGCCACAAATTAATAACAAGATTAGTTGCAAGTAATTTGGAAATAAAGAGCTCACATGGAAAAAAAAAAACAGCTTGTAGTATCACACTTCATATTAGGAGAAGTTTTTTAGGATTTAAACACTTTCTACACTTATATGCCTTAACCTGGATGAAACACTTGTTTACTCATTAATGATACTTACATCGAGTTATTCCTGATAGACTCATAGTGGCATGTTCAAAAATAATGCTATAGAAGATGTGCTATATTTCAAAACTCAAAGCAGCAGAAAAAAGGAAGAATCAATTAAATATATATTTTTTAATGAAAATCCATATACTAAGAAGACTCATGTGTTGCTGATTTTAAGAGAAGGACCCAAGCAAATGATAAAATATAAGTGTGCATTGGTCTTACTGCTGGAAGAGTGAACAGATGATCCAAGGATGGTAACAAGAGAACATTTGTGAACTAAACAGCCACGGACAGAAGGTTGAATGACAACAGCAGTAACACTGAATGATTTGGAAGATCAGTTTTTGCTTTTTTTTTGCATAACATCTTCATGTTCTTACTAGGTTCATGATTAACAAGAATGAAATTCTACAGCTCCAATAGTATTAGACTAAGAAAGGTCATAAACAAAAAAAAAAAAAAAAGGCTTGCATTAGTCAGCATTTGTCAAACACAAAGACCAACCCTGCTACTAAGACATTTTCTTCACACTTAAGAGGGTGTACTTGCCTTAACCCTCTGAAAACTAAGTAGCTGATTGATGAAGTTGCAAACTGGTTTTTCTTTTTAATTTGTGAACAAGAGTTTGAGGCACAGAAAAAAAATACCATCTCACTAATCAACTTTAAAAGATGGATGAGAAGTCAATAACACTGCACTTGACAATAGAAAGCTAAAATCAGGTGGTGATGTTGATGACAAATACTGCAATTAAAATAAAGAGAATTTAAGCAAGTGAAATGCTAGAATAATAGAAATCTTTTAATCTAAACTGATAATCTTTAGACTGGAGTGGGGGGGGGGGAGGTATGCTGATGCACCTGAGCTAAATAATGGAGAGGAACAAATTATTCCCGTGTTTGAAATTATTCTTCTGCGAAGAATAACAACAGATCATTCTCTAAGTACATAGGTTATAAAAGAAAGGCCAATGAGATGCTATCTCCCTGAGAAATGAAAAGGGAGAACTGGAACTGGTGACAACATATATGAAGGAAGCTGAGATACTCAGTGACTACTTTGCCTCAGTTGTCACTGGCAGTCAGGCTTCCCACTTCTCTCAAGTTCCTAAAACCCCAGGCGGGGGTTGAGGTAATGAAGTCCCTCCCACTGTAAGTGAAGAGCAAGTTCACAACCATTTGATGAAACTGGGAAGGCCCAAGTGTGTGGGGCCTGACAACAGACAGCCCAGGGCCCCGAGAGAGCTGCTGCCAAGCCACTCTCCCTCGTGTTTGAAAAGTCAGGGTGGTCAAGTGCAGTCAGTCCCCAGCAGTGGAAAAGTGGAAACATCACTCCTGCTCTTTAAAAAGAGATGATAGGAAGATCCAGGGAACTACAGACCAGCGAGATTCACCTCTCTGCCTGGGAATACCATGGAGAAGATCCTCATGGAAGCAATTTTAAGACACATACAAGACAAGAAAGTAGTATTAGGGCAGATCCTGCCTGACCAATCTGGCAGCCTTCTATGAAGGAGTGGACCGACCCCCAAGGGTTGACAAAGGAAGGCAGACAGATGTCTATCTAAACTTATTTAAGGTATTTGACACAGTCCCTCACAAAATCATTTCTTATCTCCAAATCAGGGGCTTTTCTGTGATTCTATGAATTCTTATTTCTGTCCTCAGATTTGACATTGCCAAAAGCTTCCCAGTAATACTGAACTATCATAATGGTTTCATGTTAAAAACTATTTAATAAGTCATAAAATCATAGATTCCATAAACATGCATCATAAATATGCTGCTATTTCACAGTTCACTGCAAGTGGTGAATAATCAGATATAAACTGTCAGCAATTGAATATACTAACAAACTTTCAGTTTGTCACAGTGATCAAAGATTTATCTGTTCAGAGCATTTAAGTTTTGCACATACATTCACCCTACCTGCTCTTTGTCAAGGCAGACTTTTCCATTAAATGGCTCTTGTGCTTTGCCTTTCACTATGTTCATCCAGCCCAGCTTCTTACTTTCCTGTTCCTACTTACTCTAGAGATAAATTTATCACCTTTCTAGCCTCTTATTCATCATTCCCTTCACCTGAAAAACACTAAATATCTCACTAAGCAGGTGTAAGACAGACACCACCACAGTCAGGCACTGTAACTCCACACATTTATGACTTTATGTGACATAGTTGTCTGCAGCAGCAGTGCATGGAGCTCCAAATCCTTTCCAGTCCTTGTCCCCACATGGTGCAGTGCAGCTCACAGTGCAAGAGAGAGGGGAGGGATCTGGCAAATAAAGCCATTTAAACCCTCTCCTTTCCCAGCATCTTTGCTGAAACCCAAGCTACCCACTCCATTAACAACACCCTAGAGAGACTATCTGTAAAAATCTCTGCCTGAACTGAGGCAGGAGGACCAGCTTTTTTCTACATTGTACTGCATCACAGTGACAGCAAAGCCACATGTGCTAATAAGAAGAAAAAGTAGTAGTGTGGGTGCATAAGTGGGTAATAATTTTAGCATCTGGGTTTATCAAGCACAGTCACTCCTAATTCTCCACATGTTTCATTGGCACTGGTGTCACATACTCTTAAGCTGATGTGTGAGGAAAGAAATGATAGGAAAGAACAGCAGGAAGTAAATGTGACAGAGTGGAAACAGAAAACATGGAGAGGGAAAGAGACTGGAAGTATTCTGCTCAAAAGGCTTGGACATCTGTTTTAGAAGGAAAGGTAGTGAAAACTAGTGTAACTACTACAAAACTTTTTAACAGTCCAATTCCATTACATTTCTGTGTAATCATATGTGAACAATATACTATGTATAGGGCTTGAGCAAGCTGTACATGTTGTGGGACATGTATTTGTATTCATCTATAAATGTTTGGTAAAGATATATATAGCCCTTCTTTTTAGTACAGTGGAGGGGGACAGACAATCTGTATGGAGTTTCCTGATTTCTCTATGTCAGCTCTAACACACATGAGCGAAACAAGAAGCAGCTGACAGAAGCCCTAGTTATTTACCTGTCTCTGTGCTCTCTGCTTAAGAAATGGAAAGGAAATGGGAGATGGCTGTGTTGCAGATGCCTCAGCAAAGGTTCTCTTTTCATATGGGATTTGAGCCATGTATTTTATGAGTAGATTATTAAAGGTTTGCTTTTCTTCCTGCCTTTTTTTTCCCCCTGATGATGCCAATATTGGACACTGTAACAAACGATTCAGTTTGGATGCAGTCCTCATCAAAGAGCTAAATGACAAGAAAATTTCAGCACCCACTGTCCTAGCTTCCTATGCTTTTCTGCCTGAGGTTATAAAGGTGAGCTGCATAAAAGAAAAGGCTGGAGAGGAATTGAGTGTCTCACTGATCAAATAAATATCTAATACAGACATTGTATCTGCCTTCATCATCTAGGTTCCCTTTAAAATCAGTGGTGATAAGCATTTCACAATTTCATCTTAAAGCTGACGTCAGATGAGTTACACTCCTACTTCCCTGCCATGATAACGAAGACTGCCTTGTACAACTCATTTTCATTCAGAAATCCCAATTCCAAAACTTCATATTGAATGAGGTTAATTCCTTCCACCTGCTTCCTCCCTGAATGCCAGCACACAAACCTACCTTTTGACTCAGATCAGAATTTTTAGGTTTTTTTCTTTTTTAAAATTTTCTCCCTTCATCTGTCTCATGCATAAACCTAGTAAATGTTTACAAAGCATTGCAGAATTCATCCAGAAAAATTCAGTCTTTATATCTTTAATCTGTCATCTATCATAGTTTTCCAGACTCTGTCTCTCCCAGTCTCCCTTTCTGAATGCTCATTCCTAAAACAAAAAGCTTGTCACCCCTGACTTTACTGACTTGTTGTCTATTTCATAATCACATCTAAAGATAAATCCTATCTATTTACTATACTTGGTCTTTTTACTACCCTTTCTCTGCTGCAGATTTATGTTTTCTCCACCCCATAAAATTGATATAGGTTCACGTTTTTCTATAAACTGAGTAAAATTCATCTTCATCTGCTTCAGTTTATGAATCTCTGTGCTGAGCATCTTATGATAAAGCTTTCTGTGAAGGATGGTTTGTAAAGTAATGGTATGGCTTTACAGAATAGATATTCCTCTCCTATGAAGTAAAGAAATATTTGAGAGACACTTTGACTTTTTGTATTAGTTCATGAATCAGGCGTGAATGCTGAATACACAGGAATATTTTTGAGTAAACATTAAAGATTTCAACAGAAGTTTGTCTATGAAATGCACAAGTAAAACCCTGCAAGCAGCTAGCAAATAAAATGTTCCTCTTGTTTCTCATATATGTATCAGGTTTGAATTGCAATCACAGCAGACACAAATAATTGAATTTTACAGGGATTTGAGACAGTGTAGCACAAATATATACTATAATTTATGTATAACTAATAATCATGCCACTCCCATTCTATGCTTAGTTACTCTGTGCTTATGTTACTCTAACCATATTTATCTCATTGCCTCAGGAGCCACCTTTAATAGCTCGAATAGGTTAAAAAAAAGCTTTGCACCACTTCATACTTTCATACTTTGATATTTTAGTGCTAGCAATATTTTCATGCTAGTAACATATTTTGGAAAATACAAATATTTCAATATCACAGAATTTGAATATTTAAAGTAATAAAAAACCCCAGATGTCATGCTCTTGAACCTGGAGCCTTTGTTCTAACACTGTTCTCATTAAGTGTTCCTGTTATGAAATAAAACTCATAATTGGATGCATATTGAAAATGTCTTAATTAACATCAGAATACACATAAGAAATAGTTTTTGTATATGCAAGTGTCTCTACTTTCATCCCAGGAGAGGCCTTTTTTTTTTAAGAACTAGTAAGCAGAACAAGATCAAAATACTTTCTACACATTCATTTCAACTGAAATGATAGAAATTTTTTGCTTTTTCAGAATTTAGAAAGACAATTTCAGATTAACAAAATTTCTCACAAAATTTTCAAGCTTTCACCATGTTTTATATATGCCTAGTGTTTTATGGTTAGAATAGCTGCTCAGGTGTCTTTTTTCTTGAATGCGATACACACACTCTTTGCTTTCCCAGGTTTTCAGGATTTTTTCACAGGATTTTTTCAGAGGATTTTTTCACAAGGCCCACTTTAAACACTCCAGTGAAGTTTGAATAGACCTGACTGTACTCTGCATTCTTTGAGAGTACATGTGGACAGATTTACTGCCATTTCTTCTCCAGGTGTCCCAGTCTTTCTAGTGCTCTATACCCAACTGTACCAAGGATGCCAACTCTCCATTGTCCTAAATCAGAGCTGAAATGTCTCTTACTTCCCCACTGTGCTCTCAGTCTTTTTGATTGGCAGTAGACACCACAGAATTCAATGAACAAGTGTCTTGTGCAAAGGGCCTTGAAATGCCATTGCAAGATAAGGTTATAGAGCCTAAATACAATTTAGATTTCAAGGGTTATTCATGGACATTGAGTGAATCTGCATCATGGTCTTTACGAGTGCTAAGGAGTCAAAAATTAGGCAGAATACAATGGATGTGCACTGGAATGAAATACTAGACCACGACAGAAGACTTCAAATCAAAAGAGGAGTCTCTTACTCTCGATACTTCTAGTAAAGTCTCAATAGCTAAAACACTTCTGCAAAATCCTGTCTGCGCTAAAAAGTTAATCTTCAGTACTAGATTTGTCTCAGTTTGAGACAAATTTAGGAGGAAACATCCTGAAATCAACATCACCACTAAAGAAGGCAGGTTTCAGCACTCCCTCCCCCACTGATACAAAAGGAATTTCTTGGAGGAAAGTGAAAAAAACTGTTTATTTCACAAGCAGATTGCCTACAGACACAGGAAAAATAACTGTTAATATGAAACCTTCTCACTGTGGAGAAAGCTGGTGGATTTTAGAGTTCTGCTCAGCTTTTCCCAAGGTCTGGAGTCAGGATGTGGCTCTCCTGCAGCCTCCCCACCCCTCATAGCATCCAGGTCACATCAATGATTTGGTTCTTGGACTGGAGCAAAGCCAAACTGTTCCAGAAGAAGAAGCCACAGTCCCAAGAAAAAACTTCTTGCCTCAGCTAACAAAAAGAAGCTAGCTAAATGCAAAAAATGTACTCCCTCTCTCCACTGCAGAGCTGAAAAAAATGAGGGAGTATGAGAGAGCTGAACACAAACTGCTGAAGGAACTTCCCCAGCTTCTCCCCCTTCCCCCAGGCCCAGCTTGAAGCTATATATCTGGGACTTATATCTGGGCATAAAGCAGATGATAGAGGATACAGTATTTTATAAAATCATTTTGTCAAAAGACTGTACTAAAAATCCCAACACAGAAACATACTGATAACATCTTTCAAAGGAGGAAAAAAACCAGAAGTTTTCCACAAAGCAGGATTATTTACTTGTTGTGGCTCAGGTGGATCTTTTTTTCTTGTGTGTTAGGTTATTTTATTTTATTAAAGACTAAACACCAGCCCAGAGAGGACTGGAGGAGTAATGACAGGTATAGGAACCCAAGCAACCTAATCAGTGAAAAGTGGCTCACTAAATCAGCTGCTACCTATGACCAGAAAGGGGACCTGTTTGTTACAGCATGGTTCCTGGATGAAACACCCCAAGATGATGCAGCAAAAGAAACACTCCTGCATAACCACATTCCATGCTGGAAGGGGAAGTTGTCTGTAAAGGTTTGAGACTCCTTGTGGCTAGAAGGGAAAGAACATTTTTGGAGACTGTGTAAAACTTTCAGAAGGAATGTTTTAAAACAATTTTGGAAACGTGTGGAATTTACTATAGGGTGTTTAGTGGAAGGACTCTAGGTGGAGAAAAGGAGGTACCTAGGTGGCTAAGACAGGAAGAGGAGTGGGAATAGAGAGGTCAATCAGATAAATGGGGTTAATCAAGTGGAAACAGGCAGTAGTACATAATACGTGTCTGACTATGCCCTGTGCTTGATCACCACATATGTATTCTATATACATATTTAATCCTGTTATATATAGCTTCTGTGTGCATGCACTTCTGTTCCGAGTGGGCCAGATGAATGCAGGTGAGCATCAAGCTGGACTACAAGGCAAACAGGATGAGAGGTCTCAACATCAGCAAGCAGAACCAGGCTGTGGGCCTCCAAGGCTCCTATGTCTGTGTTCAAGCAGCTAGGGAGACCTGGGATTTAGTGGCAAGCTTCTAGGCAGACTGAGTGTCTAAGGCCAGCTTCTAGAATGTTCTGAAGTTCATAGGTGTGTATGTACACACACACATACACACATATATATATGGATACATATATATATATATATATCAGCACATGATACGTGTGTTCATGTGTGTGTATATATATATGAACATATGTACATATGCCTCTCACAAATATGTGCTCAGCCTTTTTTGAGCCTGGGGATACAGAGCCATAAGAGCCGCACTGCAGTGGGCTACCAGACTCTGCAACCTCAGGCAGCATCAAAACTAAATAATCAATTGTAAACCTATAATGCTGTCATTCAAAAACATTAACATACATATGTTCAGTGTCAGAGTTGGAAAAGGGAAAGATATATCCAAAAATAAATTGCTTTGAAAAAGCAATCTTTTAGTAACTGGAGAGGTCACATGTGTGGTTAGCAAGCCAAAATCTGAAAGCAATGAAAGGAGCAAGCTAGACAGTGTTCGAAAATAAGGGAGGACAAAAAGGCAAAAAGATTCAGAGAGAAGCAGAACTGTGCAAGGACTGATGAAGAGAAAAAAAAAAGAATGAGAAGAATCTAACCAATGAAGAAATTTGTGAAAAATTTGGGGAAACAGCTGGAAGTGTAGATGCAACACATTTGATATGAGGGAGAGATAATATCTTACCTATTTAGAAAGGCAAATAAAAAGGTGGAAATAATCAGGCACGATGTGGACAGTGTAGAATTATCTACTGTGATGAGATAGGAGGAAATAAAAAAAAATCTGAAAGAGAAAACCATCAATCATGGGAGAGAGATGGGATTCCCTCAAAGAACATGACCTTCAGAGCTAATTCTTCTCAAAGAGTATATAACCACGTGGGGTTTTCCATAACTCTTCACTTTGTATTTCAAATTATCAGTCATAAAGACAGACTATCTTAGCACTTGAAGTACTTTGCACCCAAGTTTTTGATAAACTATGCTTCTCCAAAGAAGTAAATACTGTTTGTTCATTGGTTCTGAAACCACAGTTTCTAGCTTCTTTTCATTTGACATATCCTAAATATTTTAAAACATATATGAAAGTTCTTGTAAATATTTAAACACAGATATGCCAGCACATCAGATCTGAAGTACCACAAATAAATGTTAACGCTTACTTAAATAACGAATTGTCAATTTTGATGAATTGCAAAGCAAGTTATTGACTGCTGAGATTCCAGAAAATTACTGTGCATCAATTCTGGGGGAAAGGGTATAAAAGTGAAACACAATGAGAGCCTATTACTCATCTTTCCCACACAGTCCAGTAAGAAGTGCGTTTCAAGCATGAAGTTTCATAAGAACTTGTTGACGCTCTTCACTGCTTTGTGGGAGGGAGCAGCTGGTTTCTCTGGATCAAACTTCTGATCTCAATTTCAGTCTTGCAGATTGTTTCCAATATAGCTATGAGGAGAGGGACATTCAGTCTGTCAGAGGCAACAGACACAAGGAACTCTGCTCTCTTAAGCTCTGCTCTGGATTCTTTTGCTATTTTATGTGCAACTACTACTTGGGTTTAGGTTTGTACAACACATCATCATGAGGTTGCTATAAAAATGTTTGTTTGTTCCACTATTTAATTTTGGTTGGGTTTCTGTAGTGCTCTTCTCCTACCTTTCTTTTTGATTATGGTGTGCAGGATTCCCCATAGGGGGAAGAGATGCCAAGGAAATATGCCAAGCTCCTAACTGAAGTGGTAGGGAGAGTCTCACCTTCTTCTACACAGTCCTGTGATCCAGACAGCTGCACACTGCCAGCCAAAGTTCCTAAGCTGGCACATGCACCACAACAGCTCTCTTTGGAGACGGCAATAAAGGAACACCTGCCTTTCTGCATCCAGCATTTCCTTGGAAGAAAGTTTACAGGGCTAATAAATTGCAGTATTCAGGCTGAAGAATGTGTCCACAGACTGTAGCTGTTGCTTGCAACTCCTACTGAAATATCAGTTGTGTTGTTTCCTTTTTTTTTTTTTCCCTTTGGACAGCATCTACTCCTTGCAGTAAAAATTAGGACAAGCTGCATGATATTCTGGAAAGGTGCTAAAAAATACACTTCCTCATAAGAAGTTAAAAATAAAACCCCCACGATTTCCACTGAAAAACAATAGGTAACATTACAATTAATTAGACTTTCAATGACAAACAACCAACAGTTACAAATATGCATTATACACAGAATTAAAAAAAATGCATTAAAGAACATTATTTTTAAAAAATGAGGCTTTCAATAGTGAGAAAGTGCAAGAGTTAGTTTACTGGGGTACTTCAATTTGCCTCCGTATTTTGACTGGCCTTAACTGCATGGTTTGATTCTATTTTGCACGGTTCTGGCTTCACTAAGGACTCATGATGGTGGGTGCTCTCTTAACATGCATCTCTACAATATTCTGTTGTCTCAGTGAGAAGTCAAACCATATCTGTAGATATTATTAGCCTCACAGATAATTCAACTCCAGAGATTAGCAGCATTTCACAGATTTATTTTCTTTATGCCCTATGTGATGTATGAATAATTGAGGAATATTCTGAAAATATGTCAGAAAACTAACATTCAATGTCCATTCTGAACTGCCCAGCATTCAATCTTTCAGAGAATTTTGTTTTAAACATCCCCTCTAATATTCAAAGCAGCCTCCGTCCCAGCTGAGGAAGATCAGAATTTCTGCATAGCAAACCCCACTGCATCAATTTAAGTATCAATAAAGAGGAAACACTGCATTTGTGACCATTTGCAGAAAGGATGGTAAAACGACATACTCTAGGAACTACAAGAGTTTCTATTTTCTCCAGTGTTTTCCCCCAGTAATTCAGCAAACTTCTAGTGGTTAAAACAATTTTCCTTCTTCAAACATTGAAACCACTAACATTATTGTCTCATGCTTTTAAAAATTAATTAGATTAAACATCTCCTTTTCTTGGTAAGTTTACAAATCAACTATTCTCTGTGTGTGTGTGTGTGTGTGTGTATCTCCACACACATCTCACACAAATAAAGCCAAATAGGTTTCTCGCATATGTAAAGGTATAGAATTAAGGCTAGCAGAATCAAATCCTTTAGATAATTTCCTAGGAAGAAACATCTGCATGTTATCTGTCATGTCCAGCATAAACATTTTCACTTGTGAGAACAAGAGTAGATTGGCTATGCAATCAGAGTAGGGATAGTCACGCTTCTTGATTAGATCTCAAAAAAGAGTATGAAAGAATAAATTCACACACAATACTGTAGGGTTGCTTTACGACTTTACTGCATTTTCAAACAGCATCATGATAAATGGGAAGATAACATAAAATCTTTGGAAATCCATGTGACACCATCTGGCAAAAATTCTTAAGTGAAGTGTATTGGTGTCTGCTTCTGAATGATAACATTTTTCCTAGAGACAAGAAACTGTTTCAGCTGGCTAAAAAAATAACTGGTACTCACATTTTGTAGCTTTCAAATTATTTTCTGAGTCAAGCAAGTTGCTTCTTGTATTTTAAAGCTCTGCTACACTCTGCTATATAAATAATTCTACTCTGGAATTCTTCATAAAATAATTTTCTATTGAGACAGGACATTTTATTTGTCCTACTAAACAACTGAAGTTAGAGAAGATAGTTTCCACCATTTCTTTGTGAGACAAATCACAGAACTGCAATATTGACCTGAATGGTACAATGAATTTTTCAAGGGCAGACATACTTCCTTAGAAGTAATTTTCCTCTGAATTCAGGAAGAAGGAAGAGTCCAGTTTATTCAATGTCATAATAGGCAGTCTGAGAAGAAAGAGAGGATATACAAGAATTTCCTTTTATTCATACAGTCAGCAGCTACATCAGATTTAATTTTAATTAGTCATGAGTAATTTAATGAGAATCTAGAGGGAGAAAATTAATTGGAAAAACAGCTATTGTAGTTAATATTTTAATTAATTGGAAAGTGGAGTAAAATAAATAGCGGTAATAGATTTCAAAAACCTTAAGTGTCTCTTGAAAAGTAAATCTAAGTTGGAGTAAGCAAGCTAAGGTGGAGATGCTGGAGACAGTATGTGTAGATAGATGGTTCTAGGAAGCGGGGCTAATATAGGACCAAACCAAGGAGGCATCAATGAAGACATCTCCCATCAGCTGGTTCCTACTGAATTCCAGGCTCTGCAATTGCCAAGAGCTGCTGTCTTGCATTTAAAAAATGCAATATCATAACGGAATTGATAGCATTTGTCTCTTAAAAGACAATATTTTTTAGTTCCTGCTGAGATTTAGCCTTTAGGGGAAAAAAATGCAATCCAACTGGCTATGTTCTCTTGTACTGTCCTGACCAAGACAACAAGGGTGGAACAGCGGATTGTTTTTGTAAACAGCTACAGAAAATCTCAAGCAACTAAGAACTTGCTAATCTAAGTGCACTGGTTTTCTGAAAGCTGAATCTTTTGTTGTTTCTGATATCATCAGTGCCCTGAGATGCTTTTCATTTTTGTGTGTACGTGTCAAATTCTGCCTTGACTTTTCTCAGTCTGAAAAAACAAAGTAGTACCTTTAGGAGCTTATTCAAAAAATACATTCTAGTAAGTACAGAAACACAGGAACACACATTTCAACTAATCTGAGAATGTAGTTTGAAAATATTCCTATTAGCAAGACTGTACTTTTTGTTACCAAATGTACAAAGACAAATTGTACATATGTGAAGAAAATAGAGGAAGGAAAGCTAGAGATATTTCCGGCTGAGCTAGGAGCTCTTTAATGATCTGAAAGCAGAAAAGGATCATAGAAACACATGGGAGTACTTTATGTTCATTCAAAAATTAACCAAAAAGACTAGTGTGAAAAAACCCAAAAAAGTTCTTGTTGGAACAAGGAAAAGAAGGCACCAGAAGGGGGGGCATAACTATACTTGAACAATGAAAACAAAACAATGTCAAAGAGAACACAGACCAAATTATAAAAATGAAGGATAACCTCTTCCATTGCATTTTTCCTTAAATCTTTACATGAAGGACAAAGAATGAAATTCATTTAACAGAATTAATTCAACAAGCCTAATTAAATGCACAGACAAAGAAAATATGACAAAAGAAGATGCAGACCAAGATGTGAGATGCAAAGATGCAGTCCAATGTGAGCAATGGGGCAGAGATTGAAACCTTTGAAGTTTTTAAGAAATTAGCTATTGAAATTCTGAATATTACTAAGTATTTATCTAAGTATTTATCAAGGTCTGTAGGAGCAGAAAAAACCTCAAAACAACCAATGAAAAATTCTCCTGCCCAAAAAAACCCACCTAATTAACCTAATAACTTTAAAGACAAGTATTAATAATGATATCTGCAAGCTCCTGGAAGACAAGCTAGTAAAAGAATATATGTACATCTGTCAGAAAGAACTTACGTCAAGCCATTCTACTTTCCTTCTACAAGTCAACTGGACAAAAGGGAAGTTGCAGATATGATATATCCTAACTTTTAAATAAAACTTCTGACACTATTCCATAAAACATTCTCATAAAAAAGTTAAGGCTGGAGATGTAATCACTGTCAGATGGGTGGAAATCAGTCAAGAAATTTCTCTCAGTAGACAATTACTAATGATTTGCTGTCAGAGTGGGAGAGGATTTCAAGTAGGACTGGATCAGGGACTGGAAGGTCTGAGACTTACCAAGTATTTTCACCAGTTTTGCTTATAATGGCTAAAAAAAGACCAAATTTGATTGTTAGACTAAGGCCAGAGGGGTTCTAAGCACATTGGAAACTAGAATGAAAATTATTTTTAGACTAGGGTTTTAAAATTTCAGGCACTGGTTGGAATTCCTGGAGGCAAGCACAGTGCTGCACTTGGACAACAGCAGTAAAACATAGTCATAATAGAGGAATTAAAAAGGTAAGCAGCAACTGAGCAGATAAAAATGCAATAATTGTTCACAATTCAGCACCAATGAGCTCCAAGTAATGCAGTATCCTCTTTAGACAGCAGCACTTTTAGGAAGGTGGAGATAACATGAAGAAAAATTCAGGGAACAGTAAAAGGGATTAGAAAAAATAGAATATATAACTTGCAAGCAAAAGTTCAAGTAATGTATACGTCAAGTAATAATTAGTTTGAAGGTGAGAAGACTGAGAATGACACAGTATTATTCTTCCAATATGTGCAAATGTGTTATATACAAAAGGGTGATCAGTGGCCATTGTAGGGTAGAGAAGGACAATGTGCAAAAAAGTACTATAAAGACTGCATAGCAAGACAGCAAGCAAGAAAGAAGAAGAAACTGAAAGAGAGTAGAGAGAAAGAAAGAAAGAAAGAAAGTAAGAAAGAGAGAAAGAAAGAAAGAAAGAAAGAAAGAAAGAAAGAAAGAAAGAAAGAAAGAAAGAAAGAAAGAAAGAAAGAAAGAAAGAAAGAAAGAAAAAAAAAGAGAAAGAAATATTAGGAATATTACTGAACCATGTATTTGAAATGTTGTAAGTAACAGATATATTGATGGTCCAGTTTAGGTGTAGTTGGTACTGACAGAGCTAAGAGAAGGAACTAAATTACTTTACTTTCCTTCTTTGATGTCATCTATTTGAATCTGTTATTTGATATTGACCACTATAGCTAAATAAAGTATAAGCGAGTAATATATGCCACTTCTAATACCAGAGACTTCCAAACTAATAATTGCTGATGAAGCCACCTCAAGCTTTTAATTTATTTGAATTGTTGGGCTGAATTCATTAGAGCAGGAGATGCAAACTTAGTAGCTGTAGACTTCCAAATGTATAAGTAAAAATATATATTTAAAAAACGAAGAGTTAATGACTGTGAGGAATATAATGGTATGTTTGTATTTGAAAAGGCTGATATTAAAGGAACCATTACAATATGAATGGACTGTGAAACCCATCCTACTAAACTTGTAATCTTTGTAAGCAGATGTAATCTTTTATATTACCTGAATTTCTCAGATAATTGGGAAAACAATTTGATCACAAAGCAGGTATGTGCAAAGTCAAATCAAAGTTGCCCCATATGCTTCCACACCAATTCTGGATAATGTAAGCTCTGTTCTTGTTTTCAGACCGTGTGGAAAAGCTGAGACATTCAGCCTGATATTGATTACTCTTAAGTGTTATGTGGATATCCAGTCCAAGAATCACACTTTAATTTTTTTTCCATAAGCACACAGTAACACTTAAAAGGGGGAAAATTCCTGTTGATCTGGAGCCATATTTAAAGCAACCATCTCAAGCTAAAAAAATGGAACTCCTGTGAGTTTCACTACAGATGCACCATTTCTGCATGAAGAAATACAGTTTCATTTACCAGAAAAAAAATGAATTTTAAACAAAATGGAGCATACTGGTAAATACATAATGGAACAAGAATTTTAAGGAAAAAATCCTCTAAAATAACATAAAAATATAAAAAGTCTGAAAGATACTCAAAATGTTCAAATTTATATAGCAGTAGATTTAGTGGAGCTGTAACCAAAAGTTCATTATTGCACTCAGGAAAATCACCAGTGACATTTCTTTTAATACAAATAAAGTGAGATTTAATTTTTAAACTATGTCCTTCTGATGATATATTTCATCTCTTGGGGGAGTGTTTACATAAAGAATTTTACTCTGGTTCAAACTTTGCATTGGTACATGTATTTGTGCAGATAAATAAACCACACACCTCTAAGTGCTGAAGAACATGAGAACACCTGTAGCTTTCAGAGGCAGAACAGTTAAGTTATTACTGTACTACACTGAAAAAGGAGCTTTGTGATTTCCAAAATGACATTTGAAATAGACACAGGTAATCAGAATGCCCTTATATGAACCTTTATAGTCTTATTGTTTTCGACTGAAAAGCATTAGTTTGTTCTGTTTCACTTTCTGTTATTTGCATCTTCAGTGAGCTCACTCAAAATTTGGGCACAGATTTCATTTGACAGTTTTGGAGTTGCGTCTTTGTTAACCCATCAGAGAACCAAAAACCCCAGCCATTTGGGTATAGCTTCTACATCACCAGGAACTTCTACAGAAACAAATATTTGTCACATACTTGTGTTATAAAAATGTCAAAATGTCACCTAAAATAAACAACATTTTTAAATTTGGAAACTTGAATCTTTATCTTGAAACGTCAGTTTTTCAGGGGGAAAATACCATAGTACTGGTTTCTGTCTGATCTAACATTTTTATCATTTATAAACTTCAGTTTATTTTCATAAAGAGGTCAGACAGACATAGACTCTTTCTTTACAAGACATTACACATTTTCCTGTAGTTTTCCTGTACTAATATTGCAAAAAGATTAATTCTACCACTACTTTCTAATTAAGAAAGTCACATTTGTTATTATACCATTTTCAGATAAGATATAAACAAGCATTTGGCTACATTTTAAGCGATTATTCATATATATTTACTCGATTGCTTCTCTTCCCTGATCAGATCTAATACCTAAATAAAAATAAATAATAAAATTTGACATAAAATTAGAGAATAAACTGAGCACCACTGTTGTAAATGAGAAAACCACTCTACATTTTTTGACACTGCATTAGTGCTCTTGTATCACAGAAGAGAGGAAAAAAATATTGATAACCTCCCATATAGCGCAATATGAACCATTTGTGCAATATGAAGGCGTTATTGAATTACACAGAATAGATCTGTTTATCCAATTCAAGCTTTGAGCAATTTGTTCCAATTTAGAGAAAGGCAAAAGGGCATGTAAACCCAAGTGCAATAGAAAACACAAAATACATTGCAAATACACTTTATGAAGTGAAAAAAACCTTAACAGACATACTCAGGTTAAGATGTTTAGTTTCATTTAGCCAGAGTACAGAGAAAAAAAGTATCATATTTCTATGTTTTACCTAAAAAAAATCCACAGTAAAAATACCTCCATAAGTACCAATTTTGCCAAGTACATTAAATTATTCTATTGCTTACCACAACATAAATACAGATGACAGTCCTAGTAAAAGGTAATTAGCATATCCAATGATCCATGAAGCACATAGCTTTCAGTGTAGAGTTTAATTACCAAAGTCTCACACTAGGCTGGATATTACGTTGAAATTTATGAGACAAATAAAGGATTATGATCCTGAATAGTACAAACATATTTTTTGGACTACTCAGGTAGACTGAGGAACATAAAATGTCTCACAATGGTATAGAGCAAAGCAGCTCAATCATGTGTCCAGGCTGTAGAGTCAGAGGGCTTTCACTGTCACTAGCACTGCTAGTGCAGCAAGAGTTATTACCTAACAGAGAAATTAATCTACACCAACTGACACAGTTAATCCAAACCACACTGCAGATCCTGCCTAGCAGATTTTGAGTCTTACTCATCTTCAAAGTCACATCCAGAAAGAAGACATTAAAATGAAATAACCTTGACTGATTTAATGCAATTTAAAACAACTATATTTATGATGGCACACATTTATGTAAATTATGGGTTGCATACAGAAAAATTATTTCAGAAGATATTCTATTTACTTAGATCAATCTATTTTTTTATGTTCTTAAAAACTTAAATGGCTGCTGCTTATCCTTCCTGTAAAGATAGTATATTTTTTTTCTTTATTACTTTGAACAAACTTTCAACTGAATTTGCAGATGAAAAGAGAATGGACATGAGCAACTTACTGAAACGAATTGCTGTTCTCATGTGATAAAGCCTTTGCAAAAGTAAATATAATCTAGGCTGATAGAGCAAACACACAGAAGCACATGAAATACTCTGTGATTTCAATAACTCAAATGCTTTTTGTTCTCCGAATTTGCTCCTGTAGTTTTGAATGTCAGAATCCACTGCTGTAGTGGAACCGAAAGCAGCTAGTGTTTATACTGGGGAACAGACTGTTTAAGTCTGAAATGGGCAGTGAAGCTCTTGCTTTTAAAATAAATTCTTTCAATTTCTCTGAATTGCTTTCATTAGTCCTTGTGCACGAATATCAAAATAATTGGAAAATATTTGAATAAAAAGTTATTTTCTCTCAGGTCAAGAGCAAATCAAGACTAAGTTTTAGAATCTCAAGAAGAAAGTATGTGCACTAAAAAGGTCAGAAATACTTTTAATGAAATTGTGCTCATTTACAACACAGGAAAACACGGAGTGCAACTAGTGCAGAATTGATGAAAATTTGACCTTTCACGAGACCACAATGTCTACTATAAACAAGGCTCCCTTGTTTGATCTAATCACAGTAGCTGGATTTCTGCAGGCTATATATCACCAGAAATATATGACACATCTAGCTTACAGGAAAGCAGAACTCTTCAGTCACTCATTTCAAAGGTGATTCTACCCCTCTATTCCACTCTTGTGACACCCTAGCCAGAGGACTGCTGTCAGCTCTGGGGGCCCCAAAAGAAGGAGGACAAGAAGCTGTTGGGGTGAGTCCAAAGCAGGCCATGAAGATGATCAGAGGGCTGGAACAGGAGTCCTGTGAGGAGGGCTGGGGTTGTTCAGCCTGTAGAAAAGGCTTCTGAGTGATCAAACACAGTTATACTTCCTGAGAGGGCCATACAGGGGAGAGGGAACTTTGACAAGGGCACGGAGATATAGGACAAGGGGGGATGCCTTGAAACTGAAATAGGGCAGGTTTAGGTTAAATATGAGGAAAAAATTCTTCACTGTGAGGGTGATGAGGCAATGGAGCAGCTGCCCAGAGCAGGTATGGATGCTCCTTCTTTGAAAGTGTTGAAGCCCAGGCTGGATGGGGCTTTGAGCAACCTGATCCTGGGGAAAGTGTCCCTGCCTATGGCAGGGAGGTTGGAATTAGATGATCTTTAGGATCCCTTCCAACCCAAACCGTTCTAAAGTTCCATGAATATAAATGAAAACATTACTAAATAAAAGACCACAAAAACCTTCTTCAAGATCTCACAAAAAATAAGATCATAGTTTGATAGATAGAAGAAATATAACACTCACTGGAAAAAATAAATTGAACCAAGCTTGTTGAGGATAACCAAATATTTTGATAATGAATTAAAATCTTCCTAAATTACCTAAGATTAACACCATTAAACACCTTTTAGCATTTCATATTAGAGACCCTAGAAGCACACTCTGAAGACTTCCATGGCACACAAATGTGTATTTGTGTAGTATAGACCTTTTTTTTCCTCAACAGAGTATTATGCCAGTTTTAACCACCTTTAGAATCAGAATAAATTTCAGTAATTTTGATTTTCTGGGGATGAAGTTATCATAAAAACAGAGAGGAAAACCAGAGATTTGTAATTTGAAGCTGAGAGAAAAGTACCTTGCATAACAACCAATAAAATAGTCAAGTGAAATGTTGATTAAAGAAAAAATTAAGTATTTTACTGATATATTGACAGATCTTTGGCAGCAAATATTGGGAAAAGAAAGTTTAAAAAAATGGAAACCAAAACTAAAGTTAGATTAATGAAAGTAATAAAAATACTTAGCCAAAATATCCTTTTGATTTGAAAATATAAATAAGGACTTCAGATCTCTCAAGGTCTTTGTTACCTGTGTAAGGCTTTCTAATAAATATCTTGTTCTAAATACTGTAGCACCCATGTTTTTGTATCACAATGGCAAAGCCAAAAGGCTATTTATCAAAAGGGGTTCTGCAGGAACATAAATGTTTTAGAAATATACAGTTTTAGAAGTGCACCAACCACAATGTGTTTCAGGAACAAAACTGAGCAGCTCTGTAATGCATCTGGCAAACAATCATGCTCCAGGAGCAGCAATGAACCAAATGCAGTTCCTCTGCTGTTCTGCACTCCTCCCATGCACACTTCATCATACCCAAATTGCTGATTTAAAGTCAAAGTATGCCTGGAGGCACTAACCCAACTAATTCTGCTTCTGATACCAAGTGATGGCTCTCTTCACCAGCAATGCATAAGCAAGAAATGTTCTCTCAGCACAAAAATTAGAGTTTTAGGAGTCCCTGTGGCTGCTCTGGAGGCAGAACTTGGTACCTAGACAATATCATATCTTGACAGATTTATAATCAAATGATTCAGGCCTTCCAAGAATGCATTTCAAAGAAAGCTGGAGCAGTCAGTGAAGGTGGGATTCATCTGACCAAGAGCTGACATCTGCAATATTTGTGGCATCTGCTTCTGTCACTGATTTTACAGTCAAGAAAAGATTCATCTGAAACTATAGAGGTGTTTAAAGAAAAGTCAGATGAGCAGACTTGAGGCACGGTGTGGGAAGACAGTGGAAGAATGGCAAGGATGATTGCAAACATGCTTAAGTGATTTACAGATGGGGTGTAGAAAAACTTACATGTCACACTAACAATACTTTAGTCCTGTGTGCTTTACAAGCAGGACATCTGTGTTTAGGTAACCTAGGCCTGTGATACTCGCAGGCACCCTATCGAAGTCACCTGAGGCTCCTGCCCTGCTGTGGGAAAGATCAAAGCCCAGTGGTTTAGTGACTTCCCACAGTGCTTGTGTGAACCCCTGGAAGCCACGTGGAAACAGCAGCTGCAGCCACCCTCTGGCACGGAGCGAGCTCCGTGGTGCCTGTGTCCCAGCCCGTGTGCCACTGCCCAGGGGCTGCTTGGGGCATCCCCCAGCTGGTGAGGTTAACGAAAATCAATCCACACCTTGCATTTCATCCATGGCTTTGTGTTTCTTCCTGTGTCCTGTCTACCCTGACACACTCACACTGTTATTTCTCTTTGTTGCTTGTAGAGGGGGGCCAGGTGAAGGATGTTAGACGAGGGTGAAAGGGAGTAAAAAGAGCAATTGCCACACCAAAAACTGAACTCATGAGCAATATAGAGAGGAAAGGAGTAGTAAGAGAACAGAGCAGTAAGAAAGGATTAGAATAAGCTTTGGAGAATAGAACTGGAAATACAGAGAAGAATGAGGAAAGAAAAAGCAAGATGAATAAGTAAGTACTCTTGCTTAAAAAAAAACCCAAAAAAACAAACCCAAAAAGCCCCCAAAACAAAAATCATGCAAAAGGTTAATAAATTACATTTATTCAGATTCTTAATTGCTTCAAGTATTTATTTTTAACAGTGCTATTGATATTTTCAGCAGTTAGGAACAAAGCTGAGGTTCCATATATGAGAAACTCGCATTTATTTTTCTTCCCTTTTTTTTCCTTTTTTTTTTTTTTTTTTTAATTACTGACTAACTTAGGAAGACACATTTTTCCATTTCCTAATTCTTCCTATCCAAAACTACTTGGGTAACATAGGAAAATACACTGTGTTCTTTTTCAACCACAGTGAAGGAATTAGTGTTCATACGATGAAGCTACATTCCTGATGCTAACATAAAAAATTTCAAAGCACCAGGAGAAAAAGAATACCAAAATAAATAGTGACTTTAAGGTTGACTTTCCTAACCACTGTAGTTTATTTCTTCAGTAACTGAAATAAATTTGATTCTTAACTGGCAAAAGAAGGTAAAAATAGAGATTTGGTAGTTAAGGAAGGATTCAAAAAATTGTGGTTTTGAGGGAAAATTTTTGCATTGCTTGTTGTAATTGAAAAAAAGAGGTTGTTCCAGGCTTATCGAGAAAGCAATGTGAAAATCCTGCAGAAATGTACAGTTCTGCAAGGCAGAGAGTCAGTAGCGCCCAGAGTTCTGGATGGGTGCATTTTAATTAAATCAAAGTAAACAAGCCACAGCAGGGCCAAGTGTGATTCAAGCTGCAGGCAAGCTTGACACACGAAATTTGAAGGTGAGTCTGAGGAAGTCTGAAGTTGCTGAAGAAGGAGAAAAAATAACAAAGAGAGAAGCACGGGGCAATTTACTTGGGGGAGAAAGAAGGACAGTGACTGCGTCTGCAGGATGATGAATAGCCTATAGCAGAGAGAAATGCTGGGTCTACAGGCTGGAGCAGAGATGGTATTACTTGTCAGCGTGTGGCTGACATAAATAACTCACCCTGAACTTAGGAATTGTGCTCACACTTTACATGTTTTTCTAATCCTTATTTTTACCCCAGACATGCATAACAAAATACTTTTCTGAATTTTGACGATTCGTTTATGGGTCACTGGCTACATTTTGCATTTAAAGCAAGTTGGTCCATCTATTTTTTAGCACTGTGACTGGTTAATTGTGGTGCAGCTGAGTAATCAACAGATACTACTCTTTTTGGAAATAACTTTAGGGTTAAGTTTATATCTGTACAGATTAGTACCACAAAAAGTTCTTCAGTCCTGTTCCCCAGGAATTCTGCAGGCTGTGGACTTGAAGTACAGAGGACAACACGATGGAAGGGTTCACAAAACATATGCAAAATAGAAAACAAATTTAAAATCTTCATCCCTAACTAACATTACCAAAGTGATCATCCTGGACAGTGCCACTTCCAATGCCCTTGTTTTCCCACATTTTTTTTCCTTAGATTGATCAATAAATAAATAAAAACCTTGCTAAAAAATCTAGGCTAAAATAGCACTTGCAACCAAGAGGAAGGACTGCTTGTCAAAATACTTTTCTGCAGATATTTCACCCTCTTTTTACAGGAAGAAAGTAAATACACAGCTCAAATGTTCAAGTGATCTAGTAGGTACAATTGTGACGTGCTTTTTATCTAAAATAAGAATATAAGTTTTTATATTAAAACTATTAAGTCTAAGGCCATTTATCTTATGACTGCTTACATACATGTACCCTGATTCACAGTGAAAATCATGGACACAGCTGTAGGCAGAGAGAATTTTGCTTTATGTGTAGAAAGCAGGCTTTTTATCAATCGCTAGAATATTCCCAGAATGGCAGGTTTCAAGACATAGTTAATTCAATTAATTGTCAAATGCTTTTAGAATTTAGTTACATAGAAGCATTTTGCAGGTCATTAACTGCTTATGTTTCTCACCAAAGGGGCGCTACATTAAATAGTAAATAAATTACATTAAAGATAATGAGTTCAAAATTTATTAAAATTATAAAAGACCTCACTTTGAATACATTTTGTCTGAATGTAATTTATGACAAAAACAGCCTTGTGTTGTTTTTGTGTCAGCAAAGACACTTGACAGGAGACTTTGCTCAACAGCAAAAGAAACTTCATTCCGTGTTTAGATAAGTTAACTGCTGGAGGTATTATGGGATATCTGTATATCAAAAATGCACTAGTTTGATAAAATAGACATAAGCATCTTGACTGTCAGTAAATAACAGCAGCAATGTTCTCAAGGAAAGTCAGTATTTAAAATATGGGTTTGCATACAGAAAGTATTCATAAACAAGTCCCATTTCATATATTTCAGGGTTTTATAATTTTAAGTCATTCTTAATTTCAGCTTTGTATTTTTGGCAACATGATTATGCAAATACAGCACAGTAGAAATGCTTGCATTCATCCTTGAAATTCTTAATATATAGCCCTTAAAACCATTTTTTTTTTCCATGCCATTCAACATTGCTTCACTGCAGTATTCAGCTTTATATTCTTGACAATTAAGGCTGACTTGATAATTAAGAGCCAGTTGATGCTTAGTTTTCAATAGGAACTCAATGATAGGTGGGGCAGCTCTATTGATCTACAAAATAAATAATTTCTCTTTTTCCACAGCTGTCTGAAAATCTACCTAATTAAAAAAAAAGTCAGCACAGGCTTAAGCTGGTTATTGCTAATATATAATGAAATATTTAAACTTGAGTGCTTAAGACAAAAAGTGTGCTCAATTGAGCAGCTAAGCAGACAACTAAACAAATAACGTATAAACCTTTTTTAGGTTGTTGATTGACCAGCAATTTCACAGCTAAATGTTATATTTAAAAGTGCATTGGTCCAAGGCATGGCAGCTGTGTACTTCAGAAAGTCTCCTGATATCCTGTGGAAGATTTCTGTCATTGTCCTCATGGCCCAGCAGGTCAACAGAAAAATGCACAAGTGTCCTATGATAATGGCCCTTTGTCTCACTCACAAGCCTAACTTCTATATAATGCTGCATCAGCAATAATTTTTTGCTGCTCCCATGGCACCTCCTCCTTCAACCCTCTTTCCTTTGTGGGTTTGTTTTGGTTTCTCTCTTTTTTTTTTTTTTTAAATAAGTTCCCCAGTTCTGAATTTCTTCCAAGAACAGATTATTTCACCTTCTTCTAGTAACAGTGCCAGCAGGTAACTTGCTCACCCTCAGCTACTGAAATACGTATCCTGGAGTCTGGAGCTTTTCTGCATTCCAGACACAGAGCACAGCAGCTACAAATCTGAGACTTTTCCATCTTCACAGCATTGCTGTGCTTTGGGAACAGCCAAAGCTCTGACATGCCTGACTTCTACAATACTGAAAGGCTCCAGTCTCACCAGAGCTTTAGTAGGGAAGCCACAGCTGATCAAACAATTTGCAAATCTGTTGCAGAGCTTCTGAGAGCTGCAGCAGTTTTCATTGCTCATCACACAGCCTCCAAGGCAATTCTATCGATCATCCTCACTAGCACACACTTGTGCTGTGTTATGAGTGCAGTCCATGGACATTTAGGGACAAGTGGCAGTGTAAGCAGAGAATGATTTGAAGGACTTTTCAAAATATTTAATACTTTTCTATACAAGAAAGAGGAAGTATGTATTGGTCTTAGTTTATTAGTACTCAGGTTGCAAGTTGCCTCTCTGACTTCCCATTCAGCTATCTTATATGTTAAATATGCAGCTCTGGAAAAAAAAAGTAATCAAAACAGTCATAAGTTGTAGCATTCATGTGATTGATTTATACTTTTGCAAAGCCTATTTGATTGAAGTAAGACAAAATAAAGAAAATCACAATGGGGAGATAGGGAAATAATTTGTAGATCAGTTACTAATCTTGTCTTGTGCATCAGTTTGAGAAACAAGACAAAGGACAGAATGGATTTGGATATCAAGCTTACCTAAGAAACTGAGATGTTCTGTTTCAGGAGTATGTTTAATTCTTACTATATGCTTAATTACAAACTTTATTTTTTTGCATTAACACCTTTTCTTTATGTCATTAAAAACTAAACTGGAAAACAACCCAGTCATTAAAGCTTAGCTATGCACTCGGAGCAGCCCTTGAGCTTGCCTTTGTTACTTGGTGTAAACATTCAAGGCTGTTTCCCTGCTCAGTGCAGTAAAATGGCAAGAGACACAAATTAACTTGAGGGTAAACAAAACATGATGGTAAACAGAACATTACTTCATCTTTTTTGTTTCTGAAATACAATAAAAATACAAAAATCATGTATTAAGTGGCCAGACTTGGATAATTGAGTCATTGAAGAAGGTATTTGTTTTACACTCAGTTTGAAATCAATCCTTGGGAGCTGATAAAGGTAGGATCAAACAAGGTCAGTGAAGTTGCTGTCCAGGAGTCAGCAATCCCCTTTGCTTTAGCAAGGGCTGCAAGCTCAAGCACTTCACTGAAGCCAAACCAGACAGCCTGATGTCAGCATCCTAAACATCACCAAGAACCTACTGGCAGCAAGCATAGCAGGATTCTCCTTTCAGTGTTCCAAATAATTTTCAGTAAAATTAATGTTGCTAAAAGTGAGATTTTAAGCCTAGTAATCCACTGCATGATCTCTCCAAAAGGTGGTCTTACTACAAATGTCCCTTAAACATGTTAGAATATATACTGAGACGCCAAGATTTAGATCTGATTATCCAAATTAACATCTCTCAAGCTGTGAAATGTAAACCATAGGAAATACCAAAATGATTGAAGTTATGTAAATGGAACTATTCACTGAACACAGCTGTTGTCTCCATACACTTCTTTAGTTTCATTTTTATTCCTTAAAAATAGAACCAGAATAGGTGACTGAATTTTGCTTTTGGTTAATGTGTTTGTCTATTTCTCTTGTACCATTATGGGTAAACAGCCATCTACTCTTTCAAAGAAAGAATGATTACATAGGCCACTGGAGATCTGTTCTACATCAGACTTTAATCCAGACCAGAGCATTCATCTGGACAACAGACTCAGCTTCAGTGTTCCTGTTCTGAACTAAGTAAAACAGGGACTGAAGGATCTCTCACATCTGAAACAGAGCTTGTCAATCAGCTATGGAGTATATTTATTTTATAAAACATTAGTAAGCACATTGTCATTTTAGTCCCTACATTTCCAAGATATGTTTTCTTTACAAAAGGTCTGACCTTTTCTTCAAACATTAACCTCAACCTAAACTTTTAGGTCACTCCTTTAAAATTAATATTCATTATAATCACTCCTCCTGAGGAGAGACATTGTAACAATGTTATTCCACCAGAAATTAGAGCCAGAAAAAAGCTTTCAGTATAGCTAGGGAGCTTAGTTCACCACTGTAAGAGCAATTACTTCTTCAATAAATTATGCAGCATTTATTAATCAATGTATTACCTGCTCAAACAAGAAACAAAATTCTCTGCTGTGCATATTTTAGTAGATGGAATATGATACATGATGCTGCAAACAAACAGAAAGAAGAATGGGGGAGTTATGGCACTAAATTCAGGGTGAGACAGGAGAGATGTTTACCACAGTGTGAAAAATGTTCCATAAGGAATTGGTGAGTTGAAGAGAGCATCAAAGTTGTGAATATTTACAATGCATTTTTATCTTTCTAAGCCAGTCAGAGAGAAAGACTCCGACATTTTTGGAATTGCCCTGCTGTGTTCCCACATTTTAGTTTGAAAACAATTATCATTCATTTCTACAAATTTTATTAAAATGTTGCTTCTGTTAAATAGTGTCACTTTTGCTTCATAAATTCCCTTTGTCTTCACTGTACATTTGATCACTTTTTAGATGATACAGCTTATTAAGACAGTCTCTGTGGACTCAACCAACACATACTAGAAGGTATCTGAAATTTAAAATTTAGTAAACAACCAATCACTACAAAACAAGCATAAACATTCTGACCACAGTTTATGCCTTATGTATTTACTATACTGAACTAAGAGAGATTTAGATTAGATATTAGGAAAAAATTCTTCATTGTGCAGGTGGTGAGGCAGTTGGAAATTGGAAACCAGCCGCCCAGAGCAGTTGTGGATGATCCTTCCCTGAAAGTGATGGGGCTCTGAGCAACCTGGTCTAGTATAAGGTGTCCCTGCCCATGGCAGGAGCGTTGGAACTGGATGGTCTAAAGTTCCCTTCCTTTCCAACCCAAACCATTCTGTGATTCTATTTAAAACTAGCTGTTAGGTTCTGCCTCAGAGCCTTCTATTGCTGTGGTCACTTGGATCTCTACTGAATGGCACAGCATTTTGTGATGTGATCACAGCTGATTCATAACAGATTAAAATGGAACACTGTTCTCTCACTACAAAATTGTGCTGTTTACTACTGCAGGTTTTAAACATTAAAAGTAATCCAAATGTTGATTCGTTGATTTTTTTCTAATTCTCTGTTGGAAACAGTTAATTCTCTGGCAGCAGATTTTTCTGGAGAGAATAACCTCTGACAAAAAAAAAAAAAAAGTTACTGAAAATTATATAGAGTGACTGTATATATATATATATATATATATATATATATATATAAATTTAGCAATGACAACATATAATGGCATATTATTTATATGACATGGTATTTAAAAAATGTCTTTGTAGCAATATTCTAGAATACAATATAGGACACTATTCTTTTTAACTTCAAGTACTGAATTTATATCTCCAGAGTTGATTGTTTCTGAAGTTTCCACTGTAAATGTAATTCATAAGATGTTAATGAGTAATCTCATTTTTCAGTTTGTGAGGGTTTGTTACGTAGGTTTGCTACTGAATGCGAGTTGCTTAGTAATTGCACTTTTACTGCAAGACCATGCAATCAGCCAGCAGGGATAGTAGGCAACTACACAGTCAGCTAGGGCTGTATTTTGTTTCTGCTTCTGCCAATGTTCTACTTTGGATTCTCCTCCAACTCTTCCTGTTATCTCCATCATTCTTGGAGACAGTTACAAATTGCCTATTTCTTTCTGCTGTGAGTAGGAATGATTGATTTGTCAATGTCTAGTTAAAATATATTGTACAAGTCTTTATATTCAGAGGCTGATTTTTAAAAGATAATGTTAGGAATAGAGCACAGATGCAGGAACAAAGTATTCAATCTCATCTGTCTTGTAGAAAAAAACTTAGTGCAAAATTTCCTTAACTGTCCCATTTGAAACACATTAATAATTTCAGTTTAAGTTGCCTGCCCAGCCAGATACATCAAGTCCTGAGCTTGCTCTGTTGAAATAATTGTGGCAGAAAGGTACTATGTGGTTTAGCAGAGTACAAATGTTTTCCACAGAAATATTAAAATGTTAAAATGGGGCCAAATTCACTGCAGGGGTTAAAACCACCATTCTTTAGAGGCTGTGACATTGGAAAAAAATCCTGCATCAATGGAACGGAGTAAGAATTAGTTACAAAGTTGCTCTTTGTCCCTCTTCTGTTACATCTTCTATCATATCCACAGCTGCTCTTTTGTGCTAGATGATAATTCTGTATTTGGTTTTCTCAGTAAGAGAAATGGATGTGTTTAATTTCCTTCCATGGTCTCTCTCCTCTCATGTCACAAAACGATTCCTAAATTACGTATTGATTGCTGCAAAGAGTTTCTCATGGCAGAGACAGTAATAACATGTTCTTTTATTAGAGCACTTTTACAACATGAAGTAAATCATTCAAAAAAACCCTCTCCCAAGCTGGGTTTGAACTCTCAGCAACTGGCTAGCTAGAAAAAATAACACACACATAAACCTTATGGTATCAGATTTATCTTACAGAAGAAAAGGCCAGAATTTGAACTGCATGGACTTTTCTTGATGATAAAGTGTGTAGTCTGCTAGCATAGACCAAATAAAGAAGATTATTTTTTGGCTTGTCTTCAGGAATATCCTCCAGATCCTGCCTGCTGTTTCTGTGGTACAAGGCAAATATTGCAGTGGTTAAACAACCACTTAATCAGGTGCTTCACCCCAAGAAAAGGGAAAATCATTATGTCTAGCACAAAACTATTTTTAACGTAGCTTATACACAGTAAATACAAAGCAAAACGAAGAAAACACGCACATGTTCTTCACCAGTAAGGGAATTAATTTTCTTCTAGATCTATATGATGAACTGAAGGTTATTGAGGAGAAGGCAAAAATAAAATATCCATAGTTCCATTCACTAGGATAAGGCGTTAACTTAACGTCTTATTTCAGTTCACAAAATCCATAACTTACAATAATCTACAAGAGGAATGTTGTTCCATCAGTAGTTTTGGATGCTTTTGGTAAGGAACAGAGACTGTTAAGATGGAATTATCTTGAAAGTTTCTTTTCAGAATGGAGTCTCTGATTTGCAAACACAGACATTCAGTTCTTAAGAAGGACACTATTATATACTTGACAAACAAAAAATTTAATGGCAGAATGAAAATTCAACACAAGCTAAAAACCCCCAAGAGATTACTGTCTCTGCATACACTGAAAGATAAATTATTTCCATGTTTTAATAATTAGTCTGTCTCATAAGGAATGCTGATAACAGACATTAGTGTAACCAAGTTCAACACTCAAAGTTTCTAATTAAACAATGAGTCCATTCTAAACAGTGAACAAAATTATATTTTCTTCCACATAACTTGTTGGACCATGTACAAAGCCCTATATCTGACAGAATGCATTTATCCTATTATCTTTTCATGGGCTACGTTAAATAAAACAATTAAAAAGTGAACCATGACCTTTGTAAAGTATTAATGTAAGGGTTTATTCATTTTTGCTAAGCATGCTGAGGATTTCAGTGGTAGTCCATTTGTACCACTGAGAAAAATAAGCTGTGGGGAAAGAACAAACTCACCCGAGTTTCTGCTGTATTGTGTGGGGTCAAAATTTGTAAAACCAGCTCTGGGATAGGAATTGTACTGCATGTGAAGGGCGTGCTGCCTCTTGATGAACCTGGAAATGCATTTTTCCAGTAACTGGAACAATACTATGTCAAGATTTTTCTGAAATATTTTTCAGAGAACACCACTGAAAAGCTTTTTCAGCTTTCATCTGCACAAGCTAATTGTTATTAACACAGTTGCTGCCATAATATTTTTCATTTTCAGGAACAGTCAGCAGATCCAAAAAAATATTTCCAACCACATACAGAAAACTATTTCTTTCTCACATATTATACCAGAAAAACGTTTCCTTTATTATTTTATAAGGCGTGAGAAGATTTCAGTGACTATGATTGTGATGAAAGGTAATGGAAAATAATCAGCAGGTACAGAAGACTAAATCAATCTGCTTGAAGTTCTTTGCTGTGAAAGTCCTAGTTCTTTTTCTACATAATATTTCCACTAATATCACTTGTAGCTTTACACTAAGTAAGAGCCCAGGATTTTCATACATTGTTGAGATGAATGTTGCCAGACGTTATCTAAGATTTATGCAAATGTACACTCTAGGAGAAACTGGCATTCTTTCTGCATGGAAATCTCTTTTAAATTAATGCAGGTTTTGTCTTCAAAACCATGTTCCTTTTGCCAGCACACTATTGCTAAACCTTTTCAGATTAATGATCTAGAATCAAAGTAAAAATCATTCATGATCTGCTCAAACAGAATGAAATGTGTACGTGTGTGCAATAATAATCATGTAATTTATTTGTGCATAGGTTTCAGAAGATGGATTGAAAAAATTCAGTCTTGAAAGTCGCAGTATGTGGTGATAGGAATAAAGTTTTTTGCTGCTTTCTTTTACATCTGTGCTTCTCAAACTTTATAATTGCAGGTTTTTTTAAGACTCTCCCTCTACTCAGAAGACTTAAACACTGATTGAGAAACAATAACTTAATATTGCATAGAGAAAATCCAGTGGCCCTTAGAGCATTTTGCATCTCACTCATATTCAAGTTTAGATTTAGAATTAGCCTCACCTTTTCCTGTAAAAGGACAAAGATACCTGTGGATGCAATGGGACAGAGAGAGAGAAACGGCAAGCGCTTCTCACAGTGGCTTGTGAGAATTTTTAGGGAACTGTAGGGACATGATAATTTGTTAAGTACAAATAATTAGCAGGTGGTGTTTTCCTACTTCTAATTTTTCTCCTTCTCAAGGACAGTGTGTGAGGAAGATGTTTTTGTTAATTAGCCAATCAAATAGAATCTATCGTAACACTCTATAAAAACCGCGCAGTTCTTTCAAATAAAAGCTTCTTGTTCTTTTGTACAAGATTGCCTCCTGTCTATTCCTGTGTTGCTCACGGCGCAAAAGCGACAGATACTAACAATTCCCCAGCTGCACGAGGCTCCTGTTAGATATAAACTGCAAGCTAAGGCAGGCCTAGGCTTCCTTTTAAGCAGGTGTCTGTGGAGGCCAGGATGACCATCCAAGCCTTACCTGAGCCTGGGACTAAAGGACAGGTGCAGGGAGTGATATGGTGAAAATCAAACCACATTTGCAAACTGTCCACCCCAATCTACATACTGCAGGACAAAAAAACCCCAAACAAATAAATAAAAAACCCAAACAAACAAACCCTGACCCATAATATCAGCTATTTCAGCTTCACTGGGTCAAGTCCATAGTAAATTAAAGAAGGAATGAATGTTGAAATATGCCACCTTTAAAAAAAAAAAAAAAAAAAAGAAAACTCTATCTTTTGGTAGAAATCCGCCATGATTCTTATCTTACAAAGACACAGAAGTATGTTTCTAAAACATAAAGCATGCTAGAAGCTGTAGGCAATATTCTGTAGACATTGTTCAACAGAGAGAGCTCTTCTAGGTATACATAAAATTATTACAGTTGAATTACAGAGCATGGAAATTAGAAGCTAAGGGAAAGCACAGACAGCTCACACTATAAAAGTTCCTATTTATGAGACATACTTCTAAAACAACATCTTTAAGAGGAAGGTCCTTCTGCAGAAATTAACATTCAGCACAAAACCTGACATATAAGAACAGCTACTCAAAACAGGACATTTCATGTAATATGAAAAGGTGCTAATCTGTTAGCAAAAGAAGAAAAATGGAAGCAAGAAGTGTACACATATATATATCTACTTCCATGCAAAGGTTCCTTTAAAATATCAGCATCTTCTGGGCTGCACTGACCTTGCTCACACTGGCCTCCACTCCAGCAAACACTGCAGTCCTGAGACTTTATTCCCCCCTGAATTTATTCCCCTACAGGACTAAATTACTTTTGCAACTTCATCCACTGTTGGCAGAGGAAATATTCACATTTCTAATGCTGCCTGAAGCCTTAACTATGTGCTGACTATAGCCTTTGAGGCCAACTTTTCTCCCCTCATCCCCAGAAATCTAATCAGCTTTTCCCTTATTCAGTCGTATTGGAGCAAAAGAGATAAGATGGTCCTTGTCTTTGGGTTTGTTTGTTTGTTTAATCACAACAATGTGAAATGAATGTGCATTTGGGATTACATTCTATTTATCTAAATTAAATCAGGTTTTTTTCTTTTTTTGGTTTGCAAAACTCAGGGGAGTGGATCAGTAGATGAAAAAAACAAGAACAATGTTGTAGTTTTGAGTACAGCTGTTTCCTTTATATATGAGAAGTAAAAAGAAAAGAATAATTAAATTTAATTTATTCCAAATATAAATTAAGTGAAGGCCTGGCACACACTTTATTAAAGAAAATAATTTATTTTCTTAAAATAAAATGAGATTTGTTTCTTTAAATATTTCTGTCTTAAGTAACAACAAGCTAGACTCTAAAAGAACCAAAGTTAGAATCACCGTATCTCACACTCAGTTTACATAGGACCGAGTCTTTTGAAAGTACCATTATCTATTTCAATTCAACTAGATAAAATGGGCAGCTTTATTACAGTTATAGACAAAATTATTAATTTTAATAATGTCATATATAAATTTTTAAACTATATAAATATGACGGTACAAAATTGAATTTTCGAATATTTCAAGTAAAGCCAGAAACTGAGAACCTTTTCAGCAGCTAAATCTTTAGCAGACATCTTGTAGACAACTTTTTCTGTATGCCTAAATGCAGGCAACATGAAAAGGCAGCAGCAACCTGTAGTTCAACATTGTCTGAAGAAAAAATACTACAACTCTTTCCTAAAAATCATGATACACATCATGATTTCACTTTATATAAAAGCCAGCACAATTCAAGAATAATGCCCACTGTGAATATCCTCTAACTTGGTATTCTAAAGAAATTAACTGGTAGAATCTCACATATTAGCCCAGTGAGAAAGAGAATTTAAAATATTTAGGTTCATACACTCTCCAAATTCTGCAGGTTATTTTAAAAAATGTATACTGTAACTAACTTGCCTGTTTTTGTAAAAAAATGTTCAATATTCACAAACTACCCAATGGAGTACGACAGCAATACAATTCTGTGAAATTTGAAAAAATTTCTATAAAAATGGCAAATCAAATCACTTTGAGAGTAGTAACTAAAGTGTTAAAAAATGTTTATTAACAATACTTCAATCAGGAGGAAGTTTCATACCAGTAATTTTATTAATCGTTATTTAAATGCTAGAAAGGAGGTTCATCCAGGCACCCAAATGTGTCTGTTCATGAAAACCAAGGTGTTGGTGTACAAATAGGTCAAAGCAGAAAGACTGAAGATCTTGACCTTACATTTACATAATTTTTTTCATTCATGACTGAATAAGCTCAGCATTATCTCAATCACTTCAGGTAATAATTATGAATTATTATTATATTCATAGCAGGAACCATAATCTATTTAAGTATTTCATGGTGCATATACAGACAAGAAACTTCTCATGCGAAGAAAAAATTGTTATTATTTTTTAATAAATAGCAGGAAAAGAAGAAATATTAACACTAGGCAAAGTATATTTTATTATGCATTATTTTTTCCTTAAAAAGTCAGGATTATGTGTTGGGAAATTTACTTGGCTTCCTCAGACAACTTTTATTTTATTACAATTATTGGTCTAGTAAATACAACAGAAGTATAAAAAGTTAAGACTATAGGACTCGTGAAAGTCATTGCTAATAGTGGCAAAACTGTCAGCTCTCATTGTAGATTACTAAATGTTAAGATTAGCAAAATGAAGATTAAAGAAATTCTCTGGAGTTATTAATATGCCTGTAATAGTTTTCCATGAGATACCAAGGGAAATGTTTGTACTCAGAGCCAAAACTACACAGATGGAAAACCATCAATATTAAGACATATTGCCAAGTTTAGGGTATTTTTTTGAACTACCTACTCTCCAGATTCTTTATTTAAAGAAGAAAAACAATCCAAAACCAAACAAAAAGCCCCAACCAAAAAAAATAAAACAGACCAACAAAACAAAGCAAAAAACCAGACTGATTTCCCCCGAAACTCCAACACACTAGCATTAACCAGAGCACAAAAGGCAACAAAGATAATAGCACCTAAAACAAATACATCTCTCTAACATTGACATATCTGAAAAATACATTTTTTTCATCAAGGAATATAGAGTTTTTTGTTTTTACAGTCAACTATTTATGTAGATTTCTTTTATTTTCCAAGTAATGCTGAATATTTTATGCATCTTGTGAGCAAATAAAATTAAGCAGTACAATTTGGTTTCATTTCAGAACATTCAGAACTTCTTTTACTAAATAAAAATAGAGTAAAAATCAATTAAATTAATCTTCCACTATTAATCATATTAAAAGTCTTCCTACAAGTAATTGATATAAACTTATGAAAGGGTAAATCTATGACATATGCTAGCATTCTAGCATTCTAACTGCTAGAAATTTTGCACAAACTTTTCTTTCTCAAAGCAAGACAAAATTTTATTGGCATCTGATCTCAAAATTGAAATCAACAGTAAAAAAATCTTAATTTTCTGACAATTGGATTTATTATCAGATAAAATTTAATAGTGAGAAATTTCTGAATCTTTTGACAAAATGCAATTCAGTATCTATGCTTTGGCTGTACGAAATATTAACTGTTTAACAGAAGAACAAGTTTAGGGAAAAAAACCCAATGTGTATTATGAGATACATTAAGAAATAGGCCTCCTCTAAGCTCTCATTTTGCATAGAATATTTATTTTACTAATTAAAAGTCTCACTATTTACAGTTTGCTACCACAAACCAGCAAGTCTAACAACACCAACCAGTGTTCTTGTGCCAGTTACAGGCAAAAAATAATGGGCAAACTTCATTCAAACTTTAGGTGTATACCACAGCCCAAAAGAGACCTGAGACATTGAGGAAGAATCCGAATTACCTGGTCAAATCATAGAAAGAGTAAGACACTACTGGAGTTATGAAGGATATTAAAAATGCCTGGAAGAAAAGCTTTCATTTGTATAGGTTTTGAGAAGAAAGAGTGGTCTACTGAAACCTTAGCTGCCAGCAAAAGCACTTGTTTTATGCTTTGACGATACAGAAAATTACATTTGATAATACTGTCCTTTCAAAACCTTCTGTGAATAAATACAAAGGTTTAGAAAGAACAGAAATATCTGCTAGAAGATTTATGGGGAAAACTGTTCCTGAAACGTCTCATGACTACACCAGTCTGTGTGTGACAGAGTACTTCAGCTGTCACAAAGACTGAGCTAGACACGTCTATAACATGGCATCCTCACTTTAAATCTGAGCAGGAATACAGCAAAGAACAACCCAGCAATGTTTACCATGACAACATAATCCATCAACTGCAGATCCCTTGCCCAAATGTAGCTGTTGTTACCCCTGAAAACACGCCGTTGTTGCTCTTGCATTTCCAGAAGATGGATCTGCTTGAAGTAGCCATGCTAATGGGATTCTACAACTTTCGTTTCCTCCCAGTATAAAAAAAACCTGATGCTCATCAAATATCTCACACTGACAGGAATGATGGCTGGCACACTATCAGTAGCAGAGCAAACCCATGATTTTTGAAACAGAATACACAAGTCTTTGCAGCTCATACAAGAGACTTCCTTTTAAACAGAGACCTCAGTTTTGTCTAACTCATTCTCTTTAGATAGGATGCAAAGGAGGACACGTTTAACTTCAGAACCACAAGGTCCCAGGCAAAACATTGAAATGGGGAATCTGTACTCTCATAATTTTTATCTCACTTCCATATCTGATACATTTTCACTCTACCAAATAGGCACGATACACACACATTGCTCCACACCTGTGCAACAATGGGTATGCAGATAAATGCACTTGCTCCCTGCAGTGCAGCACTAACTGCTAAAAACTTGGCAAAGAGCCCCCAGCAAAGAGCTCTGTTTTACACAGTCATTTTTATGACACTTAGATAATCCAGGACAAAACTGCTGGTTTTGAAAGGGGAGTGATGGTTAGAGAAAGGATGACCCGTAATGAGAAGTGAGACTACAGCTAACCAACTTGACAGTCAGAATTTGAGGCTTGCAAAATGCTTCCATTCTGTCACCCCTGTTACAGAAGGTCAAACATGATCAGAACACATCTAGCTGCCTGCAGGCCTTTCAGGAAATGGCATAAACAGCTTCCCAGAAAACATAAGATGTGAAACATTGTCTTCCTCTCACCCAAGCTGGGGAGATTTCCCTACATCTACTATTTCTCAGGTGAATCTCTGCCTAACACTTTGGAAAGTAGCATAGGAGGATTACATTGCGGCATGTCTATCCTATAATTCTGCAAATTCACTTTGATATACTTAAGCGCTTTAAGGCATTTGGAGAACTTTTTTTTTCTTTTACCTGAAAAGGAGGAAGAAAAAAGGAACTTGGAGGCAAACAGTATCTAACTGATACTCTCTGAATTTTCCTGTAATTTCAAAAAAATAAAACCAAACTACAAGGCACAAAGTATCTTAAATTTCTGAAGAAGTCTACAGAGGAAAGTCAGAAATTACACTTAGAACACTGCAAAAACTTGATTTTTTAGTTCTTCTCTTCTCTTAGTGTCCAATGGAACCAAAATTTATAGAGCATTGCACAGGAAAAGGATCTTTTTGAGGCTTTTTGTTCTTTGGTTTTGTTTATACAACAAAGATATGAAGTTTCTCCTGGAATGGCCTTCTAAAAACTCAAGTCAGCAGCTGGAACAACTGCTTCTTCATCACAAAATCAAGTATCCAACTTCTGTGAATGATCAGTGTTAGATAAGAATTTGTGCTAATCTGGCAAGGGAAAAGTTTCAGATTCTAAGTCTTGTGACTAATCTAAGGTGACAGTTATATCAATATTTTTAAAATTGAAGCGGGGAATTAATAATTAGCATTCCACTAATACTGTGTTTTAGAAGAGAGACTGGTGATCCATTCATTCCTGGGAAAGTTCATTTCTGTATAGCTAAAAACTGAATGTTATGTTCTTGAGGCCTGTTCCTGCAGTAATGCATACAGTTATCTTTTGAATGCGGGTTTTTAGTCATATAAATGTTTTAAAAAATATTAGCCTTTTTTAAATTCCCTTTTTACAAATTCCATATATATTTATTAATATTTGCAAAGCTGAAGAGATATGAAAGAGCAGTAATGAAAAGAAAGGAAAACTATTGTTATGAAGCAAGCACAGCATATAATAAAACAGAACTTATCCAATGCATAACTTTAAAATTGGCCAGCTTTATCAGGAGAGAAATATCTCATGAAAGGCAAACAAACACCAATCTCATTTTTCCTTTTCATACATATATCTGTATTATTATAAATTTATCAAATAAAGGACAAAGAAAATTTAAAAATCAACAATTGACTGTTTATTAAAGGAATGCAGTCAAAAAAATTTCTAAAAGAATTATTTGTCAGTAGATAACAAAAGAGAAGGAGATAATTATTATTTTAATTACTGAGTTATTTCACTAGGTGCAAGATCTCAAAGCTTTCCACTTCCAGACTTCATATCCTAATAATTTGTCCCTACTAAATTTATAAAACATTGGAAGCTGAAACTTTTTTATTACCAACTATTCAAGACATAAAGCTGAATATCTTTGTGAAAAGCCTAGAATCTATCATTTTATTTTTAGTTCATACACTTTTCTCCATTTACACTGACTATTTTGAACTCTATTCCCTAGAAAGACTCCAGGTGGTTGATTTCAAACTAAGTCAATCTTCCAACATTTTCTTTACAAGAGCACCAATGTTAAATAAATAAATAAATAAATAAATAAGAGGTATTTTCTTCAAAAATGGCATATTTTAAAAACCATATTCTCATTGTTTGAGCATTCATTTAAGTTAAATATGTGTCTCATCTTGGTATTCAATTAGTCACTTGGAAAAAACCCTAACAAAACAAACCAACAAACACTGCCATGTGGGCATGTATTTGAACTATGCAGGTTTCTGCTTAATTATCTTTGTTTCAGAAGCAGTATTTATTCACTACATCTGCTAAAATGTGTTAGGTTCTATGTAAATGTAATAGCTAATCTAAAATCTAAAAATATTTTTCATTTTTCTTTTACATCCAATCTCTATGATTTCCATCCTCAAAGTGATGTCCTTAAATGTCTCTTTACACTCACACTCACTGACAAATTAGTTTGAAAAACACACAAAATAATACTAAAAATAAATATTTTAGGTTTTGTTCTAAGAGAATATTTGTCCTTTAAAGTATTTCCTGCCTGGAGCATGTGCTCAGCTTAATTCAAATAACTTTTAGTATCTAACATAGGGTAGAATGTCTTTCATTGGTTTCCACCATTTATGTACTATTTCAAATCTATTATATATGAGTAATATTAAAGTGACGTGTTCACCTCTAGCTGCTTTGAAAAATACAAGTAGGAAAACACACTCACCTTCAGGCTCCCCACAGAGTGTACACTGTGACTCTGCAAAGAAAATGAGAAAATTGTAATTTCTTTAAGATGTCATAATTATATCCAAATATAACAAAACTCAGAGAACTCAAAGTTGGCACAAAAAATGCAATTCTATTTCCAGCACGCATTTCTTAAAAGGTGCAAAATAATTTAAAAAAAAAAAAACCGATCCTTGCAGGAAGAATTTTAAAATAGAACTATATAAATGTTTAGCTACATTTATATAACTATCACCTTCAGAGACTCCACAATGCATTCATGTAGCAGGACTTTTTGCTTCCACAAGACTTTTTCTGTATTTTGATATGTACAATACTGCAGTGACAACAGTCACTCAAATAAAAAATTTAAGTCTGCTAATATTTTACTATTGGAGGTAGCAAACAGTAATAGTGACAGAGTTATATTCCTTTCTCATAAAAGACTTCCAAGTCCTCCCAGGCAAGAGAAGTCAAACAGTCATTCAAAGGTACACTTACACCCTGAAAAATACTCAAGTATAGAAATGAAGGAAACTCCATCATAACAAACATACAATCTCTAAATGTGCAGTTACTATTTTATCTACATTTATTTATTTATTTTTTATATATATATATATATATATGCAAGCACACACACACACACACACACGTGTGTATATAAATTTCTATATAAAATCAGTATAAAAAGCAGTTTAACATGCCTGGCAAATAAAAGTCCACTACAAAGGCTTGCTGAAATTCTCTCCACCTTGGATAACAAATAAAAGATTTGACTTTAGCTATGATCTTCACTCAAAGGCAAAAAATGTCAGAAAAATACAGTATGAAACACATGCACTGAGCAGTTTAACCTCTATAGTGCCACAGTGACACTGCCAGCTATTTAGAAGAACTTTCTCCACACAGATAGGAAGCTGTCTCACAGTAACCCACCTTGTAGTGGCACTTGACCCTACCTCTTCCATATATTTTAAACATGGTAATCACTGGGGTTTTACTACTGTTAGAGACTGTGGCATGCATGTGGGAAAGGCATGAGGAAAAGTAAGTCTTTCCAGACAGCTCTGCTGATGATAGGTAGATCACAACTTTTAGAACACCATAAAGTTGCCTGATAGAAAGGAATGAAATTTAAAGCAGCTCAGCACCTTGAAACATATAGCCAAAGATTGTATTGACAGACTCATTAGTGTCCCAAAGCAGAGGTGACAAACTAGAAACAGCACCCTAACAACAGGCTTGAGAAAATCTTCAGTGAAGAGCAAGAAAAGCCTGGTCACTGGTAAGCCAGGCCAGTTTCTTCCACTGCACGATGAAAAATGCACTTGCTATAACATGAAGTGAGGCAGAGGAACCAGCTCAGAAGATCTTTTTTTCCACATTTAATTCAAAGACTTTCTGAGGTTTTACTGAAATGGGCTGCCTGCCTGTGTGTAGTTTGTTATCCTCATTGACAAGAAAGAGTAATCCGAGACTTGGTTTCTGAACTTCTTACTTTTTTTGATCCTCTGTGTTCTGCTAACAACTGCTTCACCAGTTTTTTACTATCCAAAAAGTCTGCCTGATGTATTTGGCACCTTCAAACACCATCTTCCAAAGGTCCCCACTCAACAGTACAAATTACTAGCTTCCCTCTTTTTTCCTCATAAACATAAATTAGTGCCAATATTACAAGTCTGCAGCAGGCTAGATAGTCTACCTGCAAAACAAGGCTTGCAGCTATGACTAGTGCCAGAAAGTTGTCAATAGCTAGAAAGGTGTCAGCATTATCCCTGCCAGACTGCTGCTTTTTTTGGACTTTTTCAGATGTTTATTTAAGGTCCTGTACCTGTGAGCAACACAGGTGTCCCCCTATCTCAGTGTGCGTGAGAAGACTTCATGGGTTTGATTTTTTCTATTCCTTCCAGCAGCTGGGAATCATTCCAAACTGACAGCAGCACGTCTCTCTCTACACTGGTAAGAAGCAGACTTTGTGGATGTGGATAATTCACCAGTAAGTTTCTGTTTATGAATGTCTCTGCTGAATTTTGCCACTGGAGTGGGGAAACTAGATACCCTTGTTGTTGTGCTGGAGACACAGGTTGAGAGACAAATAAGAACTAACCTCTTCTAGTAGGCATGTAAACAACATGACAAGGAGGTTGTACAGAGCCCTGCTTTCCACAGAGCCTGTGTGAGAGAGACATCTTTATATTTCTCTAAATAATTCTTTCTCTATATTTCTCTAAATAATTATTTTTCTATTTTTCCCTCTGTTTAGATCTGTACATTCTATGATTGTTGTTGAGAGACTGCATGCCCTCAGTTTCTAAAACCACAACATATAAAACATACACATGGCACTCAATTATTTGTAGATTTACATTATATGGAAATACAGAAACCTGAAAATTTTGTTAAGAAGCTATGATTTGACACTTAATTTTAACTTCTTTTCTCTGTAGTGAGGTTACTGTATGTTAGTAGAAAAGATCATTCTGGAAGATGGCTCAATACTAAATACCTGTATTAATTTAATTTTTTTAAATTTTAATTTCACTTCTGGGAACAGATGACAACAATGAAGGACATGACAACAGTATACCGCTCTATCTGGTGAAATTGCAGTTTAGGCTTAGATCCATCTCACCCATAGCTGAGTGTATCAGCAAAATCTAAACTAGTCTCAAAAATTAACCAAGGAGAGGAAAGAAACAGCCACCTAATTGGCCTTAGAAACTTACATAGCATGATATCAAAATCAAGAAGTCATCTTTTTTTAAAATACTCATTCATTTTTTCTTTTTTTAATGTTATAAAAGGTCTTGGACTTCACAATAATATTCACTGCAAAAGAGGAGTGTTTATTATAGGTGTCCTCTGGAGATGAACTAGTTCAGCCTCCCACTGAGAGCAGAGAAGGGATTTTGCCAATAGAAGTTCAGCTCTGCTGGGGTTTAATAGTCAGGTCCTGAAAGTTGCCAAGGATGGAGATTCCACAACCTCAATGAGCAGCCTGCACCAGTGCTGCATCAGCCTCATTAAGCTGCATTTTCATTTCTTGGTCTGCACTTTGTGGCCATTCTTCTTTGTTGTATTACTCAGCATTGCCCAAGTGACTTTTGCTCCATCCTCTGTAGCTCTCCTTCATGTAGCTCACTGTGGATCTTCACCCCAACAGACTAAATAAGCCCATGTCTTTCAACTACTCTCAGCAGAGGGCCCTCTAGTCTCTGCTAGACTTCCTCCATTTTCTCCCTATGCCTGTGGAAGCAGGGAACCTAAACCAGTGCACACAGTATTCCATGTGCCTCGCCAGCACCAGATAGAAGTAAAAACCTTGACAATTTGCTAATCATATTCGTGCCAACATAGCCCAGCACACACTTTACATGTTTGCAATGAGAATGCCATCTACTCATGTGCAGCTCGGTATTCACGTTCATTCAGAAAAAAATAAACTCGTATATGAAGTCTTAATAAGATAAGTCCCTTGATCCAAGTCTCCCGACTATTATAGCCATGCTAATGTATGTGAAATTGTGGCCTCAGACAAGTAACTTTTCTGCACCCATGATGGATAAAATGTTTAAGTGGATGAAATACAAGCAGGGACATGACCACATTTCAGACAAAGACATTTCTTAAGCCTCTCCCTTGCACAATTCCTAAAAATTGATTAGGTCTGTACATATCTGATCCATCCAAGTATTATAGTGATACTTTCACAAGAGGTATTCTTTCTTTGTTGTATGTTGCTAATTAATTGCACTTAACAAAGATGCTCCTTCTTGCAAACACTCATACATCTGAGTAACTTTCTGTCCCAGCTCTCAATAGTAAAATGACTAATGCAGGTGAGCGTTCAGAGATTTAGGACCCAATAAATCAATATCACAAGGAAAACCTGTATTTATATTATTAATCTCACTCTGTCATTTTGAAATTGTCTTGCCAACAGAAATAATGTTCCCAGATACAAGAACTTGCTGACAAAATAGGTCGTAAGAAAGATCCTATGAAGAAACAAATTTGTCATAAAGACACAATATATTTTTTCCCTCCAAATATTATGAAACGTATTTCATTTTTGTATTTTTTCTTGCCCAATCTCAATGATAAGAACAACTAAAAATAATAAAGCCAGACATATAAATGCCAACATTATTTCTCAAAAAAAAAAAAAAAAAAGCTGAGTTCAACACACAGTTTTAAATTAGAGTGAAAATAAATGATCCTGCTAAGCACATTAACATTTAATTCTTTATATATACACTATTCTTGTATGGCTGGTGCAAGTACAATCCAATCTACTATAAAGACGTAGAGTAAAGAAAGCAATATAAGGGCCAGGTGAAATACACAAAATAGCCATTAAAAAAAAATTGCAATGCAAAACACCTATGAAGGCTATATTATGGAATAGGATTGAGACACCACATAGCAGTAATATTTTTAATTAAAGAAAATACTGGATGGTATTTAACACTACACTTTACTGTACACTATGCACTCAACAGGGGTTTTCCAAATTTTGGAGTCCAATCTGGATGATTTTGACCAGGTTTTATGGAAGTGACAATATGGTGAGAAATGATGTGCAAAGGTGAGAGGCAGTGCTGGGGATAACTTGTCACCTCAGCACTACACTCAGAAAATACATGATGTCAGCACTTCTGACTACCCTTTGAATAATACACCACATATCCTGTTCTGTATCTCCTCTTCATTTTTGTAACAGGCTTTTCTGTCTCTCTTTTCATTTTATACTTCCAGATACCCTGCACACCTCTTCCCTGCTGCCTATATAATTTTAAATTTCAGTTAGAAACATGCATGTTCTCTATTGCCTATATTTCTCTATTTGCTTTTCCTTTTTTCCCCCCACTACATCTATTTTAATTGGCCAAAAAAAGCAGATAGCACTGTACAGTTACTGAATATCACTGCCTAACATCAGAGGAAACCAGAAATTATTTTTGTTTCACAAAGAAATATGGAAATATGGTTTGCCTGACAAAAAATGTCAGTTTGCCTTTCCCCCATTCACTCAGGCAAAAAAAATTAATAATTCTTCATTTAAAAGAGGAAATTTAGCATATAATTCTTTAGATTTTTGTTCTAAAGGCAAACACAACTGTTTCATCCTTTTCATCAGCACCCTATGTCATCAGTCATCATTTTACTGATGTTAATGAAACAGAGCTGTGTGGCACTCAAAGAGAAATAGAGTAGCCATGAATTATATTGAGATTTAGTGTGGCTGAAAAGCAAATCATAATTTAAGACTCTAATGTGAAAACAATAATTTGAAGGAGTTTAATCCAATATTTGCATCTAAACATGGCTATAATAGCACCAATAAAAGCTCAAAGTATTATGAACTATGTTTTCTGTTCTCTTTCCTCATGTGTATTTTTTCTCCTACACCTTTTGCTTTATCAATTTTAGCTCTTTCCTCCTGTTAGTATCTCATCATTACACAGTATTATCTGCTGAAACATCAACGGGACAGACCTGTAGGATAAACTGCAGGATTTTGTCATGTCTGCCAAGATTATCCGTTCACAATATCCTCTTTGTTCCACACTGATGCTAGAGCAAATCCCTCAGAGATGTCCTGCTCCGTGTTCAGTCACCCATTTAGGTAAGGTATTGAGAGACATCTACAAAAACTGACTAGCTTTTTCTTCTACAAAGCCCATTTTACCTATAGATTTTTTTCTAAAATATGCTCTAAAGCCTCCAATGACAGGGAATAAAACCCTCCATATGCAAAAGGAGAATAAAATGTTTAATGCACTCGGGGAAAAAATAATAATATCTAATTGATACTCATTTCCTTAAGTTTGGGGTTTTTTTCCTCAATTCTAATTCCTCAGTTTATTTTTCTCAGTCATGGTGTGTAACACTCATCTTTGCTGTTCTCCAACTTAGCTATGAAGTTATAGTTTAGTCATAGAGTTATAAGAGCCCCACTCTGAATACACTTCATGACCAAAACCTTTCGACTGCCTGGTACAGCAAAATATTTACCCTCTGAAAATCTCTTATATTTCTAAGAATGTTATTGGCCTTATTTAAGCACTATTTTCTTGACTTAAATAACATGTCACTCATTCTTTTGGACAGAAATTTGACTAGAGGTACCTAGATCAGTTACCATCATAAGAATGAAATTAATTCAAAGATACTTTGTTGATGCACTTTTGCAGTACAAACCCTATTAAGGTAATCCATGTAAACCAAATCCACAAAACATTCAAGGTACTTTTTGTGACTTCTTGTTTGAAACTGTGAAGTCGTAAAAATAATCAAAATGACACTACATCAAAGCACTGTACTTCTTTTAGTATTATGAGTGCTGACAAATGGCACAATAGGAAGAGAAAGCAAGTATTCTTGCTCTTAAACATTGTTGTGGCCCATTTCTGTGAACAGTCATAAAGGAAATGAAAAACAAATTAAAGAGTTATTTAACTTAATAACTTAATAAGATTAATAATTTAATAAAATAATAAAAAGAAAATCACATTGTGTATCTATTGGTAAACATATCTGTCCATCTTGAAACGTGTTTTGTTTTTCTGCAGTTCTTTTTTTACTCAGAAAAATAAGTCACTTCATCATGCAGGACATGCTGAAAAATATATCACAACAGTTGTTTAGAGTTGTTATGGATATAGCAAATAAATGTACTTAGTTCCTTTGAAACTATTTTTACAAGTACTCCTTGCTGAGCCTAAGAGCCTACTTTCCTGCCTTCCTCTCACTGCTGATCATTGTATGACCATTCTCAAGATGAGATTCCCCTGCATTTGCAATTTCAGCTTTCTTGAATACTTACTTTCAACTGTATTTATAGCTAAAGCCCTTTTACTGCCTAGGTCTGGGCCTTGAGGTTAGAAAAAAATAGCTACTAAAGTTTTGGAGAATAGGAAAAATACAATAGGAAATAACTCAGCTGCCAGTGAGAGCCTAGCAGCTGGGCTGTACTGGGAAGGTCAGAGCAAGGCAATGAGTAGTCCTGAGAAGTGAAGATACTGAAAGAACTTTAAATATAAACAGAATACAGAATAGCCATTATTAAAATAGAGTGAGCCTAAAGCTGAAGAAAATCAACCAGCCTGGAAGCAAACTTTGTATATTTTTGAGCAAATGAACTGACATCCAACCAAATGCATAAAACAGCCACTAAGAGACCATTATTTTCCCCAGATAAAAATATAAGGTTCATGCTCAAAGCAATGCCAGAACCTATTCACAGTATTTGCACATCAGATCCTTCTCCATATGGAGTTTACACATTACATTTACACATGCATCAACCAAGCCAAAAGAGATCAGAAAATCAGATATTTTCACAGGAAAACAAAAATAACTGAAGCAATAAAGAGCAAAATATTGGCCACACAAGAAATAAAAAAGGAGATAATGTTTCTCTTGGCGATCTGGACACAAATGCTTTCTCTTCCGAGGGGCAGCCATAAACAAAGTAATAAAAAGGATGTGCTCTAGCACACTTCTGATACACATTTCAAATGCACGGTAACTAAGGGAGGAGTCTAACTATCTGAGTATCCCAAACAAGTCCAAAAAAGACCAGGTGATAGACTTATAAAGTGAAAATCCATTTGTATTTCTTCCCATTTTTCCTCATTTTCTAGTGATGTTGAAGGTTAAAGTGAGTCATATTCCTCACAGACAAGGTTAAGAAACTTGCCACCCCCTTATCACACTGTAGTATGATTTTGAGAAATACCATGGAGGGCAAGGGTGATGATCCAAAATTGTAGGAGTGATGACCCATGAGAGTGCTGTGAAATACAAAACTGAAGACAGTCTGAACCTTGCTTGCTCCAAAAGCCCTCTGGAGCCAATGCAAGTCTCATTGGAGTTCAATTCAGGGTCAATAGTACACTAGTGCAAAACTACCCAGGCTATATATCATCATTCCTCTATTTTCTGTCTCTTTTTTCTCTCAATCTTATTTCCTTTTGCTCATTTTAAGAGATTTCACCAATACTCTCAGAGCCTCATAAGAACAAATAGAAATGTTACAAACCCAAGCTGTGTGTGATATAACAAAGAACCAAATAGGGAGATGGCAAAAAAAAAATAGGATGGGACTGCACAGGTACAGAGTATATCACACAATCTGATACTCTGGTTCTCTGAAGGTTAAATTGATTTTTTCACTCCTTTATTTACTCTCATATAGGAATCAGATTTTGAAAACATCTAAATGGAGTGGGGATTTGACTTTAAAAACAAATTTGAGAGGTACCTTGAAATACAAAGAGTCTACAAAAATATGTAACAATTATAAGGGGATGTATCCATATCTGGGCAAGACTTGGATGATGTCCTTCATATAAGACAGTAATGTATACCAACTCAGAACAGTAGGGATTGGAAGAGATGTTCTGAGGTTGTTAGAGTTTATCCCTCAAAGCAGAATACTGCCAAAGTAACCTCACTTTTTTCAAGGCATTGCCTGCTCAAGTTTTTGAAAATCCACCAGGAAGGAGAATTGACAGTCGCCCTGGGCAACTGTTCCACTGTTTGACCACTCTCACGATGATGAGTTTATACCTCAAATCTAATTGAAATTTCCCTTGCTGCAACATCTATCTGTTCCCTCCTGTCCTTACACTGTGCATGTCCATTAACAGTCTGGCTCCATCTGGCTGTAATGACCCATTAAGCAGCTGAGGACAGCTATTAGCTCTGTTCTTCTCTTGGCTTCCTCGGCCTCAGGCTGAACAAATTCAGGTCTCTTCAGTGTCTCCTTGTGCATCATATACTTCAGTGCCCTGCTCATCTTGGTGGCCATCCTCTGGATACGGTCCAACTTGTCTGTGTTTCTTATAATGGGGTGGGGGTGGGTAAGGGCTAGAGCTGGGCCCTGCTCCAATTGCAGCATCTGAAGTGCCAAAAAGAGGAGAACAATAACTCAATTTAACATGCTAGCTCTACTGATGCTGTCCAGTGTGCAGTCAGCCTTCATTGCTGCAGATACACTTCTGAGGTCCTTATAAAAGTCCTACATTTCTAGGTCCTAATTCAAACTCAAAAGGACTGTGATATGCAACATTAAATCTTTGACCTGATCCAGTCCCAAATATGCAGTGGCCTCATATGCTAAATGACTACTTGAGGATGTTTACAGAATTTTGCCAGGCAGTGGCAACAGCTAGAGACCATAGCTCAAGGTCTGATCAGTTGTGTAAGAGTTTTCCACTGTCCTGAGAAATAATCTGCTATGGGTTCCTTCTTAAACACAGGCTGAGGGGAACTAAGTTTACAAGAGCTCCGAGTTGAAACTGTTAGGATGTCTGCATTGAACAATCTTTGAGATCTGATGGTATTTCTAAACATATCTGCATATCTCAGAAGGAGAGCTTCAATACAGTCTCTACTCTCTATCAGAAACACTGTCTTCTGGAGACAAATACAGAAGAAGCACAAATTTAGTGTGAGGCACTAAAACTGATTTTAAGAATTTAAACCAAAATCTGTTTAAGCTATGCAGCATTTGCTGCCAAAGAAATAAGTGTTAATAAAGCTAATCTGGAAAAATTTGAAAGTGGACTTATAGAAAATATCCTTGCTTTTCCATCTTAAACCTTCTCAGGGGGGAAAAAAAAGTCTATTGTGATGATGATTTAAAACACTTTCATCTCACTGAAGACATAAATGTGATCTTTATCTTAACCATTACAAAGGCAGAAAGAGCTCACTGAAGGACTCAGACCTAAGCTCAAAATATGAGTTCTTAATTTTAGCTTTTACAATAGAAATTAAAGACTTATTTGGAGTTATAGAAACTTTCCAGTGAGTTAAACAAAAAAAAAAAAAAGTTTGCTGTTTTCTGTAAATAGCATCAACTTCAAGTTTCCAACTTTTCTCTGGTGAAGTATTCACCCACACTTGTATGAAGCCCCTATGCTGGAACAAAGTGTAAAACTGAGCACATCTGGAAACTTTTTATGCATGGATTTCTATAGTGAACATTCCTCATGAACATTCATAAACAAAACCAACCCAAAATTCCAGTTACAACTAAAGGAACATTAATAGATAAATCCTTTGACAAAAAATGTAGAATTGCAATAAAGAAATAGGATTTGAAGATGCAAAATATACTTTAAGCTAAATATTCCACTGAGACATGGAATTCAATGGCTGAAATATCTGATCTTTTCGTAGAAACCCTAATTAATTCAACTTTAAATAGCCAAAAGCAAAGTTGTAACAGCAGATTTAAAAACCACTATATCTTTTCAACTGTATGAGCCCCTTGCTTTCTTCAGTGCATCATGTACACAGCAAGTGGCACCTCTTTCAGCCAGCATTACCTTTTAGATTACTGCAGCAAGCTAGAATTCACTGCCAGTGATTTGACCTTCACTTCCTTTATGCCTTTGCAATGGTCTGGTGATTGCTTTAATAGCTAGCTACGAGGAAGTCCAAATCTGCAGTATTAGGAGTCTATGTACAGAGCACAACCACTGAAAGGTCAAAATACAGATTGCTAACATGCTCTATGCCATTGCTGTAACTGCTAAGTATCACAGATCTCTACACGTCATACAGAAACTTCAGAGAACCTGAAATGTAAACACACAAAACTGATATGGGATGCATTTGTCTGATTTTAAAACAGCACCAAAATTAGAATCTCAGCACCAGCCATGCAAGTATTTTAGAAATTATTATTGATATATTGAAACCATCATAAAACTCTCATAATTAAATTAATATATAATATACTCAGCTAATTAAGTACAAATCACTGGCATTGTCATCACTAGAGCAAACTTCCACTGACCAATCTAGCCTAAGGACAGGACACTACTAATAGTCCCATCTGAATGTTACTGCCTTTTGGAAAATAAACATTTTGTTGTGTTAAACGTAAAATGGAGTTGCATAATTGCTCTGCACTTTTGAGAGAGAAACAAAAGCAGAAGACCAGAAAATACACTAGTCCAAATTAAATGCCCAAAATTTCTTAGATAAGTTACCTGAATTTAAAGCCATACCAGTTTCTGCCTACTCTTCAGAATCACCTTTCTTTCCTTTCCAGATGCATTAAATAAAATATCTACTGAAACTGCCTCTTTCAGTTTTTGGGTAATGATAGCCACTGTTCTCTACTTTCTAACAAGATACTGGAAGAAAGTTTGCATTCACAAATGAAAAATCAGTGATGGAGAATTTTCTCTTTATGATTCAGTGGTCAAAATCATGCAAATAAACTGCCACCACCCTTGATCTGCTTTTAGAATATTTGAAGGCACAAAAAAATGTTTCAATCATGAGAAATTGGTTGTTAATGCAGGCTTTTCTTCCAGATAAACATTCTAAACACTGCTGACTAACCCCTAAACAGTCTCATAGGTGATGTTATCTGCAGGACTGGCCATGAATTTAGAAATTATAAACACACACGTGTGATTGCCAAAATTTGATGGCCTCCATCAAACTATTTGCAAGATGTAACTAAGGGAAAAATTCCTGAAAATTTAAAACAAAGGATATAATTTTTAACAAGAATATAATATTGAATTACTGGCTCGAGACAAGTAAGGAAAAAGTTATAATCAATCTTTCATAGTCAAACTATAAATAATACAAAAGTTATTCATAAATACATGTCACAAATTAGTAGTTTATAATGCTAAAGAATTTAGCATTACAAATTCTCTTAATCGCAGAAACACCCCTGAATTCCTAATCAACAGAAAGCAGATATACACACATGTGAAATTAGTTGTCATTCAGATTTAATACTTAATCCTTAAAAAAACGCAAGAATGATTTATCATAGCAATTTTTCAGGGCAATTTATCTGAGTTTTCTTATTTAAAACATTTTAGTTATTGGCTGATATAATTAGACAATTGCTGTTTGACTTCAAGAACTATTGTACCTCAGGTGTGGGAAAGCAGTAAACATAATATTAGCTAAGATGGAGTTTAAACATAAACAAGTTTCCCGATATATATAATTTTCCATTCATATTTAGGCCCTTTAAAAAACTATACAGACTTCATGTACTAATTGTATGATGTACTAGTGATGTATGGTGACTAATGACATAATTCTATCTATTAGACTTACAAATACTTTGTCTTACTTGAAGTTTTACAATATAAATTGTTTAGCCTAGCTTTATTATTTCCATAATAATCCAGCAAAATTTTGTCTAATATCTAAACTACACAAAGAAATTGAAATGCTTTGAGAATATTCATAAAAGTTTTCAACACACATTTTTAATTTTTTCATGTTCTGAAGGCATACATTAATTTCTCTAGGATTGTAAATTTATTTCCATCTTGTTCCATAGGATTAAAATAATTAATCAAATTATTTTTCACAGCAATAAAATAAATTTCTGGATGGGAAATTACATGCTTTCAAATAATTAATTATATGTGATGCAAAACCTATGAAAGCAAACACCTAAATATTTACACCGATTTCAGCAGAACAAAGTAATCATTTATACATTTTTCTAAAATGTGCCTGCTTTGAAATTGGCCCAGATTAAGAGATCCTTAAATACTCTTACAGTAAAGGAAATTAAAGAATATCTATTCCCTCCTCCTCTTTACCCAGTTTTCTGACATTTAAAAGGAATTTCTCTCTCTCTCTCTCTCCCCCTCTATGATTTTTTGATTATCTAATGCAATAAATAAAATTGTAAAAGGCTAATATTTATGGGCAAAATTTAAATTCTATTTAAAATGGGAGAAGACATAATCTCCTTGAAACAAAGCCTCAGGTAAATGCCCAGCTAGCATCACCTCAAGTTGCAGGCACTGAATGCAATGCTTACAGTTCCCATTCAACTGATATTTCTTTTAGAAATACCTTTTAAGCAGAAGAATGGAGATCAATAGCATTTTACTATAAAAAAAAAAAAAAAAGAGGAATATATAACCATTGGTAGCTCTGAGGAAACTCGGATGGTTTTAAAACTGTCCTTTGGCTTGCTCATCCAGCTAACTAAAAGCCCAAATTCTGCTTTTAAAAAGACCTTTGAAAAGAATACTAGTATTGTGAATGCACAAGATCAAACGTTGCAATAAACCTGTACTCTGTGGCTTCACGTCCTTGCCACAATATTTTAGTGACACTGCTCAAATATAAGGGCTTACAGGGGTTCTGTTTATATGAAACATTTTAATCCACAGTGGAAATAAACAGTTCTGCATAGTTGGCATGGTAGACCTCCTTACTGTAATAGCTTAATAATTAAAAAATCTAATTCAGCTCATTTGGAAATAAGACTCTATCATAAAAGAAAAATAACATTTTCCTATACAGACTCTAGGACAAGATACATAAATATACACACAGGAAAAAAAGGCAGGAATGGTCTTTATGAGAAAGGACTTGGTAATAGGAATCTAGAACGGAAGAGAGCAACTCACAAAATACCAAACTTTTCACCAAATAAGTGTATTTGATTTGTATGGCCAGATTTTGCATAGCAGGGGAGCTACAGTGGTGGCTTCTGGGAGCAGCTGCCAGAAGCTTCCTCCATGTCCAGGAAAATCAATGCCAGACAGCTCCAGGATGGATGTGCTGGGCCGGTTGGAAATGGTAACATCTATGGGATAACATAGTTGAGAAGAAGGAATAAAAGAAAAGTGATTGTGCAGGTGTAATTGTGACCAGACAAGAGCTGGGTAAGAACATGCAGGAGGAACAGGCCTGCAGACAGCAGGGTCAGTGCAGAAGGAGGGAAGGGAGGTGCTCCAGGCACAGCTGCCCATGGTGAGGCAGCTGTGCCCCTGCAGCCCTTGGAGGAGACCCACACTGGAGCAGGAGGATACCTGAGAAGAGCCTGTGACGCTCTGGGAGGCCCATGGAGAGAAGAATCCACCCTAGACTGTCCTTGAAGAACTGTGCCCTGTGTAAGAGTGACCAACACTGCAGCAGTTTGAGGGGGACTCTTGCCCATGGGAGGGACTCATGTTGGAGTTCATAAAAAACGATCTCTTGTGGGACGTATCCCAAACTGGAGCAGGGGAAGGACTCCATTCCTGGAGCAGTGACAAACAGCCTGTGATGAACTGACCATAACTCCACTCCCTTTCACCCTGCACTTCTGCGGGAGAAGGTACAGCTGGGAAAGGGGGGGAGGGAGGTGTTTTAAGGCTTTTACTTCATTATCTCACTCTGATTTTTTTAGCAATAAATGTAATTAATATCTCTAATTCTAGCCTGTTTAGCCCAGGACAGTGTTTGGTGAGTGATCTCCATGTCCTTATCTCAATTCCTGAACTGTTTGTTATATTTTCTCTCCCTCATCCAGCTGCAGAGGGAAGTGACAGACAGGCTTTGGTGGGTGCCCGACATCCAGCCAGGGTCAACCCAATACAGTGATGCAAAAAGTATCAGCAGGTAACAGCATCACAGAATTCAAGTGCAAGGCTTAAAAAGTACCTACACCAAAATGGCACACAGAAACACTGAGAAGCTGAAAAAAATCAGTAGATACAGAGAAGGAAGAAAATATACATATGAGAACTTAAGATGTTAGTTTGAGTTTTGTTTTTTTTTTAATTCTGTAAGCATTGATATTGCCAAACATCTGCAAATGTTCACATATGCACAGCAACAAATAAATATTCAGTTTGTGTTTATTGAAACATTGAAGCTCATGGGAAGTGCCACTAACTTCATGTGAATTCCCTGGAGAGGGTACTTGCCGAGTATAGCTGAATGAAATACTCATTCACAGTGGGAGCTTGGCCCAAGCGTGGGAAATGCAGCATCAATACTGCACATGAAAATGAAGAGAAGTGGGACTCAGATGTTTAAATTTTGAAAGATGGGGAACTTTAGACGCTAGGAAGCGATAGATCGGGATCTTGGTATGCATCAGCATGGCTCAGCCAAAATCAAAGGAATCTCAGGTTTTTTGCTAATTATTTGGCCCAAGATCTTTCAATCTGTGGGTAATGACACAACTGGAGATAGAACCAGTAATTAGGAGAATGCAATTGGATTCAAAAGGTTTTCCATTATTTTTTGACTGGATGAGCAGATGGCAAATGCAGCTTAACACAGAAAAAAAATGTGAGATAATTAGCAGGGAAACCAAACACCAAGTTAGAGAATATATACTAAATGGAAATTTCATCTAGGAAGCTAATCAAGAGAGGAATTTGGGGGTTATTATGAAAAATAATTAAAACCATCAAATCATTTCACAGCTGCTGGAAAAGAAGGCAAAGATGATAGCAGGTTGCATTAATAAATAGATATACCACAAAGTAAAGTGGTATTATTAGTGCTCCAGGCATTTATTAAAAACCATCTAGAATATTGCATCTGGCTCTGGCAGGCATGGGAGCGTGCAGCAAGGCAGTGCATTACTGAAAAAAATTGGTGTCCTAGTGGTACTCCTACAAGCACCAGACTCCCAGTGCTGTTGAGTGAGCCTTTCCCTGTCTCATTCATGATTTGAGAAATTTCACCCAAATCTAGGTAGGATATTTTTTGTTGCTCTTACAACACTGTTACAGGAGCCTCAGTCTTGGAGGATTAAAACCATCCTACCAAATTGGAACTGACCAGTTCATCCATGGCCAGTTTATCCTTCTGCTGGCAATATAATTTAGACTATAACACTTATCTTTATTCCTGCTGTTTACCTTGAAATATTTATTGAGAGCAATCATACCCTTTCTTGGCCTTCCCCTTGGTGTGTAAAACTTGTCAACCCATAATATTTTTACTTGTAAAGTATGCATTCCTCTTTCTTGATCACCACACAAGCCCCTATCATCTCAATTGCTCACTTCTATTCCAGTCCAAACTTCTCTGTGAACTGGTCTCTGTGCTTGCATAAATCACTTCCAACATTGACGTCTATGTTAGCAAGTGCCATGGTTTGACACCGGCCCACTGCCAGGCACCCAGGGAAGTCACTTGCTCACCCTCCCCCTGCCACAGCTGGGCAGAGGGGAGAAAAATTAACAAAGGTTTCATAAGTTGAGGTAAGGACCAGGAGAAAACACTCCAAGGGCAAAACCGGCTCAGCTTAGAGATACAAAGTGAATTTATTACTAACATAGTCAGAGGACGATAATGAGGAGTAAAATTAACCCTTCAAAAACACATTTTTCCCCCAAAACCCTCCCTCCTTCCCACCAACAGCACAGGGAGAAAAGGCGTGGGGGTTTGGTAAGTTTGTCCCCCAAGATTTTCTTACACTGCTCAGGGAGGGGAGTCCTTCTCCTGCTGCACTGTGGGGTCCCTTCCTATGGGAGACAGCTCTCTGTGAACTTCTCCAGTGTGGGTCCACTCCCACAAGCACACAGCCCCCCCAAAACTGCTGCAGCATGGGTCACTCTTCCATGGATTGCAGTCCCCCAAGGACAGGCTGCTCCAGCCTGGAACCCTGGAACCAAGGGCCCTCTCCCACCACTGGGTTTCCCACTGGATCATAGCCTCCTCCAGGCATCCTCTCCAGCATGGGCACCTCCCCACAGGCTGAGGATGGATCTCTGCATTCCCTGTGGCTCCCCACGGGCTGCAGGAACACAGCTCTTAACCATGGTCATCACCACAGCCTGCAGATGAATCTCAGCTGCGGCACCTGGAGCACCTCCCCTTCCTTCTCCACTGACCTTGGTGTCTCCATGTTGTTTCCCCTCACATGCTCTCACCTCCTCCTCCTCTTCTCTGGCTAGGAGGAAATTTGTGCCCACATTGTTCTGATTTTCTTCTTAACTATGTCATCACAGAGGCATTACCAACTTCTTTAATTACCAACTTTGGCCAGCAGCATGTCCATCTTCAGAGCCATCAGGGATTGGCTCTGCTGGACATGGTGGAAGTTTCTCACAGAAGCCACATCTGTGGCCCTCCTGCTACCAAAAACCAGGGCAAGCAAAACCAACACAGCAAGCAAGGAGCCCAGGGGAAGGGACGTGCTTAGCTGTCAGAGTAACCAACAGCAAGTTGGTCCAAGAGACTTTTGGGAATAATTCCAGAAGGTAAGGGCAATCCATTAGCTCAGACCATGTAAATCAAAGTACCTGGACCTAGCTGAGAAAATAGGTAGATGCATATGAGGCACTGAATTTAGGTGACTCTCTCCACAGGAGAAGTGGAGGTTGTAAGGGCTGGGACCAGAGGACTGGGAAGAGGTATTCTGGGGTAGAAACTAGGCCCAAAGCTGGGGGCAAGGCTTGGAGGAAGTATGGTCACTATGGGAGAGAAGATATTTGATGATGGGTCATGGGTAGGGGAAGACACTGGAGTCATCACTGAGGGGTGTATTGTAGGTATCTCCAGAGGGTCCGGAAGGAAATTTTCTGGAGAAAATGAAATACTGGAAAGGCTCTTAGGTCAATGTCAGTGCCAGTAATTTGGACTCCATTTGTACACCAGGATTCACACAGGTAAGCTGCTCCCTTCCTGCCACTTGATTCTCCTTTTAAATTTTGCTTTGATAAGGAAATTACATATATTTGAATTTCTATTCCTTTGTCAGTTCTCTTACTCTTTTATGCACTATTCTCACCACCTTTGCACACTCTTCTGCATTTCACCAGGGAGCTTGGCACCTAGAAGACAAGTTGCTAAGATATTTGAGACTATTGGCATCTGGAAAGAGGAAACAGAAACCCAACATAAGACCCCCACTGGAAAGGCAGACGTACAAGCTCAGCAACAATCAGATTTGTTCATCTCTCAATCAACACACGTATTATGTTGAAATCAGCTCTTATACAAGCTGCTCCTTCCCCAGCAGCTGGGATTTAGGGAACATGGGAGAGAGCCAAGCATACTGTGAATAGGAAAGCCTAGCAGATGTTATCAAGGAAGTAAAGATATTACTTGGGGTGGGAGGAAGCTTATTTATAAGGAACAAGAGGACAGGACCAGGCTCCTGCAACACAGGAACATAGGTCATGTTCTGTAAGATAGTTTCTTTAGTTCCAACATTAATCAAATGACTTGGTTGCTTTCCAAATACAGTGTGCCATTGAAATGTTCACTAATTTTCAACTAATAAATTACAAATCATTAAAGCCAATATTTTAAGAAAAAATATTATAATGGCTGATTTATATGAGGTATTAATTACAGTTTGATCAAAGAATAGAACACATAAATGTTTTCTTTGATTGTGTCCCTTAAGTCTGCAGAGAATTAGTGATCTCAAACTACTTATTAACCAGTATTGAAAAAGCACAGTAAATTTTTCAACTGAACAGAGAATCTCTAAAATACTGTTCTTAGAACATTTCCCTAAAGCTTGAGTGTCCTTTGGAGTACTTTCAACCCATAGCTACAAGAAAGAATAAGACTTTTACTGTAAATTTTTGTATGCAAACTATTTATTTCTTGTTCTTTTAAATGCTTCCTCTTTTCTACCTGGTAGGCGGGAAACATGCAGTTTTATCTTCCTATAACAATATAACCATAAATTTAACTGTACTGAGTAAAGTGGTACTTTGCTGCTGTTATTGTCAGTCATCTGATTAGTACTTCACTGGAGCAATGGGAACAAAATTGCCTCTGACATAGATTTCATCCCCAGGATTGCTTCTGGATTCATATACTCACATAGAATCATACTGCCATTTATCTTTGAGAAAAAATAGCATTTTTACTGCACTGAAATTAATTACTGAAATTAAGACTACTTTTAAAGAAACTTTTTAATTCACTGATATGCTATATACTTAGTGTCACTTGTAAATCGGGTTAGTTAACACAAATAACTTTTAACCAGTGGTAGTTCATAGTTCCTGAGAAAACATAATCCAGCCATTTAGGCCAGTAAATTGGCTTAATTTAGGGCCCATAAGGAATTGGCTGGATGGTTATACTCAAGGAGCTATAGCCAATGTCTTGATGTTCAAGTGCAAACCAGTGATAAGTGATATTCTTCAGGAGTTGACATTGGGATTGGTGACATTTAACATCTTTCTTGGGATGTGGGCAGTGAAATTGAGTGCACCCTAGCAAATCTGGACCCTGAGATTATCTCAGTTTATTAGAGCATGGGTGTAACACCAAGGTCGCAGTTTGATCCCTGTGTGAACCATTCACTTAAGAGTTGAATTCAGTGATCCTTGTGGGTCCCTTCCAACTTGGAATATTCTGTGAAATCTGTGAAATTTGTGGGTGACACTAAACACATGGGGTATGGTGCAATTGACACACTGGGGGGAAGGAATTTCATCCAGAGGGACCTTCACAGAAATCAACTTTTAGCAAAAGTGTCTGTGACAGGCATAATGAAATCTTTACATATTATTAAAGCAAATGCATGTTTTTTACCACCCAACAGGAAGGTTCCTAAATATTAGTGATAATTGCATTACTGTTTCTGTTAAAAGCTTGTTCTGTTAACTTTTCAAATAATTTTCTCAGGGAGAAAATGAGAAACAGGAAATGGACTTTACACTTTAATAAAAAAAATAAACTGCAAAAGGCTGCTGCTACCTGTTATGTCTCCCCCTTTGGCCTTTAGTCTGGATAATCAGTGCTGGCTATTTTTCTGCTAGTCATTCTAAGCTGTTACTCTTTCCCTCAGCACAGCATCCAGCCAGGCTGGGTTAATATAAAAGGTTCACATTAAAAAGTGGCTGCATTTTCCTTTCCCTCAGAAGCTGGAGAAAAGAGCACTGTGTGTAAAGAATTAGATACGGTTTACAAAACTCTGGTGCATTTGAAATCTAATCATAAAACAATGACTTGTGCTCAAAGGTTCATGTAAGTGCTTCCACTGTTTTGTCTCCAGTGGGTACCATCAAGAGTTTTTATTTTTTTATGTTGACAGTTTACTGTTCAACAAGTAGTTAGAGAAAGGACTGTCATTTTTCTGAACATGAACAAGTAGCCATTGGGGGATGCAAATGTTATGTTCATGTACTTAGGGGTCAGAATGCCAGAACATACAGTTTCATAGAGGACTAAACATACAGTTTCATAGAGGACAAAAAAGAATAGAATCCTTCAGTGATATACTTCATTGAATTATATCACTGTATACTTCATTGAAAACCTGTATATAAGCTAGGTAGGGTGTGACAACATCTAAAGGGGAATATCAGAAAGCAAAATTCCTCCCTTAGCCTCCTGTTATCCGTTATGGCAATTCATTTATAAGTTTATAGACTGAATAAGGTCAAAACCACAGTCAAGGCATAAGAAACAAATGTTCTTCTAACCCATAACTTTGCCCAGAGAAACAAAGTAATAATGATTAATAATTATATTAATGATCATTATTAAAGATGCATAAGGGCTTCTTACTGCTTGAATACAAGCTAGGTCTCACTCTACACACCTTGCCTCTGTCTTTAGTGCTATGTTTGCTTTTCTGAAGGGGCATGAAGAAAGCTGATCTATGGTTGGGAGGACAAGTTCCAAAAAAAAAATAGCTTCACAATCCTATTTGCTGAAAAATCACACTCTCCTACAAGAGTAATCTTACCCAATTTTTTTTTTTTTAATCCATGATTATAAAAGTTAAAAACATACTGGTACAAATAATCTGAATCTATTTTAATATATTAGATTTCAGTAGCTGAGGAACAAAGAAGGCTTTTATAAAACAGGAATCATGGTACTCAAGTTTTGTTAAAATGTCATAGGGAATGGTCATTAAAATATATTACACTTTCTAGGAAAATTAATAGGTGCTGTTGTGTAAGTTTCATAACCCTTACCTTTGATTCCCACTAGTTACAAGAGTAATACTGGGCAAAACACCTATCCATGCAAAATATTTGAACTGTATTACAACTTACTCACTTTACCCTCATCTGAAGTATTCATGTAATGATCTTTAATTCACTGTTCATGCTATCTACAGTAAGAAGGTAGTTATTGAAATACTTAGAGATGACAGCATAGGCAAGGCAAATTTCCACTTTCCAGTGTTTGCACTGTGCACACAAAATAATGCAATCATAGAATCACTCACGTTGGAAAACATGTCTCAGATTATTGAGTCCAACCATTAACCCAGCAGCACACAATCTGTCTCTCGTTCTAAGGTTCAAGGCTGTTTGCCCAAACACACATGCTGGTAATTGAGTTTGGTGCTTCCATACAGAAATTATTCTGAGATACGCTTGCCTCCCATCACAGAATACTAGAATCATTTAGGTTGAAAATTACCTTTAAAATCATGGATTTCAACAGTTAAAGTAGCACTGCTAAGTCCCTAGCCATTTCCCTAAGTACTGCATATACACCTTCTAAATACCTGCAGGAATGGTGACTCCACCACTTCCCTGGGAAGCCTCTTCCAATACTTGAAGACCATTTAGGTACAAAATTTTTTTCTAATATCCAATCTAAACCTCCCCTGGTGCAACTTGAGGCCATTTCCTCTTGTCCTATTGCTTGTCACTTGGAAGAAGAAACTGACCCCCACCTTACTCCAATACTCCAATCTCCTTTCAGGTAGTTGTAGAGAGCAGTAATGTTCTCCCTGAGCCTCGTTATTTCCAGGCTAAGCAATCCCAGATCCCATCAGATTTGTGCTGCAGACCCTTCAATAGCTCCACTGCCCTTCTCTGGATTTGCTCCAGCACCTCAGTGTCTTTCTTGTAGTGAGGGGCTCAAAACTGAACAGAGGATTCCAGGTGCAGCCTCATCAGTGCTGAGTACAGGGGGAGTTTCCAGGCAGCAACCTACAGAACGAGAGGACACAGCCTTAAGCTGCAACAGGGGAAATATAGGTTGGATGTTAGGAAGAAGTTTCTTATGGAAAGAGATGATAAATTACTGGAATGGTCTGTCTGGGGAGGTGGTGGAGTCACCATCCTTGCATGTGTTTAAAAGAAGTTTGGATGTTCCACTTGCTGCCATGGTTTTGTTGAGGTGTTAGGGTATGGGCTGGACTTGATCTTAAAGGTCTCTTCCAACCTAGTGATTCTGTGGAATTCTGTGAAAATCACTGCCCTGGTTCTGCTGGCCACACTATTGCTGATAAAGGCCAGGATGCCACTGGCCTGCTTGGCTAGCTGGGCACACGTGAGCTTATGTTCATACACTGTAACCAGCACCTCCAGGTCCTTTTCCACTGGACACCATTCCAGCCACCCTGTCACCAGCCCGCAGCCCTGCCTCGGGTTGTTGTGACCCAAGGGCAGGACTCGGTACTTTGCCTTGTTGGTCGTCATACAACTGGCCTCGTCCCACTGATCCAGCCTGTCCAGATCACCCAGCAGAGCCTCCCTACTCTCCAGGAGATCAACTCCCACCCAGCTTGGTGTCATCTACAAACTGACTGAGGCAACACTTGATCCCTTCATGTGGATCACTGCTAAACACATTAAACGGGACTGCCCCCAGTACTGAATCCTGGGGAACAGCATTCATGACCATCGCCAGCTACATATAACACCACCACCACTCTCCAGGCTCAGTCATCTACTTGTTTGCTTTTACCTGTCAAACAGTGCACCTGTTCAAGGTGTGAGTAGCCAGTTTCTCCAGAATAGTGTGGGAAGTAGGATCAAAAGCTTTACTAAAGTCCAGTCTCAAGATGATCTTCTCCATGACCTTACCCAGAACTCAGGTAAGACTGACAGGCCTGTAGGTCCCCAGATTCTCCTTCCAATCCCTCTTATAGATGCGTGTTATGTTTGCAAACTTCCAATCAACTGAGGCCTCCCTGGTTTGCCAGAGCTGCTGGTAAATGATTGAAAATTGCTTTGTGAGTTGTTCTGCTAGCTCCCTCAGTACTCTGGGGTTGATCCCGTCCAGCTCCACAGACTTGTGTGTGCTGAGTTGATGTAGCAGCTCACCAGCCATTTCCCCTTGGAATTTGGTGTCTTTGTTCTGCTCTCTGTCCCTGTCTTCCAGCTCAGGAGGCGGGTACTCAGAGACCAACTGGTCTTACTGTTCAAGACTGAGGTAAAGAAAGCATTAAGTGCCTCAGCCTTTTCCTCATCCTTTGTCACAGTTTCCCCCTGCATGAAGTAAAGGAGGGAAATTCTCCTTCCTTTTGTTGTTGATGTATTTATAGAGGTGGCAAGGAGCTACACAAAGCAATTGAGTCACCAAAGCTTGGAGAGCATGAAGATTAAAAAGACTATGACAGCAGTCACCACTGTCTCTCTTAGCTCACAGAGGATATAGTACCAGCCTTCTTTGAACAAGGCATCATGCCAAACCTATCATGCCAGACAAGTGCTTTTAACAGCTGCAATTAAAAATACACCAGTGTCTCCAGGGAAATATATTTTTCCTTCCTGCAAGTGCCTTTCTCTGCCATTCTCTCACTTTCATTCCTCCCCCATATGACAAAAGCCTAAGGTCCAAAATGTACAAATGAACCAATGGCAGGCCTGACATTCAATATCTGGCAATTCCCACTGAGATAGCAAATGGTACTTCATGTTACTGGGAAGTGAACATTCCTCAGAGAATCCCAGCATATGTCTCACAAACAGCACTTGAAACTGAGATATTTTTCTGCCGCTATACAGAATTCCAGTTTACATAATTTAAAATCAGATCTCAGTAATTTCAGTTATAAGGTCAAAAGAGTATTAAAAAATAATCCTAATAAGCTTCATCAATATGTTACAAATAATTTTAAAGCAGGGAGTTTCTTTGCATATATCATCTACAAAGAAATGTAACAAAATATTTATGGTACAAGTGTTCAAAGCAAATCTGTACTAACCTTTCCACAGAAAGGCTGACATGAATATTCAGACATTTTATTTGTAATATAACATCTAATTTTTCTCATAGATTTTACCATATAACATAGGAAGTTAACAGGCAAAAACAAGATGTTAATAGAGATAGGAGAAACCACACATGTAAAGATATAAAATCAGTTTTTGTTCACTAAAAAGACAATGGTATATGGTGCTGTTGTGCTTAACTGTAGCACACTCTGAGAAAAGAAAAAGTAAAAAAATTGTCACTGTGTACTGAAAAGGCAACTTTTTTAAGATAAAATATGTCCTGTCTTTTATTTTTATATTTCACTAAAAATTTTCAGCAATTTATACCTGTAACAGTGGAATTTCTTCATCAAATTGCAAAGAAAACAAGGAGAATTACTTGAATACCTGCAGGTACTTGGGATATTATCAGTGATTTATCCATGTTGATCATTGTTTAGAGACAAACAGACCCCAGTCTTCAAGGGGTTAAGAGAAGCAACTATAGTGGTGTATAAGAAGGGATGTTGAGTGAATTTTTTTAAGAGCTAAAAGAGAATGATCTGAAGTCAATTTAATGTCCCCCACTGTGTCAAGTTGCTTGGATGGTACATTCAGGCTTCGAATATTTTCAATCTTCTAAACTTAGTCTTTCTGAACTGAGAGACACAAACTGAAAACAAACAGGCTTTTGAAGTACCTGAGGTCACAAGAGAAAAGAGATGCACGTGAAAAGGCTACCAAGGCCAGCAGGGGCCAAGGTATCATGCATAACCACAGCAGTGTCAAAACCTTGCAAATTAAAGCCTCTGGCTCCTAACTCCTTATTTGTCTGGTGTAGATGGGGTCCCCAATACTTCATCTTACGGTGCCAAGTAATTATGAAGACAAAAACTGAGATTTCCATGACAAGAATTTTAACCAAATTACCTACATTTATAAGATGATTTGAACGTTAAGTTGTAAACATTTGATTAGACAAGAAAACTTTATTTAGCTAATTGTTTTTATTTTTGTGAACACAGCACACTAGAGGACAGTAGAAAGTTTCCTCTGGGATCTGCACAATAACAGCTTTAGAGCTGTGATATACACATACTAAATTCTTTGCCCAAATGAATGACACAAAGATTGCCCGTCATAAGTGAAGTCAGTGAACATTATATGGAAAAGACATCAGAACAAAGAAGATAATTTGCAGATGATGTTAGTTCTGTGAGAATAAGAGTGTTATTTTATCAGTGCAGAGTCAGAACAATAGAAATAATTTGCAGATAAAGTGTTTTGAAAGAAAAGCAAGGGGGAAAACGGTATTTTTATCAGAGTCTAAAGTTTGTGATGACTACTTTCCTGAAAGATTAGGATGATTCACTGCGGAAAAAGGAAGTTAAATAAATAATTTGTCTTCACCCAAAAACATGTCAGAGGATATCCATGGGGATTTGAAATACATGGTTTCATAAGCAGGGGCTACAATACATTTTTCTTTTGTGTTTTTGGCTGGGTTGTGGGTCGGTTGGTTGGTTGGGGTTTTTTTGTTGTTTGTTTTAATTATGTTCTGACTCCTGACATACCTTTTATTGCATTCTAGGTTCTCTGGGTGCACGTAGTCCCTCATGTAGTAATTCCACTTTTCTTCCATTCTTCTCTTACCCACATTTCTCTAAACTCATCCCAGTCTTCATCACAGCCTTCTTAGAAGCTTCTGCCTGGCTCTGTGTCAGGGCTGTGCACTGACTGGCCCATGGGCACACACCCATTGCTTACACAGCTGAATTTGGAGTCAAGACTGAAGTTTTTCTGTCAGTTTGATTGAATTTGTGTCTCTCTCCCTGCAGTTATAAAAACCTTCAGATCTTTGAGATCAGTGTGTTTACATGAGTTTTGTTAAGAAGTTCAGTCCATGCTTCTGGGAGTTCCATCACTAGTGTTATGGAGAGCATCCCAGTTCCCCCAAGCTCTGAAGCCAGTCAGACACCAACACAAACACAGCTGCAACAGATATGCTGTCCTGCCAGACTGCACTAATCATGAACAAGCAGCTCATCAGGTATTCCCAAAAAGTTCCAAGCAGATGACTTGCTTCATCTTGTACTTCATTTTCCCCCTCTTCCCAAGCTATTCCTGTTTACCATCCTCAACCCCTCCTAAATAAACTTCCCGCTCTAATTTATCCTTACCTCACTGGCTCTGGTTTTGCTGACTTTCTGCCTTTACTTGGTGACCCTGACACAGTTGTCCTGGTACTTCCTGCCTTGGTCCTCTGTTCTGTGCAACTGTCTGCTCTTTTCCTTTACCCACAGTGTTCTGCTGTCTCTTATGTGGCCATCTTATGAGTGTCACCAAAGGACAGGGGAGGTCATGTGCACTGCTCCCATTTGGCTAACAGCACCCTGCAGCTTCTCATGTCATTATCTTGTCTGATGTGCAGTAGCTCAGGATCTATACACACCTACCTTAACCTTTTAAGAGGAAGATTTACAGACAGACAAACTGACTGTACGTGCATATTAAGTTCAAAATCTAGGAACAATGGCATATTGCCCTAGTAAAATCCAACAGCCATACAAGATCCATCTCAGTCCCAAGGGAAATGGAAGATAAGAGATAAGTGATAGCACCTGATGGAAAGCAGAAAGAAATTTTACTTGTGATATGTAGATGAACGAGGCTTTTCTACTACAGTAAAGTTAGAGGTTGCAAGAAGCCCACTGCTGCTTTCAAAACACAGATTTACTTATTAAATACAAATCTAGAAATTAGATATTGCAACAAGGCTGCGTGAGAAATAGTGAGAATGATAGACTTTTATCTGAATCTTTTGGTAAAAAACAGATATTAGAGCACTAGTAAGGAAAACACAAAAGCATCTATACATATCATAGATATCACAGAGACACAGTGAAAGTGCTTTTTAACAAGCATATACAAGAAGGTGTGGAATTGCATATATTATCTAGAAGACTTACTCTGAAATTCAGAAAGACCTACAGACATACTGGGTATCTCAGGGCGGATCTAGCAAGAGAAAACAGTCATTGCCAAGGAATAGGAAAGGGATGGGGATTATTAGTTTGTTTTTGGGTTTTTTAGGACACATCATTATTCAAACCTTTAATGCAGAAGTTCAAAAGTTTCAAGAGGTGAAAAAAGCTACTGGAGAGGAGCTACTGTAGGTTTGTTTTTAACTTAAAATTAAATTAAGTGGCAGAGCAAAGCTAATATGGGGTCATTGTGAAATGATGAGGTTAACTATACTAAAAAAAAATTAAGTTCTTGTTCTGACTTCAAAAGCAGACCAGAAGAGGAAAAAAACCCACTGTATGATATCTCAATAAGATTATCTAAAGGATAAATGAGCACATGAGAGCTACTACCTACTGAGAAAAACTGCTTTGAATATACAAAAGCAAACCCCTTTTGAAGTGTAGGTAGGAAAAATATGAAGAGACAATTCTAATTGCATCAGTAATTTTTGGTAATGATCTGAAAATGGAAAGCTAATAATTATAAAAGTGGAAACAAAAGCAGATAATTAATGATAAGCAAAATGGAGAACTCACATGCCCCATATGGATAAAAATCAAAAGACTGGGGTGCAAAACATCTTTCAATTAGCTAGAGACACAAAAGACAATGAGGAGAAAGTCTAAAAATTAAGCAGTCATGGGAAGACAAAAGAAAGGAAGAGACGACTGTTTAATTGAACAGGAGACATAAATATGGATGTTACACAGAGATGGGTAAAGTATTCCACACTGCTTCAGGTGTCACACATGGAAGAATTAATCACAATCAACCAAATCAACTAAACAAAATGCATTTTAAACAATAGTCCAGGAAAAGAAAAGAAGCTGAAGAATATGCAGAAAAGTGAAAATATAAAGCTTCAGAGAATGAATTACTTTAGAGAACTTTTCTAACTAGCCAAAGCAATCTCAAGAGAGATCATCTGCAAGTATACAAGAAGGAAGTAGCAGACAAACACATGTCCTCTATCTACTGAGATAAGGAAAGGCTGAGGAAATAGAAACATATTAATGTAGCTTTGAAAATCACAATATTGCAAAATGACAAAAAAGAAAGCTATAAAAAGAATATAAGACAATCTATAAGCAGACAATATGAGTTTGCCAAGCATAGTAAAGCCAATGTAATTGCCTGCCACCAGCAAAAATGAGAATGGCTTTAATACAGTTAGTGATACTGCTGCAAATTTAATAAACAATCTTGCTAATGATAATCTGAATGTAACTACTACTACAGAGAACCACAACTTAGGGGAAAAAAAATCACAACCATTCCTGCCATTATCAATTGTCAGTCATCAAGTCTGGAGTCACCAAATTTGGACAACATCTTCAGTGCTGGCCCAAATCTGGGACTACAATGTATTTTGAACAATAACTCACACAACTGCAGTGAAACTGCATTCATATTGCTGTAAGGGTAAAAAGCATTTTGCCAGACATTATCAGAATTCAAAATGATTTTGACAAAGTTCAGTGTGTTCAAAATTGAGAGGACAAAATTCAACAGAGACCAGGCAAAATACTGATGTTAGAAAGGAGAGATCATGTGCACTAATACAAAAAGTGACTTTACAGTTAGGGAAGAACTGGCTGATAGGAAGCTAGGTGTTAACAGTGATCACACAGCAATCAGCAAGGCCAATGGCATTTCAGGAAAAGGGCATACTTCTTTCTGCGTTATGTTAGTAGGAGATGCCTTATGACAGGGTGTCAATCATTTAACTTCCTGAGCTGGTGGCACTCTCCAGAGATTATTATACTTTCCAAAGCCCTTTCAGAAAGCTATAAACTAGAGAAAAAAATAAAAAGACCAACAAACAAACCCAGCACATTTTAAGTGGTTTAACCAGGATGCAAGACTGAAAGAGCTGTCTTACTACAAGTGCACTCATATTACATAGCATGGTGTTTCATGTAAACCTTTTACAGGTAACTGCACCATCATGTATTCTGTAAAAAATATCTTTAATCAGCAAACAGATTTTCATAGCAACTCCCTTAATACAATGCATTCTCTGTTCTTTCTGATACCCCAATAGGGTAATGATCTCAAACAGAAAAAAGGATGCCTTAGCAGAAAAATATAGCACAGCTGAAACAAGGTTTCTATCGGGTTTATTTGACAAGATGAGAATTACATTACAATTTATTGTAGCATTCTGTTTATCCTTTGAATGGTTATCAACATTTATAGTTAGTGGATACACTAAGCAGAGCATATGTATTGTAGGAGCTTTTCATCCCTCCACACCTCCTGGAGTTCTTAAAAAAATGCTTATTCTAAATGTTCATATGCTTTCTCATCTTTCTATAGTAAAACAAACATCATGCTTCCTCATCAGAACAAAATGTAAAAATATTAATGATCACTATTGACCATACAGTAAAATACTAAGATCTAGACCAAGATATTTGCAAAGGTGATGGACTCCCCTGTTACAACAGGAGTACAAGTTGGATTTTGGCAATGATGACACCAGCTGTGGTAAACAGCTCTGCAAACAGAGTAACTGCACAGTTTTTGTTAGAGTAAATGCACAGTATGGTCAGAATAAAGTCTACGCTCTAGAAGGGATCCTTGGGATGAAAAGTGCAGAACAATAATAGGTATATTGAAAGAACAGACTCAATACAACAGTGAGGCCCCAGGGAATGAAGCACTCACTGCAAATGGTCTGTTCCTGGCCACTAAAGGAGTGCAACTTGGAGAGCTCAGCAGAATTTCTTTTAGAGCACAATAAAGAAAATAAAAAACACATACCAAACACATAAATCTGTATACGTGTAATGAAAATCTAAGGAGAAAACAAGAAAGAATGTAAGATCACAGCCCCTATGAGAATGAGCACAAAGGAAAAGCAGAGAGAGCATTGCTCTAGCAGTGTCTCCCCTGGTTAAGGATGTTGCACCTGATTAATGTCCCACACTCCTTGAGCAAAGGAAAAGTGCTATTTGGTTTAGTGGTCATCATATATTGCCCCTGCAGTTTAGAAATCATATATGAATGGTTATCTGTTACTGTATACTTATAATGACAGTTTAAAAGGATGGCATGTGTATGTGTGTTTTATTCAGCAACACTCTCCTACACAGTAGCATGATTGATACTGCAGTACCAAATCAGAATAAACCGCGATGCAACGGCAGATCATACTGAGCTACCATACTATAGTAGACGTGAGCTACTATAACATAGATATGTTAAAATACAAAAATATATATTTCTAATTACTCTATAGCACAATTAGTGCTGATAAAAGGTAGCCAGTTATCTTGCTACCCTGCTCACAATTTTAGAAGTTGCAAAATGCTCATTCAGTTCCACATACAATTTACTAATATGGTCGCATGTAGCAATGGCAGAACAAGCCTCCATGGGTTGATGTCACCAAATGTCTAGAAACTTCCACTCAAAGTAAGATTCAAGAGGATTCAGATCTACAGGATGACAGATTCTCTTTCAGATTGCATTAGGACCACATTTGTTTGATATTCAAAAATATAAGCCATTTGATAAAGAAAAGTTAAATTTATACACTGGTAAAAAGTTTCTCAATTATCAGTCCTCTTTTACTTGAATGACTGAGCCAAATTAAATGCTATTTATTTTCTCTAGGCTGCATATCACATCTGGAGTCTTCCCTGTAAGGTTTAGTCTGTAAGTATCCACCCACGCAGGGGAGAATGGAAGAACCCTGCAATTAGAGCCCCACGCAAACCAAATGTTAGGCCTGAGTGTGTAGGATTAAACCAGACTATTTACCTAGCTGTATCTCCTTTGAAACAGGTGAGCAGAAGGTATCTAAGGAAGAATGGGGGCAAGATTGAAGTCTTTTTCCATCCTTGTTGGCTAGAACAGCTGTGCCACTGCAGAGAGACTAATTTCCAGAAGTAAATTGCTATTCCCCCAGAGCAAGGAAGAAGCAGAAGAGAAAATGTGATTCAGAGGAAAATCTGAGTCACCATACTTCCCCAGGCTGGCATTACAATGATGCAGTTCACAAACCACCTCTTGCTGAAGGCTATGCCAATAGGCACAATCTTACCCTAAATAAAGAACAGGATAGTTGTATCAGCAACTTGCAGTTCCCAAAAGTAAGCTTTATAGGCTGATGTTTAAGGCTTAGGGGAAGATCAAGAATCTGGGAAGCTGTGAGACAGAGCACTTGCTATGTTCTCGTACTAAAATATCGGTGTCACATGCCTTGTGTCTTTTCATAGCACAGAAAGTCCCCTCTGTAGAATCAAAACCCAGATGGATCATTTTATAATGATTAGGCATCACTGTTTAAATGTAGACACCATGAATCACCCTGCAACAGCTGTCAGCAATTTGCCTTGGAAATAAAAGCAATCATCTACCAAGTTTAAAGAGCTACTTTATGGGAAAGAGATGGGAAGCATGTGTTCCATAAAAACAGAAAACACAAAAATGCAGAAAAGCAAAATTATTTAGTTTTGACAAAGTATTCTGTAGTAGTTATAGACTATCATAATTTAGATGGCTCTGGAATCCTGTGGTCCAACCACAGGGCCAGTGCTGAATATTGATAGTCATCATCTAAATGTGATTAACACCACTGAGGTATCCATGTATTTTATTATCAGAAATAAAAGTGCATTAGTATTAACTACTTAGGAAAAATGTTTTTTTTTGTCTTTTAACACTAAACACCCTGTAGTTAAAAAGAAGTTTATTTTGTTTGGAGACTAGATTTGTATATGTAAGGAATTTTTATGCTATACATGAGAAAATAAGAGTAATCTTACTGTACCAGATTTTCTGTTAGAAAACTGGAATAAGCATACAGGAAGAAATAAAACTGGCAGACAAAAATTGAAAAATCCTTCTGTTTACATTGGTAACCATTATATTAGCAGTGCTGTAAAACTATTATGGAAAGATTTACCTGTTTCTGTTAAGAGCCCTTTTTGTGCACATGATTAAAACTGCTGCCATTTTGAGTTTCTAAAACAGTGTCTCATAACCCATGTTCCCTTCAAAGGCTCAGAAGCAGAAGTACACATGCCCAGCAAGACATGATCAGAATCTAAGACAGTAAAATCCTTTAACTCAGCAATGTGATCCCAGCATCAATGCCACTGATAGCACAAGCTTGATGGGTAAGAATTAAGGGAACTGTTTTTATCATTTCTATATCAGCCTCGTGTTGCCTTTATCCAAGAGTCAGGAAAACAGGTCTCTTCCAAAGTCTTCTTCAGCAGCAGATATTTTCCTATCACACCTCTCCTTTCCCACAAATGTGATCCAGTTATCAGGTCAGAGAAAAGGCTGGAGTGTAAAGAATGAAAAATTCACAGGTGTACATGTCTAAAATACAGGAGGAAATATAACTCTGCATCTATCTTAGCTGGACATTAATTTGGGAATTTCAGGAACAGAAACATAAAATTTTCTGCCCCTGTAGTGCCTTTTTTAGGAATATTATCCTCTGATTAAAATGCAAACACTGCTGTGAGATTTGGATACTTCATCTTACCACAGTAGATTACAGGAAAGAAGGAGAGACAATATCACAGGAGTCCACTGTCCAAGATCATAGGTATAGTCTGAGCACTCACATCAGCCACTCTAGTGGCTGTGATACTTGCTAAGCTATTTCACTGATCCCTGAAATATCCCAGTGTACTCCTAAAGTCATAACATGAAACATCAAGCTTACCTTTGTTCAAGGAAAGAGTAGCTGTCTGAAAGTACTGACCTTCTAATAGGGCCTACCTATGGCATAGAACTGTGGTAAGGCTGTATTTATCTGACTTTTGATGAAGAGAAATCACATCCATTTTCAAAACCCTGCTGCGATAATTTAGGCTCAAAATATCTGGCCCCATTATGAATACAACATTTTTCTATGGCCATATATTTTTGTGGACATTTTTATTATCTGTGAATGTGATGTTTAATGCAAAAGGGAAAAAAGGAGAGGAACAATGTATTCTGCAAGACTAATGGACAGCTAAACATAATTCATTAGGTGAGACGGCCAGTGTATAGAATGAGAAGTTAAATCATGCAGCAATGACCTTGGACTGAGCAGCCTTTCTGAGCTAATGTACTGAATTTTGAATTTACTTTGTGAAGGGTCCTTTTTTAAAATGCAATAAACACTATGGAGGGGAATTCATGTAATCAAATGCAGATGACTGCATTAAATTACACTTAAGATCGTTGTCTCACAGCAAAGAGAGAAAAACAGCCTTTAAAGGCACAATTGATTCACATACCTGAAAGAAGGCAGACCTAAACCCACCTATTTCTCAGCAGTCATTATAAAAGAAGAAAGAGCTGATCAGTTCAATATGCAGGCATCTCTATTATACCAGTATTGGATGGAATTAATTCCATCCAGAAGGATTAAGAAATTCTGGTCTTTATAGTTAGCTTCAGGCATCCAGTTTAAATCTCATCCAGGGATTTAATTTTAGAACTGGGAGATGAGGAACATACCAGATATAATAACAAGGCTTACCTCCTACCTCCTTCTCTAAAAATACCCAGTTTGCCTCCCATTTGCAATATACCTCAAAAGGAGCCAACTACTGAATCACTTAAGGTAAATAGTTTTTCTACGGAATCTCTTAATTTTAGGTGCTTTTCAATCATGAAGAACATTTTATCCATCTTACAAAATCTTCTTCAAAAGAATTCAAGGAAAACCTTGGAATCTATATCAGGTTGCAATTTTTTTTTTTCTTTTAAGGAAATACTAGAAAATATTAGGGAACACTAATTTGTCCACTTTCTTTCTTAGATCATTATTCTCAACTTCAGTCTTATTTAGCATCTCGCTAAACTTATTTGGCTGGCAGCAAAAAGTGTGTCTAGGGAAGTAAACATCAGGCCTGCACTGCTTGGGAATTGCACAGTATCTCTCCACAGTTTTCTAGTAGTGCTCACTTTGGTCTATATTTTAGAAACCAGCAAGACCTGATGTAGCTGAATATTGTGTTAGTAAACACAGGTGTTCAGCTGGGACCCTGTGTTGTGGGGTTGTGTTGTTGCTACAAAACGACTTAAAATGCATGAGGCATAGTTTTTAAACAGCAAACATCAAATAAGTTCTGCAACTATGAAAAATGAAGCTTCCACAATTTAAGATATATTCATCTGTCAAAATCATAGAAGCAGCTTCATATCCATTCTTTTCTTCTAAGAATAAAGTGCCATGCTACCCACCAAGAATAAGGTATAATGCGCTATTTGCTGTAGTTCAGATGCAAAAAAAGAAAAAAACTCTGAATAATTTGAATCAAAAGTACCTCTGTGTAAATGAAGAAGAAAAATAATAACTTTGGCATACTACTTTTTGTCCTGTTCATAGTTATTTTAATTAAGCTGATTGCTCCCGTCTTTTCCAAGAAATATATATTATCACCTATATGATTTTTCATATTAACTTTTATTCCACTGAATCTTTTTTACGTCAATCAACATCAGTACTAAAACACATCTATGAAATGTCTGAGTCTGCTGAGAACTGGTGACAAAATCCAACCCAAGCCTCAAGTCTTTTCCAAGACACAATGGTGTGAAAACAGTAGGCTGAGGACAAGAATGCTGAGTTCCTTTGCCAGCATCCTTGCTGGTTTCCTCTTCAGTCACCCTCAAGCTAATATTTTCTTCTGACTTTTCTATTTTGAAGCTTTGAGACAATAATGATAAGGTCATTAGGTCATCTTAATAAAGATGACTGAGATATACAGAAAACAAACTAAGGAAATGCAGGTCATTTTAATAAAACAGAAATAGATGCACTTATCTAGAATAAGTTTCTTATTCAGCATATCTGCTAAAAAACCCTATAATGATAAAATACAAAAAATTCTGTAACAACTTTCACTGAAATATGAAAAGTAATACATTTGCTATTATAAAATCATTGAGAAACCTTCAACCTCTGGGTCCTTAACATGGATTAAACCATGTTATTAAACTATGGTTATTAAACAAGAGACTTTAATGAAAATAGCTTTCTTGATTTCCAGTACCTACTAATTAAAATTGTCTTACATATTCCGAATTTTTGTTTTCTTCATACTGCACAATTTCTTCTTCTCCATGAAGGCACCACAAGTAAAATTCCACAGCTTTAGAGATAACTTCAGAGATAATCAGAGCACAATTAAAATTGCACATTCCCTGCAAACAACCATTTGCAAAGGCATTTAGTTGTAGTTCTAAAGTTAATAATTTACTGTCTCCATTAATTATAAAAAGCTGAAGTTTTGCTACGAATGCCTGTCTTAAGAAGATCTAAGGAAGACAAGCTTTGGATGTGTTATATAAAAGCATGTAAGAGCAGTGTTATATTATTAAAGGGGAAGCTGCCTTTAAAACTGGAATTCATCAATATTCACCCTTCTAAGACATTTGACTAGTACATAAGTGACCTTGAAATAGGTTATGAATCTTCCGTGTAGGATGCATAACAAGTCATGGTCAATTAATACACAACAGAGCTCATAATCATGAAGATTATTGCCTGATCTGGAGAAAACATAGTCAAGGGCATTACTGCCTAATTTAGCCTCACAGTCAAATTGATAACTTCAGGACCTCCAGTACTCAGAAATCATAGCAATGAGCACTCTGGAAAGACACACAAATCTCCAATAAACAGTGATGCTTTAGAATAGTGTTTAAAGATCTGTATAACTTTTATAAAATAAATATTAGAGCCATAAATGGCATTTCATAACCTTGCTAACACAAAATTACATGGTCCAGAACATTTCCCCTACAGCTATTTCTTAATAGAGAGCTGTCACGCAAGACAAAGAGTTTAACTCTGGTTTTCTGCAGAGGCACTGCCTAAGAAAAGTGTCCAGGTCCTCACTGGAACAGGTCACTGCATGGCTCAGACCAGGGAACCATTGGAAGTACTCTTACAGCTCTTCAGAGCTGCAGATTAAGCAAGCACCACGCATTGCACCACTCTTCAGTATCCCACTTTGATCAGCTCAACCAGAGAAAAGACAACAGGGGCCTGACAAAGAGGATAACCTTAAAATAAGAAGAAAATGTGGGGCTGTGTTTTTTTCAATTTAGACTGTGTATGAGTGCATTGATTTTAATGTTTACACTTTATTTCTGTAGAGGCCCTGAACATCATTAAAGCTCATCTCATTAATATCCACTCTAATTTTTGTGGATGATTTTTCACAGCAAAGATGACCTACTCTCCCTGCTCCCTCCCCAAAAAAAAAAGTCAGATGAAAAACTTTGGTACCAAATTATAATTGATTGTTTTTTCTAAGTTAGAAATGAGTTTTCCATATGTCCTGAAGCAGATGAAAATAAATGAATAATAAATAAGAATGTTTTATACTTGCAGTATTTGGAGCCTTTAATCTGAGGATTTTAATAGGGCTCTGAAAAGTATTTCCTAATTAATTTTCACTTTACTATGAACAAGACAAATCCTTGTAACTTTCCTTTTAGCTCAGATGCAAAACAAGAGGGGAAAAAAGGAACAAAATTGTGTGACTTTTTTCTGGTTTTTGCTCCCATACTAGCTCATAATCAATAATGCAAAACATTTCTTTAAGATATAATAACACCTCATTGTCATTCTTCACACACATAAGTCACAGTGAAACAATGTTCTAAATTCTAGTTAACTGTCCCATCTGGAGGCGAGGGTTGAAGTCAAAATACTAGTGGTACTCCTGTTAGCAAAGCAGCAAGGAGCCAATATAAGTAGCAGGTAAACTGCCTCTCCCTGTTGCACCTCAAGACTCTGAGCTACAGAAATATGAATAATGCCTCTTCAGACAACCATCCAGAAGAAAAGATGCTGAGGGCATTATGTCCTTGTCCCCAAGGAAATCATCACTCCTGCCATCACAAGACTGAGGAACCTGCATGGCTCAGTGGTAGGTACATTTCACATTAAGAAACGTGAAACGTGACCTGACCCTTTCAGGGTCAGGAGGAAATTCCCTGTCCTATAAGGACATGTGGGTAAACCAGATTGCTGGCACCATCATCCTCACCTTCCCCAGCAATAATAGGAGCAAGCAAAGCAAAGAGATCTGCCAGCAAATACACTCTGCTCAAGTTGGTGCCTTGTTTGGAATGCTGTGAAACTGCTTTTTCCAGCAAAAAGACTAATTCAGGAAAAACCCAAACAAAAAGTACCAAAAAACCCCAACAAAAACAACCACCACCACCCCCATCCTCACAGCCTGACTCAGCTATTCTGTGCTGTTGATCCAATCCCTTTGCTGCACTTTTACTTTCCAGTATAACTTCTCTTACTCTAGGCAGGCTGAATTGACAGAAATGAACTCAAATTCTGATGGTGCAGCATTCATGTCAGTCACATTCAATAGATATTGATTCCTTCCTTTCCCTTTTCTACGAACTGCTGAAGTAGGGTCAAGGAAAGAATAAAGGAATTTTGGAGATTATCTGTGATAAAGCTCTTCTTTGTCAGGGACAGAAAAGGGGAAAAGTCATCTTGATCACTGAAAATGCTGACTGAAAATTTCTATATCAGGTCTCACACTGATGACAGTGAAAAGTTGGAAACAACCTGGGTTTTCATGTACCCTGTCATCAGAGAGTAAACCATGAAGTTAAATGCTTGAGTTTCAAAAATTATTGCAGGAAACAGTAAAGGGAATTTTGTAAAAACAAAGCATAGCATATATGAAAATCTGAAAAAAAAAACGATAAGGTTTAATTCATACAATCAAAACTGTAATCAGAACAACATGTGGCTATGTATTCAAAATGTACATGCACATGACACAAAATATATCTCTGACACTAAACTAAAAATAAAATTTAATGGAAGAAGTAGTAATCATCCTATTTATTAAAAAATTTACTTAGATCACAACACTAAGCTTATTAAAACTCTGCATTTGTTTATCAGAAATAGTTGTGTTGAATGCTGAGAAATGAAGATTGACAAATCCAAAACCAGATATTATCATATCACTCCATGCATTATCCTACAACACTCAAATATTTCTCGCAATTTATTTACTCATCTGTTGAATGTCTTTTTTTTTTTTTTGCTTAGAGTATCAGCTACCTGAAGAAAGATCATCTTATTACAAGATCTGAAATTATGTCCAAATGTTCTTTGTTTTTAAATCTGAGTCCTAAACAATTACCTAGCCATAAAATTTGTTCCTCAGTCTAAGGCTTAACATTGTATTTGCCAGTACATACATGCTGGTTATCAAGTTTGGTGTTTCCATACGGAAATTATTCCAACTCAGATACCTTTGCCTTCTAACACAGAATCCTAGAATCATTTATGTGGGAAAAGACCCTGAAGACAATTGAGTCCAATCCCAATAGCCACTGTTATTCCTAGCCATTTCCCTAAGTGCCACATATATACATCTTTTAAACATCTCCAGGGATAGTGATGCAACCACTTCCCTGAGAAGTCTTTTCCAATTCTTGACCACCATCTTTATGAAGAAATTTTTCCTGATATCAAACCTAAACCTCCCCTGGTACAACTTGAGGCCATTTCCTCTTGTCCTACCACTTGCTCCTTGGAAGAAGAGACAGATCCCCACCTGGCTAACACCTCCTTTGAGGCAGTTGTAGAGAGCGGTAAGATTCTCCCTGAGCCTCCTTTTCTCCAGGCTAAAACCCCCCAGCTACCTCAGTCATTCCTCATCAGACTCTGTGCTCCAGACCCTTCACCAGCTCTGCTGCTCTTCTCTGCACTTGCTCCAGCACCTCAGCGTCTTTCTTGTGCTGAGGGGGCCAGAACTGAGCAGAGGGTTCCAGGCGCAGCCTCACCAGTGCCGAGCACTGTCCCAGACCTGCTGGCCACACTCTTGCTGATACAGGCCAGGATGTCTTTTGCCTTCTTGGCCACCTGGGCACACTCTGGCTCATGTTCAGCTGCTGTCAGCCAGCACCTTCAGGTCCTTTCCACGAGGCAGTTTTCAGCTACTTTGTCCCTAGCCTGTGGCACTGCAGGGGGTTTGTTGTAACAAAAATGGAAAATCCATGACTTTGCTTTGTCAGAATTCATACAGCTGGCCTCAGCCCATCTTGCATTCTCTCCATCTCCTCCTGCCATTATGAGTGAGATACTCTTCTGTTAACTTCAGCTGTGACCCCTTAATGCTTAGGGAAGGGATTGTTACATTGATCACATAAACCCAGCCCGCTTAGGAAACAAGGCCACAAAAACAAGGCTACAAAGCAAAACAGGTGAGGAAAAACAGAACACATAGAGCCGAAGAACATAATTCAAGGCAACTGCATTATCAATATAAATGTACTCTGAAGGCAGATTCACAGCTAGCTACTATTGCACAGCATGCCTGTATCAAAGCAAGATGTCATTAAGGCACTCTCATTAACAGTGCCTGCCAAGGAGAGGTAGAGTGCAATTCATCAGAACTCTGACTCCTATCACCTAGGAGCAGGAATGTAAGAGCTGGAATGGTTCACTCTATAAAAAATATTTACCAGGTGACCAGTCAGGACAGAAATGACTTGGAATGTGTTAATGGAGCAGGAGCATGGCTGACTGTCTGGTACCTGCAGTGGATGAGATTTACCTCATACTTATCTCTGAGCAAGAGCAGAATTTGCACTGTCTTCTTGCTACAAGTGCCTCAACACCTGCTGTGACTCAGGAGCCCATGCAGCCCAGGAGCAGGCTGTTTCAAAAGCGTTTGGCACTTCACTGTGCTGCCTCCCACCTGATCCAGCTCGGCTGTGCTTGTGACTCATTTAGCCTGCTAATCTCAGGAGAGTCAGGCTCCATCTCATGCATTCCTGTTACTCTGGTGCTAGTTAACTTATGATGGATTCTAGTATATTATGAGACATTGCTGATTGGATCAGATCAGCTTATTTCGTAACCATCTTCGCATGTCAATTCTGCAGAGAAAGGTGTTTACGTTTTCTATTATTCCACCTGCTCTACATCTTGTATTGAAATAAGCCAGTCAACTTTGAACTGACTTTCCTCCTAACCACTGGAAGTATGCAATTTAGCAGAGATCTTTAGATCTTTATCACCTCTGGATCATGTCTACTCTCTTAAGATGTTCATATAAAACATATATAACCTCATGACATTGTCCCAATTTTTTCCCATACTACACTTTAGAATTGCAGTGCACTGTAGTTTTATATTAGCCAGTCTGTTTTCCTACCTGAGGCTGAAATGAGGGACAAAAAGATTCAGAGTATAGGGCCTTCCATCAATACTGGATATGTTATCTGTTGCCTCTTTCCTGTCTGTAAACTTTGCTGCTATTTCTGAAGTTCATACTATTGGCACTTCCTTTTTTCAGCGTGATTCTCTATAAACATTTGCAATCCTGTATAGACTGTCCTATTATCCCAAAGTAACAGAGACAAGTGGACATGTCTGCTGGGGTAAGGTGTGATGCTACAACCCAATATATACATTCTTCCATTCAGTGTGGATTATCAAGGCTGGACACATTCACTAAAATCTGACCAGACTTACCTCACACATCAGGCTGGCTCATGATACGTGGGGACTAACCTTGACAGTATCTGCTCTGATCTGTTTAAGCCTTGCTTAACATCACATGCAAAGCAGTAAAAAAATGTGTAAAACACATTTTCAAGTAACAGAGTGGAAGATACAAATAGATTCCTTTGAGGAGTGCCTTTAGTGTCAGAATTTCCAGAATGTCTAAAAGCATTGTGTTTTGAATTGAAAATTACCATTTCAGTGTCTAAAATATAATATTTTTGCTTTCTTTTCTGGAATTTACTTTCAAGAGTTATACTGCAGATAACAGATAACTACATAGATTTTCTTCCAGCTCATCACAAACATCTGGAATGGTTAATATTTGAAGTACAAGACATATGAAAACCCTTTGGAAAAAAAAACAAAAAACAACAAAAACCCAAAACATAACAACAACAACAACCAAACCACATACACAAAAAACCCCAAAAACAAAACAAAACAGAACAGAAAAGAAACCAACCAAACAAAATAAAAAACCCCTCCAACCTACTAAAAGAAGATCTGTCCTATTTTGAAGAGGAGCTGTATCAAAATAGTGTGCTTCTACTTCTAGATATGTACTTGGAGTGTGCAAACAGAAAAGTGATTCTTTTTCTTCAGATATACTCTTTGGACTGCTCTGATAAGGGCTACACAATTATACCTGTGCATGCCTCCTAAAAACCACAAAGGTTGGTGGGATTTAAAGCTATTAGTTTGTTCATACAGCTATAATATGGAATAAATAATCAGAATAATAAGAACACTTCAAAGAACAAGGAACAACCTTTATTACCTCGGAGCTGACTACCTCCCCCTATAGAGAACTCAGTTCAAATCAAGATATATTCATACAATATTTGTAATTTTATCTATGACTAACTTTCTTCTATATCTATTGATCTAGATATTTAGGATCTAGAATATAATCTTTTCTGAATAATACTGTGGCAAAACATACAGCGTTCTTTGAGGTCCTATTAAGGAGATTTGTCAGAATGGTGAAACTTGGGTTTTTGCGCCATCCTGGAATATCAGTTAACCACAGAAATTAAAATTTCCAAATGGTTGAAAATACTCATACTGCAAATGCATATTTTTTATATGAGACATATAAATCCAAACCATCTTATCTTTCGGACTTACTTGTAAGTAGTTACAGAACACTTGTCAGAGAAAGAGCAACTAAAGCTTGAACATTTTGAGATGTTTACTTCCAAACTAATTACTAGCTTTCTACCTTAAAACATCAGAGGCAAAATTTTAACTACCATAATAATAGCTAAATACTTTACCAGGTGAGATTGCAACTAAACATTTTCAGACCACACTGCCACTGTTCTTCCACTGAAACAAACTATTTTGAAAGATAAACTGCTCCCTAATCAATCAAATTCCTCTTGTTAATTAGAACTAGGGCTTTAACAGATGTCCACATGTTCCTGGCAGGCACTTCACAATCTATAGTTTAAAGCATTTTGCTCAATTAATTAATTGCCTTTTTCATGTTTATAACATGAAATACGAGCTTAAAGACCACAGGGAAATGACAATTAAATGAAGAATGCAATTATTAGTCTCTGTTGCATTGGTTATTTGCAAGAATGCAATCTCATCCCAACAGGGTTAGATGAAATCACAAAACACTTGTCTGCACTTTTAGCCTCGATGAGATTGTGATATTTTCTCTTGTAACATAAACTTCTCTTAGCTGATCATGAACAACCAAGAGAAAATATGTATTGGATTTGCACAACAGGTACTGAAGTAATACAGCAGAAGGTTGTGTGGAAAACAAAAAAGAGACATTAAGTTATTTATGATCTCCCTCACAGCTGGCCAACTTTCCTCTCTTATTGGAACACCTATTAGTATGTTTTCTCCTGAGGACACGTCTCTCAAATGACTCCTCTCTTAATATCTGTTCTCTCTGCTTCATAATGTCAAGTTTACACTATTTTTTTTCCTTTTATGTCACATTAATTCATTCTTCAAAATAAAATTAAAAAAAAAAAGAAAAGTGGTAACAGGAAAACACTTTAAAATCTGATTGGTACTTTTGTTGAAAACAGACACTTTGTGGACTCCTAGTGCATTTTTACACAGTAGATGTGTGGTCTAGAAAGCAAAGAAAATATCTGCCTTTGTAGACAGTGAAAAAACAAGACCTTTCTTTCAGCTTTTATGCTTCCAGATTCAGTCTTCCTCTTAGAATGGCTCAGTCTATTCCTAATTTTCCAGATCCATTGACATCCACTGTATCCTCCTGGCACCACAAAAGTTTAAAAATGAGGGTGAATATAACTTAAAAAAGATTTTTTTATATTGTTTAAGAATGGAAACAAGAAGCTGAACCTTGATTTCCAGTGACAGCTCCTATACTCTTCATACATGGAGAAAGTAACAAGCAGCACATCTGAACATATTGAAGCAGGTGTTAAACCTTTCTCAGGAATTACTGCTGGCAAGAGTGCAACATGCCCAAAGTAAGCACTGTCAGCTTTGGGTAAATATTTTAATATTCAAGCTGGATTTTGCTTGTGTGCTTTCCTTCTACTAATGTATCCAGTCTTCCTAGACACTTTTTTGTTCAACTTCACTTCTTCTAAATGATCTGCCATCTCTGCTGCATACTGCCCAATTATTAAATCATTTATTGTTTATCTTTCCGTCTTACAGAGAACCTCATATTTTCATAACTAATTAGTTTAAATCCTATCTCTGCACTTTAAGAATAGCAGTTTGCTGCTGTTTGAAATAAATGAGCAATGCATCAAATTTATTTTACAGTACTTGGAAATGTATATTTGCTGCTCCACAAAAGACTGGGAAAAGTCAAGCCCCATGCAAAAAGATTCCCAACACAATTTCTGCCACACACAAGAGACGGGGGTAGCCAATGCATAGGGTGGTTGCAGAGCATAGAAATGAACACTGCAGAAGTAATCACTCAGGTTCGAAAGCACACGTTGGAAAGATATGTTGGTTTTCTTTTGTTTGGGTATCATTTCTAATTCAAATTTATATCTACATTTATGAAGTCTTTGTAGAGATATTACTAAGCATAGTTAAAGAAAAAAGACCTCAAGGTCTGGTCTTGATATTTTTTTTTAAGCATTTACAATACAAGAAGATTAAGCCCAGGGTTTATAATTAATATATATTAATAAAAATATTATATATATAAAACATTTATAAAATATTAAAGAAACTGCCTAAAATATATACTACCACTGAACACAAGGTTTGAAGTGTGACTAGCCAACCTACTAGTTGTAAAAATAACAGGCAACATAAAAATATTTTTTAGAATTTTATAATGCCGAAGTGTTTACAGTGTGTTGCACAACATATACATAATGCCACAGTGACAAAATTTGCAACAGCCAGAATGGTTGCCACAGCATTACCAAATGGTGGAGAACACTGCAGAGACTCACCATGCCTGAATTACAGTAGGAAATACAGCCAAGAAATGCCTTAAATTACTTATCCAATGCACAGCTGGGCAAGAAGCTGTAAAACTTTTAAATGTATGTGTGCATCTGGATAATGTGTCTAGACTCACTCTCCAAATGTGGGAAGTCCTGTCACACTTCCACTGACTTCCACATGAGCAGGAGGCTCTCAGCCCCTGAGGAACTGCATTGCCATTGCCACGACTGAGCTCATGCATACCAATCAACAATGAGCATTTGGACCTGCCTAAAGTGGTTTAATTGGATTTAATGGGACACCTCATATGCATCTAAGGATCTAATTCAGTAAATAAAGATTGATTTCCAAGCAAAATTATCATGCTAGAAGTAAGAAACCTGCCATAGAAGAGGTTTACCTAAACCAATATGTGGTCTACAACAAAAGAGCAGTTGGCTATGAAGCACTAGCACAACTGCTTCCTATTCTAAAACAGGAATGTAAGGTTGTTCCTTGGATAAAGCAAAGCTTGCTCCTGTTTTTCTAACTAACAAAATAAAATATAGTATTAAGGATTTAAAAATCACTTATATTGATTAAACAATTGTGGCAATTCTGAGCTATTATTATTAATTTAGTTCCTAAATTTCAGTACCATTCTGCTGAGTCACACAAATGGAAAACATTGCCAACTGGATGGATATATGGCTCGATTAGTATACTGAGACAAAACATCCTGTTATGTTTCTGCAACATAGCTTAGCTTATTGATTTGAATATGTGGATTGTGCAATTCACATAGAAGAAACAAAGACAGCAGTATTACTTGGGACATCACACAGGCACAAGGGGCAGTAGGTAAATGGCCTGAAAGACTAATTACAAGAGAGATGTGACCCAAACTATGGCAATGGAAAAGAACACTGATGTCACCTACAGCAGTCTGAAAAAAACATTCTTAGTCATTTTAAACATATTCTACCTTTATTAGACACACCTGTTTTTAAATGGGCAGCCTGGAAAAACAATATCAATACAGAAATATATCCATCAATTAATTAGATTCCACTTGGATACATACAGTCACACATGGTGAACTTCATACACTATTTATGCATATATACAACTAACAGACTTGTTATAGTGTATGATCATCCAAAGGGGGAATCTTCATCATCACTGACAATGTACATGTGCAGATAGGAAATACTGCCTCTTTCTCTTTGATCAGCCTGTGAAATTTGTCCTCCTTCCTTTAAAAGGAGTGACACTTATCTCCTAGGAGGTGACAGAAACTGCACATTTCTTTGGGAAACGCAGCAGCCTCGGTTACTGCAGGCCAAAGACAGGGAAGGGCTAAGAGAGAAAAAGAGAGCACACTTGCATCCTGCAGCTCAAAGAGAGCCTGAATGATTTCTAAGAGCAGCAAAGGGCTGTGAGCAGAACAACAGGAGATACTGACAAGGACCAATAAGCACAGTAGTGAGGAGATGACAGAAAGCAAAGATCATCCTGCAAGGTCACAGGGAGAAGAAGGTCGCTGATTTATAAACCTTGTATTTCCATTCTGCTTCATCTGGCCACTTGGAGTTTTCTATTGCTTTTATTAATTATTCCAGTTCATAGCCTAGGAGAATCTGGCTTTTTGAACTTCAAAACCATTTGGATCCTCTTTGGAAAGCTCTTTATGAGGAAAAGGTTCAGGCCCCACTCCCTCAAAGCTCTGGCAGTTTTGTCTCTCTCACAGCTCTCAGTTCTCAATGAAAGCTTAATAGAAATTACACTTTTCCACAAAAAAAGATAATGCCTTTTACAAACCATAGAATAGAACCATTGGCAAGTACGACATAAAGGGCTCACTTGAGTATGTGCTGTATCTCCTATGGATTTGATTTACTCAGCCTTGTGATTCTCCATTCATGTAGCTACTCTTACAAAAGAAAAGAGGTGCACTAATATTGATGATACAAAAAGTCCAGGCAAAGGAAGCATAGCAAGTGTGTCAGCAGTAAACCAACTGTGAAGCACTGAAGCTTGAGTCCAAGCTGGGATAACTAATAACACACTGCCTTTAAATACAGATGCCTGTAACTGTGCCAGAAATCTGTGAAGTTGCACAGCTAGAACTGTACTTTACTGCCTTAGATGCAGCTTTCTGATATGAATTCTCATTTTCAGTATTTGGCCTTTATCCTCACACTTTTCATTTGGAGACAAGTCAAGCTGAAATAACTTGAAGTGTACCCAATAAAAGCTACCATAGCTAGCATTAATTGCCAAACATATATTTTAAAAAAACCAGTTTTCTAAAGAATATTACTATGATCAAAGAGTTCAGTTTCCTAATCAGCTTATGGTATGGATTACCATAAATCTTAAGTGAATTGTATTGCTGTGATGCTTGTTTGACACTTCTTCTTACTGTCCACCAGGGTAAAATGTTCTGCAAATACAAAGCACCATCTAAGAATGCTGCACATGTGCAACTCTATGCTCTTGGAAGCTGTCAATTTAAGACTAACATACTGGCAAAGATAAGAGAAAGTAGAGAAGAAAAATATCCTTTCAGAGACAAATTCTCTTGATCTCAGTAAAGAAAATTTCCTGTCAGATAAATGCTATAGAAAACAGAATATTTGGTCCACTGTTTTAAAGATTACTTATTTGAGAAAAGGGAAATAAAGCAATTTCCTAGTACCAGGGTTTGAGATATTCCAAGCAGATATAGGTATACTTATTCTGTAAAGGAAGATGTGTAGACAAGTCCCCCTGCCCAAACATAAAAAAGGCAAAAAATTTGACTAAAGAAAGATTCTCTATGAAAAGTAAAAAGAATATTTGTATAAATGAATATTAAAAACATTCAAACGGTGTAATACTATGAATTGGTACCTGACATATTAGCACAAAAAATAAAATATTAGGCTGGATCAAGAGTTTTCTGACTTTACTAATAAGAAACTTCTCATTTAAGTTCAAAACTTTGAAGAGTCTTTTCCAAAAATAGTCATGATTTATTCTTCTAGAGTAGCTGCACAATTTGGGAATAAAATTGATGAAAATTAACTTTTACAGATTTCTGGGATTTTCTCCAGAAACTGAACAGGTATTTAAAATTTTTATACTGGGGATGAACATGAATTTGCTCTGCCTCTAATTGTACAGAGTCATTTAGAGTAAGGAACACAGCAGCATTCAATTTTGTTCACCTGTAAAAAGACAGATTCTTCACAGCTCTTAGTGCTACTGGTCAAGAACAAGAGCAGTGGTGGCAGCTATGACATTCCCAACCATATGGCAAAACTCAGCTCAGTTCCATGAAAGGCCATTATTCTGTAAAGTCATAGGATCATAAAAAGGCAGAAAGCTCCTGTGACTAATTTTTCTCTTTTTTTCCTTTAAGACTAAATTTTGCTTCAACAGATGACAGAAAATATGGCAGAGTTTTCATTTACTGTTTGTGGTTCTGCTGGCTGTGAATGTGATCTGAATTGGTAGATTTGCAAAATGGATGACAAGCAGTTTTCCTGAGTTGACAGTGGTTGTAAAAAGCAATTGGTCTGTTAAAGAATGAAGTTAAATGACTGGAAGATCTGGGATTATTTCTTCCCACTTTTATGTAATAATCTGTCTGGTTTTCCTCAAGCCAATCTACCCACACTACATCAACAACAATAAAAGTTTTGCCCCTACACATCTTTCAATTTGCAAATCTTGAAAAATATCACATTTTATTAGGCAGAGAAACCATAGGGCGAAGTGCCCTCTTTTCTCTGAATTTGTAAGCTTTCAATACAATAGACACCACAAAGCTTAAAGATTTTGACTCTATCTCCAAAATCTTACAAAGAGAACATGTTCTGCTTGTTCAGTACAAATTCTCTAAGCACTGGAACCAATGATTACATATAAAGAATGGTGGATGTATGGTTCTTCAGGAGATAAAGACACACTTGTTTAGCAAACTTCTGAATTGAGAAGTTTAGGTATTTCTGTATAATTCAAGAGTGTCTTATTGAGAAATGCAAAGGCTTCAAGCAGATATACAGGTATTGATTGCTACCATAAGAAAACTATATATAATACCACACAGTTTTTACAAAGCCCCTTTAGCAGGTTAGTGTGTCAAAGTAATGTATAACATAATTTAAAACAATTACACATCCTTGAAGCATACCAAGAAAAAAGAAAACAACATTGTACTAAAAGGATATTATTTTTTGCTCGGTATTGAATTTTCCTACTCTTCAGTGAAAATCTTTGATGCAGAATTATAGGTTCATAATTAATACAATCCTTGACATCAGGAAGTGTCTTTAGAAATTACAGGTAGTCCTTATTTTCTATTTTGCATATACCAAGCATGCACAACTGTATTATCTGGGTTCTTTTCAGTTCCATTTACAGATAGAAGAAAATTATATAGACTAAATCCAATATGACACAGACCATGGCTCTTTGTGTCAAACTCAGGACCTTATATTCAAAAGCACCAGCACCTTGATAATCAGGTTCCTGATTCTCACAAGGGCCCTTTGTGTTCAGTTCAAATCAGCTCCATTTACTGGTCTCAATCCTGCAAATAACCGATGGCAAACCCATGTTTTGCCACAGAGCTGTAGATACTGGCTGAAGTCTTCTGGAGAATCTTGTTTAGAGTGCAGATACAAAGGTATCCAAAACTGTGTTAAGGGTGGTTGTGTCTTCTAGACAAAAGGGACAGTGCTGTGTGATAAGTGCTACCAATTATGTTATGAGCCTGCAGTGTGTGGCTTTTTCCTCATATGAATAACTTAAAGAATAATAGACAGAGTGTGAACAACAGGAGTCCCAAGAAAACTTTGAAGGCAAGAGGGAATAATAAATGAGCAGTTTCATAATGATATGTTTTCTGCTTCAAATCTTCTAAAGTGCATATTCAAATTTTTGAAACTGCATCCTCACAGTATGCTGTAGTTTACACCATAACTTAAAATGTTATGGGAATCCATGTCAACATATTCACTAAAATCTTGCTAGCAAAAATATTCTGGGTATCTAATACTGTTAATTGTGCTTACCATACCATTTGCCATTATATTTGCATAAACAAATTATGCAAAAAAATATATTTCTAATGGTATCTGGTTTTAAACAAGTTCTCTAGCACTGAAGGTGTTAGCAAGTAAATTCAATTCCATTAAAATGAATGGAAATGTGTGAATACTGATCTAACAGCATTTGAAGTTATTTTTAACTTTTTCTTACTTCTAGAATTGCCAATGTAATCTTAAATGCTTTTCTAGTTTCTAATGCAACGATATGATCTTCACCACTACCATAGTAAGGAATTCTAGAGGTGGAATTTCCTTTACTGCTTGTTATGATGACATCTGTTCAATGGCATTTCCAGTCACAGCACGGGCAAAACTCAAAATAATTTATTACATCTTCAATGTATTAGTTTTAACTTTAGCTTTTTTTTTTCCCTCCCTAGAGTCAACACCTATTCAATGAAACTCTTGAGCTTTTCTTACTATTTATGTTAAATATACAGACTTTTGTAATAATCTTGAAGAACTTGGTGGAACTCATGGCCAGAATAACAGAAAAAGAAGTAATTGTCATTCCTGAAAATAGAGGTAGAAAGAGATGAAAAAGCCAGGAAAGAAAATCCAGTATAACCAAAGTTTAGAGATAAAAAAATGCAAGCTGAGTGAAGAGCTTGTTTTATGGTATACTTGCTATAAAAAATAAGGGACCAAAGGGAGAATTCTGACTGAACAGGCAGTGTGTAGACTGCTTTTTAAGCTGTCTACACACATGAAGAAACTCAAAAAGCTCATGAAGAAACTCATGAAAAAACCTGAATCACTGTAAAGACTAGGATTTTAACTGAAAGGCTTTCCTATGTTAAAAGCTATGGACCTGGTTATATAGTAAATATGTCTATCTATGTCTAAAGCATAGTTATTGGAAGAGTTAGATGGTCTCTTTCAGTTCATGAATAGCTACAGGTATTGCTAGCTACCCAAAGAGTAATAAATGGAAACATCCTTATAAATGTTTTTTCTGTATTGTACCCTTTTTTTTTTACAATCTCCTTGATGATGAACTCACTCCTTCCTCAAAAAACAAATAATGAAATTCTGGTAAAAATCGTAAGTTCTAATAACAGAAATCATTAATATTTTTTTTGCTTTACTTACTAAACAAAGCAATATTTTGAATCTTAATATCTTAATACATTCTGGCAAAAAAAAAGCACAGATATTTCTAAGAAGCAAACAAGTTTTCTGAATTAAAATATAAAGAATTTTTAGATAACTTAAACTGATGTTTTATAAGGCTCCAGAAATAAATGTTTTCCATTACTTTAATGCATTGTAATTTTTGTTCCTATCCAGAAAGGTGCTGGAGGCTCATTCTGTTTCCAAAACTAATGCAGTTGGTAGGCAAAATCACTCTGCCTGTGTGCATGCAATCATCATAGCAATGCAGAAAGGCGCTCTATAAAGGTATTAGAGAAAGAACATTTTAAAATAAGTGCCTAAAGTTTCCGTAATAAATTATTTTGAATTCCAAATCTAAATGTACGGTATTCACATAGACCAAAACTGGAATTTCCCTTTTCAACAAATTTCAAGTATTGGAAAATCTTTAGCCAGAACAAAGCAAATCTGTGCAGTATGAATTTCCATAGTCAGTTTGGATTCCTTTCTCTAGTTAGAACAAGGAAAGTTCCAGCTATGTGACACCTTAACTTTTTTAATAAAACAAAACACTTATAAAGCAGCAAGGAATAAGCTCTCACAAGACGAAGATCAGGTTAGGTTTCCTCCTGTTTCACAGTATAATTTGACAACAGAATTCTAAAGATTCCCCTGGAAAAAAATCCATGGAAGAGCAGAAAAGCAACATGGACACAGGGATTCGCCTTTCATTGTTTCATTTCAGGACAAAGGAAGGGTAGTTGGGAAAGCGGTCTGTGTGCTGTATATAACCTGAATAGAAGTCTTGAGCAAAGAGTCCTGTCAGTCCTGTCTGGCTTCCTCCAGGGGCATGACATTCATTTACTCAGAAGATAACTCCTGAGACTGCATAATGTGCTAACATTAATAAATTTATTCCTTGCCAGTGGAAGATTTTACTGTACTATTATTATCAACTAATCTTCTCCATTCATTTTACAGGTTGAAAAGACAAGCAAGAAGTGGATTTTTACAGTAAATGAAATATTTCACTGAAAAGTATTTTTACAATGCATTAACATATATATTTCTTTACATAAGCCAAACTTGTAAGAAACTTAATGAATTGCTTTTATGTCATCACCAACATAACAGCTGAGGTGCCTACACAGCACAGATCTTTAACAGAAAAAAAAATACCATCCCTAAAGACTGTACTGAAGCTGTTTCTCAAAATACTCTAGAAAAAAAAGGGATCTAGTTCTGACAGTTTTCCGCTGTCAGAGGGATACATGATCTGGAAGCATATAGCTGACTCAAACAGAATTCATGATTGCATATGCTCAATTTTTTTGAATGTTGAGTAAGACTGTATGAAATATATTTTTAAGCATCAGATGAAGAGTTTTATCTTTCCCTTATTTTTGCAGTTTCTCTCAAACAAAATAAGAGGTAAACTCAGTGCAAGAAAAATAATGATCTGAGAAAAATTCCTCAGGTGGCATGCCACTTCTTAACACCTGATAGATTTCTACTGGAATTATTTATCTCCTAAAATAATCAATTCTTACAATCACAGGATTATTTAGGTTGGAATAGACCTTTAAGTTCATTAAGTCCAACAATAAACCTGACACTGCAAGTCCACCACGAAACCATGGAGCTTAAGTCACTAACTGTGATCTCCAGGTGCCACTTCTAGACATCTTTTAAATACCTCCAGGGATGTTGACTCAACCACTTTCCTGTGCAGCCTGTTCTAATACTGGACGACCCTTTCAGGGAAGAAATTTTTCCTAAAATCTAAACTTCCTATAGTGCTACTTGAGGCCATTTCCTCTTGTCCTATTGTTTGTTATTTACAGATACTGATGCATACCTTCTTTAAGAAAGAAAAAGGCTAACAGTCACGTTGTGTTATTTTATGGAGCCTTTCAGCTGGAACTAGTGTCTGTGCTTTAATATCAGAAAAAGTCTACAATTCTAAACTAATAAAGAGGATATGTGGATAATTTAGGTTTTGTCTTAGTTGTGCTTCCTACATAATCTAAGTACACCTTGTTTCTCTGCCTAAGACTAACGTACTTCAGCGGATTAGAATTCCAATTGATTTAAGTGGGAAGGGGGAAAAGAAAAATCTATACTTTGCTAAAGCTGTAGCACTCTATTTACCAATAATGATTTTGTTCTTAGTTTAGGAGACAGAATGTCTATTTGTCTACTGAGAAAATTCTATAAGGCAACAATATCCACTTTTCACCAAAATATTAATTAGGCCTCTAGTGTCTAACTGTAGTCCCACAACACAATCAATGGATTATTTCCCAATGCTTCATCCTATGCTTCAAGCATGTAACAGCATATCAAGACCTACAGCCCTCTAAAGACTTGCTTACTTTTCTTTCAGATTAAACTCACCCATATCATGATAGATCCAGTTGCCATGGGGAACCAGAATATTTTGTCCATATTTTAAAAAAGCCCAAATTCTATCTCTACAAACATCCTTTTTTTTCAGATTGTTTGGGAGAAGATCTTCAGTTTAATACTGTGTCTACTAACAAAATATGTCTTTTTTTTTCAGGGCCTACTTCTTCCCTCCAAGATGAAAAAGTCTGGTTCCATTTCCAAGCTGCACAAGATATCACTACCATTAACTCCTTTTCACTCTGTATTACAGTCTGTATTGGTGTAAACTCCCTTCATAGAAGTGTATGAAAGAGCATCTCTAACTGTGGCTTTAAGCTTTTCACTTTCCAGTTTTAATTTTTTTTCTAATGCTCTACAATTTACTGTTGTATATTTGTTGGTCTGGTGACCGCCTTGATGATACACGATTATTAGACAGTTAATAAATGTAATTTTTTCTATATATTTTTTTCATTCCAAAATGTGTCCTTAAGTTGAAAATCTACTGAAAAATGCAATTCATTATTAAAATGCAATTATTCCTATGGCATAAACTCATGACTATAACTAACATACTCCCCCCTATTTGGGAAAAAAAAATTAAAATTAAGGTCTCCAAGACCTTAAGGTGTGATATTTACAGCATCATAAAGTTGTTTCTTTAGCATTCTTGTGATTTTCTGGTTATTAACATTGGAAATTTTCTTCTGAGTTTTAGACTCCTTCCTCTCTTTCACTCTCTGAAATTTTCTGGTTTCATTCTGTGCTTCTGTTGTTTAAGTACATACGTGTGCTTTGTTTTCCAATTAGCAAAGCATTTACTGAGCTTTCACAGTCAGTACTCTGTGACAGCAGAATCAGCTTCTGAAGATTTAGAAAGTTGAGACTACCACTATTCAAATAACTCATTAGAAAGGGTAAAATATTTAATCACCAGCTAGCTTAACATTTTTAATACGTATTGAAAACAATTTTGTTGCAACTGGCAAGAGACCACTAAGTTAAGCTTAATTCCATTAAAGCCAGCCACTATGACTGTATAATAGGAATGTCTTGCATAAATAAGTTGACAGAACTCTTTGAAGACAATGCTGAGAGAGTGATGTGGATGGTATGCATTTTTCAAGAAGCATTTGATAAAGCTACACATCAAAGATAATTGGTTATTGTAAGGAAACCTTACACAGAATATAACATATTTTAGAGAATTGAAAAGTGCATAGTTCCATGAAGACACAAACGTTTTTTGTCTTGATAACTGTAAACTATAAGACAAACGTAAGTCTGTTAGTAGCATAGACACCACACTGGACATATGACAACACAGAAGCATCAGCCCATGCCATTTAGTACAGTGAAATTCTGCTACATTGAAAAATATGGGTGTATATATTTATATCCTAAAATTTTAGTCAAAAAATGCATCCTATTCTGGACCATTACTGTGAATAGGAAGGAATCAATCTTTTCAACTTTATGCCAGTGCTTCTATGAAAAATAGTGTACATGGAAGTATTAACTACGAAATTGTGTCTCCAATTATTTTAAATTGGAAAGAAAAGGACACTTTCTACTGATATTTTTTTGTTTGCTTTGTTTGCTTTCCCCCTTTTGTAGTAGCTGAGTTAAGATAATCAGGCAGCCTTTCTCAGTAGAACTGAGATGTATTTGATTTTAGAATAATCTCTATAGAAAATCAGAGAAGTTTTCAAATGCCTTTGAGTAAACTGTACAAAGCATTATGAAAACATACCAGGGTGACAATTCCTGCAGTGCACTGAGAGAGATTAGATGCTTCACATATTCTCTGAGCTATGAATTACGGTATTCAGAGCAGGTCTATCTCCTTTGAAATCAAGTACTCCTAATATCTGAATATCTAGTAGCAGTTGGCTCATATTTTTTATATTCTCAGCATACACTTCCTCTAAAGCTGACGAGTCTATCATTCTTTCAGAGCAAATATATGCAAACATGCAGGGTCAGTTCAGTATTCAGAAATTGTCATCAATATTTGGTAATTATTACACTGACGTTTAAGAATGATAAGTAATAAAAATGTCATTTATTCATAAGCATTAGAAAACGTAAACATAGCCTTTCTGCTTTTGATGAATATTGAAAAAGTAATAGTTATTCTTCACTTAAGCTCATATGGCTAGTTTGTATATCTAACCTCAGAAATTGTTTCATAATAAGCTCTCAATAATGACACACTCCACTGATTTACTGTCTAGAATATCCTTTGACTGACTAAACCCATGATGATGAAGCAATTGTATTCCCAGCAGCATCTATGCTTATGCAGCATATGCAGTAATACATCTTTGGTTTGATTTTATTTAAAACCTTATTCTGAATTCTCTTGCCTACTTTCCATATGTCTATATTTTTACAAGAAATCTGGAAGCATTACATCTATATGCTTAGTTTATCTACTGATCCCATTAATCAGCCTTTGACTACATGCTAGCAATCTCTCCTGGATACACTTGGTTTATGTCTGTCATAGACATCATCTTTGTTTGGGGTTGTTTTAAAGAATATTTTAAAATGATGATTTAAAGCTATGCCCTGGTTATACCGTATTCGAATGCTGATAAGGTTGGAATGACACATGACAAATCTCCAGATTAAAAGTCATTTACTAACCATTATATTCAAGGGATCTTCTACTTCAGAATTTTTGTACCAATATAGTATAAAAATTCTGAAGAGTAGACCAGGAAGGACATATTTAAACAGCAGGGAGAACATGAAAAGAATGAAAGCTTCATCTTATGCTTATAAGTTTACTTCATACAGTCTTGATAGCTTTGACAGCTTTTACTGTTCTCTCAAGTTTCTGCCATATGACTGTTTTTGAAGCATTCGAAGCATCTGCTTTTTAGGAAAATATGCTAAAAAGCATTGGAAAGCCTCCTCCATGTTCAAGCTTCCCACTCTTATAGATAACTCCCATTTTTTTGTGGCTAGAATGAGCTTTTTTTCTGTTTGTTCTGTTGTAGTGTGGTTTTTTATTAATATGATTATTGTTTGATTTGTAATTTCCTTGTGTTGCCTTTTGGTCTCTGCCCTTTTCCCAGAACTTCCTTTACTCCCCCTGTCAGGAAATGCCATTCTCTCCCTAAAAACTGCCTTCTCTTGAGAAACTTCTCTGTCAGTTTAGCATTTCTCTAAACTTCATTAGTTCACTGAAACTGTTCTTTTCCTTTGGGATTCTTCATTGGGTGATATTTGAATGCCCGCCTTGGTTGTTATCTCAAGTCCTCCTGATTTGTTGAATGCTGTATCCTCCCCTGTGACCCTCCCCCAGTACATAAGCTATTGTCTGCCCCGAGATCGGGGTCCTGGAGAAGCCAAGGGAACTGTAACATCAAATAGAATTACCCCAGGATCTGTGACTGCTGCGTTTGTTTTTGCGCTGTGCCTTCCCTGGAAGCTGGGGATCAGTGGAGAGAGAGGGGGCTGTGGCTCCTGTTACCATCTAGCTGGGACAAGCTACATGTTTTCTTCCTTGGACCTTTTTACGTTAAAATGCCTATTTATAAAGGAACCAATGGAAAATATCTGCCTGAAGAAAATTAGCTTTACAGTTTGGGAAAAAAATGAAAGCTACTGAGGGTGTGGAGAAGCAAAACTTTTTCTATTACAGACTTCAAACATACTGTATAACAGCTTAAAAAACCCTTTCTGGTGGTGGCAACCATAACTAAAAGGTCATATAAAGATAGTCCTCAAAAAACCCAGAAGACAATATGATCTTGTTTGTTAATTTATCGTCTTAACTACTCACCTCACCTGAACTTTGGTAAAGTTCAGAAGTTTCATTAAGATGCAACTTACCCCGATATGAACAGGAGAAATTATAGTCTAGATAAATGAACCTTGTTATGATATGGCAGTCCTTGCCATCCTGCCCTTGCATCTTCAGCATGAAGTTTAGCATTTGCTTAGACCCAAAAGCATTTAAATTCCAGGCCTTTAGTATTTCATTACAACCCCAGCTGGAGTCAGTACTTCCATAGTGGCATGCAATAGCTTATAGGACATACCCATCATAAACTGCTGCTTATGATTCCATATGACAGACTCAAAACAAATGTGTTCTCATACAAAAACATTATATTCCAAGCTATATTTTGCTAGATGTATTCACAGAAGTAATTTCTGATAATTTGATCTAGTTCAATCATTTTTGGTGCTTGGCTTTATAAAACAGCACAAAATTCATTTTGCTGCCTTTCCTGATTTGAATCAGGAAACAAGATTTTCAGAATGTTTGTGAATGAGTCAGAATACATCTGACATTAATGCATGTTCACCTGCAAAGATAAACACACAAAAATATCAAAAACTTCCTTGTGATCTCACTTGTATTATCTAAGTAATTAATCAGTCAGACAAGGCATACATGAAAAGAACTTCTATTATAATCACTGGCAGTAGCACAGTGACAGAAACATTACATTCAGGAAAATAGGATGAACACAACTATCATAACTTGTGCAGTGAAGTGAAAGAGATAACTCCAACACAAAAATATACTAATGTCCCTAAAAATAAACTAAAACAATACTTGCAGTGCAATACCTAAACTTTAAATCTTAAACCATTCTAGTTTCCAGAGATTTACATATTTTTGCCACTCTAAACTGCTGTCGGAGAGCAACACTCATTTTATTTATACCTGAGATCAGGAGAGGATTAACATTCAATGGATTTTTTTCTTCTTTTTTTGATTAACTCACACCTTACCTCTCCATTCAGGAAGTTTTATAGAGTGTCATGAGTATTTTGGTCATTGCAGTTATCAAGAATATTCATCTCTTAGAGAGTTTCAGTTCTTTTCACCTAACTTTGAATATTTCCATAAAATGGAAGCTGAAAATATTCCCTCTCTCTACCGCTATTGGAGAGCAACAGAGGCAATTCTCTCTCAGAGACAGTAAAAGCAGCTATTACCTTTGCCTCCTTAAGAAAAACTCTGAAAGTTACCTGCAATAAATACTGGCTAATCTCTATCTTCACCCCATTGTGTAAATAGGATTATTTTACATTCTTATTCAAATAATAATAATTTTTAAAAATTATCTGTTGAGTAAAGTAGTTTACAGAAAACAAAAAAACCCATTAAATTTCATACTCAAAACAGCTTCATACTCAACCACAGTTTCATACTCACAGATCCCTGGATTATGATATAATGGCTAAAAGCCATCCACATATATTCAGCACTACTCTGAAAACACTGGCAACCTCTAAAACTCTCACAGAAATAAAAGAAATCATGCTGGATATTTAACCTTTGAACTATATATAGCCCTGTAGAATGATGTGAGTCTGTGAATTACAGTAACAAAACCTCTTGGCTGTTTTTTCGTAATAGATGGTGAAGAAAAAGGTTATTGTCATGATAACAGCTGTGAGTCTGAATAGATTTCCACAGCAAAACACATTACAAGTGGGCACCAGAGGACAGTCAAAGTCTTCACTCATTTATAGCTATTAAAATTTTGTAAATTATGTACTGTGGCTGCCTTAATGCTTTTCTCTAGTTTTCATCCTGGATCATGATGGGGATAACTTCCTGGTCATAAGCCACACCTGAAGACTTTTGCCCTAGATATTCATAGACATAAACACAACCATGTGTACTTCCAAGAGAGAATGAGCACTCCAGCCTCTTGCTGCAAGATGCATGGCTGATTAAAGAATGGTGATATAGTCAATTTCTAACAAAGCTGCTGCGACTGTCTCACTTCTAGATTATTCTGAAACAAAGGAGGAGAACACTGCTGAAGTACAAAATTACACAGTACTTAATTTCTTGTTCATCGCTCTTATTATTTAGTTGGTTTAGAATGGCACTGAATTTGAATTCAGCTGAGTGTCCTGGACCCAGTAAATCTGTTGAAAGAGCACTTTGAAAGGAAAGAATTTGACCTCTCTTTTGAAAGGTACAGAGAGGTAAGCAAAGCATCAAAGCAAAGCAAAGTTCAGACTTTTCCTCCTACATAATTTCTACTAATTCCAGTCTGCTGTGAGTGTTTTTTAAAGAGTATTGATCCAGATTTTAAGAATAGAGTAACAAAAGAAATTATAATATTTCTCATCTTTTTCTCTCTTTTTTTTTGTAAACAATACAATCTTCTGCAGTTTACAAATTAATAACTGTCCCAATGTTGTACTTTTCTCAGAATATCAACTGACAATAAAGGAGGCAATGGGCACAAATTGAAATAGAGGAAATTCCACTCAAAATTTAGAAAAAAAATTTTTCCCCGTGAAACTGATAAAGCATTAGATCAATTTCCCAGAGAGTTTGTGCAGTCCCCATTCTTGATGACAAAACCCAACTGACTTGGACAGTGTCATGGGCAACCAACTTTCAGCTGGTGAGCTCTGACTGAAAAATCTCTAGGGATGTCTTCCAAACTCAGCTATTTCTGTTATTCTATGAAATAATTCCACTTTAAGGCATCTGCTGAACATGCACTTTCAGCATAAAAGCTCAAATCATGACTGTATTCCCAGAAGAAAACTGAGCAGCTAGGAGCTCAATGCCACCTTTGACACTGGAGGTCACTACAGTATTCCTTGCCTGATAATCTTAGCCTTTACTCTAGGCCAGAGCTGGTGTTACTCTTGCATTCCTAGAGCAAATATTGGCATAAAAAAAATCTCATTTAAACAATCTCTTAAAATAAATATAGTAATAACATAGCAATCTGATGTTGAGTGCCTATTTTCTTCTTAAGATGGTTATCAACTGAAGATTCAGTTTCCCTCTTCTCTTGGCTGATCTGTTGCTTCCTGAATGTCACCTGAAGTGAGGTAAGTGGCCAGTTTTTCAAACATCCCAGTTTGGTACCTAGAATTCAGAGGCCCCTTCATCGTCAGAAAGGTGCTTCAGTACTGATTTATTATTCAATTTATAGAATGCTAAACTAATAGTGAATAAGATGCATTTCAATCAGAATGTTTTTCTGATGCTGCATTACACAGCTTACCTCTGCAGATGCAGTTTGTGGTTTTGTCTAGCCTACCTGAGAATGATCAGACACACTGAAGGGGAAGGAAACTACCCCAAATGTCAACTCCTTCCTAATTTCAGGCAACCTGCCTCACTGATTCAAACCCAGAGCAGATTCCTTCACCATACTTGATAGTAAGAGAAATAAGAAGAAGAGCTTCTTTCAGATCCATCCCTCCCTTGCCCATTAGTTCAGTTTACAGTGCCAAGCACTTTCCTGACCATGCATAGCTCATAAGAGCTCCTGAGAGCACCAAATGTGAGGAAAATTCCCTTTCTTTAAACCCTTTTGAATGGCCATAGAAGTCAGGATATGCATTTGTCATTAATCATTTAATATTGATTGGTAAATTAGACTGTCCAAAACACAAAAAATAACCATACTTTTCCTCAAATATGGAAGTCATTAGCTATCTAAACGCACAAACACTCTTGGATACATGAAAGTTCTTAAAACACTTGTTATTTCATTTGCTGAGAAATTTGGCAAAACTTGTCTCAAATTTTGTGCTGAAACAGCTTCTTCCTTGACTTCAGAAAGTAAAAATAAAGACTATTAATAACATTTGAAGAGGTTTAATTTTAAGTATTTGTTTTCCCTTCTACTTTAAAGTATTTCAAGGATAAAGTCCAATAACCAGGAAGCATAGAAGTCCCAACAGTGGAACCTGAAAGGCCCAAGAACTGCCAGACAGGAAACCACTCATGAGATTCCTTTTGAATAATGCACAAGAACTCATCTGAATGTGCAAGAATGAGAAGAAAAATCTAGTGATGATTAGACACTTCTAATACACTTTATTATACAGCAATATTTAAATAATATATCTGGGCATGAAAATGAATCTATTACTGGGACCTGATTTTATTTACATGTACACGTGGCATTTAGGGACATGGTTTAGATGTAGACCTGGCTGTGTTAGGTCTACAGTTGACCTCAGTGAACTTAAAGGCCATTTCCAACCTAAATGATTCTGATTCTCTTTTTGTGTGTGTTCAAAGCAGTGATGAAAAGTAAGAGGATGAGATTCACATTGGAACTTCGTGTGTTTCTAACCGTTGCTGTGACTACACACAGAGTGTCCTTGATGGAAAAGGTACTACTGGGGAAAGAAGGGCCACCTCAGGAGAGGAGGCATTCCCTAGAGGGATAGAAATAATTGTGGAAGATAGAGGAACTTTCTAGTTGGCTTTTTCTTTGTGTGGTGTTTTGCATGGAGCATGTCAGATGTAGGAATATAGTAAAAAAATATCGCCTTTCTTTATACAACCTATTTGGCATTAAAACATTTCTGCTTTAGGGGAAGTATCATCCACTGTGCTTTCTGCATGGTAGACATGGAGCAACTACTGGGGCTGTCCTCTGCCAGCTTAGATCACTTTCTAAGAGGAAAAGGGTTTGCCTTCAGGTCTTTTCCACACTCTCACGTATATTTATCTATTTTTTAAACCTAGGGACAGTGGAGGAATACACACTATGCAGAAAGAGCAAAAGCATCTAGAGATGCTTATTGCAAGGGACACGCTGCTGAGGCATAACTTGAGAGGAGGACAAAGGACACCATTTGGCCAAACCAGGTATTGTGCTATGGTAAAGCCTTTAGTATTTCCAGTTACCAGCAGAACTGTTGGTAAAACTAAAGTCAAAGAGTCCTTAAAATGCTGACACCATCTTGTTCCCATTCCATTTGATCCAGCTGTAGCTGGTCAATGCTGCATTGAATGAGTTGTTGAGGTGTTACCAAGACTTCTCCTGTTTAAATCACAGAGGTATTCCCTGTCTCAAAAGGACAATCTGAGAATATAGCAAAGCTCATGGTAGCACATGATAGAAGACTGCCTTTGCTGTTTATTATCCCATCTTGCTATTAGTTGGCTAGATTCAACCTGTTTGAACACTTGAAGAAATCCTCAAATAAGCAGTATCAAAGGCAGCTTTTCTTCCTGAAGTGCTGCCAAGCACAGCTTTATTAATGCCAGCCAGAATTTCTTCATGACACTCTTGTTTTAAATCTATTGTGAAGCGAATCTGATGGAACACACCTGGTAGATGATGTATTAATGCCAACACATCAATTCCTATAGATAGCTGCTAGTTTCTAAGTAAATGGCTAATTTTTACATACGGTGTTTTTAGCAATCTGGATTGTTCCCCTACTTCTCTTCTGTTACATTAGCAATGAGGAAAGGCATCTGACTTTGAGAAAATGCCCCTCTTTTCTCTATTTCTATGTAGAATCTATATTAAACATTTATTTTCCTTCTAGTCTCATACTAAACTAAACTGTATCAGCTTAACTGGGTTCCCTTACTGTTCAAAGCACCCACAGATGAGAAAGAACAAGAGCAAATGGCAGGTACCGGGAAGAATATAGTTATAATTAGTTCATTGGTTGGATAATTTTGTCTGGTGATGGAGTTATGATTAAATAGCCATATAAATTATTTATTTAATAATTAGGTTTAAAATATAGGTCACGGTTTCCAAATGTCTGAGGAAAATGCTTTCCATTAATCTATACAGAGCAAAACAAAGACTGCAAGAGTCATCACCTGTCCAGTCTGTTCTAAAGCATAATTTCTATCTTGCCTTTTATTTCTGTTGAAACACCTCAAGGCTAAAAATGACACAGGTACCTTAAGATGCCTTATTCCCATTTACCCTCATAGGTATCCAAGGCATTTTGGAAGTTTGAAGGAATTCTGACACCAGAGTACCTGACTAATGTAGAACCATCCCCATTACTTTTGGGGGTCTGCAACTGCAGCTGCTGGCTACCTGCCCATTGGGCTGTGTTTTCATTCCCCTCACTCTTCAGCTGCCAGCCAGCTCTCCCTGCCTACCCCTCACAGCTCTTGTTGCTCAGCTATCTTCATCTTGTTTGCCTCAATGCCACCATAGCATCCACTAAACAACTGGGGTTTCTTCTTTCCCAAATTTCCTTTCCTACAAAAGACTGCCCTTCTTAATATCTAGCTTCATGCACAATTCAGAACAGTTCTGAAAGTGATGTCAAACTCTTTTCTCTAATAGGCAGAGCAGAGTTGGATCCTGTGAAGTCTGGTAGGAGTTTCTGGTTTAATTCACTGGCTTTCGATTCAGAGTAGAATTAGGCCATTTGATGCTAAACTCTCAGGATGTGTCTGAATAAAAATAGTACAAATACTGTGGCATTCAAGCTCTTCATCCATAATATATTCATCTTGAAGTGCACAGCTGCCATGCATATATTTATGTAACTGTTATCTGTAGAAACAGTTAAGTATTCAGTTCAACTCTGAAAAAATATTTAGAAAAGTTAAGGAAGGCTAAGTGGTGAGCACAAGCAAGAGGGATAGTCATTAGACATACATGTCTTCAGAAGGCAGCAAATCACTGACATTTTCACCTGAATCACTGAAGATACATAACATAGCTAGTAAATATACAGAGAGGAACAAGGACGTGAGGAATCTAAGCAGACCACAACTTTTCAGTCAATAAGCAGACAGCTTAAGGGGGCAATGAGAAGCATTCACTTTTCACAGTCAAAACACTTGAGGCAATCCATAAAATACTCAAACACAAAGCTTAATCCAAAGACAATGTAATTAATTTATAGAATTTATTTCCATAACATTTTTGAAATCAATAGTGTAAACATGTTAAAAAATAAGACTGGATAAAACCATGAACAATTGAGTCATCAGAAGCTTTTAAACACAGTATGACCTCCAGCCTGAGAGGACCAGACACAACAAGCTGGATATGGATCAGACAGGAAGGTGGCAGCATTCCCTACAAACCCCATCTCTTGCATTGTTTTTCACTATCAGCTACTGAGAGCTTTTGTCTCTCCCATTTTGACAGCTGTCTTGCACTTGCCCTACACTGTTCCCAACCTTCACAAATAAAAAATGCTGCAAGTAACCTGGTCTATCTATGCAGTAAGTGCTGCGGGCTACAGGAATATCTGCAGCCTCCCTGCTCTACCCAGCTGGTGTGCAGAACCTCCTTACACCTGCCTCTACTTTTTCCACATTTCTGCTTCCTTCCATTCTAAACTTAACTGTGCAAAGTCTTTGGTGCAGCAATACAAGCACGGTTATATTAATCACCAATATTTTTATTCTCTTGCATCTCTGGCAGGCTCTTGGCAGTATAGCAACAAACACCTCAGTAATAAATGAGCTTTTAAGCGCACCAAGCTTTACTGTTCAGCAGCTGGCTTGTGGTCTCTGATCAAAACTTAATGTATACGACCCCTGCATAGGCAGCACACCAAATAGCAATAACAGCAACAACACTAATAAAAATATAAGACATTGCTCTGACCTCAAGTTGAGAATACAGGTCAACTATCTTCCTAACTATACCAAAATCTATTACTTCAGGGACTCTTTTCCTAAGCTACACTAACACACTACTGAATTGCAGCAAGTTAGGTAAGTAGGAGCACAGTGCCCATTAAGCCTCCATAAACAATTAACTTTTGCCGCTGAGCTTTACAACAAAACAACCTGTCTGCTGCCATGGGATGTTGTTTCACTTCATGTAGGTCATTGGTGAGGTAATAGACAGTTTCACCCAGCAACAGCAGAAAAGCAGCAAAATACCAGCACAACACATCCTTTGATAGGCTTAATAAAAATATAGATCAAGTTTATAGCAGAAGAAATTAAAAATAAAGAAGCAATTACCTCACTTAAATGTATTTCAAATGTTTGCAAAGTATACAGAATTTTACTGCTAAAAATACCCCAACAAAACATACATTCAATGTAAAAAAATGCCTTAAACTTACCTCTTAGTTTACACTGATTTAATATATTTTTTCTTCTACTTTTCAACTTTCCTTGCATCTTGGGAATATAGTGGTTTTCTCCACCCGTTTCCTTCCTCTCACCTCCTCCCCCTCCAATCTGGCCTCCTTTCCTTCCTTGGAGGTTTTTAAGCTTTAATTTGAGAGTGTAAAGCTGAAAAATATTTGATACAATTTTTTTTTTTAATTAGAGAATTGAGCTCCTCACCATGGTTGAAGCATTTCTGGGAACAGCACCAAAAAGCTGGAAGCTACTGCACTGAGTAGCCACAGCTTATCTCTTAAATTCATCACTCATTTATTTTTCCCAGACAACTAATGTTTCAGCATTTTACTTACAGACATGACTGCAGTTTAGGAAACTAGAAATGAGTCCGAGTCTCTTTGTTCAATTTTGGAACGTGAAAACTAGATTCCCAAATTCCAGCGTGGGCCCATCTCCAGCTGGAACAGGAACAAGACTCACCAAGTGGGATTTGACAATGTATGAGCTGAGGCTTGAGTTAGTCACATTTTAAATGAGCTCAGAAGGGTATTGATGATTATATGTTCCAACTGGAGGAGGTAGTTGTCAGTCTGCCTGCAGTGTGCATGTCACCACACCAGGGAAGGGGAAATATTTTAGAGCTTGTGTGGGATTGGGCCTGCTGAATGGAGCACTTGGGAAGTCTCCTCTCCTATAATTTGGATATTGTTGGGAAAGGGGGGGAAAAAGTATAGGTTTGATATAATCTTCAGGAACTCTGTAACATGCATTCCCAGTGAGGGGTGTTGGATAGACTTGGCATTTCTGTATGCAAGTGAGTGGAAGTCTACAGCCTGTTTTAGGTTTCCCTTAATTGGCACTAAATTTTCTTTACAGCCTGTATGTATATTTTTTTTAATCTTCATTTGGTAAGGCTAGAGATTGCTTTCATCTAATAGAGAATATTTTCCTATTTGATAAGATATCAAATCTGTGGTAATGCTAAATAAGTCATATCTTTTGTAAATGCTTACACATTTTAGGTATGTGGATAACAGTAGTCTTGCTCTCCATTCCTTTTTTGTTCATTCATTACATTTATCTTTCCTCTTACATTACTCCTGCTTGAACAACAGCAAATTGCTCCTACAATCCACTTATTTGTGTGAAACTCAGCAATTACATGTCTAGTCTTTTACACAATCTATCTGCACATTCTTTCAAAGACAGTATTTCCCTTTTAGACATTATACTGACTACAAACTGGACCTTCCACAACCAGAAAATAAAATGTTTTAGTGTAATTGAATGTGTATATTTTTATGTATTTAGTTAATGTCTATTAGGCATATAAAATCAGTTCTGAACTAGTTTATCACAGATGCATTAGCTTCTCATTTCTCTCAATCAGAATATGATACATTCATAACTCCTTCTGCTCATGTTTCTAACCTCTTAAGTATCGTTTATTCTGTTTCCTGCTGTTTACATCATCTGCTGACTTCATTAACATGCTGTTCACTTGCTTTCTTTAACACTATTAATGAAACTGTTAAATAAGGCTGAAACAGAGACTAATCATTATAGCAGTACATCGGACAACTGGAATGTGTCATCAGCCAAGGTTTCTGCAGCAAGGTCTAAAAGTCTATTTGTCAAAATAATTCCTTTTAATTGGTTTCACTATGTTATTTTTTCAATTGACTGATGTTTAATTGTGGCATTACCAGAAAGCCATTTGTGAAACCTTGGCATAGAAAATCTGACTGCTTTAAATATTTGCTTTTGTCTACACCAAACCTACTGGAAAGTTTGTATTTGCTTCAGAATGGGTTTTGAACTATTTATTACAGTTCTGCTTTCTGTTTACCTCCTCATACTCACTATTTCATACCATAGTTTACCCTTTCAGATTTGAGATCCTTGAATTAACTCCATACAATTGACAAAACAATTAGGTTGCTTTAAGGCTGTGCAGAAGGGTATGTGATAACAAACAAATAATATTAAATGTAAGATAACACAATGTACATAAATAGACACACATAGTGAGAATATATATGACTCCAACACGGACACAAACATTTCTGAATACATTTCCAGCATTACTAAGGGAAGCATGAGAGGTGTCAGTTAAACATCAAAAAGCATTAACAGAGAAGGAAAAAACCTACTTTACCTGCATAGTTACTGGTGACCTGCAAACACACTAACTGAGAATAAATTAGGCTAGGAGTGAGAAAGTAAATAACACTAAATGAGGAATGTGAGCCTTCAGATAAGTGTTCCAGTACATGTACTAGCCAAGGCAATGAACAAAATGTCTTTAATACAAAGCTGGCTTAGTTCACAGAAGAAGTTGTCAAGTGGTTGCTTGAAAAGGCAGCCAGCCCTGATCTCAGACATGGTGGCCCTATCTGCCTTCCAGCTCTGCGAGCATGACAGTGAACACCAACAGTTCTTAACCCTTAACTTTGTCTTTGAAATTACTGATTCACATTTTCTTCAGACTGAAAGTCTAGAATAAATACTGCTCGGTTTTGATGAACCTCAATTGCCTCATGAAATCTAAATAAGAAAATGCAATTATTAATCTCCATTGCTAGTAAGACATGAGCTGCTGAATTTTTAAGTGTCAAACTTTTGGCCTCTAAAAAATTAGTTTTCATTAAGTACACATGGGGGAAAGCTTCACAAGCAAGGGCACTCTTGAAGACAGTTGATTCTGGCACTGACCAAAGTCTTTGTTGAAAAGCTCAAGTTCACTACTCCTGACATACAGCAACTACATCAGGGTCTGCCTCCTCCCCACTAGTATCAACACAGATGAAAAGAAAAATGGATATAATCCATTTTTCCCAGACCAAAAGAACACCCTTGACATTTTTTCTTCTTTTGGGGAAAAAAAACACAGAAATCTCTCATGGCTTAGAAAAGATTGAAAACATTTGAATCCCCAGCTATTTTGAATCTGAGACATGACAGAGCTAATAGAAAAGGACAATTGGGCATTTTTGTAATCATAGTATTTTGAATATATAGGTCATTTCATTTTGAGGTTTTCAGAAAAGACTTGCCGACATTCAAAAATTTCAGCATATCTTTTTATACAAAAAACAGAGTCTCAATTAAAAAGACTATCAAAAGATTTGCTCATGGATATGTATGCGATTTCATGGAATGAACCAATCTTGAACCTCCTAGGAGCATTCTCCTCTAAGCTTTTAACTCTTGTCAGTGGACAAAGGAGCTTTGGTGAAAGTTATTTAACCTTTGTAGTGCATTATTTACATAGACTACTCCAAGAAAACTAACAGGGCTGTTCCTCTAGGTACAATCTTTTCTATTTGGCTGAATAGTTCTTGGCCTTTTCAAAGCACATGACTCATTGTTTTCATCTGCCTATGATCATAATGATACAAAGAAAAGTCACAGTAATTATAGAGCAGTCTTCATAAGAGCTATATTTAATAAGCTATGTTCATCCCTGTTCCAACTCCAGCAGCTTCTGTCAAAAGCAAGGATATATTTAACTGTTATGTGCTAGCTGGCATAGCTACAATTATTATCCTTGAGAAAGCAGTAATGCTTTGGCCCTTTTAGAGGTTAAACCTTATTTTCTGTCTGTTAACAAAAATACTGAACGGCTGAAATAAATTGAGAGTGCAATAAATTTTCATAGACTTCAAAAAACATTCTTTCTGAAATCATGTCCATAAAAGGCTTAATTGTGTTTTTACCTTTTCAGTTTGACAACAGAAGCAGTGATGAAAGGCAAACATACATATATCTGTATATATGCATGTATTAGCAAAAATGCAACCATATTGGCTAGAAATAGTAGAAGTGTATCATCAAAACCCTTTATTTTTCATTGGATTATTAGTTGCTTAAGTACAATTAAAGACTACTATTAACTTCAGAAGTCTTTAAAAAATGGAAAAAAAAACCCAACTCTTTATCTAGAGGAGACCACAATGAACATATGAGACAGCAGGAAGATACAGTCTGCTGAGTAGCACAAAGAAAAAATGAGAAAAAAGTTGCTCAGGATACATCTTAGCACACAAACTGAGCATCAGATGTAATCTGTTGCCATCACCAGGTGGTTTACATAAACATTTATCTATTATGAGGCCTCTGCAAATGCTATTTTGAATTGTTACTGGAAATTTATTACAGCATAATATGAGAGAATAATAATAATTAAAAAAAACTCAGGGCCAGCCTGGTTCTATTTTACCAGTTCAATTTAACCAGAGAAAAATAATTCTGACTATCTTGAAGGAAAAATAGGCATATTATTGACTTCAAAGGGCTCACTAACAGTAGCATACAACTTCTGGCATCATTTCAGTCTCACTGGTTCTTGATAATTAAAAATACTGTTTACTTCACAGTACATTTTTAATTAATAAACAAAATCATTTACATAGCTTCTTTCTTTGTCTGTTTGCTAGCACGTGTTCTGCCACACAAGTGTTTACTTCCTGCTGCCCTGAAGAGGGATCCTTGTGCTCACAGCAGAGGAACAATATGGCACAAAGAGTCAGGTCAACAGAACCATCCCACAATAACTGGTCATTCAGGATGGGAGGGATGAGGGGTGAAATTTCACATACAAATTATGAGGGGGGGGGGGGAATATAAGATAGTAATAACAGAATTCATTAATATCAGGTAATATTAATAGAATTCAAAGAACCAAACATACTTTATGTTCATTCCAGAACTCCACACATCCTTCCTATTCTTAAAAAGCATGAGGTATAAAATCCTTCCATCTCATCTACTGCATACAAGATATCTATCTTCCCACACTGCCATCCAATACAGTTCAGAATTCTGGTCTTATAAGCCTCAATATAAAATGTGCTGTTCTCTAAATTAAAACTTTGAAAGCATGTATTGTGTTTATAGGCTGGCTCACAGTCACAGGGATCATATGTGCCTGTGAATGTATATGAGAGTGCATAAGAGAAGACTACTGAACCTATTGATTAATTTCTAATTAACAGAGAAGACAGTGAAACACTGGGAAAATTCTGAAGCAACCTTGTATTGTGATATGCAGAAGAATGCAAGCTGCAGTTCATTGGTGTCTCCATAGAAACAAGACATATTGGAGGAGTGTAAGACACTGTCAGAGGACAAAAAAAATTCAGCTTCAGCAGAAAACAGAAAAGCACCTGAGGGATTTTTTTTTAACCAGGAAAACAAAAAATAATTATTCATTTCCTATATGAGAAGCATCCATTTTTAGATGAGTAACTTAACATACATCAGGATTAATTTATGGAGTGGCTAATCCTATGATTTTCTAATCCATAAAATCTGTAGAAAATGCATCGTTACACTTCTAAGTATAATGCCAAAGAGGAATATAAGTAGGCTCTCAATGAATAATTGAAAGCTCTATTCAGTGTGCTGTTAATTCTTGGTAACATTTTCACACTTGCTTTAGACAGTGCTTATGCACTCATATGAATATTGGCTCATAAGCAGAACCCCTTTTTGGCTTGTGCAAAAGGTGTTCCCAGGAGAATTAAAGGCATTGGGGAGACATTATTTCAAGACACTGTGCTGTAAACCCGCTCAGCATCCCTCCCACTTCAGATGAACAGAGATTCAAAGTGTACAGCTGCAGCAACTATTTTTAAGAAGTTGAACCCACACACAGGATGGATTAAAAAAGGCTCATCTCCATATGCTAAACCTGAAGCTATAGGCAGAGATTTTTTCCTATGTGACCAAGGAACCTATGCCAGCTGGTAGCTTCATAGGCTGGGCTACTGTTCTTTGATTTTATGCCCTGAACAGGCCACTGAAGCCCTGGGGACAGACTTCCCACCTCAGAACCAACCCCAAGCCCCCTCAGCTCTTTTCCTAGAGATAGATATTCTTCACCTCTGGAAGTCCCCAGTAATGAAGGTACCTCTTACCTCCTTTTCAACTGAAACAAAAAGGCTGTGGAAATTATCAGTTTCCTCAAGTCATTTCTGCTCCATATCCTCAGAAGAGAAGAAAGCCTGCCATGCTGCCTCCAAGGCCTGGGGTACAGCTGAGGCACTTCTGCTACATAAGGGAACTGAAGTTGAAAATTGCCATTAACTCTTGGCTGGAGGTCCCTGCAGTATTAGAAGTCTCTCTTAGGCCTATATTAAGACAGTGCATGTTAGATATCAAAAGAGAAAAGGTCCTTCAAGAATAACCAGGTGAAATAGTATGCCATGATATCATGGTGATGATCCAACCCTTCGACAACAACTAACCACTTTAAGGAAGACAAGGATTAAGGAAATGGATAAATATGAGGCTTCCCAGCTGCAAACAAGACTTAAGGATTCTAAGAAGATGTCTCAATGAGTGGGAAGGAAAGAAAAGGTTAACAGCTATTTAGCTATTTAGGGTCTTTTTAGTGTGCATGTCACACATAACCAAGTTCTGTACAAAGCACCCATGTTAGTAAAAAAACCAGAGGTCCCACTGAAGACTAAGTATTATGCATATTTTTTTATCAGGTATGATCCTCATAATAAATATTCAGGTACTAGAGCTCTGCCAGAGGATGCAGACTCACTCTCTAGCTCTCTACAGACTTGCATCAAGATGCATTTAAGATCAGAGACAATCCTTCAATTAACAAAGAAGGCATCTTCCAGTCAAGTTTCAAAACTGACACAAAATAGAAATGGCACTATGAGCGATTATGACATGCTTATGTCCAGCTGTGCTTTTTAGCATATGAGAAAAGATGGAAATTCAAGAAAATGTGAACTGATGTACATTCATTTACACTACAGTTTCTCCAATCTGTGCATCAGAGCTGAAAGCAGTGAACTTGCATGCAATCACTTATCTTTCACTAATGCAAAGCACTGCCGGCACAGAAAAAGATAAAATTGATGGCCACACATGGAAGAAGAAAATATTTTAAAAGAGGTACAGAAAATGATGAGAGACAGATGATACGGCCATTGTTTTTTCAAGGAGAATAAGAATTAAAAAGATATAATTATTTTTGGTCTTATGAAGACTGTACTGGACCTGTAATTGACTTTTGGACTTTGGATAAACAGTAATAGTATCCTATACCTTTGCTTATATGTGCCATTCTTGTCCACATCATCAGTCTTAGGTGATATTAAGGCCATTTCTCACACAAGAAAAATCTACTCTAGGAATAAGAGATATCAAAAAAACATGTTTTTCTGAAGGATATAATATTAGGCTGCTCTTTAGGGAACCTCTTAAACTCTTCTATGTTGCATCTAAAGGAAAAGACAAAAGAGTTCTGTAATCTCAAGTAGTCTACCTTCATATCCTTCACTGCAATCTCAAGTTCAGCCTCCTGAATCCTTACAGACACTGACATAAAATGAGGAAAGGATACAATAGTTTGTAGTCTCTTTTCCCCTTTCCTGTGCACCCTCTCCATTTCCCAAAGAAGGAAATGAGAAAGGGAAATCACTGACATTTTTCACTATTGTGCCACTTATTAATAAAAGTCAGACTGAAGGGACAGTGAGAAATAAGACTCAGAAAGGAAGGGTGCACAAGAACACCTGATACACAGTTGCTGATGTATACACCGTGATCATATATTACTGCAAATTCAGATTACATTAGACGGAACGGTGTCAACATAAATGAGGAGAAAATTAGCTATAGCTTACACAATAAAGTCTTTATTATCTGTCAGGCATGCTTGACATTTATTTTTACAAATTATGATACTTTATAGGAGGCTATGCAAACACTCTGACTGAATGCTTTAAACTGCCATTGTTTATAGGTGATATTAGATCTACTGCACATACCAGCATCATGCAGTGACGGAACTTCAGCATGGTTTTGACATTAGTAATACATACTCAGTTTGCAGTAATGACTCTTACGAGTTCTTTAGTCCCAGGAGTATGTTAGACATATTGCAGTGGGGTCACAGATGGATGTTCGTAATTGCAGTTCCAGGAACAGTGAGATCAAAGATCTCTGCCAGATCTTCTGTCCCCATAGTTGCACACAGACCCAAATTTTCCAGAGATTCAATTTATCTGGGTAGCCAAGGCTGCCTGAGTCAGCCAGGATATATGAAATTTTAGGGCAATTACTAGAGAAAAACATATTGGCCATGCTGGCTGTCATAGAATTTTGTCACACACAGTTATCAGATGTGGAGAAAAAAATCAAGAATAACTGTTATGAAAGACTGAAGACTACTGCAGTGTGTCCATCATTCAGGTCAGTGGTTACAGCTGTAGTGCAAGACTGGTGAGTAATGTGTTTAATTTCATACTTCGCCAAAGGCCTCTTTGGGGACATGGGGGAACTGAAAGAGTCTCTGCTTAATTCTCAAAATAAGGGTAATGAGCTTTCCTCACTTCAGAGATGTGCTCAGATGACTGAGGCAGGTTGCTGTACTGTGCAACAGGTTCACATTACTTTGCTTCTGTATGTATGTATACATATATATGTGTATATATTTTATTCAACGAATAACATGAAGGACACAATAAATATAGATAAAATTGCAAGTTCACTCATTTTCCTAAAATTTGCAGGTAAAACATCTTACTTAGAAGGAGAAGAGATTTTGTGAATATAAAAGTTTTACAATCTATTTCTTGAATCCATCCAAGACAACCTAGTGCAATATTCTTCCCCTAGTTATGTTACACTTTGGCATATACAATATTCATTGTGAGCATATTTGAGTGAGGCTTTTTTGGGTTTTGAACATTATATATGTGTAATGCAAGTTCCTTTAAACAACTTTACTGCTTTCCATAATTAAAATAAAATAAAGCAGAAAAGGAACATATTAATTTTCCTGCCAGAGCTGCATTTATCCCTAAGCACTTTGAGCAAGGCACAGGGATGCACAATATGCTGCACAGTAATTCTGCCTGAGCAAAGCTCCTGATATTAAAGAATAACCATGCATCCAAGAGACAGTCAGCCTAAGGCACAGACAGATTGACACAGCGTGGTGCAACATTTTTGTCCAGAATCTGGAAATGCCTGCTCGTGAAACTTTGGCAAGAGTAAGTCTGCACCATATGCATCTCCTTGTAAGTTTAATTGTCTGTATGCAAGCTATTAGTCTACCTTCAGGAGTTACTTTTCTTAACATCTTCTTCCTTCATTGCAGTATTATGGCTAAATGAATATTATAATATCAAATAAATAAAAGACACCCCATGGTAGCTTGAGGCTTTTGAACAAGCCTGAAGCCAGAGCTAATGAATAAGAGCAATCAATCAATCAATCAATCAATAAGTGTTTGGTTCTAAATCAGTGTTGGTACTCCACAGGCAGAATTGCTTAAGACAAATGTTCCTTTAGCATGCACCACAGCTCTCCATCATCTTAATCTCCTGCCATCACTGCACCTTAGTGTAGACCTCATTCACTTGTATTCTTCATTGCTATCTCTTCACATTAGTAAATATTGGAGCTATGCTTGATGAAAAAAGGATATTTTAAAAAAACTACTAAAAAGTTACATTAAGAAACAGTGGTCAGTCCCACCAAATTGGCAGGACAGATCTGCAGCAAAATCCAAGATTTCTTTGAATTTGAAAGCTGATTATCTAGTTAGTAGCAATAATCAAAAGAGTCTTATATAGATAAATGAAGATACCTACAAAGAGAAGACATTTACAGAAAATAGGCACAATGTATTTTACATTTCCATCTTGTATTTCAGTGCCACAGCATAATGAATCACTGTGAATAGCGTGGTGATGTCTTCTTTAGAAGGCATATCTGTATGCCTGCTGAAAAGTATGAGCACTCCATACTGTGTCCTGTGTGAGTCTACTCAGATAATTTAACTGTATTACAAACTGCATAGACTATTCATATCCCTTGCACATATTTTCTACATTATTGTCATTAGTATAGTCCCAAGATTACAGAAGTGCTTGGTTTTTGGTGTGTGTCTAACTTCCTTTTGGTATTATAGTTTTCTTGGATATTTACTTTAGACTTGGTTACATAAAAATCCTCATTTAAATAAACTCACTGTTCATTCTCATGTCTATGAGGCTACACAAGGCTATAAGTAAACTTTTGTGCCACTGACAGAAGCCATCTGAAAAACATGCAACTGCATGGTTCTACCATTGCCATGGGACCTCTTTGAAGATGTGAGCCAACATGCTCTCTGGAGATGCACTGTACAGGAAGGAATTCAGCATGGCTATCAAGTTGAAGTCAAAATGACATGGAACGTAATCTACACCACCATGTAGAGGAGCAATCCACATTCAAGAGCATGGTCAAACGTCCACTTGCAAAGGAGCCGTGCTGCCTGGTGCTCCCTTCCAAGGGGAGCTCCTGGAAGACGAGATGCAATGCCGTGCTGTGCAGTCACACCAGCTGTCTGCCCTAGAGGCATTTCTCCCCAGCCTGAGAGGGGCTCCCCTGGAGCAACAGGGGCTGGTCCCCTCTCTCAGCACTAAGGGAAGAATCTCATCCCCTCCTGGTGGGCTGAGGTGAGGGCACAGAGACACACAGGCTGCTCTGCTGCCCATTTCCTCTGATTTCTGCTGTGCTGCATGCTGTGCAACCTCTCATGGGTCGGACCGTATCAAAGATGGGCAAAAAGAAGGTGTGAATCTTATTGCTTCTACAAATATATTTTACCCTGCATTTAAATGGTTTTGAAATAGTTGATCCATACTGTCAAATTTGAGGACTTTTCTCTAAAATAATACTTCAAAAAGCATTTACATTAACTAAAACACAATGAGGTTTATCAGAATATAAACTATATAAATAATATATATGTTATTTTGGAATACTTCACATGAAACTGAGTTTCTTCACCATGAAATTTTCATTGACACTTTTAAAAATAAGTGTAATACAGTCTCCAAAAGACACAGAATACAATAGATTAGGTTTTAAACAGCAAAAAAATTGGGACAACATTTAAGTTTCAGATAAAGGTGTCATTTTTTAGGCAGGTTTGCCCTACATTCCATCTTTCTCACGAGAAAAGGCAGGATGCCACTGTCCAAAAGCTTGCATGATTTTTCTGGTGGATCCCCTACACATCCTACCTGCATTCCATTCATATGAGCCAGGGCTTTTTAAACTGCTGCTCCATATATCATCAGATAAATTACAAACTTTCTGGTTTAAATATTCCAAATAAAAAAAGCATCATACAGGCTGCGGGTGTCCAGCCCCGGCAGCAGCAGCAGCTCCGTGAGGGGAGGCCGGGGCAGCCCCAGTGGGACACAGCTGGTTCCAGCCAGACACAGCCGGTTCCAGCCGGACACAGCCAGACACAGATGGTTCCAGCCAGACACAGCCAGACATAGCCGGTTCCACCTGGACACAGCCGGTTCCAGCCGGATCCAACCGCCACCGCAGGGCGGGCCTCATGGACAGCGTGCGTAAGGAGGGGCAAAAACGCTGCACAAATGGTGGTGAGGAAAAGGTTAGTGAGATAGAACTTCAAAAAACCCCAAACCAAGCATGTGGGCATGAAGGTGAGAGCAGAAAGGAGGAGGGGCTCCAGGCACCAAAGCAAGAATTCCCCAGCAGCCCGTGGAGAGGACTGGTGGAGCAGCCACAATGCAGCCTCTGAAGACCCCACGCATAGGCAAGTTGGTCATGAAGGACCCATGGAAGGACACGTCAGGAAAGATGTGTGTTGAGGAGAGGCAGAGAGGAGGTTTTATGGATGGACTCCTATCCCTATGCCCCATAGCCTTGGGTGGCAGAGGCCAAGGAGTCAGGTATAAAGGAATAAAGTTGAGCCTGGGAAGAAGGAGAGGTCAGGGGAAAGGAGTTATTTTCAGTTTTCTTTGCTTCTCACTATCCAAACTTATTTTAAATTGGCAATACAGTACGTTAATTTCCCCAGGCTAAGTCTGTTTTGCCCATGATGGTAATTGGTAAGTGGTAATTGGCAAATTCTCTGTTTAATCTCATTCCGTAAACTATTTTCTACCTCATCCTGCTGAAGGAATGGAATGAGAGGTGGCTGGGTGTGGTCTGGAGGTTGACCAAGGTCAACCCAGCACAAGGACTGAAATCAGAAATACACACTCTTTCCAGAAATTAAATCATCACATCAGTTATTTTGTTAATGAAATAAAAAGCACTGCTTTGAGTCGATACAGAAATAAATCACAGTTGTAAAGGTTTGTATTTATGGCTAACATTAGAGGTTAACAGATGAATGTTTAGCAGTTTTTTATAGCAACAATATTCCAAAAAATTGTTAAATAGCTCAGTCCTGCTCCTTTCTCTTGCTGCAGGCTGAAAAGAGGGAAAGCCTTCATCTGCTTGAGGTTATCTAGCAAAATTTTCATACCACATAGAGAAATGGATTCCAATATTTGGCATAGACAACTTATTTCAGTATTGCAAGAAACATGTTTAACCCCTGCCGTGCATCAGTGGCAAATGGAAGGACTCCATGAGCAGAGTACATGGCAAACAGGCCATTTTATCTAGTTCAAGCTAACTCAGGGAAATCAAATCAACTCTCCAGACTAAGATTTAGTTATAGAGATGTAAACTTGGAATAATTTAAACTAGTGCCTTAGTGGTTCAAAAGACAGTGTGCTTCATATAAATGCCAAATCACTAACTCCTTCAGCAGACCAGATCTCCTATTCTACGAGAAGATGATATATAAACATGTTCTTATTAATCCACATGAATCAACATTCTCTTGCTGAAAATAAGGATCTTTGAACTCTCAGTTCAGATTTATGCTAAGTTCTTGGGCAAGGAGCTTACACTTATTTCTCTCCTCAAAAGCATATGCTGCTTATATCTTACCACAACATTAGACCTGTCTTTTATTCTTTTAAAATACTAAGCTCTTTTTTTAATGTTGCCATTACTAGTGAAACACCACTTTTTGTTTTACTCTTGTTCTAACAGAGAGAAAAAAAAGCTATACAAAAGTCCTCAAAAAGTCTCCAGCTGATGCAAGATTGCTATAATTCTAAATTGTCCAGGTTTCTTTTGATGCATAGAATATGTGAAGAAAACCAAGTCATCTTTGGAGAATGTATTTTAAAACTTTCCTTGAACAATCTCATTAATGTTGTGTGGAGCCTGGTTTTGAACTTTTGAAAAAAAAGCTAACAGGTTCTCTTGGCATCTTAATTTACTCCATAGCCTCATGAATATAATTTTTAATAGATACTTCTTACAAGTCAGTAGGAGCTAAGGTTTAACTGGCAATGGGTTGAGTAGAAAGAACCACGTTTATGTCTTCTAGGTGGATATCAGGGTAAATTTACATACAGTTTTGTCTACTAGGAAGTATCCCATTGATTTGAATGAGAGGACCTATATACTTTTGCTAAAAAAAAAATTAAAATCACACAAACTTAATTTTGAAACCAGCCTGTACAATACTCAGTTGGACATGTGAATCTATTGATTTTGTAGGTTTAGGAAACATTTGGTAGATCCCTACTTCCCTTTACTTGGGCACATTGTTGTCTTCTTCCTCTCTTATCCTATACAACTTCTCTGTAAAAGTGTCCTTCATTTAAAGGGAACAGCTGCTTGCACAGTAATCACAGTGTCCCCTTCTGTGTTGGAAACTGTACTTCAGAATCCTGTTCTCAATTATTATTTTTCTGTTCATGACACATCACAGCTGTGTGAATAAGACCACTTAAAGTTAAGGATAAAAACATTAATTTAAATTATTTTATATGGAGGAATCTCTATTATTCAATATGCAATACGGTCTTGATCTGTTCACAGATTTTAGTGTCTCTGAAAAAATTCAAACCATATCAGCTCTGTCTGACTTCCCATGGAGCAGGGGCACAGGTGCCATACACACATGACGAGAAACTGTGCAGTCCTCCAGCCCGAAATTCTGTTAAAATCTCATCTTTTCATAACCAACTGACTACCTCTAATTGGATTCTTAATGGCACACTGCCTGGAAATTCAAATGTGGCCTCTCTTGATTTCAGAGTAACCCATTTGAACACAGACAGTTAAAGTGACTTGTTAAGACCATTTAACATGAATGAATATTCTAGAAAGCAAGAAATTATATTACTTCACCCTTAGGGGTTAGGGAGAAAAAGATTCATATTGTATTCATAAAACTGGCACCGTTAAAGGAAAAAGACATAGCAGTTGATCAGATCATATTGAGCTGTTAATAGAATTCAGAACTGAAATCAGTAAAACAGAAATTGTGCCATTACATTAGCTTAAAAACAAAATCTTTTGAAATACAGTTTTAAATATTTGAGTTAACTTCCAGGGCTGTATGCTACTTGTGCCTAGGATTTGTCCTCCTTTTGTCTCATGCAAATACAGTATAGCATATGCAGGCTAACTGGCTTTCTCAATGCTTCAAAACAAAAATGAAATTAAGTGTAGAATTTGTTAAAGAGTTGCCCTTTCAAGAACTTCCTTACAATAGTCTGGAGCCAAATCCCAGCAGCTGCAGTGTGTGTCTTCAATATATTTTCAATTTCAAAACCTTAAATTTTGGAAGCTAATGCAAATCTGCATTCTTTATTAGGTCTTTAAGTCTGCCCACACTTGACTACTGCTGTAATTTTATGTTTTAAATCTAAAGAAATGGAAAATACAGTTGAAGATGAGTTTTGAAAGTGAGCATATTAGTGGCCAGGTTCCCTAATGCCTTCCCTGATTTCTGTATGCAGTCATTTTCACCTGACTTCTTCAGAATCTCAGCATATTGACAGAAGAGAATCAATGGAAATGTCTGCCCTTCTGTGAGGATGATTTCCCCTTCCTTAGCATAGAAAGAAACATATATGAACACCATCAGATGTAATTTCTATCCATTCATGTCAGTCGTGCTTCCCAAATATATCAAAGGGGCAACTTCTGCACCTTTATCTCAAAGAATACAGCCTCCTGCTACCTGGAAAAGTATTGCCACCCATACTTTACAGAGGAATGACTTATAAGGAAACAGTTTGAGCTATTAACAACCAAAAACATTTTCAGCATAGCCACATCTTCACCCTTCACTGAGGTGCCTGAAACACTTGTCCTGCTCTTTCTTCCCCAAATACCTGTGTAATTTATCATTTTATTGTCACTGCTAATGGCATGATCAAAAAAGTGAAATAAAAATATCTGAATGAAAGGGATTAATCTGGCAAAACAAGTCAAAATTACTGTTTTGCTACTTTTCTGAAAAAACATGTATTGATCCCTCAGGGGCATGGCTTACAAAGCAGTGGCTTTGCATGAAACAATGAAGACTGAAGTATTTATGAGCCAGCTAAATTTCAGCCTTGTGTGAGAGTTTGGGAGATGCTGTTAATTGTCCATATATAAATTAAGAGTGGAAGCTTTAGAATTATTAGTCAACAGTTGTATTAACTTCAGAATCCCATCACTATACAATCATTATTAGTACAAAATCCATCTTTTGCTGATTCTGTTATTTAAAATGTGCTCGGGTATTGAAAATGCTTAACTGAGAATTGTGTACCCACATTTAAATGTGTTAGAACCAGAACTGGGACCAGACTATGTATGTCATTAGAGCTCCAAGCTTGGGCAGCAATTGTAGTGTGTGTGTGGCCACGGAGTAGAACAATGAGCTGAGTTGAGGAAAGGCACCAGGAGGTCTTTAGGGTCCTCCCTGGCTCCTGTGGCCTGTGCTATCTGGCACTATCTCAGGGGGGCACATACTGCTTTTTCTGGCTCTCATACTGGAAGAGTGTGTGTGTCTGTGCATTATGTGTATATGTGTGTGTGCACATGAATGCACACAAATGCCTGTTACTGCTCACACATTTCAGCATTCCTGGGTGAGAACAGGTATAGAAGACATGAGATCCTAGGAGAACAAGAGAAATCAATAGTGAACCTCGAGATTACATTGTTATGAATATATATCTGTTCTTGCTTCCTGAAGCATAAATGTATCCATAAAGCCCCATGCTCAGATCAGACACAAGGGGTTTAATTCAAAGCAGTAAGTGTCTAGATAAGAAATCTAGGGAATTCTGTCTGAGATGCATGGGACTGATTAGAAGCAGGCACCAACTGCACAACAGGCACATAAGGGATCCATCAAAGTAGTACTACAGCCAGCTTCAAGGGACACCAGACACTAAAGGCTGTGTTGCTGTGCACAGTTCCAGGAAGGAAGTTTCCCAGGTTAGAAAGCATTTCAAGTTCATGCTTGTTTTCATCTAGAATTAACCCAAAATTTAGACCAGGAAAACTTAACAAGCTTTTTAATATTTCTCTGGATGTAGATCTGATTTAAAATGTTATTTTTGGAAGTTAGTCTTACTCCTAGTTCCAGATTTTTTTGTAGATCAACCTAGCTATCATCTGGTGTGCTTTAAAACAGAACTGCATGCACACAGAGAAAAAAGGAATATAATTTATAAAAAGCCCTGTTCAGCTTGTCTCTGCATGTTTTTGGAAAAAGAATGTCTTGTTAAAGCTATGGTTTGGAGTGCGGCCACAGAAAAAGCCAAGTCAGCACAACCAGGCACACTTCGGGCACAGAGTGGGAAGGAACAAGTGTCGGTGGCAGGATGTGAACCTCTTCAGATGAATCGGCTGAAGGAATAATGAAATGGTACCACAACTTCAATATGTGGCAGTATGGTTAAAATATGGAGAGATTAAAGCTTAGACAGCACTTCAGAGCAATAGCCCAAATTAATTGTCTAATTGTAAGGTATAATTTAAGCTTTAACTAAGTCTATGAAAATGTATGCAGACTACATATTTATGAGAAAGATTCCATTGACTACATATAATCAATAAAATCAAGATTCCCTATGAGATTCAGCTATTTAGCCTGCCAATCTTTATGACACTACAGTCTTATTCCTCTTGGTTTAAGATGTTTTTTCCTTTCAGCTTCTATTATGGCTGCACAAATGGGAAGAAGCCAAATGATTGCACTGAGGAAACAATAAAGCTGAATAGATACAGAATGCTGTCAAACACACAGGGTGAACAGAAAAAAAATGTTTTTAATTTCTTTTAGTTCTTGCCTGTTACTTCTATCAGCCGTAGGACAGAGGGAAGGGAAATAAATCAGATGCAAAAATAGTTGTCCTGATGACAACACCCCACTTGAAGAGCCATTAATAAAACTTAGAGGACCAAAATGCATGAAAAATAAAAAGGATTAGAAATTTATTTCTGCAGACATTTACAGAACAGCTCTTGAGTTCTGTGCCCTCTCCTAGCCATGCAGGTGATGTGAATGGTGAGGGGTATTTTGGGGGAGTTTAACCCAGTCATTTTCTCTAGGACAGCCAGCACAGAAAAAAGCTTTCTAAGAATAAGTACCTCTTAGGTGCCTGATAGATTAAAAACAAGAACATCTGAACTAGGCCCACTCCTCAAAGCAATGCCAAACTCACTTCCCCCTCCAACCCCGCAGCAAAATTTCTGTAGGAGATAAAATACCTCCATTTGGGTTTCCTTGTCATCACATAGAGGGGAGCAGCCACAGTGAGGGAGTGTGACTGTGACTGTGTGCTGAAGTAACATCTGATCACCAACACCTGCTTTCCTTTCAGATCCTGGCATTTCAGATGTGGGACCCCAAACGGGTCCCGGCAGCAGGTGCTGTGTGGTGCTACATGCAGGCAGACAGCACAGCCTGGGGCACACAGCACCTGGCTGCCCTAAGCCATGTGCTTGCCATGCTATCGTTTGTGCCGTGCTGCTGGAATATTTTATCTTGATGTGCCTGGCCTGCCCTTGCCCCTCCTCTCTCTGTGGGGAGAGTACATGAAGTCTGGAAGTTCTCTTCCTCTTCGTGAACTGCTGTGAGATTTTTGCCCACAGGAATAGCACCTGGGTCTGACAAGCAAAGAGCAGCCTGATATTTTCTGGCCTCTGTTATTAAATGGTGCATTGCCCTTATCATGATCCTAGTTAAGCCAGTAAGTGTTTTGCCATCAGCTTCAGCAGAAGCGTGTTCAAGCCCTAGAAACCAAGGATTTGATGATGGTAGGTCACCTAGAAAATGAACTGAAAATTTTAAAGGATGTTGTTGCTCTTGTATCAAATGTCATATTGAGTGCTTAGAACTGGGAGGACAAACAACAGATTACTATACAGATCAGCTAAAACTTGAACCTAGTGACAAAGAATGCCTTTTCTCAGAGATCATGGAAACACATGACTCCTAAATAATTTTTCTGCTTTGAATCTCTCTCTTTAGTTTGATGGGCAATGGTCACCTTCAAATTTTTGACTTTAATACTGCAAGTAACTATTGCTACTACAAAAGCTGCAGTGGCATTTATTATTTCCCTGCCATTTCTGTGAAGATGTTAATGGCAACTAAGATGCAGTTTCACTTTCCTTCAGTAAAAGAAATCTATGAATTACTATGTGGTTTTCTGTGTACATCACTGAATGCTCTACTGTGCAGGTTGTCTGACAGTAACGGACTTGTTACCCTATTTGTACCTTGGTAATGTACTGCTAAGAGGAATTAATAGCTTGCTGTGCAGAACTACTTTGCTGGCATTCATACTGTCATGTACAATTTTCAGGCTTTATTATCAATTTTGCAAGCGTATCTGTCAAAAACAATTAAATTCTACAACAGATATAATTTTTATTGCACAAATCTATGCAAATCTTTCATTGTTGCAGGTATGAATATTTTATATTACACAAGGAGAAACTAAAAGGAATTCAATTTAATTTAGCCATGGGGCCTCCAGTCAAGGATGTGTGGTTTTGTATGTACTCCAGACCTTTTCACTGTTCTTGGGCAGAATTCCTAAAGTATTTATAAAAAGAAAAAATGAAATGCCTGTTGTATCCAAAGAAAATTAAGCTGGCACTTATGGACCTTCTGCGATGGTAAACGCTTATCACTGAACAGAACTTTTTTCTAAAATAAGTGAAAAAAGCCAGCTAATTTTCCTTACTACTCTAGAATAATGCATTGGGATTTTATTTTTGATAGCCATGTGGATCCCATATTCTTTCCTCTGTGTTCAGACTTAGCTTTCTTTATATTCACATTAGAGACATCTATCTGGTCTCATTTGTACTAAACTCATGAAACTTGAATGTACCGAAGTCCACTTATTTGTGATTTTCCTTGATGAACTCCAGCATAAACTCAAGCTTTTCTTCTTGAAACGAGAACCAAATTATTAACTACATAAATTTATTGCAATGACAAAGCCAAGAGCAAAATATTGAATATATAAGATGAAAAATCCCAAGTATATAGATCAAAAAGTTTTCAGAAAAATATGACTGAGACTTCTAACGCATTGACAATAATAGAATGCCAGAAATAATAAGCAAGATTTGTGGAGCATAACTAACATGACGTAATCTATGCTACGGAGTTCTATGACTCCTCCACATATAATTTAAAAACTTATTAGCTAAAGCACAAGTGAGACATTGTATACCCTGTGCTATGGTCATTTCTCCTTCTGTATATTCTTTTAATGTTAAGAACTGCATATACTGTTTTAAATATAACAGATGGGTTGCTTTTATTTTTGTGCCCTTTGGTGTGTTTATTGCTCCAACTATGTTGATTATATTTTCTGTTATTTTTAGATTATTTTATTATTTATAACAATCAGCTGCTTTCCTTTAGTGGGAATTATAATAGATGGAAAACTGGTAAAAAATTATTAATGCATTTTTGGGTTTTTGGAAAATAAAATTTCAAAATAGCAGGTGGGCTAATAAACGCAGTGACTACACAATTATTTCTTTTATCTTTGTTCCCCAAAAGATGCACCCTGAAAACCAGTCAATATCTGAGATTTGATCAGCTAAGCTACATAATAGTTGCATGTCTGAAATACAGTGTATACAACTTGGCCTCTACTCATTATCTGCCTGTTTCCTTTAGCTTTCGCTTAATACACACAAAGGAAATCTGTGAAAATGTTTTCATTGTTCTAGATCACTTTAAGAAGGCTTTACAGTAAAAATGCTTCTGTGAAACATATTAAGTAAATCTCATTATGTAACTAATTCAACAAAATAGTCTATATTCTGTGTTTTTTCTTGAAAAAGCAAACAGTCTTATCAGGCTCAGTACTGCTGTTTAATCTGCTCATGTGTTGAAGCACCTTCACCGCCTGCTAGTATTTTAAAATAGCATGTTTTGTTCAAAAAAATGATGCCAGTAGTCACAAACTTTGCTAAACACACGGATTTTGTATACCTAGCAAAAGGTTTGTTTGACTGTTTTCACATTTCAGAAGATACCTTTTAAAGTGTACTGTACTGGGAACTACATGATCATGTTGGTCACTTGTTGCTAAATAGAAAGGATGTAGTCTGTCTCAAATGACAGAGAAACATGACAGATATGGATCCATGAACTAATTGTGATCAAATGCAGGAACTGATATTAATGCATGCCTGTAAAATAATAATGTTGATACCACAGAAATAAAACCTTCAAACTTCTCCACAGCAGTGAAAAAAACAATATAAATTGCAACTTGTGAATTGATGACAGCCAGTCTGAACCTTTATTCTTATTTTTTACAGACCTCTCTTTTTTTTCCTTTGTGGTTTTGTTCCTGCATGAACTTTCAAAGAGCAAGCTATTTTACCTGCACATCAGAAATCTATACTCAAAAATAAAAATTTATTGATTTTTGATGGGCATATCCAAAACTAGAAGGGCTAATATTCATTGAAAAAGGAACACCCCAAACATCTACTGTTGAAAAGTTTAGAACATGACAAGGAGAAAAATACATACAGAGAATACTTCCCTTATTGAAACATTTCAAGGCATTTGAGCCCTATTCACTTGCTGCAAAGTTGCCAGTTCTAAAACCAGAACTGAATGAATTTTACTGAAGACCCAGTAACCTAGTGATCCTCCAGACCCCTGCTTAAAGGTAGGTTTCTCAAAAAAAAAATCTTATATCAAATCTTAACCCTTACTGTGCAATTAACATTAGGTATCCAAAAGAGTGCATACTATGTGTGTGATCACAGCATTCACTTTTTAAAGCTAATTAAAGAATATTTCTGTTCAATGGCACTTTTTGTTAGCAACATTCTTAAAATGTAAAGGCTCTCATCAGTGTGCAGCAAAAATATGGGGTTTTTTGCTCTTATCTCATGTAGTGCACTTGATAAGGAGTACTACTGAATCTTCTGCACGCTGCATTACAAAGAAAACTGTCTTTCTGTAAGGCATTTTCTCTCCACTGCTTTCACATGAAATAAGGGCTCTAGTAGCTGAACGTATCTGACTGTATTAATACTCAAATAAAAACTGAAACCCTTCTACTTTATCTGAAGTATAAAGCCCTGAAAAGATTTTTGCTTTTTCAATTGTGTTCACTGCAATAAAGGTTAATATTGAACTGAACTTATCCTAATCTAGCATCACATGTTAAGTTCCAAATCTCTGCATGTGATCTATTTTCTTCTTTATTGTTGAAATTAGAGAATAGGTAAAAGGATGGCAATATTATTAAAAATATCACAGCAAAAGCATTTTACTTAAAGACAGTTCAAACCTATTGCTTTCATGAGTAGAAAAAAAACCATGGTGCAAAGTGCTCAGGAGAGGGAAGAGACTAGCATCTGTTGAAAATTAACTACTTCAACATTAATTAACACATCATTTTCTACCTGATGAGATGGTGTTGTAGAAAGTATAAATTGAAGGCACAAGAGTAAGAAATGAGTCATCTTTGACTTACCGTATCAAAGACTATTGCTGTATTGCAGTCAGCATCCAAACACAGAGCATGAAGCTTCTCACAAATCAGAAAAAATACACAATCAATGAACAAGTCAAATTCATTGTAAAAATAAAGGCCAGAGATTAGAGTATGTATCCAAGGGTCTGGTTAGTCACAGCTTTGACTAGCCTGCTACAGAGCTCTGCAAAACAAGTATACTGCAGCAGTGTGGCAAGCATAGGATTGCAATGCATGTCCCATATATTCAAGCATAATAGAAAACATGGTCTGGAGCTTATTCCATGTGGAAGTGGGGTTTGTTTTATGCAGGCAGAAAAAAGAAAGGTTCTTTTCCCACATAATAGAATTAGAAATGAAGATTTTTCTTGATTATTGTACACAATAATTCCCCAGGATATCAATTACATAAAGCAGGTGCCTCTGTCTCCTGTTTCCCAGATAAATGCCTGTAATCTCATTTCACAAATGATCCTATTTAGACAGGAGCCACCTATTGTGATGATATCATTTGCTCTAGTATCCATAAATGGGCAACTTCCTACAAAACGTCATGACTACTGACGACACAAATTTTTATAATATTGAGTGGGCAGGGTGGCTGATGGGGTCCCATCAATCTACAACAGCTTCTTCTGATGTGATACCACGAATCCTGCATAATCACATAAAAGACTGTAAATGAAGAGGAACATTAAACCTCTCTAGTAAAGCTCATTTAAAAAAAAAAAAAAAAAAACCCCAAACAAAACCCCCACACCTAAAACTGGGAAAAAAACCCTGGAGAGGTAGTAAAGGCAGATAAAACATAATGACAGAGCAGTGGCACCTTTTCAAATGCCTTCGGCACTCTCAAGGATACTGGTAGATATGAACAAAATCACTCTCAGTTAAGAAGTGTAGCTGTCAGTTTCTTTTTAACAAATAATAAAAGACTGGATATCCTTTTCCCTTGCAAATTTAAAATATGCACTGACAGCAAAAAGGACCAGTGCTTCAGTGATACACAAATTAGCCCACTCTTAGTGAATATTTTTTAGAATTAGCAGCTGCTTTTTACAGGAGCTTGGAATATCAACAGTGTATCAAATTACCCTTAGACTCTTTGAAATCCAGGCTGCTAGGCAGGCTTGCTTCATGCACTAGCAACACGGATTTGATTTCTTACATCAGTGTTTTCTTAAGAAAAGCCATTCCATTAAATATATGTATTTGGGAAATAATATAATACTCACAGATAGCTGAAATTAGTCTCCATCTGCCTGCTTTAACACACAGAGATGTGAGGAGAGTTAAAGGTGATAGTGCTCACTTGCCTACCCACCCTTTTCCCCAGGGACTCAGTTGTGCCTAGAGGCTAAAGCAAATTGCCTAAGAACTTGTATTTAATATTTTTCCTGGCAGAAATTGGTATGAACTTCAGAAGAAGGTCCCCTGGTTAAAAGAAAAATTACCTCAGGGCATTTTTCAACAGGATCTCCACAAATCTTGGTTTACTTACTCCTGCTTTGAACAGACTAAGCTGCATCTAAACAGCTTCTTAATACACAGGAAGAAATGCATTCGGATGCATCCGCATTCATGTTTGGACAGCACTCACCAGAACACCAGTCAAGCTGGGGTTTCAGGCTGGAAAACTTTAAAGCTTGAAAGCAAAAACCCCAAGAGGACTTTATATACATTTCCACTGATGTAGTTCCAGCAAAACAGAGTCCACCTCTCGAAATCCAGCCCCTCCACTGTACATTCCCTTCTAACACTTTGCCTTTATCTTATAGTTTCCTTGGACCAGGGACCGCCCTCTACTAAATTTCTGTATTACACATAGAGAGGATCTCAAAGGCAAGGCAGTGCAAATTTTAATAATAAAAGCAACTCTTTCAGAGTTGACTCCTACCAGAGTGACTCACTTCAGATCTAGATAGGTTGAAAGCAAAATCTGAACACAGCATCCATGGCTACAAGACACAGTATGCTGTCAAAGCAGAGAAGTCAATGGGTTTTTTACAGGCACCCTAAAGAGAAGAACTCCTTCCTCAGAGATTGAAAACATTGGAGAAAACAACTTCAGAGCACTCAGTAGCCATTTAGATACAAGCAGGTTCTTTTCTTCTCCCTCCCTCCCTCCCTCCCTCCCTCCTGTGCTTGTCTTCCAAGACAAGACTAGCTGATCTCCTTAAATATTCTGTTTAGGAAAAGACAGAAGCACAGCTTTGGCTCTGGATATCATAACCCCTCCATTTCAGTACTGGGTGGAAATAGAAAATCATATACTCTGTGTATCCAGATGGCACAAATATTTTCCATGTGTTTCCATGACAAAAGACAAAGATAACACAGGAAACAGTTAGAAAGTAGAAGCATGTGTGAGTGTAACTGAGATTGATGGTCCAGAAGTTTCTCTCTTGGCTACTCAAAAGCTGATGAAATGGAAATGAGGAGAAGAAATAAAGGCAGAAAATAGCTAAAAATAAAATTAATCACTGCTTCATCAAATTCAGGCTTGCCTTGGGAAACACCAAATGTCTGAATTTCTTGTTAAGGTACAGTCTTTCAAGGCTGTTCCCGGGATGTAGTAGGCAAGTAGATGCCGTCTTAAAACAATACCTTTTTCAACATCTGAGCCAAGGGATGTCACCATTCTTCTTAACCTAGATTTGAGCTTACCATGAACACAGTGATGAGCTCAGAGCTCATTCCCATGCAGAGGAGAATGTTAAACACGGTCCATGGAAGATGCCTCAATGGTTCTGATCTGTGCATAAAGGCTTCTAAGCTTTACAAAACATAGAGCTAAAGAGAATGGAGCATCACTTCCAACAGTTCCCATTTGCTGAGGCAGATATTGTGGGAAAATACTCCAAGCATATTGCTGTCTCAGGAAGGCCTGAAGGGTTATACTGAAAGGATGAGTCACTCCAGTGAAAGCAAGCTGCACTTGGTCATGGAGAGATTGTCATGAGCCACATCTAATACTAAGCAAGTACAGTGGACATCTGATAAAACTGCAGACCACATAACAGAATATTCTACCCCTCTTAAGGTCTTTCCTTTACATGTGGGATCTTTGAAATACTCTGATATCCTAACAAATAAGTCTAAATGTCCTTAAACCACCTTTGAAATTTCTACTGGTCTTTGTTTGGTTTGTTCTTTCTACCATAACTGGAAACTAGATCTCTCCAGACATTACAGCTGATAAATCTGAACATTTCTGGGCAAAGAATTAGAAAGGCTGGATCTTCTTTAAAATGTCTGGGCTTTCCACTAATTAGAGCTTAAACCTAAGTTATAGAACACTAGTGGATTATTGAAACTCCATTCTGAAAGGCAGGAGACAGAAGGAGGTTGCATTCTAAAACACCTACTGATATTTTAGTAGATAGTCTCTAAAGCAGAGACAAAACAAATTGTTTCAGTTAAATGAGTTTTTCTGCTGGTTTGAGTAACAAGAAACCCTGCCATCTCCAGTAAGTATCATTGTAACCTATATTAACTATACCAAACCAACATAAAATTATAATAAAAAAAATTCAATGCTGTCGTTTTAAACTGCAAACAGCTAACAATCAGTACAAATAAAAAGTGAATTCTTACATGCCATCTTTTTCCAGAAGTAGAGTGGGAAAATAGCTACTGCACATTGTGTGATGCTTCCTTTAATTGTATTACTTAGGCCACCCCATGTGCATATTGATTAACAAGGCTCACACTAACTAAAACAAGGAAAAGCTTTATAAGAACTTGCACTTCTACTTGTTTCTGTAGCAAACAAACAGGAAAATTAAGCAAGAATCTTGGACAAGGAAATTTTAGTCTGCTATCCTTCATAATGATTGCAGCCAAGATCAAAAATGCTAAGGGCTAGAAGTTTTACCCGCATTCTTTTAGCCAGATCTACTCTTGAGGAGCTGAACTGAACTGATGGGATCCATTGAACAGACACCAGGCATCACATTTCTGTACCTAATCAAAGACTCTCCCTTAAATCCCTCTGAGATTCATCACTTCGCTTTTCAACAGTGCTATGAAAAACTCAAAGGGGCGTTTCAGCCTCATAAGGCCAAATTTAATTTGTTATAATGTAGCAATGTTGATGAAGAATAATGTGCAGTTTTTAATTACTCCTTAAAAACCTATTTCTCAACAAAAAACTAGATATATCAATTACAGGTATCACAACTAAATAAATTCTTAAGAATGATAATAATCACAGTAAATTATTACTTAATGCCTAAAACAGTCAGAAAAAAGTTTTGTTCACAAGCTCAATTTTATACCACCAGCTGCTGATGTCCCAAAGAAAATTTGAATTTCACATTTCTTTAGCAATACAGGTATAAAAAACAATCTACCAAATAAAAAAATTACATGGTCTGATAGAAAAAAACCAAAAAACCAACCAAACCAAATTTTCATTTCTATATGAATATTAAAATAGTTGAAAGCAGAAATTTTCTAAAAAAATAGAGGAGGCCTTTGCTTTGCTTTTTAAAATCTGGTTAGCACAATTGTTGATTGATAAGGGACAATCATGATTTGCATCTAGTGACTCTTCTAAATGAAACAGAATTTTTTGGGAAGTAGGAAGAAAAAGATAAAAAAGTTCTGCCTGATTTCCTTCTGTCTGTGAAACTGTTTATTTTACTAAGTCATTTCCTTTTCAAATGAACTCCCCACTTCTTTGCAAGGCAGCTGCATTGAAACATTTATGGCCCTAAAGTCTGTTCAAAATACTATTTAATATAAGTAGTTCTCTTCTACCACAGAACTTGATACTGTAGGATGCCTGGTAGGTTTTCCAGAGGTCAGATGTTTGGTAGGTTTCATCCTCATAGTCAAAAAAATCTAATTCTTGGAGCATTTCAGATCTGGATTCTCTATAAATTACAGCTATTGTGACAAAACATTGCCTTTGGCAGACAGGACTTCTAGAGAGAGAGTTTTCTTCAATTAAGGTCAAAGCTATAAAATTGTACTAACATTGACCAGCAAAGCTATGGCATGGCCATACCATTGGCATGAAAATGAGAGGGTTCTTGCAGGTTAGGATGTCAGAAATTCTTCATATTTTGATATATCAAAGTGGAAGATGCATCTGTGAGCAGGGTAGCTTTGTGAACAATGATCCCTCACTCATTTGGAGGCAAGACTGTAAAAACATCTGACTGCCTTTTAATGCAAGTGTTGAAGAACAGCTGTAATAACAACGAAGAGAAAGGCAATCCTGAAAGACCATATACAAAAAATATAGCAATTCCTTCTTTTAAAGATAATGAGTTTGCTTCAAAAATTGCACTTTTTTCTTCTTACCAACATTGTCACAGAGCTTAAGTTAGAGGCTTTCAATATCCTCTCCTTCCTTCCTTCCTGAGCTTCCTTCCTTCCTGTGCTTCCAGCCATTTCTTTGCAGTAGAATTTTCAGAATGTACTCAAGAAATTGGTATCTCAAAAATTATTATTGTAAATGAAAAAGAAAAAGTAGCCACCTGGTCTCCCTGCATGTTTAAGCTTAGAGCAGTTAAGAACTTTCTCAACTTTGCACTGTTTCATTTTGACAAACTTTATAACAGGGCCATTTTTTACCAATTTTTCTCAAGTAACACTGCTTCAGAAACCACTAATCTGTGAGTGTTTGTGTAGGCTTTCTTTTTTTGTTTTGAGCAAAAATAGTTATCAGTGATTTGTGATAAATGACAGGCTTTATTTTTTCTTTTTGCTTTCTGATCTATGTCCTTTGCCAAACACAGTTCCTTCACTTTAAGTCCTGTGTTCCTTGCCTTTACTTCCCCTTTTCCTCCTTCCCAATTTTTTACGTTCAAATAGACAAAAAAATTGATGTGAAAATAGATTAAAAATTATCTTTTCCTATCTGGTTTTTGATTTTACACGTATCTGATGTCTTTGAAAGATAATCAGTAGACTTTATGACAAAAATGAAGATGCTGTTCTAAAAAAGCATTCCGGAAACCATGGAAAAAATAGAAGAGGAAGGACTTGAAGATGACTGAAGTATGATCAGGTTAAATCTCATATAAAATCATCTGTTCTCCCTTGACAAATTTTTGGGAAAGGTGGAGAGAGACATGACAGCAGGTCCAGATAGTTCAAAGGCTTTCAAAGGGTCTGGAGAGCCCAAAGGAGGCACCTCGCATGGTGAGGCTCCAAGTTGAAGCACTGTCTCCAAGTCACAGCCATGAGAAAGTGCCTACAAGGTCTCAGTAATATTTATTGATTATTTGCTAAATATAGCAAAACAGTCTAGATCCTCTGGCGCAAAAATAAAATTCTGCCTCACATATTCTGTGCTTTGTTTGCCAGTATGCAAATATGGATGCTTTGTCACCCCAATATTAACTGTGTCTTGTGCTGCAACAACTAAAGTACCAGAGTTTGGACCTTTGCAGTTGAAATGTGGGTTTGACATCATGTTCAGGTTCTTGTTGTGGCTGATGATAAGCTTTGTTCTGAAGGTTAAACAAAGTCAAATTCTGTAACTTCACATTGCCAAGAGACAAAACAGTTGTCTTTTGGCCATATCTCATCAGAGGCACTGGCACTAATCCATTTCCAAGCATCCCAGCTCATAAACTCAGAACTATTATGGACTCAATAAAGTCAATCAATACATTAGTTAAGTGAGATGGAATTATTTAGCTCTTAGGGAAAAAAAAAATAGGCCTCAGTGTTATTAAATGCTGGGTTTGAGCATCCTGGAATAATGAATTACAAGAAAACCATTCAGACAGACACACCTGTCTTGGCACATTCCCTTGAAATACAACCAGGAAAACAAAGTCTTTTTGTTTTGTTTAAATAAATTGAGAGGACTTCAAATCAAGGACTGCTTCTTACTATCTGTTTCACAAAGGCTTCTTGAAGAGCTTTTTTCTGAGACCCTGCTTCATACTGAGTATGTGTAACAGCTCGACAAGAACCTGAATTTGTCCCTCACAAATTTGAAAAGTCAAACTCTAAAGTATCAGTGTAGGACTGACAAGTTTTTCAAAGGTGGAGAAACCTATAGCACTTATACGACTTCTCCCTACTGACAAATCTGAGCTAGACAGAAAAACATAGTATAGTGACAATGGGAGGAAATGGGGTATTCTGGATATCATGATTTGTATTAAAAATACATTTCAACACAAATTTTCCTAAATCTTACATGCTAATTTAAAGTAATAAAGGTAAACAGATGCATGTATTTACACACATCAAATAACCAATAATATATGTTGACTTATCACAATCTTTATGAGGCATGTTTTAGAAACTAATTGAATTTTTCTTTTAGTTTAGAAAGTAAACAAATTTTATTTAATGCTCCCTATTTGGAGAAAAAAAATTATTCACAATATAAGATAGGGAAACAGCATCATTTTAACAAAAAAACCCAAAACTCTGAATACTTTAATGAAATTATATACAATACTCAGTATTGCAATATTCAATACTCAAACATACAATAATTTCATATAATAGAAGTTAAATCTCCTTCCTCCTCTATCAGCTTACATTTTCATTTCAGAGAACCTTGCTCACATCCCAAAGGAAAGTTCCCAAGCTGACATGTAGTGCTTTTTTTTTTTTTTTTTTTTTTTTTCTTGAGGCTTCTAGCATAAGCTATGGCACTGAAAACGTGCACTGAAATTACTGGTCAGCCTGACTATTGAAAGTAGTTATTTCAGCCATAGAAAACAACATAGTAGAAATATGCTTTCTGTAGATTATTTCTCATAAATTTTATGTTTCTTGCAGAAAGACAATGAGAGCAGGACTACTCATTAACAGTGGAATGCAGGAAGAAGTAAAATCCTCCAGCAAGAGTTCAAGAAAGCATATTACAGTACATCTGTAAACCTGGTTTACTCTAAGGGTGGCTGAGGGCCAGAAAATGACATGACAAAGATGCACATATCCCCGATAGATTATTTAACCCTGCCAGTCTGCAAAAAAACCCCATCAGTAATAACATTAATATTCACAGTGGCACCCTTTGATGCATTCATAATTTAGATTTGACCTCAGTGAGAAACCTGGCAAATGACATTTGTTCCCATGTTTCTAGTCTTTTATGAAAGGACAATAACACCCCTGCATCAACCCTGCATCGCGACTGCCCAGTAAGCACCCACAAATGTTTGATATCCAGGATTTTGCAGTCTAGAACTGAAGCACACTGGAAAAGCTGATACGTGTAGAAGTCACTATGGTTACTGCCTACACTTTCTTTGCCTCCAATAAGATCTTTCATTTCCATAAGCATTAAAATTCACCAAATGCACCAAAATTATTCAGACAAAAAAATAGTCTCTTTGGTTTATAAGCCTTTTAGCTGTGCTGCTTTTATCTTTTTAAGTATAGACTCTGAGCTGAGGCATATAATTCCACATCTGAATATAAGAAAAATTATTGCAGGAGAAACCTTGTGATGGAAATGCTTTGTGGACCCCCAGCTTCAGCAGTGTGTGTGGAACAGCTGTCTGCTGTTGGCCAGTGCAGAGCTGAAACCCAGAAAATGCTGTACAGGATGCCAGAAAAAAGGCACTAGCTGAAGATTCAGCAAGCCAAATTCAGACGATTATTGTTAGTATTATTGTAAATTTTTCCAATAATAAGGAAATTAAAAGTTCATCTTCTGTGGTTACATTCCCTATCCATTGTAATAAGAAATAGCTATATGTAAATCGAATTTTGGGTTGGTTTTTTTTGTTGTTGTTGTTGTTGTTGTTGTTTGGTTTTGTTGTTTTTGTTTGTTTGGGGGTTTTTTTGCTTTTCTTTATCTTACAGCAATCAGCATGATTCTTTCTTTCAGTATTTTCATATAAATGTCAAGCTGGCTAGAGCCTGTAATATGTCCTGATCTCATGGTCACGCAGTATACCAAGCTCTTTAAAATTGTATCCAGTGGCTGTGTCCTCAACAGTCATTTAAAACATTTCTTAGTTTTATCCTTTTACTTCAGTTAGCTTCCTACTTAAGTTCCTTCCAGCACACTGAATGATTTTGTTCCCTGATATTGTCTGTTATTTTGAAAACCTCCCTGAACCACCATTGTCAATTCTACTACATACAAGCAGCCTACTTTTTCTTTTCACCTCAACTACCTCCTTACAGCTAGTTGCTTTCAGTGTGACATGTTTGACAGATCAATATATTCTTTATCGGTTCAGTTACTTCCCTTTATTTTTCCTATATGTGATTTTGCTGATGTTACCTTTAGGAGAAAGTTCTTAATATTACTCTTCAATATACCCAATGAGGTCTTTTCACTGAGAACCTTTTTTCAGAAAGAGCAGGGTGCTCACTGCATACAGGACATGCAGGTAAAATACTCGACACCTTCAGCAGGAATTACACCAAACTCAGCTGTGGTTTAAAGAGAAGCAGCGCTGGCAGAGGCTTATTCCTGCTGCTGAGGTAGGATATAGTCCCCTCAACACCCAACTCTACAGAATGTCTTCCAGCATTGCCAGCCCCAAGGAATCAAACAGCGCTCCTAATCCTCACAAATGGAACTTTCCCAAAATCATAAATACTTTCTTTAAAGGCAAATATTAAAATTGCCCTTGACATTTCTGATCAAATGTCCAACCTGTAAGAATTCAGAATACTGCCTAACACAACATTAGTTTCTTAAACCAGACTGGAAAATAGAGCTTTTCCCAGTAATCCCTCACTTTCATAATAACAAACTCTTGCTAAGCTATTAAATGTCACATGAAACAAGAAATCAGCAGTGGTCACTTTTTCATGAATCAGTTCCATGTATGACACCTAGATACATTAAAGAAGGGGGAAAGTACTTCCTAGAAGTTCAAAGAATTCAGCTGTTGGCTTAAAATACTCAGCAATTTCTATATAGAAAATACTGAACAATTCTCTGCTCAAAATTTTTCAATGTAAATGAGAATGTGATAAAGGTTTTACTTCTGATGAAGTCTTAGTAAATGCATATGCATCCAGATTTTTACAGAACCAGAAGCAGTTTAGGGGGAGCTTATAAAACTTGTGGAAGGAGACTACACCAAAAGGCTGATATTTATTGGCAGAGTGCTACTCTGACATTTAAGCTGTTTTCTGGTATGCTTGCTTACTTACTTGTGCCCCTGTCTTATTTCCTGGGAGAAATGCCAAAAAATAAAGCGACCTCTGTATACCAACTATTAACTATGTCACAACATGCTGCTTAAAATATGTTACAACCTGATTGGTACAGAAACAGATTTTGTTCTGTTTGGGAGCAGTGATACCCAGAACAATGAAAATTCACAGCCCCAACTTATTGGGAACCAAGAAATCAGCTCCAAATATGGCTTTATGTTGGAGTTCAGCTGCAGCATTACAAGCTATGGCAGAGTATCTTAACTCACAGACAAGGTAATTTGTAATGGTACAGTATTTAAAACAAGCACAGATCTTGCTCAGATTAAATTAATCCAAGTTGGGAATCAAAAACCTGTAAAGATACAAATTATTCTTTAGAAATCATTCCAACCTGCAAACACAGAGGAGACATGCCCTGACTTTACCTAAAGCACAGACAAATACGCTGCAGATTCACAATCACAGCAAGTAAGTACACAGTATAAAGAAAACACAACTTTAAAAAAGTTACTATCTTACAGAACACAGCTGGCTGATAGACTTAAGGAGAAAATGAAGATGATGAGGAATAAGTGACTTCTCTAGGCCTGAAAGATGCCAAGACACAGAGTGGGGTGCAAGGGGTGAACAAGAAGAGAGAGCAGAGAAAGCCCGCAAGAAAATAGCCAGGGATGGGAGCAGGGATCCAAGTGTGCTGTAAACAGGGAGACCTGCTGGGCTGCGGGGCTCTGCCGAGCAGCCGAGCAGCAGCGGCGCTGAGACTCGGCTTCAGCCAGCGCCGCTGTACCGCGAGTGCACGGCTCCATCTAGAGGCAAAGATCCCCGGAGCCGGGGAAATGGCATCGCTGAGACCGAAATACCTTTCTCCACAAGCCAGAATCTACTCAAAATAGCACTCCGAGCTGCTGTTCTCTTGGCAGCGATGTCCAGCAGGAGGGAGCAACCTCCATCCACCTCACCTTCTGCAAAGGCTGAGCAGACGAAAATAAAGCCAAGCTTTCCCTGAAATCCACCTCTCAGCTTGAATGGTCTCCCACATCAAGTCTTGCCAGATTGACTCTGCAGCATCCATAAAATGACACAGATTGAAGGCTTACTCTCATTCTGATGGCGAGAATTCAGGTGGGTCCCACAGGCAAAGGGTTGCTGCACGCCTTTACTACTTGTGTCTCATAAGAAATACAGAGTATTTCCCATTAGTATCTTGATAATCTCTACTCAGTATCAAACAGAGCACCAGTAATTAATATGAATTTAAAGAAACATTTTATAAAATAATTGTTAAAAAGAGATTATTAAAATGAACGTTTATAATCCTTTATGATGCACAGGCCTTCTCTGTTGAAAAAAGATGAAGCTATTCTTTTCTGTCCATCAATAAATATTTCCAACCATGTATTAATGCTGATAAAGAACCTAGGAACATCAAATCACACACTTTAAAAAAATTATAAGCAAGTCTAACTTCATCTTCTCTATAGCTGGGGTCTGGACTCTGTGCCAAGTTATTCTCATGGAAGAGTTTCCATGAGTTTCTTCTGCACTGATCAAGAAATAAAAAAAAGAAAAAAAGCCTTTGAGTGGATGTCTCTGAAAGCCCTTTTCTCCCAGTCACAGGCTAAAACACATATTGCAATGTAATTTTACAAGATTAACTCCACTGTAGCTTACTGTATGCCTAAAAGGGCCTTTTCAAATAGGCAGCAACCAGTTATATGAATATAATTCTTCCTGTTCACTGTTTTCAGGCTTGTGGGGTATGTATCACCAAATCTGCACTTTTTATAAATCAGTATGTTTAGATTCAGACAAGCTGTGTATCTGAGCAACAGCACAGCAAGGACTGACTGTTGTCTGTGCATTACATTTTCTCAGATTACTCATTTATTACACAATAGTGTCCTAAATTTTACCCATCACTTTCTTCTGTTGTTTGTTAGTGAGGAAGAAAATTTGGATTCAAATTAGTTTACTTTTGCCATAATGATGTATTCTGCAAGTTAGGTATAAGTAGTTAAGATTAAAACTGGGGAGCTGATTATTGTAAGCAATTAGGGACTGAGGGGAGAGAAAAAATAGCGCTCCTTTTCTTATAAAAATTAAGATTTCTTAACCTATTTGTTTTCTGTGTTTTACTCATTTTAGATGTATTTTTGCAATATGAATACAAATCTAAATGAACAAATGCAAAGGCAATATATTTTACAGTTCTAGGTTAGGTTTTGGGTATCTTTAAAGGGCATATATTTCATACAGAATTGTTTATTTTACAGGATTCATTGCTGAAAACAAAACTAGCAAACTACACAGTCATTTCTTCCCTGACTTCTTCCAACTTTAGGAATTCAGATCCAGTTTGCTGTTACTCAAAACAAAATTACTGGGAGGTATGACTCATATCTTTGTGGTAGCAAAGAATATAAGATGTACGCCTATTTATGTAGCACATGCATAATAGCACATTGGAAGTTTTTTAAGGTCTCTTCTAAGAGAAGTGCAAGAACATGGATGGAGAAAAAGCCCACTGGAGTCAAAGGAGGACCCCAGTGGACTCTCATGTGTGTTTGCAAATACATACACATACAGTGGCGCTGAATATGTACCAACACCTATGGGAAGAGTTGAATATCAGTCAAATGAAAACATCAGAGCTAACCTCCAAGAGGCTCTAGTGATTAGCAATCGCTTACATTCAAAGACATTCCCACCTTGCAAGCTCAGCTTCGTCCCTTGGCTTCAGACCAAGAACAGACCAGTCCTCAAGCAAGTCCTGCCTCTTTGCAGTGTTTGGCTTTGCAGTGTCCAGCACTGATTTAAATCAATGTCTCAAAGACATTGGTGGCCAAAGAAACTGCTCAATTTGAGTGCTTGTGAAACATATGCCACTGTCCCCAGCTTTACCTGGGTGGCCCAAAACCGAAGAAAATACAGGTGAAAGATGAACCTCAGACTTTCATTATTGCAATAAGTTTTTGGAGGCAGTCTTTCTATGAAAATATGAATTAATCTAAATGGATAAAAGAGAATAACAGCTTAGGTCAAGATACAGTGCTCAGAAAGGTGAATAAAATATGGAGGGAAAAGTAGCATGCTGAGAAACATGGAGAAGAGGGCCTGTTATGATATGTGTTAAAGATGTGGATAGGGCAGATATAGTTCACAAAAATTTAACATAGCCCTCTCTGTGTCAGGAACACACATGACACAAAAATTCTAACTTTTTTTTATATTTGGAATGGCTTAGCCCTCTCTTGCTCTACCTGAAAATGGTAAAATATATGAGCAGTGACTTCCGGTGACAGCTACACAAGTATCCATGGGTGTGATGCCAAAACTTCAAATGTCGAAATCGGAACAAGATTGAGACTATTTCAGTCATTGTAGATCAATGTTCCTGGTCTAAATTAGTCAGCTGCCTGTTATGCAAGATCATCCTCCCCGCTAGTCATTCTCACAGGGTATTTACAGAACACTGTATGGGAATGGTGAGAATCTGAGTGAAGGTACTACCAGGAGGAGGCTGTTTAAAAAAGAATGTACTGCATACATTTTCAGGCAGACATTTAAGTAGACATTTCTGTAAAGCATTTGCTTTTCCCCTTTGCATTATATATGCACACATACATACATGTATACATACATGTATACGCACACACACCATGTTTTCATGTCATTGCAGGTAATGTGGGAAGAAAGGCATACATAAATATGTTTTTAAAAATCTTTCTAGAACATTAAATACTTCTGCTACTTCTGGGCAGCACAGGCTGATTTGGAAATAGTTTTCAAAATGCATCCTTTGGAGAAAAATATTTCACAAATCAAAGTGATTCTTTCAAAGCTTATTTTGCCATGATAGCATTTACTAGAGTAGGAGGGAGAGGAAAATTTTGGTTTATAACACCCCAGTGGATTCAAATCTTCTCTTTTCTGGATGTTTGATTCAGTGTCCTGAGCTAGGTGTAAAACATCTTGTTAAAAAGATCACAACCAAATGCACATAAAATATTTCACCACAAAGATCTGCTGCTCTTCTCCTTCTTCTCTATCTTACACATTTATTTCCTTATTCTCACTGACTGGGGTTGAAATATAGTTGCATCTGTACTAGATAATTTCTGCCTGCTTAACTAATGCTAAAAAGACTCCTTTTTGGAAAAAATACAAGAACAAGTGAAGTGATCATAAGGTGGACTAGCTCAAAAAAACCTCATTGAATAGCCTTCTGCTGTTTGCATCATGTAACAGGACTGCTCAATGTACAGTGTTATCTCAATAACTGTTCTATGAGTACAGTCATAACGAAGGTGGGGGGAAAAGTCAAGGAATGTTCCAATTTTAAAACTTTTATTTTTACTGTATGTTTTCATTTTTTTTTTCCTTAGGGGTTATAGTACATGAATTAAAGAAGCCCGATTCATTTTGTTAACACAGAATAAAACATGATCTGCACTGATTCAGGGTCCATCTTATTTGCAAAAGCTGGAGATAAAGACCCGGAACTGTTGAACCAAGCCAAGACTTAGGCTACTTTTTTTTTGATAAATCACATTTTTCCAATAGCACTTGACCAAAAATGCAGGAGCTTCAGCAAAGCCCGCCAAACTCCAAATGGACTGTCTGATGATTTGGCACAACTTGAGATAATGCTGAAAGCAAGTACAGCCAAATTAGTACTTTCATTCAGCTAAAATGAAATGGACTATAATATAAATAGATCAAAATTGGGCCCAGATCCTGCAATTCACTATGCAGGCAGACTGTCAAGTGCAGAATCAGCACTTTGGTGAGCAGAAATTTAATGAGGAAAAGCTCTAAAATGAAGAAAGAATTATTAGAAGAAAAACTATTTAAATCCTCCACATAACTAGAAATATTTGCTAAATACCACAGATACTAATAAATGTGTTAAGAGCACTTACTTTGAACCTGTCAATGATTCTTTAAATGTAGTAAAAATAATTTCATGCAACAACGTGTCAAGCCAGTTTGGAAATAGCACTAAACAAACCTTGATGACTGTGTTTATCCACAGTGGAGCAAGTGTATAATCAGTATTAAGCAGCCCAAGAAGCAAATGCACTACCTGAGCACAACACAAGTGACACAGATTTTGGAAGATTAAAAATGAGAGAGAAGGAGCAAAAGGTTAAACATACAAATCCCACATAGAAAGAAGTATTTAAATGCTGGGCTTTTTTGAGTATTGCAGCCTACAGAGCAGTTCCTCTGTTTCACGTTTGCTCCGAATTAAAAATAAATAAATAAATAAATAAAGAGAAGCAGTTTAGTATTCTTAAAGAACCAATTTTAAAGAGAATTCTATTCACATGAACACAAAAGATTACATCATGTTATATAAATAAAACCATATACTGTGACACAAAGATCTGCTAGGAAAGTCAGAAATTCGATAGACAGAAATGCTGTGAAAAATCTGCAAACCTGAACACCGAGGAGAAAAAGGAAACAAAGGAAACAGAACATGTTTCTAGACACTTTATGGATAAAAAATAAATACAAATAATAAAGGAACAACAACAACAACAACAGAAAGCCTTACCATGATGTTTGCACAACTGTGTGTCTGTAGCCCATGCTATAAATGTGGATACCTTTTATTTCCATCATCTCAGCCCCTCTAGTGGTCAGTACCTGAAGATCTTGCCTTCAGGAGGGACACGATCTATCCATATGTACCATTTGCTGTTGCTCCAGTATCTTGACAGATATTTTTTTTTCAATCGTGTAATTTTTTCTGGAGATATAACTTGTCACTTTTTATTAGCATCTTTGTCAGTGCTGCTGCTACGTGCATACATTTAATTGCTAAGCAACAAAGAGTAAGCTCTGCACAGCACATTCGATTACTGCATTCCCTGTGCCATGCATTGTTACTAATGCACTTATATAATAAGTAATAGCAAAAAAAAAAAAATAAAAAGGTAAAAATATTTTAAAATATTTATTTCCGTTTCCATAGCATCTAGAAGCCACAATCTGAAATCACACTCCATCATGCTAGCCACAAGGCAGAGAGCTAACAGCTGAAGGAAGATGAGGGCAAGTGGACCGATAAAAAGTGCACAAAAGTTAAAAGCAGAGGTGAGTTTCAATGTTTCCATAGATCATCAGGCTAAGTCTGAAGCTCAGAGGTGACTACCCACCTACAGCCACAATTCCCAGACATTAGGGAAAAATTGCTGTGGCTAAAATACTTGAAGCTTTTGCAAGTGTGGTGGCCTCAAGGTGGGAAGCATTACCACTTTTCAGAAGTTTATCAGTTTGGAAGAGATACATCTGCATTGTATCAAGAAATACTCTCTCTTCCTTTTTCTCTTTAAGTTGTAGAAAAAACCAGGGCAGGAAGTATTTTGTCACCAAATGTTACACGCCACTGTCTGCTCTTCATTTAAAATTGTGTATTTGCCCCTCTCAATTGAAGACACTGTCTCCAAAATCTGAGTTTGGCATTAACAAGCATTACTTGAGTCTAACACACAAGGGACTCCATCTTTCCCTTGCTGAAGTGCAGCAATGTTCACCAAAGAGTTCTCTTTATGCCTGAGATGTACCAGGACAGCGGTCCCTTTTTTCTCTTGGTATGATTACCAGCTATTCTGCAGTCAGCACCAGATTTATTAGTGCCATATCTGCAATATCTTCAGCTAGAAGAGCTGCTTGGAAAACTAAGCCATGATTGTGCAGGTGTGCAAACTTGCACAACCACATACAACCACTTTTGTTTCTGCAGTTAGATTCAGGAAGTGGGCCTGACTCTGTCTGTGTCTCTTTGGCATAGGCTATTAGCCCCAAGGATCAAGAGGAGTGCTGGGAAAAGAGGTGGCTGCTTTTGAATTATCAACAGTCACGTGCACAGTCCTGCCCAATAGCATTAGTATTTCCTCTGGGTTCCAATATTTTTGCAAAGAAACTGAAAATCCCCAATAGCTAATGTGTCCTGTCGCTTTTGGTGGGACTGAAACCAGGGCTGTAGCTGAGTTCTGGGCACAACATTCTTTATACTCCCCTGGGAAGACTGAGCAGAAGTTCTAAGTGAACCACAGCAGCAGACCACAAAGAACATTATCAAATCCTGAAACTAATTAAGTACATAAGTACTTAATCATACAAAGTGCTTCTGCATTAAGCTACTCAACACAATAATTACTTAACCCCTGAAATATCATTGTGAATATATGCCTTTTTATTGCTTTTTCATAGGAGGGCAGATGGATGCTTGGAGAGGCTATAGATTTCCAAGAACTACAGAGTCAAATCCTTTCACATACAGGCCTTACTGGAAAGCGTAGGTAAGGACAGTTCTGACAACTCCTGCTCCAGCAGAGCATTTTTAGTTCAGAATCGTGGAATATTCTGACTTGGAAGGGTCCCACAAGGATCATCCAGTCTAGCTTTTAAGTGAATGGCCCATGCAGGGATTGAACCCACAGCCTTGGTGTTATTAGCACCAGGGGCTGACCAACTGAGCTAATCCCAGGTCAAATCCTGTAGCGTCTTGAACCAGAAGAGATGGTTCAAGGAGAAGGATGAACCAGGGAGCCAGCTGGCAACTGGGAGACCCTGTTCTTGCTTCCTGGGGCACTTTGGGAGATAAATACAGAACAAAATTACAGACTTTCTAGATACCAGAAAGATCTCAGTGATCGTCTTATGACCCAGAGTCCTACAGTTCCTCAGACTAAGTATTCAACAGAAGGTAGCACAGAAGTCTCACATCACTAGGCTTCTAAGACAGAAATTTTAAAAACCCATCAAATGAGGTAAATTATTGTCATATTACAATATACTCACGTGCTGATATTAAGAATTTAATCTTTTTTCCTACCATTAAACTTCCTAGCATTCAAAAACTACTGCATGAATAGGTGTGCTTCTACATTTCTTAACACTGAGCTTATTTCTGGATCCTCACATTGAACATTAGTAGTTTCTTCTGCTTAGCTCAGGACACCAGAATGACCTTGTTTGATGGGATTTTCCCTAATCATCAGTCTGAACACCAAAAACATCTGGGCCTAGCATAACCTTCTTGAATTCATTGACACAAACTCATAAAAATTTTCTGGGTTTAACCCTTAGTGATGACTCCAGTGTGACTGTTAAGCACAGGTACATAACACAGTCTCTGAACGTGAGCTGCAGTGACAACATGTGCAATGACCATCCTAACGGTCACAAACTTTACAGCACAGGGTTAAAATAAATGCTTTGTTATTCCTCCCTATCTATAATTGCCCTTGAATGCCTCCAAAGAAGAATTGCAGTCATAATCTGTTTGGCTTCAAGGAGGAAAATATACAGCTTATGTGCATGTATGAACACAGGTCCTTAGTAACAAGACTAAGCTTAATAACTTCTCTAACTTTCGGTCAGCCCTAAACTGGTCACACAGTTGGACTGTGATCATTGGAGGCCCCTTCCAATTAAAATAATTTATTCTTCTTTTCCATTCCATTCCATTCCATTCCATTCCATTCCATTCCATTCCATTCCATTCCATTCCACAGTGCTGGGCACACCAGCCACAGACCCCAGGGCAGGCAGGGTGGTGCCCAGTCTAGCTGAGGGCTGGACATCACAGCAGCTGTGGACTAATGGCATTTGAAAAGGGTTTTTTTTTCCCCTACAGAGCCCCATTAAAGAGCACATCTACTTACAGTAAAAATGAAAAGGATAGTAAGCCTGTATTTTGCAGACTCTTAGCATTCTTTTATCAAAAAAGCACTCACTGCTGCAGTAGCCTTTGTTCATACTTCCCAAATCATGAAGGTTAATGGGGTCACCCTTCAATGAGGTGGCAAGACAAGCCTTACTGGACTCAGAAAACAATCTTCTTCTGAAAATAATAAAACTGGATAGATTTCTCTCTATTAGAAAGGTATTTTTCATGGACTGAAAAATATCCATCTTGCATAGACCACCAGAAACAGGATAATCTTCAGCCAGTACTAAGCTAAATATATATGTATCCCTAACTCAAAACAGCTTTAAAGATGTGTCATAGAAGACTGAGTCCAAGCCAAAATAGAACTGTGGATTGAAAAGACATTTTCAAAAGGTGTGTGTTTAAAAGGCTCAAAGATACTTCTCAGTTCAGGAAACAAAGCTTGCATTTTGGTTGTTTTTTTCCTTTGCAGAGAGATCATTCACAGGAAACCAAAACTAAACATTCACTGACAACACAAGCAGCACCCTTAAGGTCCTTCCTCAATTGCAGTGCTTTGGACACACTTAACAACAACAGTTTCCAAGTTTTTTTCTGAGCTATTATTTTCACTTCTTCCATATCCACCAGTTGTGTGAGGTTTGTCTTTAACCCAATCTGCTAATGTATTACTAGTGTGCCCACCACTGTGGGGAGAGAATTTTATCCAGCAGCAAACTAAGGAGCTGAGTAGTAGCTGTGAGCTTTATTGTTGTAATATTAATAATTTAGACCTTCTATAAAACAGTTTGTTAGGAATGGACATGAGGGAGCAAAACATTATAGGGTTTTCTGCAATTTAGTAGCTCAGAATGAGCTGAACAGTAGAGCACATCTTGAAGCACTTGTCTCCAAATCAATGCTTACTTGCTTGTAAGGCAGAGGCAGAGAATGTTTTATTCACAAGATTTCAGAAATGGCTAAATGCAGCTCAAATGACAGAACTTTTAGAATATGTACTTTACTTAAGCTTTGAACCTGATGGAATCTGTTAAGATTTACACATCTGAGAAAAAGGGATCTTCAGTTCCCAAAGTAGTGAGGTGTATTCAATCTCTACTGTATTCTAAATTTTGCTCTCCTTATAGTAACTGAAAAATCCTTCTCAATTCCAAACATTTCCATCAGTTCAGAATGAGGTGGAAGTGGGGAACATCCCAGAAAATCTGCATCAATAATATGAGGGTAAGAGGACACCAGTAAAATTCTAGGAATTATTCAAACCTTAGACTTATATCCCTCTGCATGAAGGCAACAAATATTTGATGTAATTTTATCATTCTGTAGAAAGAGCTTTTTGATATGTGAGAGCTTTTTGTCAGTGAAAGAGGCCTTTGTCTGCTGGTTTCATTTGCTTATGGTAACAAGAACAAAATACCAAAACATAAAAATATTATTTTTCAGTGGTCTTTAATAACATAGCTGTATTTGCAGATCCAGGACCAAACTGAAAGGCTCCCATCTACATTTCTCAGAGGAAAAAGGATGAGAAGATGTGTTTAAGACTGTTTTGAAAATGTAACTCTATTCTCTGTAGCTGCTGCCATCTACCAGCTCTTATGTTCATCCCAGACCCTTGATAAGGTCTGTAATCCAAATTAGTTCTGCAGGGGATAAAAGCCAGGAGACCTGTTGGAGAAAAGGTAATAATTTGGAACTTTCAGATGTTGAAAATCAGACTGATTTTCTTTGGAAAGAATACTCACTAGGCTGAAGAAGGCCATCATTCATTTCCTATAACAATGAAGGCATGGGATCAGGTGTGCTTTGATTTCCTGATTATAATAAAAGAGGGAATAGCTTTTTACTGTATGTAACGTGAAGAAGAAAACAGTGGCATTCTAGTGGCATGCAAAGAAAGTGTATCTAAAATAGTGTTGCATTATGTACAACAGAAAATTAGGTATAGCAGGATTATGCAAGATGCTGCCCTTCACCAACACTAGTAAACATCAAATGTTTTCATAAATGGAACAATGGCATCCATTATGTCATTTCAGAATACATATGCTTCATAATTAACATTATTAGAAGAGGATAAGTCTGTTCTGTAAAAGCAGAGCAGTTAAGTGATGCTCATAATCCCTACCATGCAGTCCATTAACCTCAGAAATTTTAAGTAGCTTCATAGTCATCCATGGCATTTCAGATTTCTCACAGCTTCAAATCTGTGGGCAGCTTCACAAGCTTTTTGTAAAGTTTCTCATGACTAGGACATCTGTAAAATCCCCTCCAGACCTTTCTTCAATTCATCCTGTGTTAATCAGTCAGTAATTGACATATCTGAATAAGGATAAAGCTACATCCCTAAAAACATGATCTACTGAACGCAATATCTTTTTTTTAAGGACCTATTGGTAATTTTATGTGCTGTAAGATATTAAAAGCATTCTGTTTCTTAAGCTTACCTTTCTCTTCCCATTTCAATGTGAGTTTTTGATGAGCAGCATTCCCAGATAAGACTCATAGTAAGGAGTCAAAATAATCAGATATAAATCTTCTGCTTTTTACAAACTAATCCACCATTCAACATAGGTGTCCTCACTATTTACGTGAAATAAATTATTTATTTTAGAGTCACATGAAAAATTGCAACACTGCCTAACACGTTGCTTAGAGACAACTGACAAATTTTCTTTCTGGATGTGTACTTGTGAAAATATGAAAGGTAGAACCAAGATGCTAAATTTTGGCATAGTGTTTTTTTGTTAATTCCTTTACTCCACAGAGGGAAGAAACTGTTGAACCTTTGTTAATTCTGATCTCATTAAACTGGCCCTCTTTTCCTAGAAGGAATTGATTCAGGACTCAACTGCAGTAGTAATAACACCTTTATATTACCCCTCACAAGTGTAGTCCTGACTCCTTGACAAAAATACTTTTGTACTTCTGATATAGTTATATGAGATGGGCCTAGCTGAAGAAACATATGAGGATTATGTTAGAGGAATTCAGAGATCTGCATGCAGAGAAAAGGATGTCATCTCTTCCTCTCTGACTGGCAGCACTAAATACTGTTGCACTACATAATGCAAGATAGTATGAAAAAGATATTTGGATACTCAGAGCATGTTAATATCTAAAGCAGAGATGCAAAAATACACTGGATATTATATCTCAGGGCATCCATTTGAGTTTTTTAGTACTAGAGGAGAAGAAACATTATATTCACGCTCTTAGAAGTCAAATCCTACCTATCTAACTTGCAATTCACCCTGTGTGATGAAAAATCTAGATTCAGAGCTTCCAAATGGCACATGGATGGACAGCTTTAGCTAATTGAGATTATCTATAAAAAGACCCATGGCTGAGCTGCTGGTCTGGGGTTTTGCATCTTAGGCTTCAAATAACAGAATTTTTAAGGACTATCTGTGTTTGCAGTCTTATGAGCGAGGAGAAAAAAAATCAACCAGATTTGTGATCTGAATGTTAGGGAAAGATAGTTGCTTTAGATCTTGTGTTGTGCTGCACAACTAAATATACTAAACTCAAACAAAAATTTTAGTGTCTCATTGGTATCAGGGTAGCTCTCATTTCCTAACTCCTGGTGACCACTGATAGCAATCATACTGAATGGCTTAGTGTGCTTCAATACTGCCATGCCAAACCCTTCTGCACCAGCATGAAACTCCTTTTGGCCTGACAGGTTTCCTACTCTACATATTGGCCCTAGGTGAAGCCCACTTTTTGGCAGAGCAGCCCCCTAAGTCTCCAGGGATTTCCAGAGAAGGCCCCTCTGGAAGCTGCTGAAGCTGCAGCATCCCTGGCAGCGTGCAGAGCCCCTGGAGCCCCCAGAAGCTGGAGAGGCTGCCGCACCCCCTCTGCTTCCTGCAGCTCCCACCGCCGCAGCTCCGCTGCGCAGCCCACGGGCGCGCTCTGAGTCACTGCTCAGCACGTAAAAGCTCCATCTGCAAAGGGTTCCTTCTCTGCAAGAAATGGGAGATGACACTCTGACTAGGGGAAAAAAGAGGCAGAATGTGGCATTCATCTGAAGAATGATGCTGTACCAATGTCCCACATTCTCAGTCAGCTCCAGGGTTGATTCAAACTTGTCCAGATTGGGGGTGGAAATTCATATTTGCTTGACATGCAAGAGAAAACACTTCAAATTAAAGACAAATAACATACATAAACCCTTTTTTTTTTTTTTTTTTGCTTACCAGTGCTGTCTATGAGTCACTTTTTTTTTCCCCCAAAGAGAACTGTAAACGAACTAAACGCTAAGTATGTTTGGTAACACAGAATATCCAAATTTGTTAGATACACTTTATAAAGGTCATGTTCTGTAATATCACACTGATCACCACCTGATTAAATTGCCTACTGCTCCAAATTTAATGAGAGACTGAAAAGTCTCAATGGTAATTGGGATAGATGATCCTTTAAAGAGAGAAAGTGAGTGGGTGGTTAGTTGAAGCACATAAGAATACTTATTATTGTGGAGGTGTAAGAAGTCCTTCCCGAGAAAAAACAATTAAAAACTATTTTATTTGGAAAACACTGAACTTTTAATTGTGTTGCTTCACTGAAATCCTGGACAGAGTATCAATTCTCTAACACATGGGGAAAAGAAAAATGAAAAAAAAGTCCAACAACCAATAATCCAGTAGTCTGTCTTCTGTCTACAATTGCATAATATATGGTAAATTTAATTATTTCAATTTTTTTTTGTATAAAATTTGTCATTATTTTCAGGAACTCTCTAAGTGATTTGTGTCTTGCTCTGTTTTTCTTAGAAGTTTTTTACTCCAAACAAAGCCATTGACAGGAAATCCAAGTACACAAAAAGATATAAAGGCAAAAACAACAACAACTATCTAACTGAAAATTACAGAACTAGTACACTAAGAAAAAAGGAATAATTTAAACTTAATTAATATAATGTCCCTTAAAGACACTAATTAATCTTTATTCTCTTGTAGTAAGATTATTAAAATGTTTTACTGGGGGTTTGTAATGGCACTAAAGTAAACTGCTGTTAAATATGTCACTTAGATGTTCATCAGGAACACTGTGATAAGGTGAAGTTCTTATAAAAATAACTCTATTTTTTAAATCATAATTAGATCCTTTTCTACCTAAAAGATTGGGTCAATTTCAAACAAGTATTATTTAAAGGAAATCACATGAACTACATTATATAAAAGATCAAGCAAGGCAATTGCAACAGATATTCTGGGTTCATAATCAACAGAATCACCAATATTTTATATCTTTAAGTCTTCAATTCTACTCATATTTTACTCTGACTGCAAAATGCATACTAAAATTCCAGACTTTTTTTCTTTTAAGTTAAAATGTGCCATGAAAGCAATATTGAAGTTTCTATAAAAAAAAAAAAAAAAAAAAAAGAAAAAAAAGGAAGCACTTAAGACCCTGCTTTAAAAATATCATTGAAAACTGGTAATTCAACTGGTTCTGAATTAAAGGGAAAAAATAACATAAGAAAAATCTTGTAACTCTGTTTTAGTTATGTGAAATGATTAGTCCAGCTCTCAGGAGCTGTGGCAAGTCTGTATCCTCAGGTCCCAGACAGGAGGATTGCACAAGTCCTCCAGCCTAAAAGCTATTTCAGAAGCCATATTTGATGTTCTTTGTCTGTTCTGTGCCAGGAGCATGTCAAAATACAGATAAATTGTGGTTCAAGACTGGGGTTAAAGTCTGTCCTCAAACATATGACTGCAGTTTGTTGCTCAGTTGAAAGGTTGACTTGTTTTCTAGTTCCCAATTTTCTTTTCTTTCAGAGCAGGTATTTTATTTAGAGCCATATCTGGTTGGGTGAAAAGGACAAACATAAACCACTTGGTATAAAATCTCTGACAAGATACTTGGGAGAATAGCAAAATGTACAAAACAATAGCAAACTCAAGCTATAAGCAGCAGAAGATATTGAAGCATGAGCAACCACCCGCATGAGCAACCTGGCCGCTTCCCAGGAGAAATGAACTTCAGTAAAAACTTATTTCTCTTTTTAAGAGAAGGCAACTGTTGGTCCAGGCAATTCCCACCAGGTCTATTATTATTTACAATGGAGGCAGACATCACTCTTGGCTCTTGCTAAAGGAGAACAGGGAGAGGGGGAGAGCTCTAACAACTTTCAGAAGAGAAGAGGCGTAACTCTTCACAGCACATTCTTGGGACTTCACAGCAATGAGAAGGGACTTCATTGCTAATTATGGCTTATTAGGCTATTGCATTTTAAGTTATCACAGGAGGGGTTCAGGTTAGAAAGTACATTATCATTTTGAAAATCTTCTGACTTACCTTTCCCTGAAGAGACTGAAGTCCTTTTGCCTAAATCACGAATCAAAATTACCTCTCTCTAGCCCAATGGTGCTAGCCTACCTCCACAGGCTTAAAGACACCCCAGTTCCTGATAAGAGGTCTGCCCTACCCTCAGACTGAGAAATTTCATGCAGAGAGGCTACTCTGGCACCAGCTGTCCCCCTCATGTCCTGTGATAGGTACAAGAGACACAGCAGAACAAGATCTGGGCAGGCGAGAGGGTCACAGAGCTGGCATAACCTGCGTGGGAACTGCATCCATCAATAATTCAAGTCAACCCTTCAGCTCTTCTGACTTCAGCAAGGGTCACATAGCACTTGCTCCCTGGTCAGCCTTGTGTGCCCGTGCACAGGAGGTAAGGTAATGATAATGGCACCAGCTGGGGGCTTCTTCTGACGCCTGGAACGTGTCATTGCCTCACTCCAACAAAAAGGAAGCACACTAGATTAAATATCCCTTTACATCACCATATGCTCTTGCCAGGTGGGGGGTTTGAACCTGTTTGAATGTAGTTACGTAATTATGACTGAACTGATTCTGAGGTAGAAGAAGTTTGGAGAGCTGCCTCCTCCCCCTCCCTTAAGCATGGGTTAGTGAAGAGCACCAATGGCAAAGGCAGATTTTTCCCTTTAAGCCTCTCCTCATTTTCAGACTTTGAGGAAAAATTAAGAATCTACCAATGTTTCTGCTGTAATTGAATTTTCAAGCCTATGTTTATCAGATGGTTTTCAATTCTGGGAGATAAAGGGAAGGAAAAAATGAAAGGATAGTAAAAAAAGAGGAAGGAGACTGTAAAAGCTAACTTAAATGCTTGAGTCATAACATTTCTAGGACTGTTTTCATTGTCCAGATTCCAGTGACATGGGATCACCATTTAGCAATCAAGTCTGCAAATCACTGTCTTGGAGAAAGACACTCCTGGACAGAATAAAGAGAGAGAAGAAGCAGGCAAGAGCAAGACAGTTACAATTACTAAACTAGACAGTGGTTATTTATTTAATTTTTAAAGAGAAAGCATATTTTATTATTCACTCTGTCTAAACTCTGTTCTGTAAGCCTGATTCTTTTATACATTGAAGAGTGCATTACTGAATTACAAAATGAATAAAAATAACATTTATATTAAACTCATAGTTCCTATGTCACAAAGCTTAAGAATGCCAAGTAGATAAATCCAAACAAACCTAATTTCACATTTCATGATGGGGAGACTCAGGAATAATAAAGCATAACAATATAATAGTGGAAAGGAAAAGAGAAAAAGAAATCCCTGCATCATGTTTGGTTTCATTTTATTCTCTGAGAGGTACATATTGCACTTAATTGTCCAGGCTATACACTAAACATGACCATTTAATAATGGAAATCAACGTCAGTTAATTGATTACTGTCAAGAATCCGCTGATCACAGAACTTGTTTCTTCTTGATCCACCTTAACAAAACTGAATATTAATGCACAACAAAAATAGTACTCTTTGCATGCAAAACTTATGTGTTTCACTGAAGACACCCCCACTTCCTCCTACCAAACAGCTGTGCACAATAGTATATTCCAAAAAAACTTTCTTTAATGCTAGAACACCAAAGAATAGCTGAGGTAAAAGGAAGTCTTTCTGTCAACGCCTTGTTTAGTAAAGACACTTACATGTATTTTTATTTTATTTACAAATTTAAAAGCTGGTATTATATTACATAACTTCTTGCAGGCCAGAATTACTTTACAATTAAGCTATCATCTGAATGAATCTTTAAAGAATTTATGGAACTTTCTACTCCATCTATTGGTGAAATATATAGAAGCAACAGAAGAGGTCTGACTAGGCAACTATGCATTGTGGATAGACATATAAACCTGTTATTAATCAACTATTCATGAGGACAGCCGGAGCAGAGACACATTGAGAAGTGCACTTTTGAGTCCAAAATAGAAATAGTGAATTTCCAAATTTATATATAAGCTAAGAACAGTATCTAAGTGTATCTATCTTGTTGGTAGTTGGTGCACCAAATAAAGTATGTAGTACCTTACTATATGCAAAGACACGTCTGAAATGCAAGGCTTCTGATAGGAGAAAACTTACCTGATGGTGATATATCTCTTGTCTCAATATCCTACGTTTAAATCAGCCTACGGGATGATTTAAATCAGGACAGCTTCTTCATACAGCACAAATTGCAACTGCTTCATGGTGTTTTGAAGAGCCTCCTGGCTGGGAGGACCTACAATCACCAGGCATGCAGAACCAGCACCAATTTTCTTTCATACTGTGGGAAGTTAATCATGATGACCAAGTGGACTTCTCAGAAGTTTAATCCATTTTTTACTATTAAAGTATTTTTGTGATCAACAGCTTCCTTTAGGTTGTTCATTGTGACTTCTCTTGGCTTATTTTCCTGCTTCTTATGCAGTGTCCTGAGTGTGGACAAACTGCTTACCCATCCAGCACTAACTTCAAGAGTTAAATCAGCTTCCTCAGGAAGCTGCAGAAGTCATTTCCTTACTGAAAGACAGTGGAGCTGTGGCTAGCATCCCTGAATGAAGTGGCATTGCACTGGAGCTTTAGACACAAGATAGTCATCATTTGTCTATATAGAACTAAAGAAAATAAAGAGGATTTTTCAATTTCTTATTTTAAAAAGTATTTGGTTCAAAAACTCAAGGAAAAGGTGGCTGAGAGCTCTATAGTGATTGTTAAAGCCCTTGCATCGCTGAGAAGTGGCAGAATTGAGTAATTTCCCCTTGGACCACAGTAAGGGGCTCACAATGACCCAAACCTCACCATTCAATGCAGACAGCAGTCAAGCTCTCCTGACAAGCACTGTCCAAGGTGACACAGAAGGTAGGTCAGGTTGGGGCTTGCACCTGACCTTTACACACAGCAAAGGGAAGAAGCAGTGATGAGAAAAGAATAGGCTAGAGAGAATCTGTCTTGTATTTTTTAAAGAAAATAGTCAACAAGTTTCCCATGGACTGGATGTAAATGGAACAGTGTGCTCTGTTGTTAGCCAGCAAGCAGATAAAGTTGCATGGAGCTCAAGAAAGAAGAGCCTGTTGGAGATACTTTTTCACCTGACAATTGCACAGGCAGGCGGAAAACCTCCTATGAGGACTACTCATAAAAGGAAGCCGTGGGTTTCTCCACAAAGACTTGCCACATACTGGTGTTTCCCAGGGCTTGGAGTTGGGGCCAGCCCTGTTTAATACCTTCATTAATGAACTGGGGATTGATGCTTCCTCAGCCAGTTTTCAGACCACACCAAATTTGGTGGGAATGTTAATTTGCTGGAGAGTAAGAAAGCTCCGTAGAGGGACCTGGACTGGCTGGATTGATGGCCTGAGGCCACTTTTATGAGGTTCAACCTGAACAAGTGCCAGGTCCTGCCCTTGGATCCCAGTGAAGCCCTGAAATGCTGCAGGCTGGGGACAGAGTGTCTGGAAAGCTGCCCTCTGGAAAAGGAGCTGGGGGTGCTGGTCAACATCTGCTGAACACGAGCCAGCATGTGTCCAGGTGGCCAAGAAGGCCAATGTCATCCTGGCCTGTATCAGCAATAGTGTGGCCAGCAGGACCAGGGCAGGGATTGTCCCACTGTATTCAGCACTGGTGAGGCCACACATCAAATCCTAAAACTAAACTATGTTTAATTTTGGGTCCCTCACTAGAAGAAAGACATTGAGGGCCTGGAGCAAATCCAGGGAAGGGCAATGGAGCTGGTGAAGGGTCAGGAGCACAAGTCTGATGAGCAACAGCTGAGGGAGCTGTGATTATTCTGTCTGGAGAACAGGAGGTTCAAAGGAGACCTCATTGCTCTCTACAACTGCTTGAAAGGAGGGTGTAGCGAGGTGGGGGTCGGTCTCTTTTCCCGACTAACAAGCAGTAGGATGAGAGTAGATGGCCTCAAGTTGCAACAAGGAAGGTTTATTTTGGATATTAGGAAAAATTTCTTCACCAAAAGGGTTGTCAAACATTGAAACAGGCTTCTCAGAGAAGTGGTGGAATCACTGTCCCTGAAGATATTTAAAAGATGTGTAGATATGGTGCATAGGGTTGTGGTTAATGGTGGACTTGGCAGCACTGGGTTAATGATGGTCTTGATCAGAACTTAGAGGTCTTTTCCAAATGAAATGATTCTGTGTTTCTTTTTTTTAAAAGGATGCATTGCTTGAACTAGTAGGCATGAAAAATAATTTCTCCTTATTTTAGAACTAAGATTTCCAAACATGCTCACCAAATATCACAGAAGGCCAGCATTTTTTTCTTTCAGGAAGAAGCGACAGAATAGATGTTTTAGGCAAAATATCTACATTACTGGCCTCTGGTGGGAGGGGTGGGAGAAACTGAACTACATCTAAACATCAAATTCTCAGTCACTAAAGTTCATTTAACAACCTGATTTTCAAGATGCTGAGTTCAATCAGTTATATATAATTTTCTGATGGGGGATGTTCACATTACCTGAGTATAGCTATGCTAATTATAACATCACTGTACCTTTGCTCTCCATGGGGCTCCTACTTTGCAATGGGCCACATTTTAATAAAGGAGAATGTTTTCTTCTGCACCACTGATACCCATCCAGGCCTCCTTGCAGAGGCTTCCTCCAGTCCAGCTGCATACAAATGGATGAAAAGGGGAAAAGTAGCTACAGATCTAAAACGACTGAAATTAAAACTTCAGCCTCTCTTGCTCAGAGGCTGTCCCCTTCTTTTTACTTCTACTTTCAGAGTATTGTGAACACTGGAATAAATAATGTTTGCTGCCTCTCTTTTTTTTTCCTTTTCTATGAAACCATGCTGTAATAAAATTGAGACTTCTCCAGAAGTCTCCACAAAAATCAAATGATAAGAGATAAAGAGATACTTACATTAGTTGAAAATATTAAAGGAAGAATAATAAAATGCCTTTTTTTCAGTCTTCAAGTTTTCACTGAAAGAAATTTGCATTTGCTGTTTTCCTTTTGGTCATATATACAACAGGACAGATTAAAGTTTAATTATTTCCATTCACCTTGCAATATTCAAAATTTAGGTGCTGTCATGAAGAATGTGTAAGGAACCCTAACGGAAATAACAGTAATAAGGTCTTTTTCTTCCATTCCCACATAGCAGAAAATTAATACTACAGAGACAAGAAAACAAGAAAGAGTTTCTTACTAACATTTAATTTGAAGATTTTTACATTTGACAGAAATTAGAAAAAAATTATTTTGGTATCCTAATTTAAAAAAACCCCTAATTTAATTTCTGTGAATTGTAATATATATTTACACAAACTGCAAACAAGAGGAAACAGTTCATGCACTAAAAAGCTAAAATGCTGTACGCAAGTCCTTTCTCCACACAAAAGTATCTTACTGTAACTCTATAGTTTTGTATTTGAGGTCAAAAATACTGGTCATAGGTAATCTTGGAGGTATTCTGCACTGTCCTCCATGTCAAAAAGATCAGAAAGCCACAGAGCTGCTCAACACAAAACCAGTTCAGCTAACTCAGATGTCACTAGTCTAGGTGACATGGTTATAATCTTCCCTCCTACAGCAACAAATCTATGAATGGAAAAATTACTGCCTTCTCAGTCCCTCCAAATTTTCTGTTTATATGCAATTTTGTCATTTTCCTTAAAGCACAGAGGTAGCTACACACAGCCCCAGTATAAAATGTGTATTCCTGTTTTAAGTAGGTTCATTTGGTAGAAGCTGAGAACAAGCTGGCAGAATTTGGCCTCTCTGGAGGGCACACAACAGCAACCACTCAGGCATGGGACATCCCTGGCGTGGCAGGACAGTGGCAGGATCTAACCTGGCCCATTCCCAGTACTGCCAGTTCATCGTCAGCTATTCTCATGGATGCTGCTAGTGCATTACTACTGTGTCTTATTAACATTTAAGTAAAATTCTCCTGGGAGCAACTTGTAAGACACTGTACATGTTTTTTCATCAGAATACAAGATGTGCATGATTCAGTATCCGTGCCCTTTTCAAATCCCGCGTTCCCACCAGCCCCAGCAGAGGCACTATCACTGTGCCAAGATGCAAAGAACACAAAAAGTGGTTGACGAAAAAATGGCCAAAGATCAGTGTAGAAAATATGGCTTGAAAAAAGTTATCAATTGAAAAAGACCTTTAGAGCCTCTACTCTATATAAAGTAAGTCACTGTCAGCTTCGTTTGGCTTTGTAAACATGAAGACATCAGATGTGTGTGAGACAACTGAAAAGGAAAAAGAATTTAAGGCATATGAGCTTCTTGGTTGTATATCAAGTATTTTCTTGAGAGACTTAAATGCCCATATATGAGCAATGTCTATTATTATTTTTTTTTATTATTATTATTATTATTATGTGTGTATAAGATTGCCAAGAGGTTGTGACCTGTTTTTCCAGGCATTAAGTTTTCTACACAGATATACAACTTTTAAACAGCCTTTCTGGTCCAAAGTGAGCATGAAAGCAACAATATATATAATTTACTACCTTGACTCAAAGATTTGAAGCTAAGCTTTGCTTTGGTTGGCTCAGATTGCCACTCAGAAATGTTTCTAAAAAAAAAAAGGGTCCTCTCAGTAATAACATTCAAGCTAAAAAACTGGGTTACTGGGTTCAAAGTACATCTTGTTTCCAGGAACACCAGTATTGAGTGCAATGAGAAGTTCAGAGGCAGAGACTCAAACTTCCTCAGCAAGTAGTGAACCAGGAGCGAGGAGCTTGAGGAAGAGGGACAGAGGAGGAAGTAAATAGCACCAAAATGGAGAACCAGTGCTGTGACAGGTTGGAAATGAGACAGAAAGGAAGGAACCTGATCATCACCAAGAATTTAGGATATTCAGCATTATTCTTCTGCTTTCACGGCAAGAACCTCTGAATCCAGCTCATAGACAGACCTGTTGTTATTCAGCCCAGGCCCACAGGTCATTCACAACCTTCCCCAATATCCCTTATCTGTACACAAAGGCCTGTGCCACATCAACACCGGCAAACAAAATTCACCAAGGAACATTCGCTTACTGTGAGGGTAACATGCACAAATTGGATCTAATGAGTAATGTCTGAAATGTCTGAAAAAAAAAGTTATTCTTTACTTTGCATAGATCCCTGTCAATACCTAACACTGCAGATCTCTGATTGCTGGAAGCTGGAACCTCATGCAGTATTACTGAGAGGTAGCTCTGCGTCACAACATCTGTCCACTTAGTTCTTGTGGCTTTGCAGTGGGACTTGTAGCTGCTTAACTGGGAATTAATACACATTCAGGATGAGTTTTATTCTGGATTGGTTCTTTCCTCCCCTCTTCTATTTGCTTGCACAGATATTTCCATGACCTTAACAGTGGGGGAACATAGGATCATCAGCCCAGCTCAGGACTGTCTCTTCCCATGTTGGCATTGACATCAATCACTTTGGGAGCACGTGGCCAGGCAGCCAATCCCCTCTCAATAGTGCCCTTGTGGAGGCAGCTCTGGCAGTGTCAGCCCACGTTTGTGATGGTACATTTGTAAAAACATTAATAAGAGTAATCAGAGGTTCCAGAAAACCTTTGGGAGATACCACAGAACAAACTAAAACAATAATTCAATCTCTCTCTTGCTTAATTGCTCACTTTTGGATTCTAATATCACTGCTGAAAAAAAATATTATCACAGGCCAGAATTAGTACTATGGGAGATTAGGTTATGACTGAACATGAGTAATTCAAAACACATCCTGCTTTCAGATTACCCCCAAAAAGGGGATTGCATCCCCAAATTGCCTTCCTCCTGCCCCACTCAGCCTCCACATAGAGATAGCTCAGTTTGGCCCTATTCTCCAAAAGGGCAGTTTCTCACTGCTTGTAGTGCTTCTGCAGCACAGCTCACAGCTAATTACTGCACCATCAGTTTCCAAAATGTTCCCGATCCATCTTACCCTTTCTTTTCACCAGCTATTGTCAGGAACTTTACATTTGTGAGAGCATAATCTGCCTTTGCTTACTATTTGTTTTTATTATAATTGTACCATTATAATCTCATTATAGCCTTTTCCAGTTGCAATTATTGTATTTATTTTTTCTGAGTCACTGTAATTGCTTTTAGTTTTTAATAATGTTTAAAATTTTCACCCTCCAAAGCACACATTATTATTCCCATTATAAAATTAAGTTAAAAGATTGTCAATAGTCTTGGTTTCTGCTAGTCTTGGATCAATCTTTTTGCCATGCGTGATACAACAACCGTGCCTTGCCAACGCCTCCAGCCTACAAAGGTAGATTCACTTTTAAACAACAGGCAAATCAGAATATTAGAACTCATTGGAAAATTGGTATTCATATTTGTGTGGAAGAGAAATATTTTACAAAATCCTTAAAGCATAGGAATATTACCAAGTTATTCTCCAATCCATCCAAATGTGGGAATTACCGGTTTTCTACTCTGGGTGTGATTTATAAAACAACAATTTTTGACAGGACTCTGAACCTCTGTGACAGAATTAAGCTATTAAGCTTACAAAACATAATCATTTCAATGAAATGTAATAAAGTAACCCACCTCTGACAGAAAATTAGCAGACATTCTCCTAATTCCTGGTTATTTCTCTCAAATGTGAGATTAGGCACACATGTCCAAAGAAATTAAGTAAATAAGATCTGAAAATCAATCCTGCTATATCTTCCTGCACAGAAATCCTGTAATCTCTCAAGAACCCACTTAAAATCAGCACAGCTTTACTTGGTTGCATGACTTGTCCATGAGACCTGTTTGCAAAAGTATTGATTCAAATTCTAATAATGCAGTTTTTAAGTTACCAGGGATATCTTTTTATCATAACACATTAAATTAATTTACACATTACTGATTTACCAGGATGGATGTTTTCATAGAAATAGAACTAAATGCAATGATACTTTAACACTTTTAAGAAATAAGCACTTTCCTTTTTCAAATAGCTTTGGACCTGAATTTATCAACAACTTGACAATAGCCTGAGCCCTTTATCTACAAACATTAGACTCACTGTAACAATGACAGAACTTTCATCTGCAACACTAAAAATACTGCACTCTGCTCAGGAAACACTTTTCAATGCTTTTGAGAAGCATGTGTCAGCATTTAGTCCCATGCAAATCACATTCATTGTACATACATCATGAGCACGTAATATTTGCATACTTTTAAAATTTGACTGAATTCAGCAGTTAGGACACAGTACATGCATTTACTTGTGTGCAAAACTAGATTAGGAAATGTTTTGAATATTTTGTGATGCAGGATTACTGGAAGTAGGCAAAGATGTATCTTGTGTACTTCTCAGCAAGGCACAGCTTGACAGCCCTGTTAATCCTCATTTCACTTCTGATTCATTCAGAATTGCTGCTATGAAATTGCTCTTCAGCTTGTTCATCTGCATAACAAGTGATCTCTGATCACTTCAGAGCCAGAAAGATCCATCCATGATAACATCAAGATAAAAGTTAAAAGCTCTGATGCTACAGACAGCTGGGAATAAGACAGTAATTTAGGTGTAAACTTCAGGAGAATATGCAAGCTACATGGTACAGGTAATAGGATGTGATGAAGAAATCATTTCACCCTGCTCCTGAAGCCCTAATTACCAGAAAAACAACTTCCATACAGTTCATTATTTCCCAAAGAAACAAAGACCTAGAAAAGATCATGAAATCTCCTAGTTTGGTCACAATTTTTCCATGGACATCTACATTTTACACAAAAATTCCAGTCAACTTGGTTGCTTTAAATCATGACCTTTTAGAGAGTCCCACATTGGGTGCATGTTGTGGTTGTACTGACAGCAGCCTCTACACCTTGGCCACTGAAACACCAATGCCCAGAAAGAAATTTACACAATAAGAATTTAAAAAAAAATAAATCTGTAGACAAAATCAAGAGAGGGAAGAGGGAATTTGCATTTTTTAAATTTAGTTCAACAGCTAACATCTAGTTTTATATTTAGCAAAATTGGCATGCAGCAATTAGTCTTAAAGGTCATCAGTACCTGCCCCCTGCTACACAAGTAAATAAGCAAAGTGGCCTAGATGAAGACATTCACATCTACCTGAAGTGCATTAGCAAGGTATTTCAATGACAAGTACCCTGCAAAATCCCATAAAGAGAAGTCAGAAGCCTGGTGTTCTAAAGTGTTATCATTTGGCTAGGTATTGTAGTGCATGTCTCATGCATATTCTAGAAATACACCTCTGACTCAGCAGGACTGGCCTCTTGAGCTGGAAGGGTCAACCCAAAACTCCTCAGGTATGAAACAAAACAGATATGAGTGGGAGCTGGCCAGAGACAAAGGATTTGCCATGGGAAATAAGTTTCACCAGATATTTCTATCTCCATTTTCACCATAGGAAAAAGAATTGCCTTATTTGTAGTTGTCTTGTTCTACTTTTCTCTGACAATTTGAAGAGCCTTGTATTTGACGATGCCTTCACTCTGGACTGATCTGGTTCAGCTGAAATACACCTCTGTTTCTGAAAAGCCAAAGATCAAACTGAGTCTGATGTAATGCATTTTACCCAGATCTTAAAGGGTTTTTTTCCTTTTTTTACATGCCTATGTATTCTTCCAAGGTCACTTAAAATGGACAAGCAAGAAAACTGTCACATACTAATATCAAGAACACCACTGTAATGCTGAAGCCCCCCTCCTGTTCCCTAGTCCTTTGCTTAAATACTGAATAAGTAACTGAGCAGTGTTGCATCCCATATCCAGCACCAGAGAACAGAAAGAGTTTACATTTCCAAGAAGATATTCTTTGCTATTTTAGTTTTATGATCTCTTTTTCTTGGTCCTAATTGGCCATTTAATTTTTCCCTGAACAAAGTGTCCATCTTTGTGGACATGAACGACATTAATTCATACACATATTTTAGTCATGGTGCTCTAATTGTTTGTTTCAGATACAAGTTTTAGAAGATTTTTTTTTTTATATTTACCTCCAGTTGAGTACTGAATTGGGCTGAGCCTGGTTCTACTTGTTTCACAGCCATTCTAAAAACGACCTCTTTTCACTGCCATCACAGCAACCTTTTGAGATCTGTCTATCAACCAGTATCTCGCCCATGGCTCTGCTATAATGAAGGGATGTTTTTAAAATCATCTGCATCAAGTCAGGAAGCTTGCAACACTCTATGTACATTTGGCTGAAATTAACTGAAACCTTGAAGAAAACCTCTGCATCCCTGGAAATGTTTAAGGCCAGGTTGGATGGAGCTTGGAACAACCTGATCTAGTGGAAGGTGTCCCTGCCTATGGCAGGGGCTTTGGAACTACAGGACCTTTAAGGTCACTTCCAACCCAAGCCATTCTGTGATTCTATGACAAGGCCTACTGTCATTGAAAAATGTGAAAAGCCATTACAGAGTCTAAACCTGTAACTCCTTACTAACCAACAAAGATTGGACAGAATTCAGGTTTTATATAAAATGAATCTAATTTGCTACTGGAACAATCCTGATTGTTACTTTGAATATTGGTATAATACTGGCAAACATACAGAATTTTCATAGAATCATAAAATGGTTTGGGTTGGAAGGAGCCTTAAATATCACATAGTTCCCCCTGCCATGTGTAGGGAAGTTTCCTGAGCTGTCCTTGAATTATTCTAGTATAAACAATGAACCATAAAACTTTCAAACCAGCTTTTTTACACACTGGGATGTAAATGACCTGACTCTACAGATAGTTCTAGTGTTATTGGTAGATACTGCTGTTACAGAAGAACTACTGACTTACATAACACAAGGCCTTACACCAGAAAAGTAGAATACAGATTAGAAATATTTATTGAAACTCCCTAATTTCTTTTATGATCAGTAGTGTGATTAGTGTGATTTTCCTCAACTACAATGGAGTTACTCCTCTGCTATGACTTTTTGTTGTCGTTTCAAAGTTGTCTAAATTCCTCCATTAAACTTTGTTCTACCAATTTTCAGCATATTTTTCACTAATGTCTTTGAGGAAAGATACTTTTAAGTGCTTTGCTGTATCAGGTCCTCATAAAGAAAGGAGTCAGACCTACAGAAGCTTTCGTCTCTTGTGACAGAAAGCCCAGGTTCCAGTTCTGTATCATTTTAATGTACACAGCCATATTTGTAAATAATCTTTGCATTTTTTAGCCAACTTGAGGTGATCTGGAGGAAAGACAAACTCATTGAACTCAAAAATATTACATTAATAGATTCCCCAGAACCCTTAGTGAATATCCCAGAAAAAAGGTAAAGGTACTTTTGAATTGAAAACAAATATTCAGTCATAAAATAAAAGGAGAAAAAAAATGAACAAATACTTCCAAATACCCCAAGAAGGTATAGGAAGCCTTAGTTTCTTCAGACAGCTTCATTTCCAAAACCTAACTAGCACACACAGCTTAAGAAAAACAAGTTGATTGTGATTTAATATTAAGAAATTTAATATTAGGAATTTAAAGGAGGAAATGTACCTAGATGGAAGGCAAGTGTGCAGCCTTTGCTAGATGCATACATGCCATTTAATTCCATACATGCCAAAATTTGAATAAAATACTTGATGTTGGAAATCATCATTGCAGCGATATGTCTAACCACATTTCTTTATTTTGCATAACACAAGAAAACAGGCACTTAACTCCTACAGATTTACTTCCCAGTGTGTAATTTGAATGTGAGTATATTAAATGAAAAACACTTAAGGATTGAAAATAAGGATTATCACTGAGATGGCAGTTGTTTCATAAATATATGGCCAAATGCAATGCAAATGGTCAAGGGTCACTGTTGCCAGATAACTCATGTTTTACTTATTGGTTGTTGAACTTTAAATATTGTAAGTGCATCCCAAATTCAATATCTATAACATCAATGAAGCTATCCTGTTAATAATTTCAAGGTTAGAACTGATGAAATAGGCTAAATGTTTTTCTTGACTTTCTGCAAAGATCACCTCTAAATGAATCAATAGAATGAATTAGTTACAATTAAGAAGATATACAGAAATGAGAATACTTTTTAAAGTCTCATTTTACCACAGATGGAGGGATGGGGGAAGGAAAGAATGGAGGACAAGAATATAGTTGAGAATTAAGAAGTTATCATGCCTTAATTCCTGTTTAAATGGAAGACAACTCACAGCTGTATACATTAATGGACCTCTTAAAATTGAGCTTTTAAATGATGGCTTTCTTCTTATGCTTCTAATTCACATAGATTAGGCAGGATTTTTTCATTGTGGCTGCTATGTTGGCCTACGTCATTTGCTTTACAACTAATATCAGAAATAGAGGCAAATGTTTAATATTTTTTTAACTGGGTTTAAAAATAACTACAAGACAAACATTTGTGTTATCTAGGAACAGTGATCACATTTTCTTACCTCTGTAAGAAGAAATTTCAATGCAGTCACATCACACTTGAAGAAAAAAAGAGTTCAAAGCCAGATTCACTTTTTCCACAAGACGCTTAGAAAAAAAATGGTTAAAGGACCAAGAAACCATTTTAACAGTTTTTCTTGGAACAGAGAAGGCTCAAATCAAGGACACTAGTTCCCAGGTACATAAAATACTATTGCACAAACAGGTAGAAATCAAATATTCTCTATGTCTATGGTGGACTGAACAATAATATTAAGTTTAAAGTTGCAACATGATATATTTAGTTTGAAATAGTCTGCACAATATCTAATAGTAAGACTAATCACATGCAGACCTATTTTGCTTCAGAAAGTTGTGGAACCTGTCACAGGGTGCACAGCCATCAGGAGATACCTCCAGGCAGGCATGAATAGAACTTGCCTTGGACAAGGAGAAGAGATAGTCCAAAGTTCAAATAAGACCTTCTAGACCTAGAGGTCTTCTCTGATTATCTGAATGATTTAAAAAACCTGCGGCCATCACATCAAATAGATATAATTAGAGTGAAAAATGCAGTTTTCTACTGGATTAAATAATATGCCTTCAGGCAGAATTCTTCCATATTCCACATTCTCAAAAAAGTCAAAATCACTGTAAAATTATTTCATTAAACTGTGTGCAAAATTAGTTAGTAATTCCATAAGAAATTCTGTGTACAGGCAGATTGTGTCATAAATTAAAAGTTACCATCCATTAGGAAGATGTTAAATGTAAAACATGCTTATGAAGAGACAGAGACACTACTCAGCTGTACTAGAGATCCTAAATTATGGACAACCCATATCATCATATATGAGTTTAGAGGAATACCAATTCAGAATACCTGGAAAGGAAAAGTGTTTCTGAAAAACAGACCCTGGCAACAGTAATCAATTGTGTTAGAAAAGACATGCTCTTTGTGGGAGCCTGGGAACTCAGTCTAAAGAGCAACAACACTGTGCTGTGACTGTCCTGCCTTCACCTTGGCTGACCACAGCGCAAGTACAAAAGATAGTGAAGTTAAAAGAATGGAATGAAAATTCCATCTTTAACACCTATCCAGAAAAAGAAAAAAAAAAAGAACCTCAAATCAATATACAACAGCAATGACAACAAAAAAAAAAGAGAAACCATATATTCATTTCTGCTGAAAAATTAGCTCACTTTTGGCACTTCCATGCCATCCTATCCACATGCCTTGAGACAAAATTTAAAAATTAATCTGCTATGCACACATGCCCAATACCAGGAGGAAGACAGGGCAAATGAAAAACCAAAATACTTTTACTGAAAGCTAAACCTCTAAGTTCTCCTAGAATGCTCAGTGTTAAGACAACATCAGATTTCTTGAGTGGGGAAAGAAATATTTATGATGTAGTATTTATACCTTAGTCAAAAGCTCCAACAGGAAGGCAATGAAAATCAAGTTAAATAACGACACAGTTTTGTAGGAAGCCATATGTCTTCTATAATGCCAAACAAAGATGCCAGTAACAGTTAAAGAAGCTCTGAATTTTGCAGCCAAAAATTACACAACATCAAAAAGCTAAGAATCTGCTAGCTACATCACTAAAGAGGAAGTACAGTGAATAGCAACCTGTTTCTTATATGACTAAAAAAAAAAAAAAGGACAGAAAAAAATCAGGTAAGTTAAAAAGAAGAAAATTAAAAGATCAAATACATGCAGCAAAATGAGAGAGGCAATAACAAAAAATCCTACTGGGAACTGCAAAATATTAGGCATGAGAATCAGCAAAATATCCAACAAAGTGATAAAGCTGTCAAATTTTTTTAAAAGGATGAGAATAACTACCAACAATGAAGAAGATCTGAGTTATTGGCTATGCAGAGCTATGAAAGGTCCTAAGGTAAAGGAAAGCACAGAACATCAGTGAATACATCTGTGATTTCTGATGCTCTTGAATTACAACTCAAAAAAACCAAAATTATTAAATGGCATAGGATGTCTTCCACAGTGGCTTAAACAATGGAGTTTCAAAAGAAGAAGATGACCACAGCCTCCTCACATAAATTACTAAAGGAGTCAGAGACCAGCTCTAGCAGCAAATGCAGCCCAGCAACTATCACTTGCAATGATTTCCAACAGAGTAATATCTTCATGCCTACAAGGATGACATTTTGAAGATGTCAGCCTTAAGGCCAAAATCTGCCTTCCAATATGAAGGTGAATCTCATAAAATTGAAAGGACAAGCAATTAAATCTATCTCAGAGTTTACCCCTTCTTGAATTTTAATTCAAATAACAAGTACAGCCAAAATAAAAAAAAGAAACATAGATTCATCAAATGGTTTGGGTTGGAAGGGATCTTTAAAAATCCTCTGGTCCAAAACACCCTGCCATGAGCAGGAACATCTTTCACTAGGCGAAGTTGTACAAAGCCCTATCTAGCCTAATTTTGAACACTTCTAATGATGGGTCATCCACCATTTATCTTCTTACACTGCGTCACCCCTTTCATTGTAAAAAAGTTTTTCCTTATGTCCAATCCAAAACCACCCTCTTTCAGTTTAAAACAAATGACCAATGCTCACTGCCTTGGTAAAAAGTGTTTTTTGTCTTTCTATAAGCCCCCTTTATAAGTTATACCATCTGTCTCTTTTCAAGTAAATACTAGAAATATAAAGACAATCACAATGAAGACTTATGGCCTGCCCCTATTATAAAAAAAAAAAAAAAAAAAAGGCAAAATAAAATACTGTTTGTCCTTAAAAAAAATCTCTACCTATGTGGGCTGATGTGCCTTCATTTGCTTCTTGAGTTAATAGTTATGAAAAAGCATGGGGGAAGGCTCCCTCACAGAGCCACTCTCACTGAAGCAGTAAAAAGTATCTCAAGGGCCCCAGTCAAATCTGATGCCCTGCCTAAAGAGGCTTTCTTTAGGATGATACTAAGACACTTGTGTTTGCATACAAAGAAGTAGTTGCATACCATCCACCAGCATACTTCTTATTGAACATCAAAGTAATTCTGTGTCTTTGAGGAGCACCATTCATCACCACTGTATCCAAAATCAAAAATCTAGATAGACTATCTCAGTTCCTGTCACAGTAATGATATTCATAGTACTGCTAAAGAAACTGAAAAGAAAGACCTAAAAATTTTATCACTACCATTACCACGAGTACATCAAGGCTTTGAGTGATGATTTGTGTTCCTCTAGATCACCAGCTTTTCTTATTAGCACACCATTCCCATCAGTTTCTCTAAAGCCTTTTTAGAAGTGACTGCCATTATCAACTGATTTAGTTATATATTTAATACAGCTGGTCTTCAATGAAACAAGCATCATAAGCTTTTCATAGAAAATAAAAAGCATTTTGCTTATGCTATGGCAGTTCTTTACGTTGTTAATGTGTATTTAACATTACAAACTGGAGCAAAGGTGACTGCCTCATTGCCATCCTGCAGCCCAGGGGAAGAGTTCAGAGTAAATTCCAATCTCTTCAGCATATGAAAACCAAGCAGGCCTCTCCATTCCTAACCTTGGCTATTTGAGCTTTGACTTTTGACTCCCCATAAACCACTCAAGAAGTATAGCATAGGCATAGCATTTATTGACTCATTTGAGCCATTTAGTCAGTTCTAGTCTTTGAAAACCTCCTTACCCTTTTCAGCATGGTTAGTCACCCTGAAACCGGTATCACAGAAGGAAGGTTCTAAAACAGAAGGCAAGATCAGCAATCAAGTAGGGATTTTATTGTATGGTCAGCGAGTATGAAGTTTGCCACCTCAAGTCAAGCTCCCCGGGTTAGCATGTGCCTTCAAGACACACAGTCCTCAGCGCTGGAGGGGATGCACTGCCTGCTTCTGCCTGCAACCTGCCAGTCCTCCCAGCCAGAGCAGGGGGGAGGAGGTCAGTCTCCTCACTGTGTGGCTGTGTTTGGCACTCTAGAATGTACAGAGAACTTTTTGCTGAGTAAAACACTCCACGACTGCAATTGGGCATGGCTCGGGAAGATGACGCTCCACTTTGTGAGGTGTAACTTGTTCCATAAGACCTGTCTAATTCTTAGACAGCAGGGCACCTGCTGACCTCTCCCCAAAACACCATGCCACATAAGCATGTTCAAAAGAATCAAAGGCAAAAGAAGCTTTTAGTTTCTGATTAGCTAGCAACAAGTGTACTTCTACAATTTTAGATTTTCCTATTTCTGAAGCTTTTAGTTTCTGATTAGCTAGCAACAAGTGTACTTCTACAATTTTAGATTTTCCTGTTTCTGAAGCACTTCATATAAGCATTCCCTACTCTCCTCTGATAAGCAAATATTAGCAGCAGCAACCACTGGTACATACCAACTCACCACTGCGTTAGGAAAATGATTTAAGAGCAAGTAAAAGCCCTCAAAGCTAGAAGATAAGTCTTCAGTGAAAATTAAATAGATACTTTACTGTTTGAATGGTTAAATGAACAACACCTGTCACCAGACAAATTTGGACAGATATTAGCAAAAGGAATGTCCTGCTAAAGGGGAGGCTTATGATAGAGTACATTTGTTTACTGTGTCTTATCAGTATTACAGTTTCCATAGAAACAGGAGAGAGAAAATTTTAGCACTGGGCAACAAATTGTAATGATCTTTGGTAAGGAATTATTATATCTATTTAGTGCAAATACAATACATCAGAAAGATTTACACTCAGGTATGTGAAGCATTGATTACTAGTCCTAATGGACAGATGCTCATGGCTGTAGATGATTTCCAAGTCCTTATGGTAATGAAAGAAAGGACACATCTCATAACACATGGTATTAACATCCCATGCCATGCCGACCCTTGCTCTTCAGATTTTCAGTTGTATGTTGCTTTCTCCAACCGCCCTCCAAATAAGAAGGGGAGCAAAAAGTATTGAAGCATTTTCAATATATACATGCCTTTCCCTGAAGCTTATCTTATCCCTTACATTTATAATCACCTGCAGCTTAACCATGATGTAATTTCTTATGCCTTGTGGGCTGATTTCTGTGAGTCACAATTTCCAAATATATTTGTGAAGGTGGTTCATGAATTAAACTTCTGTCAACTGAAGCCTCCAGCATTGTTCTGCCCATTTTCAGTATGGAGGCTTATGGCTCACAAGTGTTAATGGTACAGTAGAAAGGATCAGTCCTTGGTTTATAAAGGACATTCAAGAAGCCATTACATAAGGTAAGAAAAACCACAAATGCCCCCATGGCTTTTTGTCATCCTATCGCTATTCTTTGGTAAGTTTAGGTTTCCTATATATACCACTGAAAATCTGCAGATGATTCATCCCCAGGATTTGCTGTCAAATGAGAACAGTTGTGAGTTATGCTTCTCATAGTTTCCCTGGTACTGTATTCTCCACCTTCACTTCTTCCCTGATTTCAAGCTGTGTCTAGATAAGACCTGGGAAATTCTGGGACAGCAGCTTTGGCCAGCTAATATTCAAACTCTCTCACTTAAGCATTTACCTATGTAAGTCCAGCAAACCAACATATTTTAATAAAATTAATACAACCTACAAGTGACAACATGCATCTAATCTTGTACAATGACTTTCACAGATATACTGAAATATCAGCCTCCTGCATGGTGAAACATCTTCTCTTTCTTTGATCCTTCTCTGCCCCAATGATCTTTGAGTCAAGAAGGATAAGCTAATGTGTCCATTTTTGCTATTCCCAAGCTCTTCCCCTGCTTTTCCCTGCCTAACAGTGTGGTTCCTCTTGGCTGGCAGACTGGGAGAGATTCTCTGGAGGTACAGCTGGTGTCTTAACCAATGCACAGTCATACTGAGACAACTAAACCACATGCATGGAAACATTTGCTACCATTTAATCTCAAGTGCAGAGGGTGCAGCACTGCCTCTGGTAATATACTTCCACAATAAGCACCACTAATGGCTTTGGGGATCATATGCATTATTGATGCAGAAATGTTTGATATTTCCCATCGTGACAGAAAGGAGACAAGTGGTTAAATTGCTTCCTGTTGTGCATGACTGTAGACATTAGCTGCTGTTATTTATAGCTCCTATAGTATCCCAAAAGGCAGGAGAACCACGTCATACAGCATTACTCCAAATAAAATCATTCTAGCAAAGCAAACCATCTTAAACATAGAGAATATCACTGTAGAACAGAAAGCATGAACAGCTCAGATGTTTTGATAACAAAATATATGTGTTAGTACTCCCACCCAATAAGCTAATACAAGAAGATTTAGGAAGGACATGAAAAACAGTACGTTAATAAAGTCAGCTGAAAGAAAAGAAGTACATCTGGAAGAAATTTCCACCAGTACATCAGTGGAAAGGAGATGTCCTTTTCTGGAAAATGCTCAAATAGAATGAAAGAGAGCTCTGATAGTTTTAATCATGGAGATACTTGCATGTACATCTCTTTTAAACGGTTATTCTATCCTAGGGAGTTAAATACTAGTCCAAAACATGAGGCAGACTATTCCAAATTAACAAGCATGCCTTAGAGCAGGGAAAGATTGTTCATGCATCTTATGAAAATAAAAGTTATCTAACCCTGTGGGCATCTTAGATACACAATCCAATTCCCCATACTTTCCCACTCTCCTAGTAAAAAGGGGTGGGAGGAGTGGGAGGCGGGTGAAGAAGGACAAAATACAGCAAACAAGAGTTTCATAGAACATATTTCTTTTAAGAAGTTAGCAGTGTGAGTTCTAGTTCTTATTTTTTCTAACTTACATTCTTTTTCCAAGAAAACTTTCATGAAAAATTCCATCATTCCCACAAACCTGAAAAAAATGTTTTGCTCTTCAAAACTTTGAAGAACTTCCACCAAACTGAAGGATTGTGATACAAATTATGTGACTCTGGAATGAAAGACTGGTAGTCACTTCCAGTGCTGTTTTAATTGCTTACTCCTCTCAGGACAGGGTGTCCTCAAAGCTCAGGAACAGCTATCTTTTTAAGATAACAATTTACTCAAACAGTTAAATTGCAATTTAAGAGAAAAAGGAATATATTTAAAACGTTTTAAAAATGGTAGCAAACAAAAACCTGTCTTTTACTTCTATACTTTGCATAACTGACTTATGTATTTAATGCATACCAGCCAAGAGGTCTGTTCTTGCTTCAGCAGCGCCTCAACGTAGATGGAGAGGCAGGACGCTTCTGAAGCAAGGAATTCAGATACTTTTGTGCAGGCACCCCTGAGAGCTTTAAAAGGTAAGGGAATAGCTTTTTTGGCCTACTGACAAATTTCTCTAAGGGTAATGAAATATCAGTGTGGTCTACTGAACCCACATAAAACCAATTAATTCAAGAGTCCTTCAGCATTATAGCTATATTCCTCTGAGATCTACAAGAATTCCCTGTGCTCCTCACCATTAAATTATAGTTGTTCTAGAAAAACATACTAACATTTTTCCTTACTCACTGTATGAGTATAAATGTCTGTATTTTGATTTCTCTGCTCAATTACACACTCTTTACCTCTACCCACACACTGCACTGTGTTGGCCAAGACATACCTTTTGGCAGTGAACTTCAAAACCGTGTTCCTCCGCAAGAGAGTGCCCGTGTACAGTACACTCACACACTCAGAGCTCCTCAGTCCATGTGATTTACATAATGCCTGGGCAACCGTTTCACAAATAGATGTAAGCACAAAAAATAAAATCCCAAACTGTGGCATATAGAAATCAGTCATTCTACATACAGCTTTTATTTACCAAAACCTACTCACATTATTAACATGGTCAGTTATCAGAGGTGCCTGCTGTTTCTGCGTCTGAGGATGCACAGTTCTCTCTTCCTTCAGCAGCTGAACTGTACACATTGAAATGCTTTACAAAACATTTCAGAAGTAAAGGTCAAGTAAGCTCTCTTGAAAGGAATGCTGTTTTCTGGAGAGAATTTCCTTCCTACGCACTTTTAGCTACCAAGACTCTAGCGACATTAGGCAAAGACTGTGAACACACATGCCCATGTCTGCCTCTAGAATTAAGCCTCATCAAGTCATAATTTTTTCTTCAGAACCTGTTTCCCCCACACATATGAGGGTGAGACTGTTGGGAAAGCACTATTTTACAGCTAAGGATTTACACTCAGTCCTGAGAGCGCAGGGGTTAGGCAACACTTGCCCTTTAGTGCCCTTCAATCTTGAAATGTTTAACGTGACATCTAAACATCAGTAAAGTATTTTGTTCAGTGTTTTGGTTTTAAAACTACATAATTTTGGGTGAAGCAAAACTGTGACTTCTCATAACAGCAATAAGAGTGGAAAAACATTGTATGGATAAACTAGTGGTAGTAGGGGACCTGGAACTCCAAAAAGGTCTTTGTACTATGCTTGCAACCAACCAGGACATCCTACAAAGACTGAAGCACCAGCACTGTGTACTCTGATCACTCTTTTTACGCTACAAGCAGAATAGCACAGAGATCTGTGCCAGCTGGAGCCTTCAAACATCTTTTTGCTCACACATATCCAGAGTCTTCTAGCCTGTCCAATTATTTTAAGTGGCCTAATAGGTGTTGATTAGTTTTATAGCTGCCTTGATACTGAAGTCTGAGGTCCTTTTTCTCTTCAGGTACTAGACATGGTCGCTTTGAGTCTAGCCCAACCTGCCTATATTTTTGCTCTCATGGAGACCAGATTTTAGTGGATCAAGATGAACAATCCTAGGTATATACAGATCCAATAAGACAAGGCATTCTTCTGTTTAGTTTGAGATGGAAAGTGTATAGCTCCTTATTCTAGATAGACATCTAGCAGTACTAAGTCTAAAATGGCCACTGGGTACTGTCACGCATCCTTTCATCAATTTATTCCTTCCCAGTCCAGTTCTTCCTTCTTCATCCTCTTCTGGACACATCCTCATCTGGACACATCAACACATCTACAGAGTCATGGTAACAGGTATTGCTTGTAACAGCTCTGATAATGAGTTTAATTTATTTTTGAATTTGCAGAAGTTGGTATCATATGCCTATCCAACTAAAGCACAACCTTGACACGAAGGTAAGAGAACTTCTGGATTAACTAGAAGATTAAGAAAGTACGTATTCTTCCTTTATTTTCTGCCCTCTAATTTCCATTTCCATGGAAACTGGGCTGGAAAGTACCAGCAGGCAGCCTGCAGCTGAACATCTGAATGAGAATGCTCATGTTTAACTCAGCAAGCAGACAGCAGGTGAAATCTGCAGGAACTGTCTAAAATCTATAACTACATCTAGAAAGCAAAAGGACAACTTCAGTTTCAGAAATGAACTTCTAAAGAGGATGCTATATCACCCCAGTGAATATTCTTATGTGGCAGCAGTTGATAATCTGACTTCCTCTTTGATTAAAGAGGATATGATAGGAAAAAAAATTCTTTATCACAATAGCACAGGGCAAAAAATTCATGACATCACAATTAATATTTTGAAATGTTCAGATGGAATATGCTAGTGAATATGGTAAAGATATTTTTGTAACAGGACTTTGGCTCCTGAACACTATGCTGTAACTCCTTCTGTGAAATCAAGCTGGCTGCTGTACAGTTCATACATACACATTGTCAGCCCAGTCATCTGGATGGCTCCTCTTACAAATATCCATTGCATTTCAACAAATACATGTATACACGCACACACACATCTATTAAAATTAACTAGCAGGCAGCAACATATTTGCTAATTATAAAACACATTGGTTTTGAGCACTAACTCACACTACTTGTATTTTAAAATCTAATAATGTAACACTGTTGTAGTTAAAGGAAAAAAAAAAGCTATGTTAACTTCTTTATCCAATTTAGTAAATTTAAGTGCAGGAATTCTATTTAATACCACCTTGGATTTTTCTGCAGGTCAATATTTGTTCTTCAAGCAACAGGAAGAAAAGCAAACAAGCAAAGGATGAAACATTACTGTCTTGGGCTGTACTTTACCCAATGAAGACATTGGTTATTATTAAATTCCTGCTTTTGTATATAAAGCAATTACCACTCTCTCAAGAAGATATTACTCATTCTTTGCAGAAAGCAGAACATCAGTTACACTTTTTTCAGTGCAATTTTAGGCAATGCAGTGGACAAAAGAGGATGATTATAATGAAGGATTTAACATCTTGTGCAAGTTCAATATCAGCACACAAGAGCTGACCTGAAAATGGGTTATGAAGAAACTTGAGACAGCATCAATCTTTTTTCCTTTTCTTTTTCTAAGAATGTTGCTCAAAGTTTAAGAGAGCTATTTTTCAGAATCAAATCAGCAAGATAGGTACAATAAAGAACATCTGCAGCTATGTTCTCCTTCAGGATGAGAGGGGAAATTCAAGATTGGAGCAACAAAAAGTGAATCAGCCCAAGAAGCTGCTAGTGACTATTGATTCATTCCTTCCTTTGGGATCTTCAGTGGGAAAAATGAGCCCAAAATTGCAGTCCACCACATACCAAACTCATGGCCACAATGGAAAAGAATAGTATAGAGGCTGTTTGTGCAATTTCCCCATGTGATAGAAAACTAATAATTGTGTATCAAGAGCACAACAGAGACAGACAAAACACACAGCGATCAGCATCTCTGCAGTGCAAGAATGTCCATCTAACAGCTGCAGCAATGTAAAAAATCACAGTGAGTGCCTTCTGTTAAGGAGTTCTATTATGTTTTACTTTACCAAGTGTATTTGGGAACACTTGGAGGATCATTTATTGTGCTAAATCATGATACAGGGAGGCCTGGGATAAACAAAAATTAAACTCCAAATAATTCACTCTTCTGCTCTAAGACTGCTTAAACACAGAATACACAAAAGCATAAAGCTTTCAGATAAATTTCTTCTTTTTATTTGCATGAATTTTTCTACAGCTGAATAACCCACATGTACTGCCTGAAGAGTTCTATTTCAAGCGAGACTGGAAATAAAAATAAATTTTGAAAATACATACATTTAAATAAAAAGCAACCCACAGCAGTGTACATTGACTTCTCTGTTTCAAATCAGCAATCCTACCCCTCCATTTTTTTGTTTTGTTTAGGAATGCTGAAACATATTGCATTTAATGGCTGTCTTCATTTTGAGGGTAGAAACCAAGGGTACTGCTCATACATGCATGAAAGCTCTCCTATCCATTACCATATACAAGTACCTTACTAAGGGAGGGAGAAAGGACAGCTTCAGCATCTGCCTAAGGTTTACAGAAGCAATTCTGCAGTAATGGAAAGGACTTCTGAACTGGCTGGATTGCCCGGTAATGGGGGATGGATAGTTGCAGGGAAATATTTATGAAGGGAGTATGAGCTGACTGCATGTGCACACAGAAAGTGGTGGATGTCCATCAAAAGGGGTGGGTTATTTCTCCCAACTGGAGCTGGAGAGAGAGAGAGTGTTATAATTCAAGAAAATAAGCAAACTGCTCCCCACCAGGTCATAAGTACATTCACACTGTTTCCCCTTATGATCTTGTTATTAACACATGTACAGAGCATGTAGCTGCTTATCTTCCAATTAACTTTATAACTGCTAATGCATCCCAGTGGTTGCTGTCTGGTTAGGAGATGGAAAGAAACTGAGCAGGGCCATCAATACAGTTATTCCAGTATGGTTATGGCATATAAGATGGAAGTGTAGAATAAAGGTATCTAGTCTGGGATCTTTTGCTTCTTGGGTAATAGAGTATGTGATAAAGTTTCTGGATACCAGCTAACACAATAACAAGCACATATTGTGCCAGTGCATGCCAGATAAACTTTTAATCAAGTAATGAAAATATCATTAATGGAAAGCCACAAATGAATGAACACTTAAGAATTGAAACATCACTTTCTGTTAGCAAAGCTTAATGCAAGCAACTACTAGCTGTATTTAGTATTCAGTGTTTTATTTAGAGAATTCAATTTTGTAAAAGCTTTACATGTTTGAAAATTAATCCTTCTTTAACCTTTGAAATACCTTATCTCATAAAACATGTATCTTCTTCCAAAACCGCATTGCTGGATGGTTGAATTTGAAAGTCTTTGCAGGATATCTTTTTATAGGTAAGTTATAAACACTGAGAAAAACAGTTCATGGTAGAAGTACTAACACAACATCACCACTGGAAGGAGATCACTGTTCCCATGTAGCTATCTTTCCATGCATAGCTCTCTTCTCCAGTTTACAGATACAGAATACCCATACTGACAAAGTGTGGTCACTTCAAACTCCTGCACAGCATAGGGACAATGAGACGTGCAGTTTTCTAGAGTACAGGCAATCAGGAACATACTACATCTCAGGCTAATTGCATATATTCCCCAAGAATCAAACTTAAGTCTGAAGGGCAGCCAGACAAAAGTATGGTAGCACTGGCCCCATCACTCCCAAGGGCTCATTTCTTTCCCTGGGATGTAGCTCCAGTGCTGAAGAGTCTGGAAGAGTCTGGTCATGGGGGCACTCTTGAATGAGGAGCCCAAGAAGACCAAGCTGCCTTCACTTGAACTGTAGAACAGCTATAAGTGAAGAAACTGCTACTGCATATCTCCTTTTCACTCATCCTACTCCCTACAGCATCTTGTTTTTCCCTAATGTTTTTGTCATCTCATTATATGGTTTTTCCCTCTCTCTTCTCGCATCCCTCCACCAAGTCTATTTCTCCTTATTCTTCTCTATTTATTAGGAACAACACCCAAGCCTGCACATTGCTTAGTTCCTCCAAACGTCAGCAGCTGAACAGACTTGCAGCTCACAATCAGGTAATTTTGCTGTGTTCATTTACTGAGAGTGAAACCGGACAAGATTATGTATATTGTATACATTTAAATACAAATAGCACATTCCACATTTACACAAATTTACTGAATTTCTTATTTTTAGGTCAAAACCAACTAGTCCAAACTAAAGTCTGACAAGACAAAGGTTCATTTGTCTCTAACAGATGCAATTAATCAAACTGTAACTCAGTCATTCTTTTAATCCAGAAAATCTCCCATATCCATCTGAACTCTCCTTCTCTCTGCCAAGTGTTTAAACACTGTAAATAGGGGAAGTGGAGGACAATGGAACACAGATTTAATTTACTTTGCACCTTTTACTTTGCTGGCAACTCCCCACAATATAGTAGGTAAGCATAAAAAAAGTACTGCAGCAGTGACACAGATGCACGGGAACTTAAAGACATTTTCACAGGTAAATGTGCTTGAGTTGTAAAGCAGCTGTTACACACCAAAGCCTGATAGATATTCTCTTCAAAGAGCTTAGTTCAAAATTTTCAAAACTGAATTTTATATTAGCAAGCTCCTTCTTTCTTTCTTATGTCCAAATGAAGGCACTATTGCAGATGACTGAGATTTTAGATAAATTGTTTTCTTGATTATACCCTCTCCAAATAAATGGTCAGTCTTACCAACCAGCTCCAGGCCATCACTTCATGTAACTCTGGCTCTGATATCTACATGATACACTTAAGTTAAGAAGAGTTTGATTGTCAATGGAATCTGGATCAAGTTCCTATATCACAAATAAAAGGAAAAAATAATTGGCACAGGATATCAGTAAAGGAGCACACAAACTGGGCTGAGGCCATCACATCAAGCCCAGTTTTCAGGAGCTCTTGAAATCATTATGAAGGCCAAAGTCTGTCTGCAATTTGTTTGCTAATTATAAACTTCCCAATTCTTGCTGGAATGGGTGTGTTATGAACTATCTTACTAGAGTACTCCTATCACCTTTACAGTCTAAAAGGGAAATCAGATTTTAAAGTTCGTTTGAACATTCGCAGGTAACCACAAATCCCACTACAGTTCAACACAGTTGTCAAGTTCTCTCTGTAATTACCTTTAGTGCAAACTGTGGCTGAAATACAGGTAAATAGCAAGCTAAGGAGCAAACTGGTTTATTTTAATGGTACCTGCTGGGGGAAAGGGGTAGGCAGATTTAAGAGATGCCAGCAACCACATATATTCTATTATGAAGATACAGGAAAAAAAAGCTATATTTTTCTTCCTACTTCTCTAAAATTAGTCTGTCAAATCATATCCAGAGTTACATATGCAGTCACTTTCACTCAACTTATAGTATTTTTAAAGGTTTTTAAAACTTATTTTAAAAGAAATTGTTTCTTCCCGTAATAAAAGAACGTAAAATTAAATCATGGCTTTCTTCTCTTCCAATATCATTCTCAGCAATTTATTTGTTCTTTCACAAACACATTACTCTAAGTTTCTTCTACACAACAATAAGGTATTGTTAGTGACACTGCTTCTGACTACTCCTTTAGTCTACTCCTCTACTCTAAAAAATAAGCAAAGTGCAAGCATTTATCTGCAGTCAGAGCTACACGCAACTTACTGCTTAGTACTTTTGTGAATCAACAGAACCAGCCTGCAGACTCCAGTATTAAACCCCTTGTCTTGACAAAGTGGTAACTTCATAATTTAAAATGTATAAATGCTTCAGAATTTCATACAAATAACTTTATAAGCAAGCCCTGAGAGCAACCTCTGCAATGGTGCCACCTCCCGAACGTTAACAGAATACATAAAATCTTCACACGAAAGCAGGTAATTTAAGCAAAACATCCAAGTTAACACTCCCTATAAGATAATTTCAATCACTATAAATAGCAAACAAGGCCTCTCTATATAATCCAATTTGTGTTTGTGTTTATCCAAATCATATTACAATGTTAACTCATTAAGAAAAAAGTTTACCTGTGTTCCTGTCAGGTAAAATACAGCAATGCTTCTGCAGTATGCCAGGCAGAACCTGTGGCAATAAAGAAACAGGTATTAATGGATGTATATATTTTAACATCATATGAAGAAAACCCAGAGACTGCTGGAATTATGTATTTGCTGCCTCTGATCAAGCTTTGTGCTCTCAAACTGAATCCAAATGAAATATCATGTGATGTAAAGGTGAATCCTGCTCATCAGGAACTGCAGAGAAGCATCTTGCAAAATTAGCTGCTTACTACCTGCCTGTAAAGTTAGTTTCACGTTCTCCCATTGATTACAATATCAAAAGTTGATTCAAAGAACCTAAGACCATAATCAAACATGTTCAACTTAGAAAGACAGTATGTTATTTATCAGTGATGCTGCTGTTCCTGATTTCACACATGTGGCCCTGGGGTTATGGCATCCAGCTTGTTGTAAACCACCTAGGTCCAAATTTCAAAGTACAGCATTTTGCTGTCCACACAGCCAGTTCCAGTGGACAACATAAAACTCCAGAAACTTGAGTAGGAAACTCAAGGGAATGGGGATAGAGGAGCCAGTGAGAAATGCTGAGGAAGCTGACCACCACCATTGTCAGCGGGTCAGGACCAGGTGCCACAGACTCTCAGGACATTCACAGAAGACAAATTCACTTTATTAAGAAACCCATTGCTTTTTATACACTAGCTCACTACAGGTGGACCTGATTGGTCCTTTAAGTAAAACACCATCACCATTAGCTAATTAAGAAACCAGCCTTTGGTAAACAAATCTCCATAACACATTCCACATGTTCACGACAAGAGGTGCAGCAAGACAAGAATTGTTTCTAATTCTTTTCTCTGATCTCCTCACAGCCTTTTTCAGAACAATGCCTGGGAAAGTTGTCTGTTGCTCTCTGTGACCAGGGAGCTGCTACCACACACCACTGGCCCTTTCCCACAGGCAGGACCTCATCCTTCTTCACAGATTTACATATTAAATTCACCAATTTTAGTGCAGACAATCAGCTTTGGTACTCCTACTAGCAACAACCTGTATTTAAAGCACCCAATACTTAATTTTAATCTGACTTTAAAATCTAGAATTTTCAGCCAGGAATGAGCATGCTGAGCCCCAGACCTGCACAGCCCTGCGGCAGGGCAGCACATCCCCGTTTTCCTCTCTGCGCGACTTTTCCATCGCTCGCTTTCAGAACACCAAGGAGGACCAACACCTCAGCCTGTGTGTCCTCCAGCAAAGCAATTTAAAGTCTTAAGAACCTTGCTGCATCATGCTTCCTCCTAAATGTACACATGCAGAGGCAGAGCCATTGCAAAACACTGCTCTCATTGCTATTATTACTTCACGAGTCAGTCTGTGGCCAGAAAGCCTCCCTGAATAAAAGGCAATGGGTACAACTTACAGAGATGAGAATGGTCTCCCCATCAAACTCATCTGAATTTCACAGAAGGCATGGCATTTAAATGTAAGCTTTTACAAAAGTAATTCACTTGTTTTGGCATTATTCTGAAGTTAAGCTTGTGGATAAAAGGTAAAAAAAAATCAGCTTGCTTTACCCCACTTCATAGGCAGCAGGCAGTTTGTATTTTGGGAAGAATCAATGGTACAAATAACAATTTTCTGAAAACCACACTCACCATTCTACAGTATTTCTTACATTTAAGGACTTTAAAAACCCCAATAATTCTTGGAAGTACAATGTCATATGTACAAACTATAGAATTTTCCTTAGGACCATGGATAGAAATAACAGCAGTCTTATAGGCATTGAAAGCACAAAAATTAGAAGCAGAGAACAAAGAAATCCTAAAATGAGCTGAGACAGTCTTTCAAAGCGGTGTAACACAAAGACTGAATTTTAAAAACATACTGTCTTACTCAGACATAAAGTAACATTTAGTTCCTCGGGAATCTGTCACATTTTCTTCCCCACATTCACAAACGATGAAGAAGCATTATGAATTTATTATGAGCTCCCAATTAATCAAATTAAAGCTGAAATTAAAAGTAGAGATGACAAAAAAAAAAAAAAAAGGTAGGTCTGAAATTGAAAAATTGAAAGACAATTTCAATGGGAAAAAAAAATAAAGCTCTAGAAAATAGTTTACCCTTCCTGGTAGACTGGATATAGATAAAAGAACAGACATGTAAAAAAAACCTCAGAAAACATTTATTTGTCCCTTTCCTGCACTCTCTTAAGTGCTAAGTAGGCAAACAGTATGGCAAAACCTTAAACAATGCTTCCTGCTCCCCAGCCCTTTAACATGTTTACCCTGCACAAAGCCATTTTCTGGCTGGTAGGAGTTTGATATCAACCTCCCACTTACTTATCTATAGTATACAGATTTTTACACTGTACCCATCTCCATGGTATCCAAGAGCCTTTTCACACTGCTCTCCTCCCACTTTCTCCCCACTTTGTTTTTCTCCTCCCTAGGGAAACTGACAGAAGAATTCCTCAGCAAAACTGTCACCTTTCCCTCTACAAGCCTCTCCTTTCCTCTGCTGCTTTCCTTTCATTCATTTGCATGCTGTAATACCCAGTTTATTGCTTAAAATGCCTAAAATACCTGATCAGTCTCAGAGATTTTTTCTTTAATTTTACAGAAGATGCTTCAATTATTTATTTTTTTTCCTTTTGTCAGTTGTTTGAAATTTACCCACACAGGCAATTTGAGAGAGAATCTTTACCCAAAGCAGACTTGGATTGGTTTCTGCTGTAGAAATCCAAATATGTGAGCAACCAGAGGGATTTACTTGGGGGCGCAGGGGAGAGGCAAAAGAGAAACAGGTTTCAATGATATTAACTGATGATTTAACCTTCAGTTGTTTTATAAGCTCTCAGCTGGGAGTTAAGGCATTGCAATACTAAATTAAAAATGGACTCATAGATGCAGAAACAGAATAAATAATACAGCAGGTGGTATGTCCTTCACATCAAGGTGCTTCCCTAGCAGTAGGCAAATTAACTTTGGTCAATGGTATACAGCTAGACACTCACATGTAGCAGGAACATAGTCTTTGCTTATGATGCCAAAATGAAAGCATCCTCAAATACAGTGAAAATACTAATTCTTGTGGTTGGATATGGATTTGGGTGTATTTACATTTGTTTCCATAATCGATTGCTGTGCTTAGAGATATATAAATATATCAGTGTTCAAATTTTAACCTGTAGCTATACATAATATAGGTATTCAGAAAGCCCCTCAGAGCAGCACAGGGTAGCTACAGAGCTGGGTTACATTTAAAAAAAAACATATTTTTATAAGTTTGCTTGGAAACTTTCCTTCAACTTCTTTAAAATAAAACTGATAAGTCCTTTGAGTGTTCAGTACACAACTTTTTTTCTTAGAGTGATATAACAAGAACTAGAATTTATTCCTAAAAAACAATTGAAGATTGGAAAGTATTAACTTCAAACCCACTAAAAAAATCCCCACTTTACAGAGAAGCAGAAATGTGAAGCAAAATAATTCTTGTGTTCAAAAAGGCCTCTGTGAAATGAATATCTACTCACTTAAAAGGATCTGCTGCACAAGGATGATCAGGCCTCTCTTTGGTACTGAATGATAAAATGTTTTGCTTTCTACTCCACTTATAATTGGACTCCTAAAATAGCCATAGAAAAATGAGCTATATACTATTTTTCCTTCTTCATTTACATTTTTTCTGCTAAAAATTGAGTCAACTGAAAATGCATGTTTCACAGGTCCAAATTTGCAGAACACCCAACTCAGGAGTCTGAGTGCTTTATAAGTGAAATTTTAGGCAGAACTTAATGAGGATTTATACTGTGATTTTTGACTTGCCAGAAGGAAAGAAGCTCAACTTGAGTTTCAGGGGCAAGATGAGACAATATTTTTCTGCTTTTTACATCCTAGAAATCCAATGACTCTAAAGACTAGAAAGTCAGAACATACTCTTTTAGGCATGCCAGCCACACAGGTCCTGTTTGTGGCTCTTGTGGTCACGTTCAACCATTTCCAAGGACTGCCTCTGGGAGAGCCCCCTATGCTCTAAACCTCCCTCTCCACAAAACTATTACGATTAGCATGCCATGCATTTTGATTGCAAGAATAGAGTAACATTCAAAAAGAAAATGTGTCAAAAACATACAGGGAAAATCCACATCAATTTATAAAATTTCAGAGAAAAGAGATCCCAGAATTTGATATTTACTCATACTCTGATGGTTGCAAAGAAATGGTCCATGGGCAGAGTCAGCAACCAAGTGTGCCCTGCATCTTCTATGGAAGCAGTACAGTACTGAAGACAATTCAGGTTAGATATCTGGGTGTAATCCAGTGAGTTCCTATCTTTTTTGTCTTTCAAATCTTGTGTCACTTCTTTGGAAAAGAGAGACTTTGCTACCTGCACTGCTCTGTGCTAAGCACTGTTGCCTTCCTACCATCCACACAAGCCTCATGGAATTAACTTTGTCTGTTTTCATTCTAAGGATCACATTGGTTCTATCTCTGTATTTGGTTTTCCTTATATTTGTATAAGGGCTTTTTTAGGAAAAATTTTTAGGAATTTTTTTTAGGGAAAATTTCTTTGTCAACTACTACCAGAGAGGTTTTGGAATAATGTTTGTAATAGATCTTAAACCACTGGAAATTCTGTGCTCATGCTTCTCTGAATATCTTTTGTTGCCTTTTTTCATTAAAGGGGTATATTATATTTTTGTTTTAATTTGTATTATTGTTTCCATCTATTTTTGACTTCATACCTGATGATTTTAGATGTCTTTGTCCCATTAGCACTGCTGAAGGAGAAGGAGCCTCTCTGGAAGTTATTCACTGGTGCTTCTTAAGCAGAAAGGAAGCATTTGGGATTTGGCTTCTCACAGCAGCCACATATCTGTCAGGTCTATACAGGTATCTGACTTAAGACAGGGTGTTACAAGTAGGCAAGGTTTCCTGTTCACAAGCTGTTGGGTGATACAAACCACCATAAATCAAAGGCTTATTATTACAAAATAACCATAATTCTTACAGAGCAGACAGGCTCATGCAGGATAAGGGGAAATTGTTTTAAACTAAAAGTGGAGATATTTAGATTAGATAGTAGGAAGAAATTCTTTACTCGGAGGGTAATGAGGCACTGGAACAGGTTGCCCAGAGAAGCTGTGGATGTCTTTTCCCTGAAAGTGTGCAAGGTCAGGTTGGATGTTGGATGTGACTTTGACCACCAACATACTCTAGTGGAAGGTGTCCCTGCCTACGGCATGGGGTTTGGAATTAGATGATCTTTAAGATCCCTTCTAACCCAAGTTTTCTACAATTCTATGACAATTCTATGCAACCAGGTGGTGAAATGCTGTATCAAGGCTGCTTGCCTTCAGATTTCTAACAATATGCAGTTGGTTCAACCTACCAAAGCCAAATCTGAACTTCATAGCACTCCCACAAGGATAATTATATTTGGTTAAGCTTTTTAAGGGGTATCTAGGGAGTGCATCAACAAATACCAGTTATCATTTCCATTCCTGTAAGAACTCAAAAGATAACTTTATTACTAGTGTGCCTCTTCTTTGTCTCAGTTGAAGCTGATATTGATATAGCCTACACCAGCATCAGCAACGGTTCCAAGTAACTCCTAAAATCAGCCCTTGAAATATCCAGCTCTGGCAGAAGAGAACATCAGGACCAGTGGCACCTGCCTTCCCAAGGTTTCCTTCAAAACCATATGTGTTCCCTGTCAGAACAACACTTGCAACGGCAAAGCTGGCCCAAGTAGAACATATTAAAATTTGATTTTTTTTCCTCTGTCTGGTACTGCCGGAAGTAGTAGAGATTTTTGCAAGATCTTTCAATCATTGCCTGTGAGCTGTCAGTTCTTCTGCCCTCCCAAGAAAACAATCTTTCCTCTCAGCTCCTGATGAGACATGCCCTGCTGCAAAGGCAGCCTGTGCCAAAATGTCTCCCACCCACGGTGGTGCGAGTGAGAAGCCTGTCTTGTCAGTTCATTTCATTGTATTCTGATGAGATAGCCCAGACTTGTCCAATTATGTTTCCTCAAGATTTTACTAGATTGCTATTGTCCAATATCCAATTTCTCACATACACTGATGAACATCCAATATCCAATTTCACATATACCTTGATGTTTTAATTCCTTTTTCCAAAAGCTAATTTAATGTCCAAACAGCTTGCTAATGATTTGTCTGCTTTGTGGGGTTTTTAGTAAAAGTATTTTCCTTTATCATCCTCTGCCTTAGCCACCATTCCCAATTAGTTATCAAGAACATAAATAAAACATGATGATTTTGTGGAAAGGTAAAGTTACAATGAAAACAAATAAATCATGTTTGCCATATATCAAACATTTTGGCATTGTATCAATGTATTTATCATCACACACCTTATCACATTTAAATACGTATATTGAGTCCTTTTCATTTTGAATAAAAAGAAATGCTAAAGAGGATGCATTTCAAAACTATTCTGAAAATATTACAGTATTCATACTAATATGTGTTCTTTCAGATTGTATTACATCTCAAAAAATGCAACTTCTCTACAACCCTTTCCATGATTAAAGTAAATACTGACAGCAACAACAGAAGGAACATTTCCTTAGGAGAGTTTTTAACAAAAGGTGACAGACATTTAAGTAATGAGGAAATCATTGACTGCATTATCTACTTTTTATATCTCAATCAAAACTAAGAGAAAATAACTCCAGAAGAGAGGGTATAGTGCTACAATGACCCCAGATAACATGGCTGATCTCCTTGCACTGCCATTGGCTTCATTACTCCTTCTATCCAGTTACCATGACAAGTTAAACTGAAACACAAGCTTGATAATTTTTGATGACCCAGGAAAGAAAAGATGATAACCATTATGACACTATTCAGAGTAATGTTAGCATGAATCTGCATTAGAATGAAATAATTATAATTGCTGTAAAATTAATAAATACTTATAAACATGAATCTTTTAGAAGTTATCATCTGAAGTGTAATCCACATTGCTTTATAAGAATATAATATACCAACTAAATAGAGTAAGTAGCCAAGCCTGAGGGAAAAAAAAAATATGTAGACTGGAATTAGTTCTGAAGTGATTCAAAATAATACCTTAAGACAGGCTTTTCATACTTAATACTTACTTAATAGTAGGAAAATAAGTTGTGGTGCTGGCAACAGCCACAAACCCTATTTATTTCTAACCTCCTTTTCAGTATTTAGACACTTAGAGAACAATACATCAGCAAGAGCAAAAAACTCTTTTAAATCTTTCATTTGTCAGAAGTTTACACTCTTGACTGACAGAACAAGACTTTGCTGCAGTGATACATGGACTTCTGACCTCTGGGTCCAATTACTGTAATTGGCAGCACTTACAAGAGATTCCACAAATTATTTAAGACACCTGAGACTAAACACAGCATGGTAAATACAGGTCCACTTGGAACTCTCCACATTTTTCAAATAATTGTACGATTACACCACTGTCCAAAACTATGCCTTCAAAACTCTGAAACAAGGAATGTCAAAGTTCTCTGAAGCTGAGAAACGATGATGCTCTCAAAGTGCTCTGAATCTGAGAGATGATGATTTGGTCCTTCCCAGACTAACTTTGCTGGGAAGAAGAGGACAAGACTTTTCAGTTGATGTTTTAATTCCTTTTTCCAAAAGTAAATTAATAGGAGGATAAACCTCAGGACAAAAGCAATTGCATTTTCAACTTACTTTCAGGTGAAGCATTCCTAAGTATCTCATCATCTGATTGACAGCAGGCTGACTATGATCCAGCAGCATGCCCACATGGCCAAGAGGGCCAATGGCATCCTGGCCTGTATCAGGAATAGTGTGACCAGCAGGACTTACCATTCTTCCCCTGAATTTGGCACTGGTGAGGCCACACCTTGAGTGCTGTGTTCAGTTCTGGGCCCCCTCAATTTAGGAAGCATGTGCTGAATTGAGCATGTGCTGAATTGAAGCGCTGAAGTGTGTCCAGAGAAGGGCGGCAAGGCTGGTGAAAAGTCTGGAGCACAAGTCCTCTGAGGGTTGGCTGAGGGAGCTGGGGTTGTTTAGTCTGGAGAAGAGGAGGTTCAGGGGAGACTTTATCACTCTCTACAGCTACCTGAAAGGAGGTTGTAGCCACATGGGGGTTGGTCTCTTCTCCCAGGCAACAAGTGACAAGACAAGAGGACACAGTCTTAAGCTGCATCAAGGGAAGTTTAGGTTGGAAATTAACAAAAAGTTCTTCTTAGAAAGGGTGACTTGGCATTGGAATGCAAGGGAAGTGGTGTAGTCACAGTTCCTGGAGGTGTTTAAGAAGAGACTGGATGTGGCACTGTGTGGCATAGTCTGGTTGACAAGGTGGTGTTAGGTCATGGGTTGGCTTAGTGATCTCAAAGGTCTTTTCCAACCTATTTAATACTGTGATTCTGTGATCAGATATATGGTCATTGCACACATTTAGCAACCAAAATAAACAAATTCACTTTCCCGAGACTGTACCCGAGAAACAAGTCTTGGTGTAAAATAGAAATCATGAAAATTTCTTCTATCTCTTACCACCATGAGCAGCACTGACATCTCCTACCTAATGGCAATAGCCTAGATGCAAGACATCCTGTCTCTGGCGTGATAGGATCATGTGGACTGTGGGCACAGAAATAACTGTGGCAGATAATAGTCCAATGGTCAGTCACAACTTTCCACAGAGACTCTGCAGAGGTAAGAACCCAAGCTTCATCTTGTGCTCAAGAAGGGATGGCCAGATCAGCTATCTCAGGAGTGTGCTGCTTGCCTGGAGCCCAGGTCCTGCATGTGCTACAACACTTGCAGAGGTTCAGCCAGCCCCCGCATTACACCCCTGAGCTGCACATCCAGGAGGGGAACACTTCAGTTAACTGGATATAGCAAGTACATGAGGCTGGATAGAACACAGCCAAGGGGTACAAGGGTGATGACCATGAGTCCTCTCTCTGTCTTGGAAAGTGGTCACCTTCTCAGAGCAAGAGGAAGGGGGATCCTGAGAAAGAGAAGAGAAGGCTAAAGACATGCCAGAGATTTTTTTTCTCATGGAATCTTCATCCTTGAAGATTTTCAAAACTCAGATGAAAAAGCCCTGAGGAACCTGCTCTAACTCTGAAAGTAGCCTGCACTGAGAAGAGACTTGGACTTGATGATCTCTAGAAGTCACTTCTGACCTAAGTTATTCCATAATTTTAATAAATTAGATTCAATGTACTGATACAGTCAAATATCACAGGAAAATATAAGATTAAAATGCATCAGCTCCTCTATCCTCCTTCAAATATAATTTTAGTTGACATATGCAATTTCTATTTGTACTAATGAATCTTAAATTTGAATAGTAGGTATATTTACCTCCACCTGCAAAACCCAAAACCCATATAGAATTATAGCAGCTTTAGAAGGCAGCTAAAGACAGGTATTCCCTCAGAAGTTACTAGTCACCTCAGGGCTATAATTGTTTAATTTTTGAGAGAGTAATGCGTGGAAAATTATTTGGCCCGGGAAGTTGCTTATGAAATCTTAAATGAGCTGCTATGATTTATCTTTAAGCACCTGTATTGGGTCTGACCAAGGTAAAGCTCACAGCCCTCACAGTGCTGTGCTTTGCATTGGTAGCTGGACGAAGGTTGATGACACACCAGTGTTTTGGCTGCTGCGAGCAGTGCTGTACCTCTGACATCCCTTCCCTCATCAAAGTGATGGGAGTGGGCAAGATCCTGGCAGGGGACCAGGCCAGCTGACCCAAATTAGCCAAAGGGATATTCCATACCAGATGACATCAGCTCAGATATAAAAGCTAAGGGAGAGAGGATGAGGGGGAGCATTTGTGATTCTTCAGAGTTTGCCTCTCAGAGGAACCATTGCACATGCTAAAGTCCTGCTTCCCAGGAAGTGTCCAAACATCACTCGCTGATGGGAAGTAGAGATTGACTTTTACCTTTCCTTATGTGCATGCAGACTCTGACTTTTTTCTTTTTCTTTTTCTTTTTCTTTTTCTTTTTCTTTTTCTTTTTCTTTTTCTTTTTCTTTTTCTTTTTCTTTTTCTTTTTCTTTTTCTTTTTCTTTTTCTTTTTCTTTTCTTTTTCTTTTTCTTTTTTCTCTGTAATAAAATTGGCTTATCTCACCCACTGGCTGTTCTCCATCTTATTCTCTCCCCTGTCCCACTGGGAAAGGGAGTGATGAAGCAACTTAGTGGGCATCTGGCACCCAGCCAAGGTCAACCCACTACAGCATCCGAAGGAATTTAGAGCAAGTACAAATTCTAGAGCTTGCTATACAAATATTGGAGCAGAACAAACATCTTCATTTTCACTCTCTAAAATACAAAGCAAAGTAACAACAGCCTCTTTTCTTCCCCCTGCCCTAGTCTATTAAGGCACAAAGCATGTATGGACAGGCCTTGCAATGCCTAGACTGCCAAGTCTCCTAGTTGGAGAGGATGGTACTACAGTGGTAGGAATAACCAACCCCTCCTCTGGGAAAAGGACACTTCAGTCTTACTTGTCACTGCCATACCCTGAGGCTACACACCAAAATGGTGCAGGTAGAAGTCAGTATAGAGCAAGGTGACAGGAAATTACAGCAAGTACTTTCAGGCTGGGGAATTTTAAGCCCTTTAGCAGATAGGTCCTGGCTACCTCCCCACACTTGTAACTCATCTGACAGACTGTCAGCATACACACATGCTATGCACTGCAGATACCACTGATACTGTCCCTGACAGTTTTCTCTTCTTTTATTTCTCCTGAGTAGAAGTCATAGTTCTCCTTATGGGACATTGTGCATCCTACATTTTCTTAACTACAAGCTAAAGTAGTTAAGCTTGTAGTACAGTAGTACAAGCTAAAGTTAGCTTTACAAGCTAAAGTAAATGTAGTAATGTAGTTTTAGAAGCTTTTTTCCCTTTCTGTCTTGACTATCCAGTTGAAAATACATTGTTTTCAGCTTGTTTGTTTTTAATTCTTCATTTCATGTTGCTTTCAAGGAAATGTCACCTCTCAAGAACAAAAGGTTAAGTCACGCAATGCTGAACTATATAATCAGTCTGCTGGACAAGCCTAGGCTGCTGAAAATATTAAAGAATGAGCACCTGACTAGTAGACAAGCCATCTCCACTGACAAAATTTCCTTTTTCAGTGTTTTAATTATTCTCATGGGTCATCCCATCTTCCTATACATCAGCATTGATGTTACCTCATGACTGGTAAACACCAGCAATTTCTTTTCTTCAAACCAGAATCTACAATCAGTAATTAAATTTCCTGACTCTGTCCCAGTTGCACTGGTGTGATGAAATAAAGAGGTCTGCCACTCAGCATTTGCATTGCTTATTCTAGCCGAAACCTTATTAAAAAAGCTAGCAAAAATGTTTTGACACAGACGAGATTCCAAAGTATAAGTAGCCTGTTTATTTACAAGAATTATCTGTACAATTTATGCAATATCCTACTGAATTTCAGACTGCCTTAGATTTATGAGTTTTTGTTACTCAAACACAAAAAAAAAAAAAAAAAAAGCCATGAGGTAACTGCAGCTAATTTGCTGTTTGGAGTGTTTGGAGAAAGTGGCAATTCATTTTGTGGCTCTCATTTAAACACCAAGAGAAGATATTGTGATCTGTGAACTAGAACAGAAACATTATTGTTATGTGACATAGTGTGGAAATTCATATCAATGCAAATGAGTGGGGGGAATTTTTAAATAAAATTAACTACTACTTCAGTACCTGTGGGTATTTTCCTTTGACCTATCTTCAGGAAAGGATGCTCCTTTAAATTCCATACTGATTTTTGAGGCAGATAAGTAAATGCTTTCTACCTTTCAAAGGCAACCTGCTGTTTACTGTCCATATTTTTTTCATATTTAAAATAATGAGACCAGGAAGAATAGCAAACTTATGTACATGATAATAGGAGGCAATATTTACATTGTGTTACTGATGAAAATATGTTTGAAGACCTTCTTTGTATTCACTTGTTTGAACAAATAATTAATTCATGCTGCAGCTTCTTCAAATGCATGGATATGACATGGTCTACTCTTAATCACAAAGAAAATAGCATGAATGCTGGTCCCCTCTTCAGTGCTGGCTTCCTCACTGGCACAAACTGTGTGCTTGTCATTCTTTGTAACTATGAATTCAAACAATTGGAAATGGGAAATGGACACTTGGCATTCTTGCTGGAAATCAGATTGAAAACCATGGAAAGCTGAAAGTCTGAATGTGATTACAGATTTAACTACAAGCATTAGAGGTGAAAAAATGTAATAAGCCTTTGAGGTATCAGCAGAATAAGGTCAGAACAGTGTAAGAGTCACAAAAATTTACATATAACTTGAGGAAACAGAACAAAATAGCATTAATTTGCCTCAGAATAATAAAATAAATACTCCACGGGTCATGTATGTTTGCTCTTTGACTTGGCACACAGATATTTATTATAGTTCAGTATTTTGTTGTGATAAATATCTATTCACAAGATTCAGCAGTATGTCCACATTTAATCACATATTGAACTACAAAATACATACTTAATTATTTTATTAGGTTGCAGCATAGACATAATCACCACCAGATCTATTATTAAATTATAAATATTTAAATTAGTGAATCTAAGAATATTTGCTATAGATACTTTTGGGTCATAACTTTAAAGCTAATGAGTATTTCAGCTGAAAAATTTAACACAAAAGTACAAAATCCAAAGGGTAAACAATGTCCCTGTTTGTTACCATTGGATTTGCATTGATAGCTGTGATGCTGTCATCAGCTCCCATGCAGTTTATACATGTGGCATTCCCTGCATCACAGCCCATGTACATCCCAGCCCGTCCTGCTGTACCTACCCTGAGCATGTTTATTACACCTGAGACATTGCTGGAGCCTTTTGCTGAGAAAGAGAAATACCAGACACCAGAAATACTGGACACCAGAAGATTGCAATTAATTGTCTATTGGTTGGCTTTCTCAATATCTTTATGTTTTAGTGCCTCAGGGCAAAATTCATCCTTCAGGCACTGCTTTGAGAAAAGGATGAGGAAAAGTCTCTAAGGCAGAAGCAGTCCCTTGAGGATGCTCCACAATTCTGGAACTGCACCAACAGCAAGATTTCTTCTGCTGACTCACCTATGCTGGAACAAGTGGGTTTGGAGTAAGTGTATAGGTTATAGGGTATAAAGAAAAACAGGAATATAAGGTGTATGTCACCATACATGTGTTTATAGTGTTTACTCCAAAGTTTTCTACTAAAGTAAAAAAACGAGGGCCAAGAAGATGCAATTAACTTATTTATCATTTTTAGACTAATACTAGTTATATTGAATAATATAACTAATGCAAATGAGATGGTAATTTGGCCCTACTCTGAAGAGTTGCAACTACACAGGAAATGAACAACAGAAAATAAAAACTGCAGATCATTCTTGGGATCTGAGAAAAAATGCTTTGTTCCCTGCTGCTTTGCCCACTTGGCCCTACCAAGTGATGCAAAACAGTCTTTACCAAAAACAACTAGAGCACAAAAACTATTCTAAATGATTCAAAGTAACGCAGTAGCCTTTCACAGTATAAATACTTTACATTTCTTACAGCAACAGCTAGTAATAATAACCTTTTACTCTTTGAGTTTGCACAGGACATCTTGGATTTACTATGGGGAAGGATACTACAACAGACTAGTGGTGAGTTTTTTTCCCAAGGGAAGTGAGTAGGTAAGCCAGAGGAGCACATAAAATGCAAACACACAACCTAAAACACGAAAATTTTTCATGCTTTCTGATATTTCATGTGTTTTTTCCAAACATGTAATTAGCTCATATATTTCCATATACACGTTTATATTTAACACAGTATCCTAGATATTTTATTTAATAAACCCTAAAAGTAGTAGTGTAAATAGACAAAACAGCAACTCCTTCATCTTCCCACATTTTTTAACTGATTAGACAACATTACAGCTTTCACAGAGGCAAATACTATAATTAAGTCTATCAATTTCATTACAACTTCACTGCTTTCACCTGCTCATCCTCCTTCTCCAGAATCATCCTTCTGTACCTCGATTCATCCAAAATAGCATTTGGAATGTATTGTTGTAATTTGTGGCTTATTGTGAATGCTGTTTTTAGAAAGTCCACTAAAAACATGTTCATCCCTGTGAATTGCGTGTACAGGATAAAAGAAAACAAAAGAGGGGCTCACAAGCAGCCTTGGGAATGGTCTGCCTTGGGAAGGCTGCTGTGGTTCCTGCTCCTCCTCACCCACAGTGTCCTTGCTGCAGAAATCACACCTGCATGGCAGGCAGCTCAGCTATCAGAGCACGCAGCAGGTGCTGCCAAGCGGGCCCTATTTGCAGCACAGAGAGCTGGGAGGTGATAGAATCCATGAGATGATGCCATGCTGCTGCCAGCAGAAGAGGCTGTCCACTCCTGCCCAGTGCTGAGGCACCTTCTTGTATGCTCATTTGGCTGCTTACCTTGCCCAATGCCCAGCCCATTCAGTTTGCTGAGCTGGCAGAAAGCAAATGCAGAAATAAATGAATTTTTAAAAAGTTAATTTCTACTGGCATATTGAGCTAGATCCTGGCTTCAGAGAGAGAGGAGAACGGCACACCCAGGGATGAGGGCAACATGAGGCAGAGCAGGATGCCCTCATCTTATACCAGTAGACAGATCAGGTCAGTGCTCTCTTTGGAGTTCACCCTGAGTTTACCAACAACCAATTTCAACAGTGAACAGTCTTCTTAGATGTTTAAAAGTCAAACCAAGCCCTCTAGAGAGGACAGGTCCAGAACTGAGGGGTCAATAATCTCAGTGGGAAGCTAAGGACAGCAGGCAGGCAGAAGCAGACCAGGGCAGGGAGCTCCTTGCCTATCTGAGCTAATTCACAATAGAACATCTTCTTTTGAGAGAAAGTTAAGAAAGCATAAACTTAAAACATCAAAATGTATCAGGAAGAGTAAATAGTTAGTTTGTGAGAATTGAAGACTAGAGTCAGGAGAATTTTCAGTGACATGAAAAGCAGCAATTGGATCTGATGGCATCAAACACACCTAGGACAAACCCATGTTGGAGTCCTCACACTGTCAGCTACACTTTGATGGGTACAAAGGTCGTTTCTCAAACTACTGATATAAGCAATAACAATGTTTTTTCAAAAAGTTCAAACTAAAAATCGAGTTTCTAGTGAATTACCTTCGCCCAGTACTAAGGCTGTCATTTCTCCTTATAACACATTTAAATTTTTTCAGTCCCCCAGGACAGTGAAACTACTCTGCATGAATGATTCCTTCATATGAAAATTTCTCTTATGGTTTGTAAGTATAAATGGAGCTCAGAAGTCATGTCTGACAAAGAGGATGTCCCTCATGAGACTGCCAAAGCAATTCACATGCAGTTTATGAAATGTGGGTGATGCTTTAAAACTGTCATGCCACTGAAAGGCTCTATGTATGTGAAGTCTGCTATTTGTGGTAGTGTTTCTGTCATTTAGCTCTCAGTTCAGAGATAGTGAGCAAACTGTTGCATGGAGAAGACCCCAATAGGTGAGAAACACTGGACAGGAATAAGGATTAGGCATGACTTGTTAAAGCAATTCCCTCCTTTTTAATTTAGATAGAACTTTGGTGGCAGAGAAATTTCCCTGGATGGCTTCCAGATTTTGGTTGGAGACCATTTAAATAAAAATAACCAAGGCAGTGCTGGAAGCAGAGATCAGAACTACATGCATTTGCTCCCAAAGGAGAGCCCTGAAAAGACAGAAAAATCTCCTTATCCGCTCCTGGAGAGTAGCCGAATCTCAAAAGAAACACTGTGCAGAGTTTTTCTTCTCTAAAATCATCCAAAAAAGTTACAAGATTTATTATGACTCATGTTTATACCTCCAAGGGCTGAAAATTAGACTTCTTCAGCTGCCAGGAGCAGAAGCAACTTCAAACTAAGCTGGGGCTTAGAAATACCCTCTGACTTCAGCTCCCAATCACCTGACTTAAGATCCTTTTGGATCTGGACCCAGGAGTCTTAACTGCATTTCCATGGCTGCACTTACCTAACATCTTTCCTAAGCCAGCTACTCCAAAGCTGGTCTTGTTCTTGTACCACACATGAAGACCATTCTTCTTTAGGCAGTTTGTGCTTTAATTTAATGTTAGAAAAATTCACAAGATCTTATGAAATTCTGGCAATGGAATAACATTCTGCTCTTTGTACTTTGGCCTCAAGAAGTGTTATTTTTCAACAAGTATAATCACATTAAAATAAATATACTTGCTCTCTCATTCTGTCATTATAGATTATCATTATGGCCTTGCACTAATGTGCTTTTTCCCACATGTCCAGGGATTCACAGGACCCCCTCATGCTTTGAAACGAACCATTACATATACAACAAAAGCACTACTCTTAGTCTAATCACTATTGCTTTGCCTCTTTTTTCCTGAGGCTGCTTTGTTTTCTGGAACCTTACAATGTACTTACAAAAATCTAATGTACCTGGTGCCTATTACTTGAATAAATCCTGTGTAAGATGGCAGCAGACAACAATAACACATGGTTAAAATCAGCCATCATAGAATTATAGAATACTTTGTGCTGGAAGTGACCCACCAGAGTCACTTTCAATTTTTATTTTTTTTTTTTTATTTTAAATTAGATAGTTGTAAGAGGAAATGAGGAACAATTTTTAAAGCATCTTTGACAATTCTTTGTTTCAGATCCAGTCTGATCCAAAGCACTGCTGGCAGCTGCACTATTAATGTGTGTTAGCCACAGAGAACTGAGCAGAGAGAACTTTTCTTTTCTTTCTTTCTTTCTTCTTTTCTCTCAAAAATTCACTGCAACTATCACAGACATTCCAATCCCATGTTCCAGGTGGGAGAGGCTCACTTGCTACTGATGTGTCTGTGTTTCTGTCCAACAAACGCTGATAGTCTGGCGTAAGTACCCACTTGAAGGCACTGGGAAATGCCCCAAAATTCCCCAGTTCAGATGTGCCCAATGAAGGTCTCTTGGCTATATTTACTTTTAGCATCTTTTGCAGTCCCTACTGACACACACCTCACACCAATTTCAAAGGGAAATTTTATGAATCCATACTGACACTTTCAACAGGGATGCTTTTAGTACTGACACTTTGAACATTTTGACCTTACGCTTTTATATGTGTAGCATCTTTAGCCTTTCCATTCCTGCATATTGGCTGGAAATAAGTACTTTGGTAAGTTCTTTTTGATAGTGGCTTCTGCATAAACTCAACAGAATAGATAAGTTACTCATGCAAGTCATGTGGAAAGGCTGCTGAGATAAAACACTGAGAAGAAATAAATGGGGTGGATAGGAGGTTATTGTATTACAGCATTTGCAAATGCCATCAAGGAGTGTGGAGGATATACCTGGTCTAGGCAAGTAATGGGAATAAATTGTGCTGCAAAGCAAAAAAAAAAAAAAGCTGATATGCAAGACAGAGGGAGAAAAGCCACTGGAGAGGCGTTCACAGTGCAAGTTTCTGACCCTTCCTCCAAGCTAGCTCAGGTGCCACCACCCTGATGGTACTTTGGAGGAGAACAGCAGCAGCCAATCTGTCTCTTCTCCTGGTGCAGCATGGGCAATCCCTAACTTTGACAGCAAGCAACAACTGGGCAAGATGTGCCAGGAGGCATTGCACTCTGCCGGAGCCAGCAAGAGTGCCTCAGAGCTGGGTGAAAACATGACAGGGATCTGCCCACAGAGAAATGTAAAACAGGCAGTGGCTGCAGGAGGATGAGCAGATTGAGCAACAAAGCAAGATCTGAGGAATAGACCTGGTGTCTGTGGATGGGGCAGGGATGCAATAGCTAATTCTGGAGCCTATCAGGAGACCACAGTCCCAGAAAAACGCTGGCTTTGCTACATAAGCACAGCCCCAAGTCCTGATAGTGGGTTTTGTCTTTCCTCAGTCTGATGTCTTACAAGTAAAGAGAGAAAAGATGCTACAGGGATAGCATCTGCTGCCCTCTAAAAACCACTACTAAGAGCTGAGACAGATGGAGGAGTCTCCCTGCCTCTAATGCTTGCAACAGCAGCTTTTGTACAGTGTAGCTTCAAAGTAGCTTCAAGCTTCAAGCTTCAGAGTAGCTTGTTTATCACTGCTGCAACCTTAATGAATGCTTAACTTGTGGTGGAAATGTCCAGCTGCCTGTCTTTGTGGGGATGGACACAGAGATAACCACAAATTGCTCTAATATAAAAGGCAGAAATAGTGGGATATACAGTTCTTTCAAAAGGTTGCTATTGTTGAGCCTTGCAGTGCTTGATATTAAATAGAAGGTCTTTAGAGGTGAGATTTAGCTAGAATTACCTACAGGGACTACTGACACCTCTGCTAAAGCTAAGTAAATGGCAGAGAGAGAAAAGATCTGCTGGAGAACAGAAGAGAGAGAGTACTCAGAAGCTGATTAATACTCTACTGGCTACCATTCAGGATAGGAAAAAATCTTCAGAATTTTCAGTTTTGACCAAATAAAAGGTTGAAATATTCATTAACTGAGACACAGGTATGCCAAATGGTTTTCACCATTTGATATTACTATCATGTTTTCTTATATCTACCACAACACGACTTATATTGGCCTCACTGGTTTGGATTAGGGGAATTTGATAAGAAAGATATCTGTGTGAGTCAAAGGACTTAGTGCACAGTAGCCAGCAATGAGAAAGATGAAGTCTTCCATTTGATTTAAACTGCTCATCTCAGGTTTTGTGCCTTTCACCAAGCTGCACCTGATATTGCTTATATGGAATGTAAGATAAATCAGACATGATATTTACCATGCTTTCATGCAACTTCGTATTACTTTTATTTAGATTACTGCTGTAATGGTGATTTTGTACAGACACTTCCTCATAGACAAGAGACACTTATGATTTGTAATGAACAACAGCAAAAGGTAACAGTTTAGAACTGACAGCTGCCTCACAATCATATTTAAAGGGTTTGCAGACTTTGCCCTTTTGTGCTCCTCCACTAATACCCAAGTGGGATGCAGGCAATTAGCAGCTTGGGGAAGTGGTGAGGAGCACAAGCAAGATAAAAATTGGCTACTTATCCAGTAGCCTGCTGTCTGGTTTCCAAATTTGAAACCTAGACACTGCCTGTCTGTGCCTTTAAACCAAGAAACTCAGAAACCCTCTGTCTGGTGCCTTAAACCAAGGGGGGCCATGAGTGAGGCAGTCACTTTTGGTGGCAGCAAAAGCCATTTTTTTCTACAAGGACCATAGGTGTGAGAGACATGGCTGGGAACAAGGTGAATATCTGGTGTACTGTTGAATCCCAAACTACCACTGGAAGGAGCCCATGGGGAGAGGATGGTGTGAGTTGCCCTAGCAAGCAGATCACAGCTTGGTCATCCCTGACCTAGGAGAATTCTTTGCCTACATTAAAGCACAAAGATGCTGGAGTGATTTAACAGTTCAAGAACATCAGTTCATCACTGCAAAGATTATATTTGCACATAAATACCTGCATTCATACAAAAAAGCTCGTGGTTTTTCATAACAGTGTCACAGATTTTTCTGTTGCTTGAGTTATTGCCAATGTGAGTTAGTTAGCCTCCTATATGCATTTTTTTTTCCTTCCAAAGGCTGCAGGGACATCATTAATAAACCTGGAGCTTAACACTTCTTAGTGTGGAGGTGCTAAATTGTTTGAATTTAAATAAATGTGGAAAATCGATATCTCTAGTCATCTTTATTTGGTATTCCTCATTCTCTATGTAAAAATTTTCAGTCATTCAATAAGATAACAGAAAATATGGTATATCACTGTCAACTCTTTTATTTTATTTTCTTTTTCCTGATTTCTTCTTGAGGACCTAGATCACTAAATCAGAATAAATAAACTTCCTTTACAAAAAAGTGTTCTTATCTAAACTTGCAAAGAAATTTAAAGCAAATGTAATTTAAAGGTTCAAAACCCAAGTAAAATCCAAACAGCAAAAGTATTTTAAAAGGGAAAAAACCAACATAATTTCTAAACAATCCTATGATTTTTTGAGGCTGACTCATGATTCTGTAATGTTTAAAGTTGGCAATACTGATACCCTGTGATTTAGATGACTAATCACAGACTGAAAAGCTAATAATCAAAGTAAGCAGTTTGTGAAGTACCCACAGACTAGAAAATATGTTTCTCAACTACTCATAAGGAAAGGCTTATGTATAAATTGACAACAAAGAGAATCAGTTTATATAACTGTTTCACAAAGAGAGAAAAGAGCTAATCAGTTAATCAGTTATTTTATTTGTATCACATAATGCTACCAGCTGCAGTACTGAGTGTGAAGAGGGAAGAGCATAAAATGGAGAGAATAACAGGGTAGCTCTTCAGCACTGCATTCACAGGGAACACGGGAGTGTGGATGGAATTCAGCAAGCAAAATGCAAGAGTAAAAACTGTCTGAAGTTAGACTGCAATTACACTGCACACACAGATGAGAAAGTACCTGGAGGAAGGAGGGAGGCAAGCACAAAAGGAAGTCAGAAGAGAACTGATATTGTGGCAACAAAGAGTTAAATCTAGTAACAAAATGCAGCCCATGGAAGATGGCTACGGGGAAGACTGAAGATAATGAAAGCAGAAGATAAAACATCATTTGCAAAGAGGTAGCGGCATCAGGGGTGACTCCTGGTTTCTTGGCAGGTTTTCTGATTAGATCAATTTTTTGTGCACAGTAGTTCTCAGCTGGGCTCTTTCCAATCTTTTATCTTATCTGATGGTAAGCAGACAGCAGAAAGAGGTATATGTAGCACGTGCTTGGCACCAGTTATATTTCCTAACAAGAAGATGGATTTTTTTTCTGAAATTCTGCTCATAGCAAAGTGATGTTGGCAGAAGCTAAAGCATCGACACGTATTGAGGCTGCTCAATCAGCCTAGCTCCCTTAAAGTAAGAATGAAAAGGAAGGCTAATTTCTAATTTTCAGAAGTCAAAGATGAACTGAAGAAATACAGCTAATATGGTGGAACTTAATTTATTGGCTTGCAAAGGCACAAAACAAAACCATTTTGAAAAGAAATGCTACACGTTTCTCTGAATTAGTATTTTTGTTGCTACTTCATTGCAAAATATAAAGAATGTGCAGCATTGGCCCACAAATTTGTATCCTCTTTGTATAAAATGTATGTCTTCTTTACGTAAAATTTATATTCTCTTTATCTAAAATTCAATACAGCTATTAGTAGGTTCAGAAAATTTGCCCACAAAGGCATATTTAATTACAAGTCTGCCAAATGGGAGTTTTGCTTTCTTTTGAAGAACCTGTTTTAGGCAGGATATTACATTGGTAGGATCTCTAATGTGATCCTGCACGGAAGCTCATATATCCTTGAGAAAAGGAAAAGATGGCACACACTGTTTGAAAATCAAGGTTCAATAAAAGAAAGCAAACCCAAGAAATTGGAGTGGAGAAAAATGACTCATCTGTATTAGGGCTTCCTATAGTAGCTGTCACTGATCAGCCATCATTGCAACATCTGAAGTGCTGCAAAATTGGAGTGGGTCCCAAAATTCAAAGGAAGATTGCAGACTAAACTGGAAAGACAGAGGGACGTATTTCACAGCTGTCATCTAGATAGGAAAGATATTCCATTCCTTACTCCAGATGGAGAGCAGCTCACATTTGGACACAGGGAGTGAGGGGGTGACTGAAATGTGGGGATTCATTCATGAGCTGCATGCACAATGCAGCTCTTTTGAACACGTTGCAGTAATGTAACAGGAAAGGCGGGGGGGCATTAGCATAATTAATCTCCTCATGCAGGAAATGTAGGGGTCACTTAAAGGACCACTGTTGCATGCATGCCTCATGTTCAGAGTGTGTCTGCTTTGCTTTTACATTTATTTTTAATAAAAGCCTTAACATTAGCTATGGCACTCTGACTGCAGGAGATCCTTGTTTGGTGACAACTTTCTGCCTCTGTTGACATAATTTCTTAATTAACTGTAAGTATGAGATTTACTCAATAATATAAATATTTTTACAGAAAGGCATACAAGCACACAAAGGAAAAGTATTTACATAAATATACTGGGGAGGGTGACAGAAATGTCCATGACCATGACAAAAAGTCCTAAAAATGCTTCATGCAAATAAAAAAAAAAACAAAAAACAAGGACAACTCTACCTCGGGTGCATCAGGAAGAACATCATCAGCCAAACAAGGGAGGGGATTGTACCACTCTGCTCTGTACTGGGGCTGTCTCACTTTGAAAATTGTGTGCAGTTTTGGGAGCCACAATATAAGATGCTAAGCTAAAGGAGAGCCATAAGAATAGTGAAGCGTCTTGAGTAGAACCTGTATGAGGAGCTGCTGAAGTCACTTGGTCTGTTCAGCCTGGAGAAGAGGAGACCAAGGGGAGACCTCACTGGAGATACAAGTTTCTTGTGAGAGAAGAGGAGGGGCAGACCCTGCTCTCTTCCCTGTGGTCACTGGTGACAGGAACCAAGGAAACAGCATGAAGCTGAGTCAGGGGAGGTTGGGAGGTTTAGGCAGAATATCAGGGAGATGTTTCACACCCAGAGGGTGTTTGCGCACTGGAACAGGCTCCCCAGGGAAGTGGTCACAGCACCAAGACTGACAGAGTTCAAAAAGCATTTGGACAAGACTCAGAAACAGCACACAGTGTGACTCTTGGAGTGTCCGGTGCAGGGCTTGGATTTAGACGCAAATACCCTAATAGATCCCTTCCAACTCAGCATATTCCATGATTCTTTATTCTATGAAATGTACATGAAGTGGACAAAAGTTGCTAAAAAGGCTGGAAAAGAGCAACTCACCATGCAATATACTGACAATAAACTGACAAAAGAACCTTGTGTATTTTTGAGGCAAGTTTTTAATACCCAGAACATTTCAATGCATTTATTTAATTGAAAAAAATAATAATAGTGCAAAACATATAAAAATTACAGTGAAATACATTTTGATTATTCTGCCTGAATATATAGACTTTGTAGAGCACAACCTGTGCATTCTATGTGTTCTTACTATCCACACTATTTGATATGTGTTTAGAAGACATGATATTATTCCACCCAGCTCACCTCTCCGTAGATGCTTGTAAACTAACATACTGATCTAATAATAGACATTAAATATGACAGTTTGGGGATCTGCCTCGGGGAACTCAAACATTCCTATTCTATTTCATGAACACTTTGCAAGCTCATACTCTTGTTTATGGTTTTTATTGCAACCTTGAATTGTTTGTCTTGCTTCAAGGAAAGGAGATACTGATATATGAGGGGCAGTTTGCATGTGCTTCTCTCTTCTATTTTCCCTAAGAATAAAGTCTGATTCGTGTATTAAAGGCTTTGCCAGAAGCCTGCCTGTCCCTGATTGAAACTGTCACAGCCTCTGCAGAATTAAATGGCAGCATGGGGGAAATGCAAAGGGATTGTGCACAAGCTGTTATGAGACAGAGTCTTGACACAGCTCTGGAGGGAAAAAGGAACAGCACCCCTGAGCTCAGCCCTCCAGAGAGACCTCTATATCCACAGGAGTCTTCGAGTGCTGCTAAAAGGCCACAGCAACCAAGGCCTTTGGACAAGGCCAAGGGTTTGGACATAAATCAGGGAGTTCTGGAAGATCAAGATCTGCTCAGCTCTAGAGAGATGGTTATGAGAAGAGATAAGGAGAGCAGGATGCCTCCACTAGAGTAACTGCAGTCGAACAGCAATGCCTGATGCACTGAGCTCTGGAGTCATCTTGCAGAGAGGAGGCTCCCAGTAGTGCACTGAAACCCTACCTGAAACTCCTTTATCTCAGGGAACTGCTCTGCTCTTCATTAGCTCATTGCAGCTGTGTATCTCTATCTGAACAATTTATTTCTTCACTGAAAAAGTGTAAAATGTGGATGCATAATGACAACGAGATCCAAAAATTGGCAGTGCTTTATGCCTGAACATGAATTCTTGCATTTCAGCCTGCATGAAACCCAACAAAAAGCTGTCTCATATCCACCAGCACGTCCACCTCATTTCACTTTCTATGCTCACATCTCTGCTTGCTCTGCAGCCTCTCAGATGACCACTGAAGTCTCTGTAAGTAGAGTCCTTTGTGGAAGGCCTGTTAGCCTCCAACAGATCTGTGATTTTTGGTAGAGAAAGGAAAAAGAGGCAGCTGTCTCACAGAACTGCTTGGGTACATTTGATCTCTGAGAACTGCCAGGATATAACCCACAATTCCCCCACTGAAGATGATGCTGTTAGATCCCTGATGCACAATTAACAGACTGTTTAGAAGCGAGTGACTGTGGCCCCAAGGAAACAGGCAGACAACCAGCATGGCTGCAGGCAGCAGCTCTGGGCCAAGGACTGCAATGGTGAGCTCGTCACACAGCAGCAGTGAGCCTGGGGACCAGAGAGGGCTGTGGGCAGGAGCCCATCAGTCAGACAGGGACCCCCAATGCCACAGAGAGCTGCCAGAGAGGCTGGGAGTACCAAAAAGCCAAACCACCACAGCCATGAAGGTGCTGTTCATACAGCGGATGGGATTCACATGACTCATATTCATGCTCTCCATAGGCAACAGAGAGAAGCAGGCACCCTGAGAGAGACATACAGATGGGTTTCTACGGCAGACAGATGAGCCATCTCTGAAAGCCTGTTCTCTCTTTGACTGCAAAGGCTGACTACACAGGATCCACAGCAGTGTACTCTGTGGCTTAAAAAATTGAAAATTATTGCACCACAGTGAGCTTGACTCTATTTTCCAAATATACACCTTATCTAGGACTTATATATATTCTGAATTTTGAAAACAAATTGTTTCTTTCTGCTGGCTTAAATTCTACAGTTACTCACCAGTCAGTTTTGCATTTTGCTTCTTTTATATTGTATGATAATAGGCATGAAAGATTTTTATTATAATATTTATGAGCATATTTACGCATATATATCTAGCCTATTCATAAACATGTGAATGTGGATTTTTAAAAAAATTTGTTCTCAGCCTTCACTGTCAAGTATCATTGCTGTTTTTAAAAGCATTCCTATGAATATTTACATTTGAAAGTGTGCTACTAGAAATTTACAGTATGCTTTCACATGCTGCATCTCAAATGCATATAATAGTATACATCTTGTTTTAGTCAGTAGACTTGAGCATACTCTGTTCCATATTTTTCTGGGTTCTTCTGAAACCTTTGAAAGAGAAATAAATCACCAGTGATTTCAAGAGACTTTGGACTAGACTTCCTATTATCTTATTAAGACAAGTGGCCCAGTTTACTCCTATTTTAAAATTCTCCCTAAGTTGGAAGGCACAGTAATAGCACTGTCACTCTGAGAAATGACATACACCTCACCTGAAAAGACATGTTTGGAGAGATAAAACACACATTCAGAATGAAAACCCTGTAATTGCTGTAAAAGTCACAGGTACTGAGAGGGAAGCAAGGAGTAGCAAATGTGGTGCCTGACCTCAGGCTTATTATCTGCTTCATCCTGCAGTATCATCCACTTCTACCTAGGCTGATGTTCATATTTCAAGCTTTACATAGAGAGATGAGGCTAAATCTCCGAGTCCCTCACCAAAACTGATGCTAATTTAACTTAATTTTCAGCCACAGGTTCTTGTTGTGGTTTTGCCTGCAAGGTAGAAAAGCATGCTCCTGTCAGAAGATCCTTTTACTGTGCTCTAGATTTGTGTTCAGTGGTCTGGGGACCTCCCCACCTTCCCTTCCCCAGGAACAGACACCCCTGCTGGCATGCCCTTCACAGAGCTCGGTGCCTCAGCTGCTGTGGTTTGCTCCCCAGGACCCCCCCAAGCACCTCCACGTCTGCTGGGACTGCCACCAGCACCCTGCAGCACTCGGACTGCCACCCTGCCAGGGACAAAGCTTTATCTCAGCTTCTGCCTCATACTACTCGCTCGCATGCCTTCAATCTTCATTCTCAATTTATTATATTGCACTTGAATTAACAAAGCAAAATAATGAACAGAAACTATTTAGAGAAGAATCTACATAATTTTGTAGCATCTATGTGCCTTCTGCACACTTTACCAACCATATTTTCATTTAGACCACTGCCAAAGTACTGAGCAGCTTTCAATCAATAACCAGTCTCTGCAGATCCCCCCCAGGAAAAGACATAGTCAAACCTGAAAATGAGACAGTTGTTTATTCCTCCTAACGCAGTTGTAGGTTTTAATCAAAATATCCTGTGATACCAAGCCAAATACTTCAGAGAAATGAAATTGCTTCTGTATCCACACAGTCATTTCCATCAACCAATCTATAGTCCTGTCAAAGAAACCTAACGGATTTATTTGACAAGTCTTCCTTGCCATCAAACCATATTGACTGGTATTATTTATGTTTGTTAACCTATCCTTTCTGTTGAGTCTTCCAGGGTAACTGTTCCAGTATTACAGTGGAATCCATATTCCTGTAAGAGGGGGCTGTGTATGTGTTCTAGGTCCCATTTTCTACCCTTGACATTTGAACTATATCATAGCACTTTCTGAAGTTTTTGAAGTCTTCTTAGCTCTGCAGAATTCACACTAGTGGCTCTGAAGCAGCCTCAGCTATTTCCTCCAGAGCTTTTGTAGGGGGGATTACTCAGAACTGACAACCTGGAAAAGCTTGGAAGACTTCCATCATCCAAGGCAGGGTCACGGCTTTCACAGAGAACTGTCTTCCTTTTGCCAAGATAACAAGCAGTGCTCAGCCATCTTACCAAAAGGGAGAGCTGGGCTGAAGAAACAGCAAGTGCCCTGAAGAGTCAAGGTTGCTGTGCCCATTGTTGCTGCTCCTGTGCACTTCTCCTCAACAGGGAATGCACACCTTTATTACCATTTTGCCATTTTCTTCTGAATACAATCATAATTAGTGTAATTATTATGCAAAGAGATCCAAGAAATTGCTGCAGAACATGCACACTTCCAGATGGGTTTCTCAAGGTGAAATGCTGATGGTAATACAATTGCTACTATACCCTCTAAATAATCATCAATTCAATGAGAGAAAATGAGGCAACCTAACTTGAGCTCTGGTAGGAGAAAATAAGGAGAAAGAGCTCAGATTGTATCATAAGGACAGGGAGGAAATCAAAGGATAATGATTGTCTTTTGTGTTTTAAATGCAGTATTTTGTCTGTCAGATTCATTCATCTGATACAAAGAAGAGCAATAGCATACACTTCCAAGATAAAATCAATTATGTATTATCTTAGAGTTGTACAATCTCATCCTCCACAGAGGCCTTAATGTGACTTACATATAGCATAATTCTTATTCCAGATCTCTGAACAAAGCTAAATTTTACTGACAGTTCACTGTACAAATTCCAATTTATGTTTTTTTCTGCATTCTCAGAGAGTATAAAATTGTAAAGACCATCTCTGCTTGAGGTAGAATATGCCTTTTGAAATACAATTAAAATAAAGGAACAAATTAAGACTAGTTTGGTTTAATTCATTACCTCAGAGCACTTCTGTTTACAATAACCTCCTATATTTTATGTCAGTTTTTTAAATAAGTGAAAAAAGGCTTTGTTCCTCAAAAACTCCCAAATTGTGGCCAAGTTAACCACACTTTAATTAGGTTCTTAATTTATCTCCATTATGAACTAAAATAAGGAAATAACTCGTTTCTGTATTCCATCAAAGTGTTTCCATAAAGTTAAAGACTATTTTGTTAACATGGCATTCCAAATTTCAAGCAATCTATTTTTGTAAAAGCTAAAAATAATATATCATACTTCAGGTTATCTTCATTTGCCAAGTTTTGACAGAACTCACAAAAGTACAGCAGAATTTGCTGGAAAATTTGCAGAGTTTACAATACTTAGCTCATTTTCAAAGGGAAAAGTTCATTTTCATTTCCAAAAAGATTATTTCAGAAACTCCTTGTTTTGTTTTGGTTTTTTTGTTGGTTTTTTTTTTTTTTTTAATGCTTGAGGCATTTCAAGCAGTTGAATTTGAGCTTTTTCTTGACTATCCGAGCTGTCATCACATTCTGTTTTAAGAGTGTTCTCAACAGACATCACTAACAAGACAGTATAAAACATTTCATTCATTCCTTCTGAACAGATCAATTCTCATTAAGTCATTCTCATGACATCTCTTAGAGGAGATGGGAATGGAAGGAGATCTGCAAGCCAGTGGGACAGTGAGCCTCCATGCAGCAGGGCAGAAGGCAATGAGTAAAGTTCTAATAGCTAAGTTCCTAACTGGATAAAAACTTTGCTTTGAGAGCATGGACAACAAAAGGTATAGTTAGCACCTTTCATTCCGTGTGTCCAGGGTTTTACTTTTAAAAGGAGCTGTTATCAGAAAAAAAAATGGAATAACAACCATAATCACTTAGTCTACTTAGTCTATTGACAGAACAGCTGAGTGATGTATGCACAGATGAAAATGTGAAATCTTAGGCAGGAATGAGAGAGAGGTCAAATCACCTTTATGAACTGTGCTTACTTAAAAATAAACCTGAATTCCTAAACAATTACTATTTACTCAGTGATGGTATTTTGTGGGGAAAATATGCGCCAAGTAAAGTCTAGCACGTAAGCAATGACCAGAAGAGCATAAATTTTAACAAACAGTATAGAATGATGGTACTCCCAAGTCTACTTGATGTGGGAGTATCTGATGAGAAGAGACATGTTCCCAGCAAGCCCTGCAAGATGCAAAATAGATGATTAATGCAAAAGAATCTGGCAGAGACTGAAATTCATAAAAACCACACATCTTCTTATAAAGTCTAGACTGAAATGCCATTGTCCAAGTTGAAGAGCCAGATGATTATTGTTTACAGCTTTGATCATGGACATTAGAAAGGCACTACCAAAGGCCAATGTGTTCAAGCCCAGCCGCTTGCTGCCAGCCCTGTGGATAACAAGAGATGTTTTCTCTTCTCTCTTCCCTTCTTTGGCTTCCAGATTCCTTGTCAGAGCCCCACCATGCTTGTGGCATGCTTGCTGCCTCTCTGCTCTAGTGTCCCTCAGTGAACATGGATCAGGCATGTTTAGAATAATTTCTCTAATAAGCAACTCTATATTTTGCATAACTGTGATATTATATAGCCACATATTATAGAGCTCTGTATGTTTCACTGACAGGTAAGGAGGCAAAATGGGACACATTTATGGGCCCAGGTGCTGCTAGACTCAACAGTCCTCTCTTTCTCCTCTGATTACCTACTGTAATCACAAAAACTCCACTAGGGAATGAGGAATGCATCTTCTCATGAAAACAGTTGCATAAAATGAGAATCCTGAGATCATTGTGGTGAACAAGGGCATAGCCTTGGCTATGGAAATAATTGAGTGAGCAATGTGACCTGAAGCACAGTTCCCTTAGGCACTCACTTTCAATCTCCTGGACTTCCCCAGGTGGAATTCTCTTCCATACATGGCTGCCTATGCTCTTTCTCACAAAATACTCTGGAACATTTCAGAGACTGTCAGGAGGTAAGGAAATGGGTTTTAAGTTGTTTCCATAGCTGACTAGAGTCAAGTAACCAGCATCTGTCAATGAGGTGAATGCTCATTAACTTCTTGCTTCCTCTTACTACAGCTCTTCTATCTTCAATGGGCAATTGTTGGGTTTTTTTTCCTTGGGTTATCTTTTGGGTTTTTTTTTTTGTTTTTTTTTTTAACAGAGAAGGAAAAATACACAGAATGGGAGAGTTAAAAATTAGTTCTTCTTGTAGTGCATATGTAACTATTCCAGTGAGTATGGAGCACCAAGTATCCAGAACACAGGCAATCCATTCCTCAGAGAAATACCCCCAACAACCAGCTTTAACTTTTTTTTTTTTTATCTTACCCCATTAAGATTTAATTGTTTTTGCAAAAGGAGAAACTTCAAAGCACTTCACCAAAAAGAATGAGTTAAGACACTCAGACCAGTTTCTGGTAAACTAGAAGACAGAAGCCTGAGCCCCTTTTGACAGGAGAGGGAACTGAATACCTCTACATTTAGCTGGGAATGCTGCTGTTATTTAATTGCTAGAAATTTGGGCTGCTCTCCAGCATGCTTGCTTTGTGCACAGTACTAGTGGGAAAGCAGTTTCACAGAATGAACCCCACAGATAAATAATTGTATATCTTGTAAATTCTAGGATTTAGGCAGGAGATCACAGCTGCTGCAAAATAACTTCCTACTTCTATCACGTATCCTTGAGGTACAGAGCAATCTGAGCTTTAATAGAAAGGAACTGTCTTTGAAGAGCACAGCTGGAGCATGTTTTGTGGGGTTTGCTGCTTACAATCTAAACAGGAGAAGGAAGAGGGTAGTGCAGAAATCAAACCCAACAACCTCAGGAACCAAAATGACATAGCAGTTTTTCTCCTTTCCCTTGAGAGACATCTCTTTTAGGACAAAGCTGTGTCCCTTCAGCAAATGAATGAAGGAACTAGGGCCTTCTGATTCCCATGAGACTTGCTCAGTGAGTCGGGGTTTTTGTATCATTGTTGGAGAGTTGTTTTTTTTAAATGCCCATTAAAGTTTTTGCTAAGTCAGGGCTCAGGATAAGCATACTCCTTGCTTGATTTCATCTAGGCTCTGATGAAATAGCCTGGTCTTACTATCTTCTGTGCCTTGCTCTGCACATGAGCTAGCTAGCACTTCTAGTGTGGTATAGCACAGTACTCTATAAAGGAAGACTAAGTGGAACCAATAACAAACTGTATGTTACAAATCTTTCAGCATATACAGCAAACATAACTCAGAAGAAAACAGGCTATGAGGTATATTTACTCATACTCTAAGTTAAATCTACCATGGAAAATCCCACTCAGAACTAATTTCCTTATTTGAAGCTTAAGAAAATAGCACAAAATCCACATGATACCATACATTCACTGAGTGGATAATAGGTGAGGGGAAGACAGCTCGCATAGAAATAAGTAAGAAGCAATGGTGAATTCTGCAACAGGTACCCTAGCAAGAGGATACATACATTTATACATATATGTACACATTTACAAAGTCTAGTAGCAGTACCTATTTGGACCAACCAAATTACCCTAAATCCTAAAAGCTTCAGACTACCTAGGTGGAATTTAATGAGGCAAAGCTAGATTCTAGGGACACAGTTTAGTGATGGACTTGGCAGTGTTGAGTTAATGGCTGAACTCAATGATCTTAAAAGGTCTTTAAACAATTCTATGATTCTATCTCTGCAAACATGCCATCTAATTCTGTTAAGTAAGCAACCAGGAACCACAACATTTGAGTTAGATTATATTATTTGAGTACAGGATACAGCCTGATCATTTATGACAAAATCAGCAAGTCACTTTTCTATTAAAACTTGATGGACATTTATATATATGTGTGTGTGTATATATGTGTATATCTATATATTTTAAAACACTATGCTTATTTTGAGTGTTTAAAAAGAAACTGACTTTTGAAATCTCTGGTCTTTCAGGCATTTTGTATTTGGTATCTGTTTAAGATCCTGTCTTTCATTCACACAAAAGTGTAAATGGTTTTGTGGTTTGGCATACTACAGAGGAGTGGTTACTTCTAAAAAATGTAGAAGATTATAACAAGACAGTTTATCAAAATTTGGAGCATGACACAGATTGCAAAGCAGGGCCATTATCCAAGTAATGTATTGCTTTATAAAGCATCAGTCAGAATCAACAAAGAATCAGCTAAACTCCTGTATCACTGGAGTTGCTCCTTTCAATCTATTTCAACTGCATTAAAACAGTACCACTATCAGTGGACTCTAGTTACAGCCTGTAACGAGCTTTGTTTCACAAAATGTTGCCGCAGTCAAAATGTGTGGCTCTTCAAGGCAGTTCACAGCCCATGCAGCCATCAGACAGCACTACACAAAATCCACAGTAAATATAGAGTAATAACTGCAAGAGAAGATTTAAGGCTCCTAAGAAGAAAGACTGGCTGTAAAGAACCACCAAAGACAGATGCATTCCTGGTTTTGCAATGGAAAGTTCTGATTTGGCCCCCATAAAGAGAAAACATGCTGACTGCAACAGGTAAGTAACAGCAAGGCAAGTCTGAAGCAGCATTACCTTCTCTGCTCTTTTGTGCCATCCATCCATCACTTCTACTCTTCCAGGGCACAGGACAATGCTTGATGCAGGGTAATGGCATGGAATATATCCATGCTCTCCTCCGCACAACCAGCAGAAAGACAGAGAATAGCAAAGAGCACAGCAAAGCTCTTCTGCAGCTCTGGGAACATTTGTGCAAGCCAAAGTGCTGCTTGTTAAGATCTGGGAAGTAAATTAGGGCCCATTTCCTGGCATATGAGCTCAGAAGGAAAGGCTGGTGTTTAGAGAGCAAGTTTGGCTTCTGTCCCTTATGGAAGGACCAGCCCCAGGACCAGTTCACAGAACTTGACTACATTTACCTCAGCTGCTGAACATGAAATATATGCAAGGCTTTCAGCAGGCTGCAGAGAACCAGAGCCACTGTCTCCTGCCTTGCCCAGGTCATTCCCACCCCTGCACTGTGTGTCCTGCAGTGCTGGCAGAGAGGTCAGATCCTTGTGCTGGTTTGCCTCATGCTCACTGCTAAAAAAATGGGGTTCCCATTCCCCCGTGGTGCCCTGAAGCTGCTTCTCAGGACACAGCAAAGCCAAGGGCTCTGGCAAGGGTGAGCTGCACACCAGCAGAGCTGATTGCACCCACCAGTGACAGCCCCTAGAACAGGCCCAAAATTGTGCTGAAATTACCACGAAAAATGGAAACAATCAGCCCTAAGTGTACAAAGCTGGTGAATCCTAAGTAAAATGTTTCAAAGATTTTACACACCCTGGCAACCCAAGAGATATTTTGGAAATCAAAACCTGCAGTTTCTCCTAGTTTAGTGCTCAGACACAAAACTGAACGGCTTTGCTTGGTACGTATCATAAGGCAGCTCTTGCATCATTTTAAGGTTCTTTACATTCTCCTCCTCTACCTGCCTCCCATGCTGCAGCAACACAAGCATTTTACCTGTCCACTGAGCACAACACTAGCTAAGATCACATCTCATTAGACCTGCCTAAGCCCTCATGCCTTGCTGGGATACCCATGACCCCCAGTGCCAGGTGCCCAAAAGCACCCCACCAGGCCTCCAGCTCCCTTGTCTGACATGTACAGCTCCATCACATTATCCTGCACCAGCCCTGGGGAGATGTTATGGACACCCTCAGGCATCTTTAGAGCAGCCAGAAGACATCAGCATCTGGAATGAGCCATTTGTGTTTAAGAGCCCTTGTGTTAACTGATCCTGCCCTGAATTCACCCACTGGAATACTTTAAAACTCCTGCTTGGCACCTGAAGAATCCTGAAGCAAGAGGTATTGCAACTTATCTATTCACTGAAGGCAGAGCCCTCACCTTGCACCTCTCCAACCTGCCACCTGCAAATTTGAGCTGATGCTCCCTTGTTTCCTTGTCTCTATGTGAGGAGAAAGAGGTTTCCTTGCTCACTTTTTTCCTATTACTTGTGGCTTTTAGATCTCTCCCAGCTCTTTCTTTCCCAGCCTGACCCATTCCAGGCTATGTAACCTTTCAGAAGTTATTCCAGATCTTTCTCTATCCTTCTTTCCCTTTGCTGTTGTTTTCCCACTTCTGCTAATTTCTTTTCAAAGCAGCTTAAGGAAAATAAAAATATCTGCTCGGTTTTTATCAGTGATATATTAGTTGCAGCCTTTATTTGAGTAACTCCAAGCTTGATTGCTATTTATTATTTTTAAAAAGGAATGAATGACTAATGGGTTTAGTCCACTCTACAGTTTGGATCTGTGGTGAATTTCTGTGTGGCTTGATTAAAATACAGCAGAAGTAAGTAAAGGGATCTATCATTGAAGTTTATGCCATACACACCAAAGAGAAAAGGTTCCTTTATTGGCCATGAGGATAAATAACATCCATGTCCACAGTCCTGGAAACAACTTGCTTTTGTCTGAAATTTAGACTGTCACAGTGCAGCTGCCTAACCAAAATGAGACATATATCCATGCTCCACTTCAAATGACAGCGGTGTTATCAACTCTTGTGGAGCTTTGCTGGAAGCTTTTACTCCTCTGGTCAGAAAAAGCTGAAATATGCCCCTGGAAGGTAACTAACATATAAGCTACATAACATGAAGCTATGATGAAGAAAAAGCACTTTAGCTACTTCATGTCATAAACTATGTGAGATCAACCACGACAGAGATGTTATTTATCCTCAAGATACTTCAATTTTTGAGAAAAACCCATAGTGCTTTTTCCCTACTGTGACTTAACCTCAGGATGGTTTGTGTCAATCAGTTACTCTGCAGCAAAAACACGTTTTTCAAGCCAAAACTGCATGCAGTAGTCAAGGACAAAGAGCAGATATGAAGACAGCAATCAGCCCCTCTTTGGTGTTTGCTGAGCAGTCAAGCCTGGCTGGCAGTTGGACACAAAGCAATTATTGATGTGCAAACAGCACTTTGCACTCAGTTCTAATTTATATATTAAAATAGAAAACACATATTCCACTAAATCTGTTATGTGCACACCCTTCCCCTGCAGCAAAAATTTACTCTTGCAAAGTAAATTTATCTGATCACAATACAAAGGTTCCATATCATGTTTGCCAAAAGCAAATACAATGCACTGGCCCTGTCCCCAGTTTCACTGGGTGATTTTCTTTCTAAAGAAACACAACGTTACTAAATTTTCCTGGGTTTCATCTTTTTTTTTTTTTTAATTATTTCTGAGGCTGGAGTTATTCCTACAGCAGTTTACACCCCCCTCTTCCCTCACATCAATTTCCTTTCCTCAACCTTAGGAGTATCCCAGCAAAGGTGATATCCATGGGCAGATTCCCCAAAGCTTGCTCTGCCATGATATGCAGTGACACACAGAGAAAGTTCAGAACCACTGGCTTGGATTCTTAAATGGTTTTGGGGCATGGTGAGGATGGAAGACCTTTGAGTAACTTAAGCTCTGCTTAAGCTTTCACAAAGCATAGACTGGACCCTGAGCCTCCAAACACACAGGCTTCTTACTTTGCGTGGCTCTTGTAGTTAGCAGTGAGTTCTGGGCAGCAGGATAACTGCATGCATTCATATCAGGTGCCAGATATTTTGTCAAGTAAGTTGCTAGATCTGTAGCTGTAAAGTATCCTATGCTGAAAATAAATACAAGCTGAAAGATAAAACAGTACAAAATACCATTCAAAGGCTTCTGTACACTGGGGCCACGTATTCACAAACAGTGAACTGAAAGCATGACTTTTGAGGTCATTGTCTGTTTGCAGCTAGTGTACTCCAGAGAAACCACAACATCTGGTAGTTATGTGTTTAGGCACCTAAGAAAAGGACATTGAAAATAATAATATTTTTATTCAGGCCAGCAAGAGTGGCTACAAAAGAAATATTAGAAAAAAACCCAATGGAATAAAGGAGGTGATTTTCAAGATTACAGCTACCTTATACTCAAATAAATATTTTTAAATGGCTGGTCTTGGAAAAGGTCATGGTCTTCATGAATCATTCATAATGTATTTCTTACTGGATTACTTTACATGGGATAACGTGTATCTTCCTCCTTATAATGAAGGAAGATGTATTTACATCTCAGGCTCAGCCTGTGAATGCAAGACTGTAGATAAATTTAATTTTAATCGGGTAATTTAATTCTTTAAATCACTGCAAAGGGAAGTAGCCCACTCATGCTAATGGCAATAGTTTACTTACAAAGCAGAACAGGAACTGAGAGCCATTAAAACAAATACTAAAACTAATGCAGTATTTCTAAGTTACTGAATCTACAATACAAAGGAAACAAAAAATGTTACCCAATCTGAAGCATGTATCTGGAAAATTAGGGCTTGGATTAATTTCCTTTGGTATATTCAAGTTTCTTTCCATGAAATTCCTGTTTCGCCACCTTAATTCCTCTAGGAACACTTCTGTTATCAAATTGTATTCTAAAAGTATATGTGCTAAATAATTTAAACTGCTTTTTTTTTTTTTTTTTTTTTTACTGCATGCATCACATTTTCACTTTTGCTATTAATTTTTCACCATTGTATGGTTACTATATGTAAGCAGAAAACAAAGTCAACACCTAGAAAGCAGATGGCTTAAACAGGATTTGAAAATGACGCTGTGATAACTTCTCTTCTACATTTTTAGATATAATTATATGTTCATAAACAGAGACTACATAAATATTGACAAACAAAAAATGGCACACAAAGAAAATGGAAAATATAGAGCTGCACAAGATCTACCGTGTGCACCGTGTATGATATTTAAATTTATTTACAGCTAATGTTGTTAGCTGTTAGTCCACTTCACCATCAGTTACCATAATCCAAAATTGCACTTCAGGTACTGCTTTCCTACTTACAACACCATTAACCAAGTACTAAGCAAAATAAATAAATAAAAAAAGTTAAAATAAAACCCTTACACCTAGTTCAGTTGAAGCATTTTCTGTAGTAACATATTGATTCTTTCAATGTAATAAAACGAAATGAAATCCCGACAGTGTATGAACACCTAAAATGGACTTACAGCTCAAAATGGCTCATTTTATTTCTTGAAATGTGAGTTCAGGGGAAAAAAAACAAAAAACAAAACCAAACTTACAGTAGAAACTTATAATTTTGTAGAATTGTTCAATCCATTTGAAAAAACCCAAAAGCTCAAAGAAATGTTGATAACTAAACACACACCTCCCTTTCCCACCTACCCCCATCCCCTGGTAAAAATTTTCCTACTAGGATGTCCTAGTTTGGGCTGGGATAAAGTTAATTTTCTTCCTAGTAGCGGGTACAGTGCTTTTTTGAGAATAACGTTGCTACAACACTGATGTTTTAGTGACTGCTGACTGTGCTTACCCCGAGTCAAGGACTTTGCAGTGGCTCATGCCAGTGAGCAGGTGCACAAGAAGCCAGCAGGAGGCAAAGCCAGGCGAGCTGACCCGAGCTGGCCAAGGCGATATTCCAGTGCAAGGAACATAATCCTCAGGATCGAATCTGGGAGAGAGTTAACTGGGAGCTGCCGACGCCCGCTCACGTATGGGAGGGCATCAGTCAGTGGGTGATGAGGAATTGCACTGGCCATCACTTCTTTCTCTTGGGCTTTACTCTGCTCTCTCCTTTTCATTACGATTATTATCATTATTATCTTTATTACTATTTTTGTTATATTATCATCAGTATGATCCGTATAATTATTATACTTTATTTTGCTTCAAATATTAAACTGTTCTTATCTCAGATCCCGGGGTTTACCTCTTCCTTTCCCGATTCTCCTCCACCAGGGGTGGAGCGGCCGGGCCGGGGTCACACCGGGCAAGGGAAGGTGCAGCGGCCGGGGTCACACCGGGCAAGGGAAGGCGCAGCGGCCGGGCCGGGGTCACACCGGGCAAGGGAAGGTGCAGCGGCCGGCCCGGGGTCACACCGGGCAAGGGAAGGTGCAGCGGCCGGGCCCGGGTCACACCGGGCAAGGGAAGGTGCAGCGGCCGGGCCGGGGTCACACCGGGGCAAGGGAAGGCGCAGCGGCCGGGCCCGGGTCACACCGGGGCAAGGGAAGGTGCAGCGGCCGGGCCCGGGTCACACCGGGCAAGGGAAGGTGCAGCGGCCGGCCCGGGGTCACACCGGGCAAGGGAAGGCGCAGCGGCCGGGCCGGGGCTGCGGTGCCGGGCCCGCTCCCGCCGCCAGGGGGCAGCACCGCGCCGCTCCGGCGGCCCGGCCCCGCCCCGCCCCCCGCCGCGCGCCCGGCGCTGAGGGGCGCTCGCTGCGGGCGCTCGCTGGGGCGGCTGTGGAGCGGCCCGGGCAGGGGAGGGGCCGCCGTCCCGGCACAAATCGGTCCCCGGGGGGCCGCGACCTCGCACCTCTGCCTGGCCGGGAGGTTCTCCACGGCGCACGGCAGCGATGGACGCGGGTCACAGGCGTGGGGCTATACCGGCTGTCGCTGAATGGCAGGGGGCGAAGAAGGAGAGGTGAGGGAGGTTTGGGCTGTGCCGCTGCCCGGGAGCAACGAACACGGGATGATCTTCCCGCCCATGTATCGCACATGGACCACAGCACCGCTCAGAGTCCTGGATGTCACTGTGCCCCGTCAGCCCTTTGTCTTCTCCACAAACACAGGCTGCTGTCCCTGCGCCCAGAGCAGGGTCTGAGCTGCACCCACAAACACAGGCTGCTGTTCCTGAGCCCCGAGCTGTGCCCATGTCTGAGCCTTGCACAGCCCTGCAGAGACCCGCACAGAGCAGCAGCAGTGGGCAGACTTGGGGCTCTCCTCCTCATGCATCAGAGGAGGAGTAACCCTAAAGTGAGGAATGAACAGCAATGGGGGAAGTATGCTAAAAATGCAAAAGAGCACCCTTCCCCCAAATAAAAAGGGAAAGAGAAGGGAACAGGTTTTAAGTTCTTGCAATGTGCACATAAATCAAAAATAAGACCATAACTCCAAGAAGCTTTTAATTTAATTAAGCATAGAAATGCTGCATGAAACAAGGAACACAAGGACACATACCGCATGTTAACAACCATACTATGGAAAAGCTTTTTCATATATTTGATTTTGCCACCATAGACTGAGAATGTTTATTAACAGTCCCTTTACTCTTTACATGCAAAATACAGGAAAAAGAGACAATGTAATTGAATCATCTAGTCATTCATTCACCAGGTAGGATGGACATTATTTACTGACCTGACAAACATATGTGGGAACAGACTAAAGAAAGATCTGAGCTTGTTTGGGAAAGTCAGCATAGCAATATAGGATAACCAGCATGGAAATATAGGCAATCAGAAATCAAGTGAGTAGAAAATGCAACATATTACTATGCTGAATCCTCTATACAACCCAAGAAATAAAAATAAATAAAGGCTAAAGGTGCATCTTTTGGGAAGGATGTTTAACTGCAGCTTGGAAATTCTTAAACAGAAACTCACATGATAAAACTACAGATATGGTACATTCACAGAGAATCTGAGACATCTGAAATGCATCAGACCCATAGAGCTGTGACCCCAAATGAGTGTGCCCCACAGAGCTGACCCATGGACATGGCAAAGCCTTACATCATACAGACAGCTGGGAAAAAAGCTGCTATTATTTTTACATCATTCAAGGAATTCACACTTTGGCTTTATTCCACAGTGTTAAGCAATGCAGTACTTCTACTCCAAGTCATGGTCCTGACGGTCCAAATCAAAAACATCGAATATCCAGCAGTTAGGCTTCCTAAACCATGTCCAAAGAAATTTGAGATACCTAAGGGTAGGTGCCACATAAGCCAGCATATTAGAGCAAACACTTGAAGACTATGGAAATGGCTGAATTTTATTATTTTGTAGTTTGTGGGGTTTTGGTTTGTTCATTTTTAAATTTTTTTTTCTGGAATTCAAGAACTTTTGAGAAAACAGTGTGAAGGAACTTACTTTATTTTAGGGATTGAAGCACTAATCTATGAACCCCAGAGCTGCATTAGGAAATACTTTTTTTTCTTTCAAAAACTGCAGATGTCTCTTTCAAGAAATGCCCAGAGAAATTCCACTTGGTAGTGGCAAGATGTGGGTTCCAGAGAATAAATTCTCCCTGTAAACAGGGCCACTTCACTACAGGAACAGTGGAGCCTTTCCAACAGAAACTCTTTAATTTTTTTTAGATTTTTACATCTGTCTCCTGCCTACAGTTCTCAAAAGATTTAGCTCATTACATATATTCTTTGTAGAAAGAGCTACCCAAAGGACAGAACTTCTCAAAAGATTTAGCTCATTACATATATTCTTTGTAGAAAGAGCTACCCAAAGGACAGAACTGCCTTGTAAATCTGTACTTCCATTTACTGAGAGCACCTCAGAGTGCTCCAAATGCAGTGCAGAGCTAAACTCAGGGCACACCACTACTGAATTGTCATCGGTATCCGAGCAAGTCTGAAGCCCACCTCAGTCTTCTCTGCCTTGATTTTGCTGGGATACCATTCCCTCTGCACACAGTGCTGGCAGGAGGATCAGTACCATGAGGTCTGGTTGATGTTCAAGTATAAGTTGAGCACTCTTTAGGAACATACAGAAAAACTCAGAAACTCATGTAAGAAAGTAGTCTGAGTTATCTTCTCAACCACACAACCCCAAAGACAAATACAGCCATGGAAGATCAGGAACCAGTCACTCTTGAGGCAAGGGCACCCTGAGGGGTAGGGGGGTTTATTATACATTTATTTATTTATTTATTTATTTATTTATTTATGTATATAATATCTTTCAATAAATGTGCATTTATGTTCATATGTTCATTCCTCCCAAAATACCGCCCCAGAGCAGGTTTCAGGCAAGAACTCTGGATGTGCAACGATAGCCTTGTTCTACTCTTAAGAGCAGCACACAGCAGCGTAGCCACTGCCAAAAACACAGCCAAAACCACTCATGTTAGATATGTAGGCATTTAAATCCCAGACAAGCTCTTTAGTTTGATTTACAGTAGAAATATGGCTCTTTTACTTTAGCAAAATGAAATTAAATCAAATCAAAACAAGTTAATTCCTATTCCGAAATCAGTAAAATACTTTCTTTCATACCCCTTGGAAATGAAATGGTAGTTAAGAGTTGCCTGTCAGTGCTCAACACTGAATTGCAGCTGATCTTCTCTCAGCCTAATAAACAGGGTAGATACTAGCTCAGCTTGTATGATGTTGGAGAATTCAACACCACTTTAATCTATCCAGGGTGGTCTACATTCTTGATTAATGTGTATTTCCCCACTGCTTTGCTCTGTTGGTTCACAGAGAAAAGGCATCAGCTTACCTGAGCTATCAGGATTAAAGGATAAACAGACAATTCAGCTTTCTCAGAATTTTGCCTCAAAGTGACAAAAATCAAACACACATATCAAAGGATTTGATGTCTAATAGCAATGTTGTACCCCAAAGGGTAGAAAATCATAAAAGCAGCATTAACCAAATGTGCTGCCCACAGAGCCATGTCTCCTAGCAATGGGGAAAGAAGCCCAATGTGGGCACAGAAGTACAGAAACTACAGCTTTGAACCTGGAGGACAATCCAGGTGAGCACAGTCTGTCCCAAGTGCAAAGACCCACGAACTTGAGAACAGGGTGGGTGTCTCCCCTCTGTCAGGTGGCAGCAACTAGTCCATCACCTAAACCCCCTTCCCCCCAGATACTGCATGACTTCTCTGCTGGGCTGAAATACCAGATTTTAGTCCAAAACACTGCAGAAAATGCACCTAAGTAGTAGAGAAAGTGGGGCTGACAGGCTGAAAGGGTGGTGGAGAGGAGGTCAGAGGCTCATTTAGCACCTGGCTGCCCCTGGGTTGCAGCATCTCATCCCTCCTCTTGTCTCAAAGGCAGCATTTCACACTCTCCTCAGACTGTTTCTGTGCAAAGGAGTGAGAAAACCCAGCCTCAGGCAGCTGCAATTCAAACCACAGCCAACCCTGCTTTTTCTGCTTTCTCCCTCAGAAAGGGGAGTGCAGAACAATAAGCTTTTCCTGCTCCCCATGTACTGGCAGGAATGTCTCCCACCTGTGGAAGCCTTTTTTTTCACCTCTGTCCCTACCCGTCTCTGCTGGAGACATGCTCGGAGCACAAGGAGCAATGTTAGCAAAACTAGTGTAATTCCCTGCTAAATTTTTAATGCTCTTATTTATATTATTTTATATAATTATTTATTGCTCTTATTTATATTATTTTATATAATTATTTATTGCTTAAAATTATAAATTTGATTTATTTTGATAGGATTGCATTAACTGGGTTAGTTTACTTAAATTGGATTTATTTTGTGGGGCTTCCCCACTCATCCTGATGCTCAGCACAGGAAGTAGCTGAGACCAATCACCAATTTCAATATGAGGGAAAAATAATGATAAGATGATGCCTTTTGTGAGTGCTTCAGTATTCAGAACAGGACCAAATAACACAGCAGGATGATGGTTTTGCTTCAAAATAAAACTTCAGAATAAAATAAAGAGAGAAAAGGTGTAATCATAGCATATGAGAAGTTTATATTTCGAATCCAGAGCAAAGGGAGGTCCCTGCCATATGTATCTAAATCTTGCGAAGGTCTGAAATGTAGGTCACATCTATTTAGGACACTGAGCATCCCCTTTGGCTAGTTCTACGTGGCTTCACACTGAGGTACTTGAAGAGCTGTTTGGTTCACCATGCTACTTAGCATCCAGTTCTGAAATGTTATTCTCTCACCCCAGGTATATGTGTAAAGTTTCTATGGGCCTCTTCTCAGGAGTGGGGACTCTACTTTTGGGAGACAGTGTAGCCACATTTCTCTTCACAGAGAAAAGCAAGGCACGGCTTCCCAAGGATATTCTGAGATTCGCATTCTTTGAACCTCAGAGAAAGAAAAAACAATTCTTATCTCATTTGTTGTGCCTGTGTTTGTGCAAAAGTAGAATGCAATATGGAGATTATTTACCCAAAGTAAAGTATTTGATTTCCTTAACCTATCAGGGACAAACGTGTGTGTGTGTTGGGACTGTCAGCTGACAGTCATGAAATTCTGTAAAGTTATGTGCAGAGTTAAGTGCTTAGCAGATTTAGTTTAGATATAATATAACAGAGTATAATATAATATAAAATAATATAATATAATAAAGTAATTAATTAACCTTCTGATAAGATAGAATCCTCGTCATTCTCTCCCCCTCGTCGGGGGCAAAAATATCCACTATAAGACAGGACCAAAAAAGAGGCACAGCAGTGCTGGGGATGCGAGTGCACACGTCTTTCACAGATGTTTCCCTGAAGTCTCTCAATACTTCGTTGGCAAAAATGCCTTAAAGTGAGTGTGCTAATTTATTTTATCTGAGTAGCACACAGTTCCTTCCTGTAACAGAGAATCCAGCCAGTTTTACCTTGACTTCAACTTATTTATATTTGGGTCAAAAACTAGGAAAATTCAACAAGATTATAAAGAATGACTTCTCATAGACATTTGCATGGCCAGTTCTTCATCCTGAACTTTCTTATTCTTTACACCTGCCAAGATTTCAGTGAATGTCTCCGCAGAGTTTTTAAATCAAAGCTTTTGAACAAACCTATGAATCAAAGAGAGCATTCAGTCCTGTGTACATTCTTTGCTTGATTCTGAACCCCCTGCTGATTCAGAAAAATATAGATGTAATTTTAAAGGGTCATTTGTTTAAAGTTTTCTTTAAAGAATATGTAGTTACTCAAATACAACCAATGCATTTAAGAACTAAACCGTAAAACATGCACTAATTTGATGGTTTTATGTTACTTTAAGCTAATACATTACTTAATTGCTTACTTTTCTTTTAAACACAAAGCATGAGAAATTTTGAAGTTGAAAATACAGGCGATAAAAGAGAATGCAAAGCATCTCATCCTTAAACGGGGTTTTACCACCATCAGATTTAATGTAAAGATTACGGATATTTTTAAGCTATTTTTTTTACATGGCTGTCTGGAGCCTTGTTTTCAAACCAGAGAGTAATTTGGGCATTACTTTGGACTTTGGCTCAAGCAGAAGTGCAACTACAAATCAAAGGGTCTTTCTGGTTTTTTTTTGGTAATGTGTGTCAGAAAGGACAAGTGTAAATAGGGAACAGTGATGTTTGCCTTTGTGAACTAAAGTCTTCTGTCCATTTGATAACTTGCGGTAACAGGTAAAGGTGCTGAAAGGGGCCCTCACTGCAAATAGGGAAGGCAGAACATAATTTCTAATTCTGTTTACAGAGCACTATGTGTACCAAGGGCCAAAGAAATATTAGGTAGCAAAAGTTGTCCAAACTGGAAAGAGATAGTATGCTGGTGTGAGAAACACATTGGCTATAAACTGCTAATTATTGAAAAAAAATCTTTTTCTTAGGAATACAGTGAAACTGAGTCATTACCTCCTTATTTGCTCAAGTAACCATCTTACACCTCAATTGATTTATTGATGAAAAGCTTAGAAAAAGAGCTAGTAAGCATCTTGGAAACTTTAAGGCACATTTTTATTGCTCACAGTTGAGATCCCATGAACTTGCAACACTGCTGCAGATGGGAATGCTGGACAGCCACCATTTTTTGACTGAAAATGCTTCTTTACAACAAATTTACAGCAGAGGATACTTCCATAACAATGTAAAAATTAATAATAATAAAGCAAGTACAATGTATTTTTACAATATCAGGTCATTGCAACCTTGCCTTTCCATTAATAGAATTAGTCTTTTCATATATCATCTTTTCTGTAGATGAGATACTTAAGAGAATATAAGAATTTACAACCTTAGGCTTTCCTTGCTTATTTGAATTTCACAAATGTTCAACATATTTTTGGCGACTATTTTCTTTCATTGTGAAAGATCCCTTTGCATCAGGGAAGATGCTCATCCTTGTAGCTATAAACTTGTATTTGTTGTTTCAGCACCTTTTGGGTCTGGACCAAAACTTTAAAATGTCTCTTTAGTTTAGAGTTCAGTATTAATGTATTTGATAGTACTTTGTAAGGCTTTGTTAGTATTGTTTAATTCATATGTAAAACATTCAATGGAAAACTTTAATTACATATTACTGATACAGAGTAACTGCTAAGTCATATCTAGGACCATTTATTCAGGAAAGCAAATGAATGCAAATCTTCTAAGAAAAATAGGAGAAAGGGAGAAAGAGCAACCTTTTCTTGTGTAGATTTCTGCCTGCAATGGGCATGGTCTCCACCACAAAACCACCACAATTCTAACACACTCTCTAAAAAGCTACAAAGATGGTTCCCATTTGCAATGAAAGAAAAGTGAAGATGAGGAAGAGGGTTTTGAATTACAAACTTCTTCACACTATCTTATTTTTCTTGTCTGAGAAAAAAATGAGACCAACTTTTAAAGCAGCTGGGGGTTTAATAACCACCATAGAGTTTTTTTCTTCTGGACCCTAAGGAGGCCATGCCCCTGGTATGGTTTGGAAATGCTTCATTTAAGACAACGTTTTAGTAACACTGAAGTCCAAGTAGATGAGTAGTAGCATAACCTTGGATTTACATTTCCGTATGGGTTAGATATAATGACAAGTTTTTTTACAGTAATTTTTACACTAATTATGAAAGTAGTAAAATATTTCATATCTCCATGCAGCAAGCTCATCTGTAGAATGAATTTGGTGTCTAGCAGTAGCAATGCTTCATCTCAGCTGCTGAAGACTGATGAAATGTAATGGGTAACTCTGACAAAAGCCTGAATCAGTGCAGGAAGCATAAGGATGCTCTGAAAGGTTCTTGATAAACGAAAAACATTTTCAACTCCACGGCATATGTATCAGCAGATTGCAAATTTGTGTGTTGGAGGGGCTCCCAAAACAATCTTGCAAAGGCTGCTGAACACCAATGAAAGGCCAACAGTGGCTGGTATTTGAATCTAGCCAACCCACTGAAGTGTGGGGTTTTTCTGCCTTTCTTATTTCTTCAAAGAGATTTGGGAAAGAAAGGACACGTCTCTCTGTATCAACAGAATTAGGAGCAATACTCTCAATTCCAGCCTATTAACTTCCACAAGCTACCAGAAGCTGCAAGGAACAAAGAGAGAAAAAAACCACCACGGAACTTTATCCTTCTACCAGCATTTTTGCAATGCAATGGCACCCTTGAGACTTTCACATTGTTGCTGAAAGGGATTTTAAGCACTGCAGTGCAGTGCCAGTTTGCTGGGAAATTGCCTTTATAACATCTAGATCAGTTGAAGCTTGTCCTCCTGTACCTTAGGTTGTGACTTAAGTGGCAAGTGAAAGAAGCCACTTGCACCAGTTTCTTGCTGACTTTAAGAAACAGCCCAAAACAACCTACAAAAAATAGCACCAGTCCTTCCTGGAATGGAGTAAAGGGACTGCAGTCCATAGTGAAATTGTAAAATTGATGTGTTTATGAATCCAAAAAATTGAAAATGGACTATTTCAAAAGTACAGCAATGAGTTATCACTTTTATTTGAATCAGATGGTTGCAATAATGAAATAATACTACATTTTCCCAACCAAACAAATCTGTGTTGTGACAGCAGACTCATTGGTCTGCTATCCAAGGAGGATGTTGACTCTTGCCCAAACTACAGCTTTCATAAGTTGGACTATCAGAGTGCAATAAACACTTCCAGTTAATTGTCCCACGGACACCAAGCAGTAGCCAAAAGCTTTTGATATCAAATGGGTGTAGTCGGCAGACTGCTTGGCCATCGTCTTCGCAGTGCACTCTTGGGTCAGCTGGTTGGGAACAGAGACATTTGGAACAAAATAAAAGCTTTTGAATGGACAACCACCATCTGAACTAAGTTCAGTCCCAGCTGTGCCAGGAATAAAAGTGGGAAGTGGAGTTTCCCAGGCTGGGTCTCAGAAGGGACAGGCACTGTGGAGGAAGTGGGAGAGGTCTGGAGAGGAGGAAGGAGTCAGGAAGGAGCAGAACTGGACTAGCTCCAAAGGAACCCAAACCCAGAGGTAAGAAGCAGTGAGGATACTGAGAGAAGGAGAAGGCAAAATCACTGAGAAATGCCATAAAATGTTTGGAACTGTTCACTAAAAAGAATTAATTTCTTAAAATTACTTGCCTTGATCCCTCAGTAAAAGAAGTCACTGACTTACCTGCACAGGGCAGCATAAGACAATGGACAGCCAGATAAACATGTAAATTGGCTGAGGCTTTAAAATTCTTTGCTCTAATTATCTGTCTCACTGGATAAATGCTGCCCACATAGCTAAAGGACAGCAAAATTGAGAAGCTGGAGCCTTCACACACACAACTTGTTTAAAAGCTGAATAACTTCAGTAAGAGCTGGAATGGCACCTAGATTCTGGTCACAATGTAGGTTAAAGGCTGAGCTTACATCCAGACACAGGACTAGGCTTCAGTCTTGACACCTGGAGGACTCATTCCAGGGGGACCAGAAATGGGACAGAGATACTATTAATTCCGTAACTGTGTCACCAGTCTTAAGCAAGGACTCATGGCCAGAAACTTCATAGGACTATAAAAGCCTGTTTCTTGTTGCTACTCTTCTCTCTATATAATATATATGTATGACTGCCTTCATCTGTTAAAAAAAAAAAACAACACTAATCTTTTTGTGGTATGGTAATACAGTCCTTGAAAAACTCTCATAGGAACAATAATAATACCAACAACAAGAATAATAATAATAATTGTTATATGGCTGTTAGTCATGGATTACACTGCCTTGTCAGTGAAGGTTCAAATGAAATAATTCAAAATTAACTATTACTATTGTTGTTATTATTATCGTAATAATGTCATGAGAGAAAGATGCTCTTAACCTTTAAATTGTTCACAAAAGAGACAAAGGTTAGTATTTTAATCTTTCTCCTCCACACTGGTTTCTAATAAAAATTGTGTAATAAAAACAAAGGAATCTCAATTGTTTCTTAATATCTGCTGAGCAAAAATAAATCCCTTGAAGTCCAGAGATATTTTTGACAGTGAGCTAAAGGTATATTATGAGTGAGTAGGAGGCTTGGTGGGTGAATATAACTGCCACCTATGAGGGGTTAATCAGAATCTGTAAGGAGAAATGTGGTTACTCCATTTAATGGATATACCCGGAAGAGCAGTCACACAATTCATCTTCACTAGCAACTCTGGTGAGTGTTGTAGGGATTTTTACAGCAGAACCATACATCAGCATAATCCACAATTCTTCAGTTGGTTGGCAAAATCTAGTGCAGCACCTCTGCTTCTGTTAAATGCTCCGCTTCACATTTTTGTTAAGTACAGAAGAACTAAAAGAGAGTAAACATTTTCAGTTTTGGCATTCCACTTCACATTTCCTATCTAGATCTTCATGTAGCTAGTCATTATTGCCTTCTTTGGTATTTCTTGTAATTTCAAAAACATCTCAATGTAAACCTGCAATCAAGCACTGACAGTTTGAAAATTATGCTTTGCTGTATTGAGAGAATTCCTTTGAAATGCATATAGTGATTTATTTTGAAATATTTTGCTTAATAGCCATGTAATGTTATTATATATACTGCATTGTATGCTCTACACTGACTGTTGACAAAAGAGCTTTAGAAGGGACAGGAACTTTGATAATGTGATCTTGTTATGTAAGATGCTGTTAAATGCTGTTTCTGTGTGTGACCTCCTATTCTACAGGTATGTCTTAGGTTATGGTGTCAGGATTTGGCTTTGACCAAATGGGCCATGCAAAGCCAAATGAATCACAGTTACAGCTCCCCCTTTAACATGGACAACTTTATTCAGATTAGAGTCATTCATATACTAACAAATTAACAATTTTAAATAATTCCAGCTGAACCTTCATTCACAGGGCAATGCAACCTATGACTAACCCATATTATTATTTTCTTCTGCTAAAGCACTCCTTACCTTCAAGACTCATCTTTGCTGAGTCTTAGCATCTGATTTGCAAAGCCAGGGAAGCTGTCCAAAAACATGTTCCAGTTTCCGTACAGTATGTACTCCCAACAAAGTGTTTCACTTCTACAGTTTTAGTCAGGGCTCAATATTCCACATTAAGCCCAGCTGTCAATTCCAGCATTCATAATTACATTGCTTAACCATACAAACAAAGCTGAAGTCTGTTTGGTTTTCCCTAATTTGACCAATATAATTAGCATTTCATAAGCCCTCCTATTAGCAAAATATTGGGTCAAATCATTTATTGATATAACTCAACTGAAAAACAACAGAATTACCCCAGAGAATAATTTGGCCTATTAGGTTTTCATATAATTGTAAATACTTAACCCCTGTTTATCTGCTTATGAAAACATAGCTACATAATAAAATCACAGAACCGTTTGGGTTGGAAGGGACCATGAAAGTTCCTCTATGGCAGCCCCCTGCAATGAGCGGGGACATCTTCAGATAGATCAGATTGATGGGTCTGGGCCAGATCCAAAGGTCATCTTGAGCAGTGGAAGACGGTCCACTGGCCTCAGACAGCCTTAGGCTGGGTCCAAAGTATGGCACACTTGAGACTTCAGTTTCAGCAGAAATGTCTTGGCCACCAAGCTGAGGATATTGCCTTAAACTGAGACCTCCTGGTCTGATCAAACAGCCCTTTAGGAGAAGAAGTTTAGCATCTGTCCCTCTCCAAGATCGACAGCCAAAGCAGCAGGATAAAATAGGAGAGGCACAGGAGAGAAGGTAGGACTATAAATCATTACTTGAAATGGCAGCTTGGAATGAAAAGTCTGATAAATACCTGGCCATGTTTTATGCTATCCCAATACCCTGCTTTACTGCTTCCCCACTGGAAGAAACCCTTCACAAGCACAGCAACTCTTATACAAGCAAATAGGCACATTTCAGAGTCTATAGCAAGAGCCCTGTGCCCTAAATTCAAAACTTCAAATAAAATGAAAGGAAACACCTGAATCTCTTCTATACCATAATGAAAATACAATAGGTTTCTAGGTGGGAGCCAAATGCTGGCTGCAACCTCCAATGCTTTGTGTGATTTGAGACCATATTACCTGAGAAATTGCTTCTGTCTCTGTGAAATCTTATTGCAGTGAAGATCTGCAGGGATGTTCAATTGTGGTTTTATAGTATAAGTAACAAGGCTTTCTTTTGTGATGGGGGACTGAGTTTGGGAGTACCCTCAGGGTTTGTGGAAGCTCAAGTTTGTTAACCTTACAAGTGCACTGTAAAACTCCTTATGCTGCAGTGCAAGGACAAACTAAAAGCAGTGAAAAATGTTATATTCATGAGCTGTCCTCTGGCACTATTTAATGTGTGTAACGTATAGAAAAGATAAGTGGAGCACAGCTGTACTTGTTGCATTGCCTGTATGGTAGTTTATGCATGGAGAGGAGGATGTAGAACAGGTGATGGAAAAGTGATGACTGGTCAGTTATTAAATTTGCCTGATCAGTACAGGCCACATGGAGCTTGGAAATGCATCTGACTATTCTGCTTAGAACAGTATTGTCTTCTCTGCATGACTCCTTCATTATTTTAATAATTATTAAAATCATTAATAAAATTATTATCTTAATTTATTTTGTTAGAAAAAGCAAAACACCTCTTTTATTTGCCTTCTTTATTTACCCCTGTTTTATTTCTACTTGTATTCCTGGCATGTCTGTAGAATAGTAACTGCTTTTTTCTTTCAAGAAGTTGATGATTTGAGGCAGGGATTCTTGGATGATATTTCAGGTATGAAGCTCCTTCTTTTTGCTGACCAATGGACAACAATCATTGGTAACCAGTTCTGGAAAATACCTTATTTTGCTCTGTCAACCACAACTGTAGACTTCTTCATTTCAAGCTTTCATGAGCAACAATAGGCAGTTGAGAGGAGTGTGAGGTGAGGTGTACTGGTTCCTCACCAGCAACATTCAGGAATCAAGTTCAGATACTCAGAATAGCACTTTTAGCCTGAAATTCCACGAATCAGTGAAGTTCTCTATAACTCACAGTGTTGTTCCTAGACCAAGTCCCATACCATAAGCACAAGAGGTCACTACACCTGCTCCACTGCAGTGCTTCAAGCCAATATCTGTGCCATCCTCACACTTTCACAGGTGGTGGATGCAATGTGACATGCAACAGAAACACCATCCTACATAGAGTATTTATAGACAGGAGAGGATATTTCAGATAGGAGAGGATATTTCTACAAGAAGAAGAGAGGTTAAGCCAAAAGATTTTGGAAATGCTGCAAGTTCCCATGACAGAACTACAAGACTAGACTTCCCAAGACATTACACTGAATATGTGAGGAGCAAGGATTTCTTGATAGTGATACATCCCGCCCAAGAGAAATAAGAGTGTGAATTAGGCCTTCAAATTACCAGCAAAACTGCTTGTGAAAATAAAAAGGGATTGAGGATTCTGAGGTATCAGTCATGATGTCCAGGAGAGGAATTCTGATGCATGAAAAACCTTGAGGGAGTTAACAGAGTTCACAGAGAAAAGGTGCTCTGTGAAGATGAGGAAGCTGAAGCAGCATTGAGTGTGTGATCCGGAACATGCCACTAACGATGAGAGGTAACTCAATTCATTTGAGTGGGCAATTTCACAAATAGAAGTATTGGCTATATGGAATGCTAACTTTCTGTGGATTCTGAGATACACTGGAAAGGAAAAAGCAACAAACCTTATTGTATTATTAATTTTCCTATAAAATGCCTGCCATTTCCTTTGCAATGTTCTCTTTACCATTTTCTGCCGAATTCAAACTTTAACAGATAGATAAATCATGAAGGTACTTTTTTGCCTTGTCCTGAAAAAAAGTCCAGTTATATTTGGAGAAGATCACTGAATGACAGCATTTCTTATCCATGTATCAGACAGCACAGGGCAATGTTGTCAGCCTGGTAACACTCTTCAATAGTTTTTTTCTATTCTGTGTACATTGCTTTAGAATTAATATTGGCTAGGAGCAACTTGATAACACTGATATGTTATGTGGAACAATTCTCAGTTCCTGAAAACACTTCTCAAGTTAAGAGTGATATCCTTGTAAGAATAGGGAAAAAAGCTAATAGTCTTTTATCTTGATCAGTGATGTGGAAAAGACAAATTAAGTTAAGGCACTTAATCTATGCACAGTAAGAATTTAATATTGGTCTTCTTCTTCCTAGACAAAGACTTTAAATATCCTGAGAATACTGAGCTAGGTAAAGAAGGGGAATGGTGATTGATATAGTAAAAAGTAAATTTAGATTGCTTTAAACCCTTGGAGCTGCAAAGATATGGAAGGCTTTCCAAAATACAAAAGAAGAACACAAAATAAAAATAAAAATAGAATTGTGACTTAAATCAGTCCAGTGAGATATATATCCTCATTATCTCAATGATCCAAGTTATCCTTTTCAGTCCTAAACGCTTTATTCCTAAGAGTAATTTTCATTACATTCTTGTTCATGGAGCAGGTGTGTTCCAGCATGCCACTATGGCAGTCACAGCGCTGCCCCCTGGCCAGGAGGCAGCTGTGGGGCTCTGGGAAGCAGAGGAGCCCTTCCAGCTTCCACGGCAGGTGCTGTGACTCCTGCCCGCTCACCAGGCGTGTGCGGAGCAGAGCTGCGCAGCCTTGTCTGGCGTGGTGGTGTCTCATGGAGGGGCCCTTGTTCTGTGACCTCAGACAAGACACTACACTTCTCTGTGAGGGACTTTCTTTTTGACAGCGTTACACAGATTGTGAGAAACAAAAGCAGTCAGGACCTTTTGCCATATGCACTTAAGCAATACTGCAGTAGGAATAAATAAGGATAAAAGAAATGCAGTAAAACTGTGTCATACAGGTACACTCTCTCAAAGTCACTCAAGTATCTGTGTACAGCTACTGCTGAAGGTCCTTTCCACCATTCCCAATTATTAACCATCTTTTCCCCATGACTGGTCTAACTAGACTGGTTGGATAAGTGTCATTTCTAAGCATGAGTGACAGAGGCATACGGTAACTAATAAGTGTGCTATTTATGCCAAGTTTCTTAAAAATAAAACAATTTTTAAATCCAAGAAGGTTCTAAAATATAAAGGAAAACAAAATAATTGAGGTTGTCACTTCAGTTGGAAGTCAGGAAGCATGAAATGTCTTTATTTGGCACTTCTGAATATGTATTAGGATACAAACTTAAATTACACAGTGACTGACTGATGACCAGAAGGGCTCCCATTTCAGGCATTCAGTGCAAAAAAAAAAAAATCACCACCTTGTACATAAAGTCATGTTAATGAATAAGGAAATTCCAGAGTGCTGAGAGTAATAGGAGCCATACTTCTGGCTCCACATACACCCAAGAGGACATTAAATTACTCCGGAGAACAAGATAAATGAAACAACATGAGCACATCCAACATCTAAGATCCATCCAGAATTGCTCAGAAGAGATTCACCAAGTCCTTTGTTCAAAGTGCAAGAGGGGATTGAAACTTCAAGCAAAAAACTTTCTGGTGTTTCTCGGGGGGAAGAAAAAGACATTATTTCAGTCTCTAAAATTTAACAGGGAAATCAAATCTGTGCTCCATAAAACCACCTGAAAAGTTAAAAGCAGAAATAACCTTTTAATCTGTAAAGGGATAGCAATATGTAATTACATATTTAGACAGCAAAAGTCTGATAGCCAAAGGCTTACATGGGATACATTAATTAAACTAGTTTTGATAATTTACCTGCCTTGCTGATGAGCAGTTTTCAAAGCTATTGACTGGGAAGCTGATATTCTTTTACATAAGTCATTCCTAAAGACTAGAATTAAATTCTGTAAGCCCCTATACATAATTGATGCTTTCAAAGAAATCCAAGGCAGTACTACAGAAACTCAATTTATGTGAAGTGTTTTAATTTCTCTAATGCAAATATAAATAATTATACTAACTTGAGATTTGGTCAAATGTGCCCGTCTTTAGGAGATTAAGCCAATAGTTACACCAGCTCAGACCCACAGCCCATGTAACATGTAACAGTAGCGCCCCGCTTTCACCCACAGTCAGTAGGAGATATTTTAGAAAAGTGAAGAAACTGATGCCCCTTCTCTGGATGCACACTTCCAGCTTTTAGGTTTCAGATCCTCTTGACTAGAAGTTGCATCTGATCACTCTGTGAAATAAGTGCTAAGAGCTCCGTTTTCTATGTTATATTCAGGAAAGTAATTCTTTTTGATCAGCTAACACATAGAAATCGATAGAAGTGTTATATGAATGAAATCACTTGCCCATTTAAAGCCTAGGCCAGTAGAAGGAGCTCTTCTGAAAGTAGACATGTCCATCACATTCCTGGCTTCTCACTTCCTTCTCAAGTCAACTTCTCATTCTTTTAAAGTTAGGATGACAACAGCTGGTCACAAACAAATGAAATAGTAGGCCTGTTGTGAGCTGTCTTTCCAGCAGTCAGCATTCTGGAAGTACACATAGGCTCTTTGAGAAGCACTGCTCACAGAGGAGTTCCCAGAAGCAGAGGCATAATTCAGCCCTGAGGGCTGAAAAGCAAGGGAGTGGACATGAGAGCAGGGAAATACAAATGGATGATTAAGAGCATGACTACAGTATGATAAAGTAAAACAAGCAAAAATGGAAAAGAGCAAAAAGAAGAACAGAGTCACAAGCCACAATGAAAGGTTTTGTAGTGAACGGAAGATCTCATTTGATGGAGCTTAATGCTGCATTAAGCTCTTTTAATAATCTGATCATTTTTTGAACAGCTTCTCTATCTTTCGTGTAATGTAAGGTTCTTTTACCAACTCTTCATTTTTACAATAGCTATTCACACTTCTAATTATTTTTTTACCACACTCTTATTCACTCTGGATTTAAAAATCTGCATTTTATATTCTTATTATACTAATGTAAATTTAGAGAGAAAATCTGAGTAGCAAGTGAAAGAATTTCACTGCTAGGCTACTTTTCATTCTCCATTTAGGACAGGAATGCCTTGGTTCAAAAGCAATTACATAAAAGGAACTAAAACATTTAATAAGACTGATCTAAAAATATTTATTGAAGAGAGGCAGCACTGCTTGACAGATTTTAAGAGATGAAAGAACAAACCACATTCATATATGGACTATAATAAGACTTCCACTGAAATAAATATCAGGATTGTGGCTTTGAACACAACTCCTCTTTGTATTTTTGAGTATTACCATCACAGCATTATGTTACCACACTAATGGCATGAGAAACTACTGAACTGCAACAGATTGCACACAACAGACAACTCAGCTTCCCCTCTGTTTAGTTATTTACCTACATCTTTTCTAATATATACTATACCATCATTCCAATGTGTTTATCCATTTACAAAGTAAAAGCTTCTTCACAAAAATAAGACAAAAAATCTTCCCCTGCAAAAATCAAAGTGCCTGAATTGAGAAGATAGGTTAATCAAAAAAGGTATTTGTAGAAGAAGTTTTAATATGCCTCAATGATGTTACAGACACTGAAGTTTTACAAAATATTTCAGAGCAGTGCTAAATGTAACAGAAAGGTTGCTTTCTGCATGCCCAATTTGAAACAGGAGTTAATTTCCTATAGTTATCTCTTAAATGCCAGTCATGTCAGTTCTGAATATGCATGATGAGTTACCTTTCTAAGATACACCCTGGCCAAGCCCTTATGCTCATCAGCAAATGGAGCAAGAAAAATAATTAAAAACTGCATATTTGTTCACAGACACAGCAAGTACTTATTAGGTTGTGCAGAGCATGGATTTATTAGGTTGTGCAGAGCATCACCCTCATGCAGCTTCACAGCTTTTGGATGAGAAGAAATATTCCCTTCCGGTTTGCTTTCCCACCCCTTTATTTAGTTATGCTATTTACACTTGCTCCTGTTGGGGATGGTGAATATGAGGCTGCTGTGCTGTAGGTACAGGTAGAGCAAATACACTCTTGTCCATTGCTGCTCTTAGATACACACAGTTTCTTAGCATGACTCACACTATTTCTGTAGCGCCCACCATTTATAATGCCACTTTCCTGCGGAGTTCCTGACTGGCAGGTTGCTAACACTCCTGGCCTTTTTTCTTGCATGGTATTTTCACTAGCAAGAGTAAGGGCAGTCAAGTCAGCACTAAATCCAGATTGAAACTAATTAACTTCCCCTTCCCAAACAACATACCTTAAAATTGAACTTTCCTAAATTGAGGCATTAAAATTTTATGATTAATTTTAAAATTAAGATATTAGAAACATGCCTTCTAGCACTTTAGCAGGTTTTTGGATTTCTGAGATCTGTGGCCTGTCTGGCCACACTGACTTAGGATAGTTATTCCTTAGGAAAAACACCACATGAATCCATTCATATTCTTTTTCAACTGCTATGGCTAGCCCACAGTGCCCAACTTGTAGCTTCAGAGTAAACATAGGGCTTAAATATTAATTTATTTTAATTTGAATTAGCAACATACTGTTTCTTCTTCATATTTAAATAATCTAGCATTGAGTACAGATTGGAATTTCAAAGAATTTCTTAGTAAATCGTGTGATCAGCATGTGAATAGCATTGTTTTTAAAAAATCTGTTAAAAATAAAGCATCAAACCATCTATTCACCTCAGTAACAATAATGCAAATCCCATACATATTTACTAAAATACAATAGATTGTGTCTTAGTGCTTTAAGTTGCCTTTTTTTTCTTTTTTCTTTTCTTTTTTTTTTTAGGGGGCTTGGAGTGTGTTTTCCTTTATCTGTTTGTTTGGAAGTAGGTGATTTTTGCTGTGGGTTTTTTTGCTGATTACTGAGACTTTCCTTACCAGTAAAAGCTGGCTGAGAATTACCATTGCTTATAAGATCTCATATAGATCTGCTTTCTTCCAATATGAAGCTGTTTCCAAGTCTTTCGAAAATTGTCAAAATCAACTAAGATAATTCTTGGATTGATTTGTGAATGTCAATATTCAGTTATTGCTGTAGAATAAATTTTCTGTTATAGAAGATTAATATATTTTCACAGTAAGGAAATCAGCCATGACTGTGAAAGAAACAGAGCAGAAAAAAACTACATATAATTAGAATGAGAACTCAGGTCAGTAACTGTGTGCCGTTCCAGTGTGGATGATCTATGCCTGCTCTGAAATTCTCAATGCAGCAAATTTCTGTCTGTAACATGATTTTCTTTTAGATGAGGGTAACTGTAAGAGATGCAAGTAAAGAGATGACACATAAATGAAGCTTGACACAAGATATCCATATATGATATCCAGTGCCATTCAGAGACACTTGGGTGTGCAGGTACCTGAGTCACCTGCACAGTGGCAGGAAAGACACAGAAGCTATAGAAGACAACACCTTCCTTAAGCATCACCTGGAGATAGGGATGGTTACATATGGTTACCAGGTATTGCATTAGATCTGTAGAAATCTGACAAGGTTCCAAGAGATCACATTAAGGAAGAATGTAGAAGTCCTAGAAATTACAAACTCCTAGAAATAGAAGTCCTAGAAAATTTCCTCAGTCCTCCACTGTGAAACCTTATTCATTGCCTTGCTTGCCACTCCAGATGACCCACACAAACATAATGGGTGTTGCCCTTGTGTTTGTGGAAGGTGATAAATAATTATTTGGTATTTATAATTAAAATTCTGGTATGACAATCTGTGCTAAATGCTTAAAACAGACTTATTCTGAAACACTTATACATCTGGTATGCTAACTGTGGCTCAGTAAAGTTGAATGTATATTTTTAAAGGCAAAATCCTAGCAGTTTTGCCCACGGAACAGGTAGGATGAGATTCAGTTCTCCTACATCTGAACTAGTCACCTCCATGCACCCTTTGCAGTCAGTCTGATCTATTCAGACACCTACTTCAGAATGAGATTAGTTACACTTTACACTGACTAGACCTCCACTGACTGTAAAGAAATGCAAGGGCAACAAGCTCAGATGGAGACATCTGCAACTCTATGAATTCCACACATTTTGATAAATGCCAATATGAATTGTACACTGAGTCCCACTGAATTCACATTATTTTTGGCTGTAAAAACACCCCTACACTTGTCAATTCAGATAGCAATACCCACAGCTAGCATCGCCCCCCAGCTCCCCACTGAATACAGCACTACTATCCACCTAAGACAGGAGATGACAATCTGAATGATTTACCCAAGGTTTCAGGAAGAGTTCATGGCTTCTTTTTAATTCCATACTTATCCTCACAGACATGGGCACAAACTAACAATGTGAACTTCATTCTTTTGTGATGTTAATATTTGTAAAACCTATTTAAAGCCTCTGATGATCCAGAATTCTGAGGTCTTATTGTGATTATTACATAGTTTGACTTCGGCCCCCAACTTCTGTTCAGGCTGCATGGATGTTGTCTGGTGGAAAGATTGCTGCACACTTCAGATTCCCACACTTCAAGCATTTGAACTTCATAATACTGAAGCAATATTTTGATAATAGAAGATCAATAAAAGACTTAATAAAAAGCATGTACGCATGGCCTGCCAATTTTAGTCCTAGGAACACAGATGTTGGTTCATGAAAATCAGTGATGACTGTTCAAAGGTTTAATTAGGCACGGAAGGTGTAGCAAACAGGATATTGTTTGGATTTTAAGTCAAAGCCTTGAATAAGACTTAGAGGCCAAAGAGCAGAGAATGTTAGTTTATGGAAACAGGCCTCTTTAGTTGATGGACTAGTAATTTCTTCTACATATGAGACAATGAAGCATTCAGGTACCACAGGCTAAGAGCCGAGCAAAAAAATTATGCTGAATTAATATCCAGGTCCTTCACAAGGCAGAATTCAGCTCACAGAACCATGAGGCACAAATACTGGTGTCTACAATTCCCAAATGCCTATGATTCTAGTACAGGCAGTGGTGCCTCTGATAATAAATACTCTGAGGCTCAATTCAGCTGCTTGCATACCAGTGCCTGGTGTCACTGCTGGTGCTCTCAGATGCAATACCTGACCTCCAGACATTCTTCTAAAGAACATACACCCTCTGTACATCCTACAACACACATTCTACCCCATGCAGGTGTGTCAGATAACCTCTGAAATACACACACAGAGGCCATTCAGCTGAATTTCTCAGTTGCTGTCACTGTACTGATTAATCTTCATGCACTTTGGTGGGATCTTAGGCATGGAGGAGTTGAGTCAGTACATAATTACAGGTGAGTATGTGTATTATTATTATTACTGTTGCTGTTTTAATGCCTTCCCCCCAACTTCTGGGGCTGCCTATTTACTCAGAGCTCTGCTGATGTTGGGAGATGTCACACAGAATCTATGAAGGATTGCAGTCTTTTAGTGCAGTAACTGAGAGCGACATGGAATAACTTAAAAGTTTTTGAAAAGACATTAGATGTCTGATTGAGGCAGAAAACAACATTGAGATATCTTAATCCTAAATTGAATATCATCTGTAGATTCTGACATAAATGCTACCCTAAGAATTGGTAGCTAGATTGTAGAGCTGATTAGAGCAATAGGTCATAAAGAATGCAATTTTTAAAAGTAACCCTTTAAGCTTGCAGAGACATGAAAAGAAGTGTGATGGAGGCAAAGAGTGGTGCTCACAACCCCAGCTGGCAGTAGTGTTTTATACCTTGGTTGAAAACAGGAGCACACATTGCATACGAATTTCATAAAAATGCAGTGAAACATTTTAATGAAAGAATATGCTGCCTGAATGGTGACAGTGCACACAGGCTACCATTGTACAGAAGAAAAAAGTTTATGGTCATTTTTCCTACAAAGTATTATTTATCTGTGCTTCAATATGATTTAGATATTGATATGATTATGATAAATGTGTACCGCATCTATCATAATTTAGGTAATTTATAAACTAATATTTTCTCTTATTTTATAGATAGAAAACTGTGAATGTATAACATGTCTATACACCCTTAAAACACAACTAATAACAAGAGTGTTTATGAGAATTGGAGGGAGAATAGCCATATCTGTATTGAACAGTTATCTTCTTTTTCCTTAGTGTCCTGCAGAGCTAGAATAAGCTAACTATTCAGTAATCAAAAGCAACAGAAAACAGCTTAGAAGTCAGTTGGACACAAAAGATGTAAGCTACCTATGTGAGTAAAACACAAAGCATACAGGCTCTTTGGAGAAACAAAAAATGCTAAATTTCTAATAATAAAAGTATTTAGGGATCCATTGTAAAGTCTTTGGAATAAAGACCTACAAAAAACCTATTTGATTTCATGCTTACAGGGCAACAGAGAGGCTGTTTCTTTAATGCATGAACATCTTCCTGTTTAGGATGCTGAACTCACTAGGACTAGGATGGCTTACAGAAGTTTCATTTGGAGCAATGTCAATATCTATTAAGACTTTTTTAGGTATTAAAAGTATTAAATTGTAGAATAATATGCATAATTTTTTACTCTTATTTATAAATAAATTGAAGTCTTACCCTGAATCATTACCAGCTTTCTCAGCTGAAATCTTCTAACATTGATTCAGTTAGAAAGAAACGCTCTGACTGCTTCTAAAAATACTGTGTGTGCTGCAAACAGACCTGCTTGTAAAACAGAGTTTTGCAAGCTTTTAAATCCCAACAATAACAGTTTCTTTTAATTAAAATTATTTTTTAAACACTGAAATTTGCCAAATGTATCTGCTACTAAAAAAAGAGAATGGATATGCGTATAATGATGTGCATTATGTATACTGACATGCTAGCAGTTACGGGAGTATAACTTTTGACTAAACATTCCATTTCAATGGCAATTTTCTGTTTAACATTCTAATTGTCAGCAGCAGATTCAATTCAAAAAAATGCCAAAATAAGTTCAGCTGCAATAAAGTGCACAAGAATTGTTCTTCTAAAAGATTCTTTTGTTACTTTTATTATGTTGTGTTATTTTTAACTCTAGGATAAGTTAAAGGTAGCACAGTACAGAGTTGCCACTTCAAAAACTGACAGTGTATCAACCAAGAAAATGTAGAACACATCCATTCCAAGAACACCATGGATGGAGCTAACATTTCCATATCACTGTAGAACTTTTCACTTTTAGCATTTTAAAACAAGCACCATGACTATCTAGACATGAAACATCTTGTTACAAGGACCAACTTAGAGATCAAACTCCCCAGTTCAAACATAGCTGGTGAGGGAACACAAACACATTTCTTATGTGACTGCTAAACTTCTCTCAGCAATAGTTGAAGGAAAGGCAATATCAAGTATTCCAAGCAGATATTTCTGCTTCTCCCTTATATTCCTTATCTCTCAACCCATTTGCTTTTTTTTATGCCAAAATATTTCATGCCTTTTGATATTTTTATGTATTTAACTACAGGCAGCAATCAAAATGTTGGCACTTCCTGGCTACTAACATTTAAAGCTTCTATCACAAGAGAGGAGGAGCATGTCATGTACTTATAAGGAATAGATTCATTACCAACAATTGCTATTACTGGCATGTTTCAAATAGACTCCAAAACAGCCTTTTTCTATGTCTTAACCTCCTGTTGCTGAGCAAGGAATAGAATCAGCAAGCATCTCAGGAGATCTGACAAAAATTTACTCACTGATGAGAGAAAGAGAGAAAGAGAGAGAGAGCAAGAGAAGGCAGGTACCCCAGCCCTGCTCCTGTGTGGAACTGCACTAAACCAGATTTCTTCTGCAGGGCATGCAACTCAAAGCTCATGCACTGTAAGGACACAATTTTTAACTTTCTGCAGAATTCAGGGCATGAGAACACCTGACTCAATTGCAACCTCATATTAATGAGAAATCAATTCTTTCTGATGCATTTATGCTTATTTTAAAAGCATCTTCAGCAACAGTGAGAAACTACAATCATGAGATTCATTCTTTCAAGACCTGTTTAATAGTATGGCAGAATTCTCCCTAAATGTATGAAGGAAAAAGACTGCCTGTAGATTTTCCTGACAAAACTCACCATACTTTTACATACATCGTTTATGATAGAAATCCACCTCTGAGCCAGTCATCCCAAGCTCTGGTGTTGACACAAGCAGCACTTTCCAGGTGTGATGCAGCTAATCTGCCTTAGGGCACGGCTGTATCTCCACTTAGGACTGCCCATCCTACTCCACTCTCCACACCCAAGAGAACCAAGAAGTTCCAGTAACCACTAGTGAGTGTCCCAATAGAGCAGCAAGATGAACATTAATCAGATTAACCTTGTACTCAGCAACAAAGTCTCAAGGAAAGAACTGAATCTGTAAGTCTGCTTGAGCACCATTTCACTTTCCTTTAAAGTCAACATCACAAAAGCACATAAAATACATCAAATGCTGTGAGAAATAATGGATGTGAATGATGAGAAGAAACTAATATATTTCATCGAGAGTCACAGAATTTGCTAGGCAACATTTCTCAGTACTATAAATAAGGGACCAACATTATCCACAAATCAAGCAATGTTCTTATTTATTTCAGAAAATATTCAACATAACAAATGAAAGTACCAACATTATAATTACAGTGGTAGGCAAGGAGACAGTAAAAAGAGAGCATTAGTGGGGAAAAGCTAGCATGGGAGAGCTACATTGATTTTTAAAAAGAACTTTAAAATGCTGCCCTGTTAGGGAAACCCAATCCACTCTGAGACCTTTGACTGTGAGAGCAGGGGCAGAGGAATGGTGATCTCCATAAGCAAGGCAGGAGCTTCACACATCCCAGCATGTGCAGAGCTCAACTATGTAGGGCTAGGACAGGGGAGTCTATAGCAGTGCAGGCAAGGAAGATGCAAACTGAGATTTTACCAGCACTTGACTTAGGGATGGGCTACACAGACCAGGACTTGGAAGATTTCCTGATGCACACAAGGAAGACAGGGAGAACAAGGTCCAGGATTTAGAGGAAAAGGTATCCTAGGAGAAAGGGAAGCCTGAAATAAAGGAGACAACGCCACACCTGCACCTGTTACTACTCATGCCTTTGAAAGACTTCAGAGTGAGGTTTTGAAAGACTTAAGAGTGAGGTTTTTCTGCTTTCAGTAAGCTGTTCTACAGAATGGAGCTATTAATTAGATAATAAAGGTTGTCATAGCAGGCCTAAGACATGCAATAAATACTGAGGGACACTGGATATTTTTTTGCTTATTAAAATGACAACTTATATTTAAAACTCTTATTGATTTCACTTAGATCAAAAATAATTTCATCTTCTGAAGCACTATTTAAAATAGATCACGCATTGTCAGCTCTTTCAGAGGAAATTTCTAAAAATGATGGAAAAGCACATGCAGCCCTGTACAGGATAAACACTAAATCTGTCCCCCTTCTCGGTCTTTACTGGAGATCAGCAGAGAGGTTTGCTGACTGCACTCTTCCCGACCACTGCACCCAGAAGAGAGGTCAGTGTTCCAGTGGCAGGGTGAGCTTTGGAGCTGGTAATTGTGGTTTGGCAGCAAAATGCAATATGCTGCCCTGCTTCAGTATGGCCTGAAGGCATTATCTTGGATGGAGAAAGTAGACATCTTCAGGTGCCACTTCTCTCCCAGGCCCCTCCTTCAGGGTTCTCTGATGCCAGCAGAGGAATGGCCCAAAGTACTCCAGTAATTCTCATCATGCCAGTGGCTGGGGCACCTTGCAGAAAGTTCAGAGATGGAAAAATCACTGACACCACAGAAGAATGGACTTCCCCCCTTACACTTCCCCCACCAGCCCCAAAGATGGCCCATTCCTCAACAGTGCAGTGGCAGGGGAAGAGCCACTGCATTCCATGCAGTGTTGTTCTGGTCTCAGGCACCTGGCACACCATCAGTGATCATCGATGGAAGGGGAGGCTATCAAACAAAGGGCACTGCACAGTTTGGGCAGAATAACTTGGTGATTTGGAGTTATCACTCCAAAGTTATCACTTTGGAGTGATAACTTCTCTCTGCAGCCATCAGCACATATCCCAACTCAGTCTTTTGGAGTATCTGGCTACTTTTCTGACAGAAGCAACAATAAGAAAATGCTTTTTCCCAGTTTCACATTAGAAAAAAAAAATAGGAACATGGATTATTTGTTCGTAAACAACATAGAGAAGCCAAAAATACAGCTTTTCTTGTAAGCAGTTTTTGATCTGTATGACTTGAAAATGCCCATGCTCACCAAAATTTTGCTCAGAGAGTTAGAAGTCACCTTTTCTGTGGAAGACTATAGGGAAAACAACTGAAGTATGACACAGCCCAAATACAATGTGAAAACCCAAAACCCTGCTCACAGCAAGGTGTGTGCTTAGGGATGCCTCTGCCAGCTGGCATCTAAAAACTGGGTCCGAGTTCAGAGGCAAAACCTTCCTTGTTCACCTGTAACTCAAGTGGTTGAATTAAAACATTTCAGATACTTCAGATGGCTGGTTTTCATTGGGAAGTAGGCTAATTTGTGAAAGCTAAATACAAATAAGCTGAAGTCTGAGCAACTGAGAGCTCAAATTTGCATATAGCCAGCACAGTACTCTCCAAGCACATCTGAAAAGCACTTTATATGTGCTCATTTATTAGATAAAATAAAAAGCACAAATGCATCCAAGTCTCTAGGATCCATTAGTTTTAAATTTGCCTTACCACTGAAGTTTTTTCATCAAAGTCGATGGTTACAGCCAGGTACTGCCACTCAAAGAGCTCCCCTTGGTGCAATGGCAACACAGGTCTTGGGCAGGATTTAATATTTACAAACAGGTAGCTGGTATTATTATGGAAAGTTTGAGTTACCTGAGGTGGGCAGACTTGTATCTGTTGGCAGATACAGCACATGGATTACATGGGACTCTTCTGGAGCCATGGCTGAAGGGCAGAAGTGTGACTATCTGTAGTCCCTAATATGGCCCTGAGCTCTTCACCAGGGGCAGGGAAGGGCCACCTTGGGGAGCTGGTGCTCCCTGGGCAGTGCTGGGTGCCCCTGACCTGGATTCAGCCAGGGCTGCACAGGAATCTTGGAGAAGCTACGGCACCTAAAGCGATGCTAAAGGGCACTAAAGGGAGCCCTACTGCATTTAGTCCCAGGGGTAAGACAGAGCTATCAAAATGCTGCCTCGTGTCAAAAATGAGGATGCTGTGTTCTCCTCATTCCCCAACACACTCAAACGCCATGGAATCAAGCACAGGTAAAGCAAATTGCCATTGTGCAAGAGAAAGCCTGCAATATCCATAGTGACCAAACCACAATTGGGAACAGGAGGTTTCAGCCAGCCTTTTTCACTGCATCAAGAAACTTGAAAAAAGGCCCAGGTTCAGCCACAAAGAGACATGGAAATATTTTTACATGAATTGCCAAATATACATCACTTCAACACCAGCTGAAATTTCCAAGTTGCCCGCTGTGAAAAAAAAACAACAAAAAAACAAAAAAGCCCAAAACAACAACAAAATGTTAATATCAAGGAAATTCTGAAAGATGTCATTTCCTGGTGACAACAGGCAACATTCCAGGAAATTATTTTCGTTCATCTCTAAATAAAAATTTCAAGTCACAAGTGAGGAAAAAAACCAATTATGCATAACCACTAAATGACCTTATATTTTCTTTTTTACAGGAATCAGTTCACCTCTGTTTTCATCTTTCAGTTCATGAGTTTTTTCATATATTTGTGAACAATTAACTGCCTCCATGTGGAAGAAAGTGAAATTATTACTAGTTTCATTTTCTTAATGACTATATGAATACTACTTTGCTATTGCACAATATCATTAATTCTATATTATATTCTGGATTTCCACTTTTATTTGTTATACTTTTAATCATTTTTTTTTCCCAGTGAGAATATTTAAGTTACTCTTAAAATTCTAATCTAAGGACACTAAAGATGTTGAAAACTTACTGTTTGGTCCGCAATCTTCCCTCTTTCTCCGCTCTTCTTTGTGGAACACAGCTTAACATAAATGCTTGGCTATAATCACAATTTGTTGCTTACATATACAGTGAATTTTTCTGAAAGGTTTATGGCATATAGATTGAAACAGATTTGTGTTAAAACAATACATGAAAAAGTCTATCAAAAAGAATATCAGAAAATCCTCTAGGTGAAACTACATGATTAATAGCTACAGCCAGAGAAACAGTAGTACTGGACAGTTTGAGTAAATTTTCATGGATACAGTTTTTAGGAAAATGCATCAGTAAGGTTTTTTGGAACAGTATTTCAGTGTATCTATCATTCCTTCATAAAGGGGACATTTTGCACATACATTGCTCTTTATTTTGGTACTTCTTCCAAATATTTCAGATGAGATTTCACTAATGGTAGTGATTACAAGAGCTGGAGATATTTATGAAGGGAGGACAAGGCTGGAGGATTTTATGTTTTGTTCTGAAAAAATAAAGACAACTAATGATCACATCGATGTCTTTCAGAAGAGAATTCACAGGGGAACAGCCTGGCTGCCAAGAGTACTTAGCTCCTTGTGCTTTAAACTCAGAAATACAGGAAAAGTTTGTTCCATTGGTCAAGAGACGCACAACTTTCATGGCAAATTTTAGTGATAATAATAAGTACGATATTTCTTTAGGGTAACTTGGATCAGCCCCATGAAAGATGTTGAAAAAGAGAGACAAATTTTATTCATCATTATGTAGCATTATGCAGCTGAAGCAGACTAGCAAAATAATGTTTTCTTTCAGTAAATATCTTCTTGGGTTTTGTTGGTTTTTTTTTTAGCATAAGTTACACTCTTTTATGGGCAATCTGTTTTCCAAGTAAAGAACAATCCAAATGTATCTTGGCAGCTACTTCATATCTGCTGGGTCTTTTCTATAAAGTTTTATATATCAAGATACATTATGCAATACTGATGTCTGTTTACCTATGGTCCATGCAATTTTTTCTTATGCTCATGAAAACATTAAACTGTGTCAATCTTGCATGATGCAGTTCCTAAAATGTGTGTGATACCTCAGGAAAGGGATGTTATGAAGTTTGTTCCTGCCCCTTACATATAACCAAAACAAGGCAACCAAAACAGTCATCCCCTGTATTGCACTATTAGAATCTCTCCAGTGTTACATTCTGACACTTTCATCTATATTCTTCATCATTTGTCTTCTTTTCTTCTGCTGCCAAGCAGTACCACATGCATCCCTAAACCCCTCCATGATACTTTCCCTTTTTTCAACACTAACCTGGGCTTGGTCCTGTGTCTGTTCACTCTCCAGCTCACAGATTGCAACATGAAGTGCAGGAAAACACAAATGTTAACAAGCTGCACCTAGAGCACTGATTGTTCTAGTAGTGAAGCAAAGTGTTATATTTCATTTCCAGGCTGTAATCAGAACGTAAGGCTTTACACATTCTTGTGATTCTCAGGTATCACACTACTTTGCTAAACTTCAGTGTCCATCTTGAAGTAACAAATGGACATTTGTCAGCACATTTTAAACAAAATTCTATCCAATTAGGAAGTATACCACAAAGTTTTTAAAATAATGGGATGCAATTTAAAGAAATTAACAAATGTAGAGAAAATATTCTATTAAATGAAGTTCAGAAAAGGCATTTGTATCTTTCTTTAAAAAATGAAAATAAAAATGTATTACATTACACAGGAGTGCAACTAAAAAGAAGATTACTCACAAACATGCCAGGAAAGCTCCTGAAAGAGAATGCCATCTGAATATGATATGCTTATATAGGAGAAAATTTTCCATTTTATTGATCAAAGCATTATTTTACAGCCTAGCATACACTGAGCTTCTCAGCTTTGTATTTTGCTTTTCTGCATCATTTTTAGAACAGCAATTCAAGACAATTTTGGAAAGTAAAAAGAAATAGAAAAATCCCAGGGAATTGATCAGAGACCTGACACTGGTTAGTAAAGTAAGTGTGCTGCATAACTTATCCACAACTGAGAGTATTGGAGAGACTTCCACACTGCTCTAAATTGTAAGCACAGTACATGATGAAAATAGTAATATATCAGATAAGACATTTAGTCGGGTATACACAACACCAAAAAGCACCATAAAATGAAAAAAAATATTTTGAAATATAATCATTAAGGGAGGAAAAAATAAATACATGTTAAAAAGGTAATTCAAAATGAAACAATATAAAAAACATTTAATGTACTACAAATTATCTCAAGACCGAACACACCTTACTATATGAGGCATTTTACTGGTGAACATAAGAATATTTCCACTGATTTCTGTCACCTTTAACAAATTATTTTAGCAGTAGAGAAACATCAATAGGTGGGGAAAGAGAAAAACTCTGCGAAGCATCCAAAATTATTCTATCAGTTTTTAATTTGAAAAGAAAAATAAAAACTTCAAAATATTTAATTTACTATTTAGATCTATTTTAATAATTGGGTCCTCTATTTCCTTACTTTCAAATGTCACTATGGGCCTTTGAATTCATAAAGTAACGTATAACTTTCTAAATCTTGTTGCAGCTGAAACCTTGCAGTGTAGAGAACTCAAATTTTTGTGAGAAAGGTCAGTGCAATATAAGAATGCATCATTTTACTAAAGGAGATGAGACTGAAAAGTATCATAGAAACAATTTTTTTCCTTAGAAGTGTCATGTTAATATTTTTGAGGAGTACATTATAAATTATCACTTAAGAAAACTGTTGTCAAATTAGTTACCATCTATATTATTACAAAAGTACATGATATCATAACTAATTGCATCCCTTTTCAACTTCATAAAAAGTAATGTCTTCTGAAACACCTCCCTTGCTATACTCACCTCTTGCATAATGAATGAGAGCTGACATATATTGAGATGGGAGACACTAAGAATCCAGTGCATTTCAGGACTGGCAACAAAAAGTAATGCTGCATTCTTATATGTACTGCAGCCTTTTCTGCATATAATGCTGTAAACCACAGGACCTTGCGACAAAATTACTGTGATCTACAAGTTGTAGTAAACTGGATTCTTAATAAACTGTTATGAAGGAGCCGTGTCCAAGCTACAGGTAACATTTTGATTTCTCAGTCTACTAAAACCTGAGGGGAAGAAAAGAGCATTCCAGTTTATTTATTTGAATTCCAGAAAGGAAAAGAGTGTGTTTAAATTTCTATTAAGTTACTAAGAAAAAAATCATTTACACTAGTTATTTAAAAATGAATTTATTATATATTGAAGCTATTCTCTTAAATACAATAATATATCTAGCTCTGAAAACTAATTTTTGACTTTTGTGGTATGAATATAAGTTATAGTAGCTACTCCTATGTGACAGTATTTGTAAACAGACCTTCAAATGAATGAGATCAAAATCTCAGACTCAAATAAAAATAAATTTATCATGTATACAATGTATAACAGGAACACTTAACAATCACATTTTTTCAATTCCTTACCTTTAAGTAAAACATTATGGCAAAGACAATCCCAAAATAGCCGAAAACCAGGCCAGATGCTAGATAACAAAGCCACAAGCTGCCATCAAAGACAAGATCAGTTTCATGTCCTGCTGCCAGAAGGGGCTGGAAACATCAGAGGGGCCTGAGCTCTCCTCCAGAGGGAAGGTGAAGCTTGTGTCATTCTTACCAATGGCAGCCCATCATCTTCCCAGCTGGAGGATATGAATACTTCTCACTGACACTCAGCATCTTCTTGCTGTGATGGTCTTCATAGCCCAATTAAAAAAAACCACAGTCTTAAGTCTACATGTTATTTCCTCCGCATTGTGTTATCATGAGGAAGCCTGGTTAAGAATTGAGACAGATACATAGTTTTTTTCAAGACATTTGGACACACTTTTCCATTTCCTTTTCTAGCATTAAAAAAAGATTTTTCTTGTAGCTTCAACTATGCAGGATTTGAAATGCTGCAATGTCAATGGAAAGTGAATCAAGGAATAAAACCAAGCATTGTCCTCCTTTCTGCTCATAAGGGAAGATAATTGTCATTAAATTCTAAAACTAAAGAATATATTTGTTCATTTAAGTGAAATCTGCTGTTGAGGATAAAGGTGGCCTTAAACTGATGCTCTTTGGAAAGAATTTCACTTTGCATGAACAAGGCAAAACTGTTGTCTTTTATCTTACTTGGACTCTGCTTAGACAAATTCGAGAGAATAAGAATGTTTCTGCTCTGTAGCTTTATATCCTAATGACTTATTAATCCATAAATCAACAAGAATGTGGAAGAGCCTCTGGGTTTTTTTTTTCCTTGCTTCCCTATTTTTAGAGTAAAAGAAATAAAAGGTGTAGTAACTACTTGAGATTCTTTCACTACCGTCTGCTATTCAGGGGAAAAAAAAAGGTTAAAAAGTAACCTCCCACTTGTGGAGATTGAAGCTATTTGTTCAGTGTTATTTTTATAGGCTACTTGTGAAACTAGAAGGCAGGTGTGAAAGCTGAGAAGTTCATTCTACTCCTCACTGCCAGAAAAGCACAGAATAATACAATAGCATGCTTCTGTATTCCTGCAGCTGCACGAGCTCTAAAAGTCACCACGTGAGAGTAAAATGGTTTGGACAAAGTTTCCTTTAAGGGTAACTTGGTTATCTGCATTATTAATATTATTGTATCTGTTTTCTATGAAAAATCACCAACTTACCCAGTTGCAAAACTAGGAGAATGGCTGGAGACTTTGGTGATATTTTATGATATGTAATTTGCTTAACATTATTAGGGCATTTAAAAGTTTCACAATACAAGCCATACCATCAAGAAGCAAAGAATCACAGGAAAGTTATTCAGTTGACCTCCAATGCACAAAATAAATTTCATGAAGAATCAGCATTAAAAAAAAAAAAAAATTCATGCTAAGGGAAAGTAGATTCCAGACAAGCCTAAACAATTAATTTGCATCCTCACCATACCTTAGGGATTACTGAAAATACAGTATCCCTTCAATTAAAGGAGAAAGATAGTAAAAATAGTTTTGAATTGTTTTTTCTCAGGACTGACCTGCTGCTTCTCCAGGACAATGCAGAGAAGTTGTTACCTCTGAAAGGCAGCATGCCAGAGGCTGAACACTGCTCAAGCAGTCTCTCAGCTTCCAAGATGAAATACATATCAGAGACACCTTAATTGACCACTACACTAGAGTGGTGTTCAATGTCTCCTTAGATCTGTGTCTTAGTTTTATGCTTTCCTAACTGCTTTCAATGTCATTATCAAGATCTAACCTTTACATTTTCTAGAATAAACTTTGAAATGCAAGAACTTTTGTGTTCAAAATGAGATCAGGTCAATCTGACAACATTAAGATGCTCTTCTTTCTTCTGACATAACAAATTTACTTTTTAAAGAGAGTATTTAAGATGGAAGATGCAAAATTGAGAGTGGTGGAAGAATTTTGCATGGAGAAGAAGAAGCTATGAAGGACCCAAGATGGGGAGCTATAGATACACAGAAAGCTGTAGAGTATACTGAAGCTCTTTCTATTATTTGTGCAAAGTCTAAATTAAATTACTGACTAAATTACTAGTCTAAATTCTAGTCTCTAAATTACTGACTTTGTCTTGTTGGATTTATGCATTTGATCATATTTTTGAGATGTTCCACTACTGTCAATTTATCTACACACAGTGGTTGCAGCATCTCCCGATGATAACAGACACTGATTCCCCTTGTGAGATAAAAGCCTTCATCTCTGGTATCCCTCATATGTATTTCTGCTAACTGCTGGTGTATGCTACCTTTACTATCAAAAATAGAAAGAAAGTATTTTTATATCATAGGAATATATGCTTATAAAGCCACAAAAAATTTAGAGGGCTTAAGGCCAATGCCATTTTGGAAGTTATTTGCTGTTCATTTTCAAAACTGGCAAGGACAGAGAAATGTGACATATATGGAATGAAAATGCATGGAAGATAAGCAAATTTTATGCACAAAAGAAGTATTTAAGAGAGTACAGTGAGAAACAGATAAAAGCAAAGTGAGACCAAATATATATGCATGCGTGGAAACACTGATTGAGAAATCTGACTGCAGTGATTTCCATCCTCTCATCACAACCGAGCGTGTACTAAATGAATAAACTGCTACTTGACATTTTCTAAATAAATATCATGGGAAGAGTACTTATTTTACTTTAATGAATCATTTGAGCCTCTCCAACAGAAAGTAGTTGTGATGAACTATAATCTGTTCTGGGAAATATAGTTCTATAACGGAGATATATATGGACTGAAATATGGGAAGTTGTGTTCTCCAACAAGTCTACTTTAAAAGAGATTCTGATTCATCCATGCCCACTTCTACTTATATTTGATCATAGCTGTTGACATACTGTATCTGCCATGCTGAGAGCTATTTCTCTACTAGAGGTAAGAAAGCCATATGGTTCGTGGATGACTATGAATTTTTGCAAGGCAAACTGAACTAATATGTGTATATTTTTTTCCTGCAGCTATTCAAACAAAACTATCCATTTAGCAAACAGAACATTTTCAATTCAATGGGATATTTTGGCCCATGTAATACATTTCTAAGAACTGAAAGCCTTCCTTAAATGCAATCACAATTGATGGGCTAACACTGACTTTCTGCATTAGTGGTCCTCTCATTCACCATGCATGGTTAGATATAAACAAATTCACTGTACTGATTAAGTGAAGCAGCAAATAAGACTTGTCTTGTTCATGGAGTAGAACCAAAACAGCTGTTTTTGTTTGACTGATACAGATTCAAAGGGCCCCAATGGTACACGTCATAAAAAATCAGCAGGTTATTTGAGGGGTTATGTTCTTTTTATTACTAAAGTTTCTCATAGGATTATCGTAGTTATACAAGGAATTGCTTTGACTATGTGTAATTACAAACAGGAAAAAAAAGCCCTTGCCAAAGGCAGGTGTGAAATATCATTTTACCATCCTTGTTAAGGCTCAGAAAAACCATGTCAATAATTACTCCAAAGTCCACAATTCAGCCAGGCAAAGCTCACAATCAAGCTGAAATTCAGTCATCCAGACTGCATCTACAAATACTTCCTATTAGCACATCTGCTGTCAAAAAACCCTTTCATACTATGACATGGTAAGTGGACCAGGACAGGCAATGTTCAGGGGAGCTTGCAAAGGGCACCCTCTGGGCAGAATACTGCTTGATGTTCAGACACAGTGGAAACTGGACATGCAAGCTTTCCTTAGGATCAGGTATGAATCCCTCTATTCAGGGATATGTTTCTTATATCACATGTACCAGTTATTATTGAAATGAGTTGTTTCATGTATTGGAATTCATTTAGAATATAACTTTTGGTTTGCCACAATGGACCTTGAAATTTTTGTCTTGCTTTGGTAACTTTTTGTTTCAACAGCTTGGCATTGCCAACAGTATCACTATTATTATTTGTGGGATCCTGCCATACACAAATGTGAAATCCCAATCCCATTAAGTCATTGTGGTTATTACCATTGATACAGCAAGTCTTGGATTTGACTGTGATTTTATGTGTTACATAGACAAAACACATTCTCCTCAACACCTCTGTCAAGAGTAGTCTATGTTTGCTGATTGTTAAAAGCTTGCTTAAAGCACTTATGACTTCACTCTAAGTGTAATTTCAGTTTGCACCAGGAATTTATTTCAGAGGGACTGGAAATTCTAAAAAGTTCTAAAAGCCCTATACCATTCTAGTGCAAACTAGATATATGACTAACTAAATGCAAATAGCACTTTATAGTACTAAAATGAAAAGCTAAAAAAAAAGTCTAAAATAAAATCAACAAATTTATTTGACAATCCTATATTTTAATTCATGTGTTACTGAACAATGGCATATTAAATACATTCTTTAACTTAGGAATATTATGTCAGATCACAGAGGGTCTGCCTCAAACACTCAGAATTAAATATCCAATGTATAACATTGTAATTCATAAAAATATTAAACATTGTCTGAGTCCATTTTAACCACATAACACACGTTTTGAAAAGCATGCAAAATGATGGAGGGAAGAACCTCTGAAACATAAATTATATGATCAGCTTAGCACTGTAAAAATAGCTGCACACAGTAAAATTAAAACTTGCAGTTCTGAAATAAAGGGTTTTATGCAAACCATCTGGAAATTACTTGAAAGTATTGCTATATTGCTGAAAGCACAGAAATATAAAACTTCAACTCTTCCTATTTTAACTATTTTCCAGATAAAACAGAAAGGCAGAAATGCAACAAATCAAACATATAAACAGCTGACACCTCAGATACAGTGCATGATAAAATATTACCATCCATCCTCTGGTCTACCCCCAAGGTGCTTTTTAAAACGTCCAGTACCATCAGTGTGGTCCCTTGACACATCCCACAGTAGAAAACATTCAGTTACTAAGACTTCACATGAGATTCCTCCATCATCTGCTCTTGGATCTGCACTCGGTCACATTGAAGTGACCATTGCTCCTCGCAGGATGCCCGCTTGCTACCTAAATGGCTGGAGGTATATCCAGTGTTTCAAATTTTGTTAGTGTTCCGCTTGTGTGGCTACTGTGAAGCTGAGAAATAGCTACAAAACACTCCAGCGCTAAGAAGGGCACTTGCTTTCACAGCCGTGATCTTGGGCTCACACCACCTAGGGTGACGGGAGCACTTGGTCCCATTCTCAGGGCTTTAATCTGGAAGAGATTCAAGTATCACCTGCTCCCAAGGCACATTAAGCCTGTGTAAAAATGTGCCGTAACAAAGCAAAATTGGAAACAAACTATAGGTTGTCACCGTAAATTAGAACCCTTTAAGTTTGAGGGAAGTTGAGGCCGAAGCACTTATAAATGGATTTATGGCTAAACGCCAAGCTGTACGGCACCGGCACCGCTGTTAGAACTGGGACACCAGCAGCGGCAGGAATTAGGTTACGAAGGCGACAGAAGCGGGGCGGGAAAAGAAAGTCCCTTTTCTGCAGCTCCCGCCGGCTGGAAGACTCTCCCCACTGCCGTGCCACGGGCCGATCCGGGCCGGCCGCACAGCTGCAGGTCGGGTAGGGCCGGCGGGGACCGCCCGCCCCGACGGTGGCGGACGCCGAGCGGTTTGCCGGCTCCGCTCCGGGAGGCGAGGCGGGCTGGAGCGCGCTGCGCTCTCATTACGACACTGGGTAATTATTTTATTTCTCCGGCGTACGGTGTTTCAAAGGACCGCGGAGGCGCTCGGCCAACCCGCCTGCGAACGCCGCCCTCTGCGTGGCGAGAGCCACCCGTGATCTCCCCTCGGTGACCGAGGGCAGCGCAGCAGATGCGCCGGGCGCCCACCCCCGCGCTCCGGGTGCGCGCCCGCGGACTCTCCAGCCGCGCCGAGCCCCGCGCACCCGCGGCGCGGGGAACGTGCGGGACTCACCTGCCGCCCGCCCCTCCTCGGCTGCCGCCCCGCCGCCCCTGGGGGCCGGGCCGTCCCTCCGGAGCACTGGGACAAGCCTGGCGGGGCAGCGCGGCCCCTCCGACGTACCCGCACCCTTCCCGGGGCGGCACGGCGGCCGGCAAGGGGAAAGGGGGGAGCGGAGCGGGCGGCGGTGCCCCGCCAGCCCCGGCTCCCCGGCCCCTCCTCGCGGGGCAGCCCCAGAGTCACGCGCTGCCAAAATTTAAATCGCCCCAGCACTGCGGCTCCGCGCGCAGCATCACTCTCCCCGCCGCTCCCTCCGACCAGACCGGCCACACGGGAGGGTGCCAGACCGCGGCCGCCCCGCTCAGGCACCGGGCACTCCGCCGCGCAGCCGTCCTGCCCGGGCTGCACCGCGGCGAGACCCCCGCCGCGGCGACACCGCGCCGGGGCCAGCGCGACGCCGGGACGCGCCGGTGACGGGGATGACACCACAACCGACGGCGCGGCCGGCGCGCCCTCGCCCCGCTGCCCAGGCGCCCTCCCCGACGGTGCGGTCCCCGCGGCACCGGCACCCGCCCGTTCCCTCCGCTGCTCGTGCGGAGGCGCCCCGCGAGCAGCCCGGCGCGCCTGCCGCCCCGACGGCGGCCCCTTCCCTTGCCTCCCCTCCCTCCCTGCCTCCCTCCCTACCTTTTTCAGCGCTGACATTCTAGTGCATTATTAACGCGGCGGGTGCGGGCTGCGGCGGGTCGGGATTAAGGAGACGCCGGGAGCGGGAGCAGCGGCGCGCGCCCAGCGTCCCCCGGCGCCGCTCACCCGCCGGGGCCGCCGCGCGCCGCTCGCCCGCCCGCCGCGCGCCGCTCCCCCCGCCCCTCGCGCCCCGCGCGCACCCTCGCTCCCGCGCGCGCGGCAGGGGCGCCCCCGCCGGCTCTGCGCAGCCGCGCGCCCCCTGCCGGAGCCCGCGGGCATCGCGCCCGCTGAGGCGGGGCGGGAGGGGGCGGGGCCAGCGCTCGGCGCGGGGACGCCCTGCCAGAGCCCCCGCCAATGGCGGCGCCCAGCGCCGGGACCGACAGGCGCGGCGGCCAACAGGAAGGGGAGCGGGGGCAGGGGTGTCTCGGAGGGGCCGCGGGGCCATGGCCGGGAGCAGGCGGAACGGTGAGTCCCTGCCGCGAGGGGTGGTCGGTCCCGCCGCGCTGCCGCCGGGGCTGGTGACGGAGGGAGCCGGGGGGCGGCGGTGACGGCTCCGGGCGCGGCTGCCCTCAGCCGAGGTCTGTTCCGGCCCGGGCGCAGCGCGCTGCCGCCGCGGGACTCGCTCGTTCCGCTCCTCGGCGCCCTTCCCGCGGGGGAAGGCGGTGAGAAGCCGAGCGAGCCCGGCTGCGGGGGAGGCGGGTGGATAAAAGTGGCCTCAGCGGAGCCTGCCCGCCGCGCAGGCGGGGCTCTGGGTGCGCGGGGCCGCGGAGACTCCGGGGCTGCGCCCGCCCTCCCGCCCTCCTGTCCGGCCGGCCGCCCTCCTGTCCGGCCGCTCTCCTGTCCGGCCGCTCTGGCTCGGAGGGGCCGGGGCGGGTTCTGTTGCCGAGTATTCCTGCCTGGGGGTGGGGAGAGAGTAAATAAAATTTACTTCTCTAATCACAGAGTATTTTAAGATGACTCCTTTTTTCCTCAATACGCACATACATGCGTGCTTACTTGTTAGTGACCCTCTATTTCGGCTTAAAGTGATTTAGCTCATGTCTGAAATAACTGTGGTACTGTGCTTGCAAAGAATAAGATAAAAGCCTTCTGCTCTCCAAGGACAGCTTCAGTCTATTCTGTTTATCTAAATGTTTTATAAGACACGGCACAGGACGAATGCAATAATCAGAATACAGGTGTTCCATAGGTAATATCTGGTTCTTTAGGAGTGTCGAGTAGAGCTGAGCTGTGAGAGAGCTGCAGGCTTGCATCCTGTGCTTGGCTTTTACGTTTTCACACAGTTTCACATCCTGAAACTGGAATACTTCATGGGAGGATAACAACTTGAGAGTGAAACTGATCACTGGAGTTGATGTTCAAGCTATTTACTGACGGACTGCAAGTAGAGATCGTTTGAAGGAGGTTTAAATACACAGTAGTGTTCTCTGGAGTTTAGATGCAGATTCGTTGGGAGGAAGGGAGAAGGAGTAACTGTTTTCTTCTACGGTTTGGGAATGTGAATTACAAATCGATGTTTTCTGGAAGAAAGTGAATTAGGAAGAGTGAATGCATGGTTCTAGAGCTGAGAATGGGAGAACTGAATTCTAAAGCTCTCAAATTGTTTAAAACTGAAGGTCAGATAAAGAGCTACTTGTTTTGGTAGCATGTCAGAGAAAGCTAAAATGATCATGCTGAGTGTCTGACTTTACATAGTAAAGTTGGAAGTCATTCATCATTTATTCATCTGCTCTGAGGAGCCTTGACTTTAGATTGGGAGGAAAATACAGGGAGAAATACAAGGATGTCACATGCTCCCCTGGGAGGAAATAAGAAAACTGGAAGCGTTTAGACCCTCATCTGACCAGCCTCTGCAGCCCATAGCATATATGAAAACTGTTGACTTTCTGTTGTGAAACGATATGTATTTTTGAAGGGACAGGTGTCCTGTAAAAGAGCTGAGAAAGAAGGTTTAGCTACTTCTCTTTAAGGTTAGTTTTGCTGTTTTTTGTAGGAGTATGTTGAAGTGCTGAAGACAGATTTTTGTCTGCATTACAGTAGAACAATGAAGTTTTTTATTTTGTTGGGAACTGGGCCATAATACAGAATAAATAAGATGGTCAACAGCTTGTAGGTCATGGATCTAATTGTCAGTGAAGAGAATCTAAATAGTGAAAAGCCAGTAGAGCAGGTAAGTGAAATGCACTTCACTCTGCCAGGAAAGGGTACAACAGAAGTAGTTGAGAAGGTGCTTGCTTTTTGTTTTTATTATTTTTTGGGGAGCTTTTTGTTTTTTACTTGCTCATGTACCAGTGATTTGTGACAGGGCTAGAGGTGCTACTGCTGTCATTGCTGTCATTCTGTGTGTCATCAACAAGGTATTGATCCTGTCTGGGACAGCTGAACTCCTAATTTGTTGCTGTTAAACATTGACAATTGCATCTTGAAAGCTGTAGTCATCATTCTTGAAAGTTTGTGCCACCCCAAAATAACGCTTTCCTGAAGGGTTGTATAGAGAGCGATGTTCCAGCTGCTGAAGGGTAGAGTTAAGGTATTGATGCAGGCGTAGTGTACATTATTGATACAATTGCTAGTAAAAAGTGATAGAAAAGTTGTTCTGTACAAGGGATGATCTAGTGGGACAACAGGAGGCTTCCTATTGGAGAGATTAAACTGGAAAGCAAATGTGGACACTTGATAGACATCAGTGACAAATGGTTTTAAATAGAGAATATTGCTTCATGGAGTGCTATTTTCATCTCTCAGGTGACTTGGGCAGAATTATAATGGTCATTGAAATGAGATTGTAGTTCCTTAGTTTTGTGGGTTTTTTTTTTATTTTCCTGGGTTTTTTTTTAAATGGCTATATCACATATTAAACATTTTCATTCTCGCAGAAAAGCACACCATTTCTTCCCTTTTTCTAGTTTCAGAGAAGCATTGACTTTTAGAGATCTTGAGGTTATTCATATCCTTTTCTTATTTTTGGTTTTCAAACTCAACATAATTTTTTGGCAAATACTTTGATGTTTTACTGGGAAAAAAAATAGACGCCCCTTTTTTAAAAGTAGGTATGTTTTCTTTCATCATATATTTCCCATCATATAAGGGAAACAGTAATTGCAAATGGAGTTTGATGCCTGACTTTATTTTTTTTTCCTTCTGTGAGAAGTATCTTGCTTCCCCCCCCCCACCAAAAGTGACCAAAGATTTATTACAGCATACCAAGATGTAAATTCTATTTGGATTGTAGTTGGCTAAATTACAAATAGCTGGGTTTTTTGTGATTAAATGTAGATGCTACACTAGACTAAGTGTACTTGACTCTGCCATTGAAACCTTTTATGGAAGATGGGAAAAAAAGTTTTTGTTGCTGACCTTGGTGTTATGCCTGGATGATAAATGCAGTTGAAGAGAAAGGCCAAAAAGGGAGTGAAAGAAGCGGAAATGGTGCACCCAATGGCCTTCTGTTTAGAAAGTCTGCAAGGGGAGCGCGTGCTCACAGAGAGCAGAGCCTGACGTGATGTGGTCTTTAGGGTTCCGTGTTTTGTGTGGGTGGCTCTTTGGGGTTTTGGGGTTTTTTCGGGAGATGGAGTGCGTTGGTGCAGGGTTGGTTTGTTCTTAGGAAGTTCGAGCAATTCTTACATACTTTGCATTGAGATAGGATGGTCCACAAGGGTAGGTGGGACTGTTTAAACATGCTAGGGAGTAACAATACTCAGGAGCAGGTGCATGAATCTGTGTTATTTAGTAAAAGCGGTGGAGGTGGTGGTGTGCCATTAAGGTATGTCTGTCTGTAGTTATTTTGCCTTTTTAAACATTCAGTGTGTAATGCCTTTCACTCAACACTAGGTTTGCTCTTGCAGTAAAACAGATTTCTGGAACCTATTACCTCGCAGCAAAGCCACTCACATACTCACCTGCTGCTGGGATGAGGGAAAGAATCAGAAAAGTAAAAGTGAGGAAACTCACTTGGTTAAGACAAAGACAGTTTAATAGGTAAACAAAATCCACATAAGCAAAGCAAAAGAAGGAATTCCTTCACCACTTCCTATGGGCTGGCAGGTATTTAGCCTTCCCCAGAAAAGCAGTGCTCCTTTACCTGTAGTGGTGTCTTGGGAGCACAGACATCATCGCTCTGAGCATTCCCCTCTTCCTTCTTTCCCCCAGCTTTACATGCTGAGCATGTCAACATAAGGTTTGGCATATCCCTTGAGTCAGCTGCTCCAGGTGTGTCTCCTCTCAATTCCTTGTGTACTTCCAGCCTTCTTCACTGGTGGGGTAGGGTAACAGAAAGGGCCTTAAGACTGCTCTGCAATAATGAAATCATCCTTGTATTATCAACCCTGTTTTCAGCACAAATCCAAAACACAGCCCCATACCAGCCACTATGGAGAAAATTAACTCCATCCCAGCCAAAACCAGCACAGATTGTTATGGCAATGTGTGGTTTCTTATGTTTTCAGTTGTGTTTAGCTCAAAAGGCTAAAAACTGTTCTCAAGATGTTTGAATTTCTGTGGCTTGGGTAATGACTTAAAGTAAAACTCCATGTGTGTCTAGAAAGAAAAGAAAAATTCAGCTGCATTGGAACTTCCAGAACTTTTCATGATGGTGTAATATTGATTTCTGTTATATGTATATTAGGGATGCTTCCAGAAAATCCTTAATTTTGTTATAATCAAATGTTGAAATCACTGCAAAGGGTGATGTATTTACGCTTTGAAGAAAGCTATGTAGAAATTCAATTAATTTATGTTTTATGTAATATGACCTTATGAAGATTTCTTTTGAATAATACTTAATGCATAAATATGTTGGACTTTTCTTTGTGTTTAGTGGTACTACACTTGCCAATTTCATGGTTTGATTTTTAAATACTGGTATAATGACCTTCATTTTAGCTTTCTTCTTCTCATGTGAAAATGTTTATAATTTGCAAATTTTTTTCTCTTCAGTAATCCGAAGTCAGAATGAGTTGAGGGTTTTTTGTGTTTTGCTTTTTGATTTTTACTGTTTTCAGCTATTTTGGTATCTGTTTTCCATATTACTACTATCATTTACCATAACATTTAACTTTAGCCAATGTGTGGCATAGTTCAGTCTTCACTTTTTGCCATATGCTCCTTGCATCCAGATTTAGGGTGAAGTAAGATATAAACTTTCTGAAACTTTACACCTGTGTTGGCCTCAGATTGATCTCTGAGCAGTGATAAGTGCACAGCCTTCCCCCTTCTCTCACCCAAATCTGTCCAGAAGAGAGAGGAAAAAAGTCTCACAGGATTACAGAGTACACTGAGTTGTAAGGGACCCACAAGAATCATTGGAGTCCAGTTCCTCTCCCTGCACAGCACCATCCTCTAGAGTCACATCATTTGCCCAGGAGCACTGTCCAAATCTTTCTGGAGCTCTGTCAGGCTTGGTGTGGTGACCACTTCCCAGGGGAGCCTGTTCCAGTGTCCAAACACCCTCTGGGTGAAGAACCTTTTCCTGATATCCAACCTAAGCCTCCCCTGACCCAACTGCAGGCCATTCCCTTGGGTCCTGTCACTGGTCACCACAGAGAAGAGCTCAGGGTCTGCCCCTCCTCTTCCCCTCACAAGAAACTGTAACTGCAGTGAGGTCTCCCCTCAGTCTCCTCCAGGCTGAACAGACTGATGGCCCTCAGCCACTCCTCACATGGCTTCTCCTCAAGGCCTTCCCCATCTTTGTAGGTCTCTTTTGGGTGCTCTCTAACTGCTTTGTATATTTTCTTATATTGTAGCACTCAAAACAGCACACAGGATTTGAGATGGGGCTGCAGCAGTGCAGAGCAGGACAATCCCCTCCCTTGCCTGGCTGTGCCTGATGCCCTCTGGAACACAGTGGGCCCTCCTGGCTGCCCGGGCACTGCTGGCAGTCTTGTGCAGCTGTAGTTTGCAGTTGGCTCAACTCAGTGGCCAGAATTATGATTAATAATAGTCACCAAAGTTAAGCTTTGGTAAGGGGATATATCTTTAGATGTTTTCAGTGAGGTGTGTTTGATTGTGCCAAGTAAGAAAAAGATAGTGGTGCAGGATGAGAAACATATTTTTAAGTTTTGTAGAAGATGAATAGTACACACAAATTGAAACTATAGTGAAGATGCTCTGTTTTCCCAGGACTGCAGTAGCAATACACATTTTGCAGAGTTTCACTACAAGGCAGATGAGGTTCTTGCGAACAGCAGAACAAAATCGTGGTGTTCTCATTGTGAACTTCTTATCATCTTTGTCATGTCAAGTTTATTAGATGTCTAGGATCTTGTGGCTGCAATTAAGGTAGCTTCTTATCATCTTTGTCATGTCAACTTTGTTAGATATCTAGGAGCTTGTGGCTGCAATTAAGGTGGCTTACTGACAGATCTCTAAAACCTTTGCTGAGACAGGATAGCACAATCTATTAGTCAGATTCTTGTTGAACTACACACTCATGTAGAATTTGCTGACAGATATAACACCAGTCTTACTGATTTGAAACTGCAACGTGACAGAGCCTGTGCTTGGTCTAGCTGAATAAGTTTCTTTTAAGCTAAGAAGAGAAAATAAATGTTGGCTTTTTCTAGCAATAAGTTACTGTTTTGTATCCATAATTGCTATGAACTGCATTGGTCTGGAGGCTCACAGGTAGTAACTCTCTTTGTAATAACTGCTTAATTTAGGTGGATGCACAGATATGCGGTGTTTAATCACTATATTCTTTTCCTTTCCTGCCTTTCAATCTTACTGATATGTGCCATATACTTAACTTTTCAACAGCTGTAGCTTATTTATCTGACAGACAGGAGAATTCTGTATTACTGAGTTTTAGATAACAAAATGGGTTTCCATGTGCTATGAAAAGTAATGCTAAGTAAAAAGATAAATGGAGACATATTTTATCAACTACTACTTTAGAGCACAAAAATGGATTTTTTTTCCCACTGTGGTTCTCAAACCTGTAATAAAGAATATGGCAGGTGTAAAATTAGGGCAATTAGCATCTGATTTTTTTTTGTCTAATGGGATATTGAAGACTAATAGATGCTGTTTCAGTGAGAATAATGTCAGTGATCTTTAGACAAACCTTGTTATTGTGGAGTTACTGTTACACACAAGATATAAAATGATAGCATCTGTGTTTCTTGGGCAGCTCCTTGTGATTTTTTGGTTAACAACCATAGTGAGATGCAGCTGATACCTAGTAGTTCAAGCACAGAATTCTTGGACCTTGGATACAACTAAATCCTTCTATTATTTCATTCCCAAATAGTACATGTGTTCTTTTCACCATTAAATATATAATAGCTTTAGCTGTTAAAACCATCTGTTACGGTTTTAATCTGCTATGTGGTTTTGATCTGTTATGTGTAAAGTCAATGAGACCAATTGTAAACTTGTAAAAGGACCATTCCCACATTGTGTAGACATCCTGTGAAGAACTGTACAAATTTTTCCCTTTAAGATGTCTCTAAAGTTTTGTAAGTCTTGTAGAACTAAAAGATGGTCTAATGAGCTAGTCAAGTTTTAAATAATCATTTTGTGATATCAGCATTTCACCATGGTGTTTCTACTCAGTCTCAATTTTGGAGTTCAAAAAACAAAGCCCGGAAAACCTCACAACAGCCAAGCAACATCATAGCTGTGGGAGAAATGGGATGAACAGCCTTTGTTCAAGAAAAGTGCTCTCTTGACGAAGGCAGGTAGTTAAAAGTAAGGAGTGTGAGGCTGAGAGACTGCTTTCTGGGCCAAAAGAGACTTCAGAACCAAGGTTTCTAATCTGTAGGAAATCTCCAATGGGAAACATATTCCTATATAATGTAGGATTCCTTAACCTAATATGGAGAGGAAAAAAAAGGCCCAAATTCTGAAAACAGTCAAGTTTTTCAAATCTAAATAGCAAACATGTTCTGTGTGTATGTGTCTTATGCCAAGGTGATAAGGCACTGGAAAAAAACCTGATATGAATTATGGAGTTCCTCTAGAGTATTTTGAAGTATATTAAAAGTATTGAGATGCAAGTTTTTGGGTCTCAGTGTAGGTAGGTGTGTAAAAGTACTTCTCCCAGTCATTCAGAGAAGATGGAGTAGTACATTTTCTGGCGTTAAGATGCAAGTGAATTCTATCCTGAAATATGAAGCTGAAAAATTACTTGGTGTCTTCCTCAAGAAAGCGTGTCATAAAATAGCAGTGCTGTTTGGAAGGAAGGACTATAAATTCATAGATAGATGCCTTTTAGTCTGAAGTATGGAGACTGAAGATGTAATCGATGATCTGCAGAATGGCCTCCTCTTTGACTAAACACAAGATCTTGTAAACTGTTAGCTTCTATGTTTGTCTACAAGTGCCTCTTGAAAGAGACAGTCAGCTTCAGCCTGAATTTTCTGCTGCAGATCTTGCAGTCCTTGCTTTTTTATCCTTTTTTTATCCTTTAGCTGCTATTGTAAGAGCCTGTTACCATAGCTTCGCCTGCAGGATGAGGACTGCTTGCAGACTGGGAACACAAAGCAAAATACTGTACCTGTTCCTGTGTACATAAAACTGTACTTTGATCACAGCTAGGATTCCACATATTTCACTGTTTTTTCCCCCAGTTGGAAAGATCAGTTCTGTTATTCCCATGATACTGCTACAGTGCTTTGCTTTGGTTTGCATGCACTATCCATGGTGAAACGGAAATACATCACTCTTGGCAAAACTGACCTTGCTAATAGCAAGAAAATAACATTTTCTGTTTCTTTCTCCTGACTTGAACGAGAGCATCCCATCTTAGATGTTAGATAGACCTTTCAGATGATCTGAACTGTCAAGCTACACAGAATGTAATTGCATGTCACTGCATTGTTCTTTTTCTCATATCTCTGCATAGCTTGAATGTTTTTGGTAAAAATGAAGGGGAGTGGGGAAATGATACCCTCTTCAGTTGCCCTGGAATATTTTGTAGTGGTTAATTACTCTCTTTCTTGCTTGATTTTAATCTTTTGGTAGTTGCTGAATTGGTATCCCAAATCTGGGGATCTTCTCTGCAGCTGCATGATCCCTGCTCAGAGGATTTTGAAGTTAATGACTAAATAGCTATTCATTTCCCTCAGGACTAGAATATGTTGGGCACACACACAGGCTCTCTTGACTTAATTTAAGCCTTTGGTCTCTGCCATTTCTAGCAATGGCCTGGAGTGTTTGAACTTTCAGCTGATTCCTTTTGGTTTTGTTTGTGCCGTTTTGGCTGTGGGGCTTTATGGTTGGAGGTTTTGGTTTTTTCCAAGGTCAGTGTGTGGTATGTGTGTGTTTGTCTTTTGCTTGTATTGGGAGGTTAAGGTCAAGGTTAATAAATTTAGTTATCCTTGGAGGTTCTGTGTATTGATTTCCATTTACTCTAGCCAGGCGCCTGTACTGAGTGCACCATCATCTCTCCTAAGTACAACTTGGGCACTCATAGGCTCATTGGCAGAACTGGTGTCTTGTGTACATTTGAGGTCTCTGGAGCAGAGACCTTTAATCTCTTTAATCTGCAGACAAAACAGGATACCTTGCATACCATCAGGCATCATAACTTCAGACTAAATTTTGCCCTGGTGGCTGAAATACAAACTGATTGCCTTTGTCTTTGTGAGGCCTGCACAGCCATGACCCAAGAATCACTGTGTTAGGCCAAATAAACACAGAGCAAAGACTTTTGTTCATCAGTTTGGCCAGCTGAGCAACTCTTTTAGAAAGAATCCAGAAGACTCAAACTATGAAACTATCCTGTATGGTTGAAGGAAAAGTAAGCTTTGTGGGGCATCATTTAAAGGAACGAATGACTCATGGCCTGAAGGTATCATCAGTCTTCCACCTGCTAGCTGGTAGGAAGAGCAGTCTAGCTAACATTCTCTGTCTGTAGCAGTCTTCTAAAATGCTTTGTCTGATAAACACAGTCATCTCTCTTTCAAGAGTCACTCTTTTTCAGGCTTCCTTAAAGATGTCTGGTCAAGAGTGTCCAGGCATGATTAGGGAAGAGGAGATGATCCATGCAATGCGATTGTTATATCCTACTAGGCAAGGCCCTCTGCAATTTGCTCTAGTTGATCCTGTTCTGAGCTTTTGGATTAGACTGGGTTACGTCTGGAGGTCCCTTCCAGCCTTAACAGTTCTGTGATTTTTATGATCATGTTATAAAGTAACTGTCCTGTTGTGCCCTTTGTAGGAGATGTGGTACGTGCCTGATAAAAGAGACTTCAAGGATTTAAATCCATTTGAATATGAGAGGGCAATTCTTCACTAAAAGAGATGAACTGAACATTTTAATGAAGCCTTGTCCATATGTTCTGCATGAGGATTATCATTCTGCCTGCTCTTTCTGTCCTTTTCCATTCTGCTGTACTATCTTTCCTTCTGCTGTAGCAGAAATAGCATATTAGCGCATCTTGCACATGGGATGGTTTTAGAAGTTGTCCCTGATTCTTCCATTTTTGGAAAGCTTCTGTTTGTAGGAGAGACAAAGAGACCAAGTAGGGCAACTTGCAAGTTTCACAGAGTTCAGTGCTCCCAGTGCCATTTTACTTTGTTCTTGCTGCCCAACTTCCATTTAAGTAGGCAGGAGGCAATCAAATGAGAAATGTGGTGGGGGCACTTTACAGTATGGATGACAAGTAGCCAAAAGTATGTGGCAAGCATTCTCCACAGAAATGTTTTTGAGCAAGTTGTTGCTGCACAGGAACATTTCTGATGGTGTTCAGAACTTAATGTGTTTCATTCTTCAGTGTGCTTTTGTTACAGTCTAGTCCTAAATGAGTTTTGAGTCATGGTAAGTCCTGTTGCCCACCCCAGAATGTTCATAAATCTACAGTGCTGTTTCAGTGTGTTTGTGGATAGTCTGCATATGTATGTAATATGAATTCAGTCAAGGGGTCAACTTAAGACATAGCTGTCAAAAATGCATTTATTTGAAGGAGGCTCCTTATTCTTCTTGCAAAATTAGTAGTAGAAAGGTCATGGATGTTCACAATTTTTAGCAGTAGCCAGCATGTGTTCTGCGTTGTATTTCTTGGAGTTACACTTTGCTTTCTTTATGTGATGTCAAACTATAGACACCTGGTGCTTTTTCAGTTTTTTGATGTATTTGTACTTCACTCTTTGCAGACATGAGTTGTCAAGAATTAACCAAGGAACTTGTTTGGTACCTATTGCAGCTTGTTCTCATGTCTGAAAATACTGGCTCCTTTTTGTCACTGAGGAATTCCTGGAAAGTCAAGTGTTACAGTGTTTCTTTAGCTCATTGTACAGTAGGAATATTTTAATGGTGCTGCATGGTTTCAGCTGGAAGGTGATTTTTTTTCTTTTAAATGCAAAGCTTAATCAGAATCAAAAGACTACATGAACCTGTACAGTTCCTCCATCAGTTATGTTGACAGGAAAACATTGTTAAGAAATAACCATGTGGTTATTAAGTTGACTGTGCTATGGCTATGGTGAGAGTAAGTTGTACTCCATTTTGAAACTCTAATAGGTAAGATACATTGCTGGTAGTAGATATTTTTGCTTGCATTTCCTTTATTGCTAATATTCTCTTAAGGGGTAGTTATTTTTAAGGGTCTGAGCAGTTCTTACGAAATGGACTGATCTCTGATGCTGAATAGTGCCAAAGACATCAAGTTAAGGTACGTTTTCAATAGGCAAGAACTGCTCTATAGCATTAGGCAAGACCATTCTCCTGTGATTGAGCCAATGCTTGTGGATATCACACAATACCTTTATTTTCAAGTAATTGCAGCAATAAAACCCTCTGGAAAGAGCTTCCTTTGTCATCTGAAAAATGTTTTGGTAGCTCAGTTCTGAGACTGTTAATTGCAAAGCAAGAGTGCTGCTTTGGAGTATGTAAAGCTGCTGAGGATAGCAGAATGGGTATTCCTCAGAGCCTAATTTCTTTGTTCACTTATACTGAGGACCACTTTGTTCAGGTTTTGGACTGCAGGCAGATTTTTATTTTATTTTTTATTCAGACTAGAATATACTTAGGATTCCAAATAGTTCAAAATAAGTCAGTTTTTTCAGCACTTTCTGGCGATTCTAGGGATACTAACCAAATCTGCAGACAGTACAAAACTGGGAGGAGCTGTTGACTCCCTCTAGGGCGGGGAGGCCCTGCAGAGAGACCTCAACAGATCAGAGGGCTGGGCAATTACCAGCCATAGGAAGTTCAACAAGTGCTGGATTCTGCACCTGGCATGGGACAACCCTGGCTGTACAGACAGGCTGGGGAGTGAGATGCTAGAAAGCAGTGCCGTGGAAAGGGACCTGGGGGTCCTGGTCAATGACAAGTTGAACATGAGCCAGCAGAGCCCTGGCACCCAGGAGGGCCAACCCTGTCCTGGGGGACATCAGGCCCAGCATCACCAGCCAGGCAAGGGAGGGGATTGTCCTGCTCTGTTCTGAACTGGGGTGGCCTCACCTTGAGTGCCGGGGGCAGTTTTGGACACCACAATATAAGAAAGATATTAAGCTATTAGAGAGCATCCAAAAGAGACCTACAAAGATGGTGAAGGGCCTTGAGGGGAAGCCATACGAGGACTAGCTGAGGGCACTTGGTCTGTTCAGTCTGGAGGAGACTGAGGGGAGACCTCACTGCAGTTATAACTTCTTGTGAGGGGAAGAGGAGGGGCAGACCCTGAGCTCTTCTCTGTGGTGACCAGGGAGACCAGTGACAGGACCCAAGGGAATGGCCTGCAGTTGGGTCAGGGGAGGCTTAGGTTGGATATCAGGAAAAGGTTCTTCACCCAGAGGGTGTTTGGACACTGGAACAGGCTCCCCTGGGAAGTGGTCACCGCACCAAGCCTGACAGAGCTCAAGAAGGATTTGGACAGTGCTCTTGGGCACATGATGTGACTCTAGAGGATGGTGCTGTGCAGGGACAGGAGTTGGACTCAGTGATTCTTGTGGGTCCCTTCCAACTCACCTAATTCTGTGATTCGTTGTTCACCTGAGGTAGGTGAACTGCTGTGATTCATTGCTTCCTGCTGTATTCAGAAGGCTTGAAATAAATCAGGTTTCAAATGAGGACCTTGTAATGTCTGTGTGTCAACAATTGTTGCTTGTATTTTGTTATAGTTATTGGAAATTGCTAGTTATCTTAAGAGATTACCTGGTTCAGTGCTGAGATGCTCTGACACAGATGTGAAAACTTTGCAGGCAGTAAAGAGCTCCCTCACTCCACACCTTGCTGCTCCTTTCAGTGTCTGCTGAAAACTCCAGACAAGTGGATGTTGCTTTGGTGAATCTATCACTGTTCCTGATCTTGATACTTCTTTCTGAGCAAAAGAGATTTTTATCAAGGAATAACCTCCTCAGTATTTATACCCTCCAAGGCAGGCATTCTATCAGCTTGCTTTCTTAAGCACAGGTATTAAAGATGGAGAGAGCTCCCATGGGAATTAGAAGGAATTAATGTATCACAGCAGGTCTCGTCTTGCTTTCTGAAGTAATGCTATTGTGTGTATGAATATAGTCTCTCAATTTTAAAAATAGAAAGGAAAAGGTGATGTGATTTGGGGGGGAGAGATGACTAGGGAAATCACATTTCAAGGTGGGGAGCATAAAATACAGTGTACTTATGAGGAGGCTGCTCTTCTCATCAGATTTGGAGATGTATTTGCATATCTAGATTTATCCATATGTCAATGATCATTTGCTTTGGAAGAGCAGTTCCCTCAGTACAAGTGCTTGAATGTTAATGTGTGTACTGATTGTGGATGTGCTAGAGTTAATTTTCTTCATAACAGCTCCTGTGGTTATATGTTTTCTGTATTTGTGGTGAAAATAGTGTTGATGACTCAGGCATCTTTTTGTTATTGTTGAGCAGTGCTTACATGGAGTCAAGGTCTTTTCTGCTCCTCATCCCACACCAGCGAGGAGGTTGGGAGTGCACAGGGAATTGGGAGGGGACACAGCTGGGACAACTCACCCCAGCTGACCCAAGGGGTATCCCACACCATATGGTGTCATACTCACATACAGAGCTGGAAGAAGGAGGAAGTGGGGCACGTTTGTCTTCCCAAGTCAACATTGTATATGATGGAGCCCTGCTTTCCTGGGGATGACTGAATACTGCCTGCCCATGGGAAGTGATGAATTAATTCCATGCTTTGCTTTTGTGCATGGATTTTGCTTTACCTATTAAACTGTCTTTACGTCAACCCATGAAAGGTCTCAATCCTATCTTTCTGGTTCTTTCCCCCATTCCATGTGGGGGAAAGTGAGCAAGCAGCTGGACTGCCTATTGGCATTACACCGTGACATAGAGTAATGGCTGTTTATTAAAATGCTGTAGTGTTAGTAGCAGCACTGGGGGAAAGGATTCAGGATAAACCTCTTGGATAACTTGTTTAAGAGTCAGAGATCTGCAAAAGGCAGTTAACTTTGTCTCATTACACTGGTTATTTCCATCTACTTTCTTTAGCAGAGGAGAGTAATTGTGGATTTTTGCCTTTCTGGCTGTAGACTAACCCAGCGAGAGAACCTTACGAAAATGCACAGTCACTTGTTCATGTCTGTCTATCTGGAAACTGTAATCATAGCCCATAGCAAGCATTCTCTCATGTAGTTAAGCATTTACATGAGAAAGCATAGTTGCCAAGGTACACTGGAGGTACAGTTTGTCTATCAAGCACTGGTGGTTCAAGGATGAAGGGCTTTTTTCAGTTGTGAACTAATTTATTGACAAGTTATGTGACGATAAAATGTTTGTCTGCTAAGCTGCAGTGGGATGCATTCTTCTTACAACAATTTAAGTTCTTTTCTCTTGGCAGAATTATTTTATTATGAATCTGCAGCAGGTTGTTTGTGTAGTGTCCACAGAATGTTTATTAAATCTGAGGTTGCAGTTTAGATAACATTTTTCTCCAGGTATCTTTTTTCCCCACCCCCACATATCCCCTTGACCGCATGGAGTTCATGAAACTAGAGATGTTGCTTTGAAATAGATAAAAACTTCTAGTAATACTTTATACTTTAGTATGTCTTTTTAAGTTATTGAAGTGTACATGTATATATACAAAGGTAATGGTTTTGTTAATGAGTAGATTATTTGCATATGTTTCTTTAATCAAATGATACTTGCATTTGACTAACTCGTAGCAGATTGTCAGTGTCGTCAGAAATGGGCCCATAAGAAGAAGAGGCGTATAAGAATACTGATAATTCTGTAGAAATAACTGGTTACCATGTGTTTCTGCTGCTGTCTACTTCTAGTTTTTCTGTGTGATTAAATCATTGTAGCTTACTGATTTTAATGAGTAATTCAATTGCGGTGCTTCTGTGCCAGAAGACACCTGCATTTTGGGCAGCCTTATGACTCTTGCATAGAAAGAGTCTTGTTTTAAAAATTAATGTGTGTTTAGTCTGTAAATGTACTGTTAATTTATTGCCAAAATGTAGTCAAATAGAAGAATGTAAATGTAACCTTGCTAGTGAACTCTGGTGTTTTAAAGCTGTTTTTCTGATTGAAGTTTTGAACTTAAACATATTTCTTTTCAGTTTCACCTGTGAGAGGTAGAGACTACTCAAAACAGACTTCCATGGAACATGAGGGAATCTGTCTCATATCAATTAGTTGTTGGGGTTTCTGAAGTCTTAAAGTATTTTTAAAACACTGCATTTCTTTGTATTAAAAAAAATTTCTTACCCTGCAGTGTTCTTGGCGAAATTACTGAAACGACTCTATGGTGAAGCTTCATCATCTTCTCTTGTTCAGACTTCAAGTAGAGAAGAGGAGGTGGTTCTTGAAAATCTTGGCTCAAAATCTAAAGAAAAGAATTCAGATAATGTTCAGATTTCATCAGCAGATGCTAGCACATCAACTAATACACCCCGCGAATCATTTCAAGGTGAGACTGTGTTGTCGTTTTTCTGATTATATGCTTTTAAATACAGCTGCTTTATTTCAGAACAGTATAGTATGTCTTTTTTTTTCATCTATTGATACCAACAGATGAATTTGAGTACTAGGGATAGTGGTACTTAATACCTGGAACACTTGAGGTCCTATGAAAGTCAAGAAATAGTCTTGGTGTATGCTTGGATGCAGCATTTAGAAAAAGCAAGTATGAAAGTTCAGTATAAGCTGTAACTGTCTTTGATATAATGTCTCTTAAATAGTGATCAAATTACTTCTACTGGTATAGCTCTGCTCAGCTGTTAGAGATGCAGATGAAGATAGGTGGGAATACATGATCCTGCCCTCATGCTGCGACAGAAACCCCATGGGGACCGCAGATCCATCTGAAGGCAAATACTGATTCAGAGACTATATTAGTCCCTTGGAAAAGAGCACTGTGTTGTGTGTGTTTATGCAATGAGCATGGCACGTGAATATTTGAACATGTAAGTAAAAGTCCTTTTTTTTTTTTCCAATAAGTTGTAGAATGTGAATGGAGTGCCAAAAGATGGAGCTGGAAAATGAGGTAGCTGTGCTATTACTTGTGGGTAAAAGGCTCTGTGCACAAGTATAGAATGAATGTGAATTGCTTTGTATTCATCGAAAACCAGATTTTTCCATAACTATAAGGCTGTTAAACTGGCTTGAAATAGAAGGATATGTTTCACAAGAGTATAAAAAGCTTTCTCTGGGGGAGATGGTCAGCTATCCTTACTCGCTCACAGGGAAGAGCTGGTTGTAGATGTGGTCTGGGCAGGAGAGTAATGTCCAGAAAGAAGTGAGCAGAATGATTAGTAGGGTTAGAACTGTGTGCTACATAATAACAGATGTTTGTCTTGTTCAGGGATCTGCTTGGTAGAATTAATGAGAGGATTAGTCTGAATTGCAAAGGAGCTCTGAAGAGCTGGTTCAAGAATAACCTCTCAAAGCACAAGAATGGCTTATTTTGGCAGGCAGAAAACAGAGCAAATGTGGCAGGATACCTGACGGAGCTCAGATGTGTCTGGGAGAGCAGCAAAAGGAAGGTGAAGGAAGGCTAGCTGGGACAAGGTAGGCACAGGAGCTGTGTCATCACTGTGGAAGCAGTCCCACAGTGCCTGGCAAAGAGCAGCAGGTCTGTTCACAGTAATCAGGTTCAACCAACAGTCCAGTGACACCAGGCAAGTTAATAGTGACAAGGCAGGTCTGAGGTCAAGCCAGTATGTCAAGTCTGTGTCAGTGTGTGCATCACTTGGTCTGAAATATCCCTCTGGTCAGTTTGGATCACCAGTCCCAGCTGTGTCTCCTTCCATTCACTCCCAGCTTCCTCACCAGCATGGCAGTACACAAAGGAGGAGAGGCCTTGGCTCTGTGCCAGCCCTGCTCAGCAATAACAGAAACATCTCTACATTATCAACCCTGTTTTCAGCACAAATCCAAAACACAGCCCCATACCAGCCACTGGGGAGAAAATTAACTCTACCCCAGCCAAAACCAGCACACCATTACTGTAATACAAGGTTGCATGGAAGTTTCAACTTCTGTAGTTCTATATGTTTTATACTCCATTTGGTTTTCAAGATTAGTAATTCTGGTATTTCTTTTGTGTAGTCAATAACGAAAAGCATATTTTCAAAAGGTTGATAAAGCATTAAACTTATTCTGTACAATGATATGTGATAGCATTGGTAACTAATGGTCCTTTCAAAACAAGTAACAGGCTATTTATTTGCTCTATGATAAAGGTGTGCTAATTACACCCAACTATAGAGTAATTTCTTAAGCTAAAACTGTCTTTGTTTGTAGTGAACTTATACCATTCCTTATAAATTAGGGCAAAACTCCCACTGAAATGGGAGCTGAGGGGGAGAATTTATTTTACCTTGTGATTTATAACTCCTCTGATTTGTTTATACCTGATTCCTGTTGCAATATTCTTCAAGGTAATGAAAGAAAGACTTTTTATTTGGAATCCTAATACAGGGAAAATATAGCTTATGGAATAGGACACATGGAGTAAAAAGAACAGGTTTATATTTAGAATTTTTACAGCAGAGCAACAGGCTGTTTTTTATAGCAGGCTGTTTTTGAAATTAACAGCAAACTATAACTGAGTTTGTCTATGTTGGAGGCATGCAAATACCACAGTAGTATAGAAAGAGTTCTGCCTTGTCTCAGGTTCAACATATAAGTACTTAAACAAATAAAAAAGAAAAAGAAGCCTTGAAGTGATAAACTCATAAGAAAAAAGATAAATCAATTATCCATCTAGGAAACCAACACACAACCATTCTTTTCTGGTTATGATTTTATTTAAATTTAGCAAGCTCCTGCACTTACATGTGGTGATTTTATAGCATTGGACACTGAAAGTACATGTTTAGAGATAGGTAGAAGGTTTGAGCTATAAACTCTGTGGCCTTGGTGAAAGAAAAACATAAAAGCATTGATTGAATTTTTTGATCATAAACTGTTTTAAGTGACTTCTTACTTACAGACCAAAGATTATGGGCATAACTACAAGACAGCTGATGGTTTAAGTAGCAGTAGTCAAAGATGGCTAATTGAAAGAAGCAGTAGAAAATAAGGGATTTATTTTTTTGTAGATACTAACTCTTTCCTAGTTTGAAAGTTTCTTATTTCAGTCCTACAAAATACTACTAAAATTATCTGGCGTCAATAAACAGTTGAGGATTTCTTTTGAAATAAACTGACTTAGTCTTAAGTCTAGCATTAAATAATAGATTTTACTGTAAAACTCATCACAATGTCCTTATTTGCCTTTAGCAGTTATTCTCAGATTGAGAAATATCATAACCAATTTGTCTAAGCTAAACTGCCACCACCTTCCATCTGTGAGATTCTGATCTTTATTGGAATGCAGTTTGCAGCATTGCCTTTATGGGCATGTCTCTATTGTCCTTCCAGATGCAGGCTTTTAGGATCATACTTTTATATCCTGTAAATATTTGCATTTACATGCCTTTTTTGAGACCAGATTGAAGTTCAGATGCTTAAGAAGATGGAACATCCGGATCTGTGTTAATGATTGGTTCTCATTAATTTTGGATAATTAACAATTTGGTATCAGAAGGCATTATCCCATAAAGCTCCTCACATAGTTCTGGAACCAAAGCTTACAATAAGACCAGGAATAACTGAGATGGAAGGGAAATTCTGAAGGACACTGTCCTTTGTAAGTGTAGAGAGGCCTTTTGAATGGTATTTGTGTTTTCTTCAGGAAGGTGGTAGTTCTGTTAGGCATGGAGAAAACATGTGGAGGTGTCATGCTTCTTCTGGATCCCTAAGAAGAGTAGTCACATCTTTTTACTTGAAAAAGGAAATTTTGGATTTTTTCGAAACAAACCAACCAAAACAAAAAAAAACCACACAAACATACAAAAAAAAAAAAAACCCAAAAAACTACTAACCTGCCCCCTCCCCAAAAAAAAACCTCCAGCCAACCAAAAAGCTTACCAACCAAACAAATGACAAACCCAAACCAAAACAAAGAACTTGCCTGTGTGCAGAATTTTAATTCTAGGGCATAGATAGTAAGATATACCTTCCCTTTGGATTACAGTTGTCCTAAATCAGACTTTTTTCCCTTTTGTACCAAAATACTTAATAAGAAAATGAGTGTAACCAAAGTAGGGATTCCTATCCCCCAGAAGAATTAGAAAAGACTTTCTAAATATTTCCCCCCCTTGAGGAACTTGATTCATCCATTGCAAGAGCTATAGTTCTTAATTTCAAAAGATGTAATAAATTTTTTTTCCTGCTTCAGCATGAAATTAAAGAGGGTCTAGATTACCATCTTTATTACCTTAAACCACTTTAAAGTTCCACACAGGTAGTGAACCTGATTCTTGTGGAAGGCAAAGCATTAAAAGAGAGCAAATAGAGAGTTGAAAGCTCCTGTAATAAGAGAAATTTTCCTTAAACAAAGGATATTTTGTGAATATATTGTCTTAAAAATGCTTTAAAGCTTGCTGTATCACAAAAAAAAATGTATCAGGCAAAAGACTGAGCATTTCAAAATATAAATTGTTCACGTGGTTATGGGCTTTGGCTAAATTCTGTCCCGAGAATTGGTTTTGTTAGTTTTTGACCTTTGGGGCCAGATCTACTAGCTACCAGGATTAATATAGTGGAAAATGTTTCTCATGAGGTCTGCAGTTCTGTGATTGCTTTACTTTTTTGTTGATATTTTAAAATAATTTAAAACCTCAGTAATTATTTCTAATAGCTTTGTAGTATGTATTCAAAAGCAGCATGCATGCTTCTAACTAGAGATTTAGTAATTGTAGAATTGGCATTTTCACAGAATCACAGAATGGGTCAGGTTGGAAGGGACCACAGTGGGTCATCTGGTCCCACCTCCCTGCTCAAGCAGAGTCCTAGAGCGCATGGCACAGGATTTCACAACCTCTCTGAGCAATCTGTTCCAGTGCTCAGTCCCCCACACAGTAAAGAAGTTCTTCCTGATTTCAGGTGCAACTTCTGTGCATCAGTTTCTGCCCACTGCCTCTTGTCCTATTGCTTGGCACAGCCAAGGAGAGCCTGGAAATGTTCTCTTGACACCCCATGCTTTAGATACTTACGCACATTGATGATATCCCCTCTCAGTCATCTTTTCTTGAGGCTGAACAGGCCCAGCTCCCTCAGCCGTTCCTAGTACAAGGAAATGGCCTTCTTAGTCTCTGACCTTTTTCTTGGTCAGAATTATAACTACTTTTTATAAGACTCAGAATTAATGATCAGTATTTAGCATCTTTCTTATAAAAATGAAAATTTCAGAGTTGCTGAAGAAGGATAATTGCATTCAAGTTAAATATATGTCAGTATAAATCATGCTCTGCCACTTTTGATTTTTGCTTTTTCCCTAATTGTGAAAAAGGAATTTGAAATGCAGGGAGCCTAGCAAGAGTCTTGGATCTTGTGGAGAAAACGTAAACTTTCTTTCTCCTTCATTTATTTAAGTAAGAAATAGTGAGGAATGTTACTAAGCTGTTGCTAGTAATAGGTTTTAATTTTCTAAAAAAGCTGTAATCCATGTTATGCTATATAAATGGACAAAACACAACTTACCACTTACTAATTAAATGAAAATGTGAATGTCTTAGCAGATGTGACCTATCCCAGCACTGTTGTCCTATGTGACGAATTCATGTCAAAATTCAGTACAGCTGTTGTGTTTATTTTGTGTTCTTCTTATTTGTTCCACTGAAGTTATTGATGCTTTTGGTGTACTGCATTTAAATCATCACTAGGACACCAGGACTGTGTCCTTCATCTTACAAATCCTGTCTTCCTGCAGCCATTTTACTGTAGAGAACTTAAGCTAGTGACAGAAATGTCTAGAAGACAAAACTTGTCTAAAAATATGCATGAACTGCCCTGCCTTTCAGTTGATCAAATTAATGAAGTGCTTATGGTTGAGAAATTAAATTCTAGCTGTACTTAATGCAATAAACAATTTTAGAGACTTGCTAAACAATTCAGCTTTGCTTTAGTTAATTACTTTGAAAAGCTGTCTATTGTGTATAAGCTAAAGAGCAATGGAGATTATAATTATTATACAATAAAGTGTTGTCTCACACACTTATAGTCTTTTCTCAAGGGTTTAAAAATTCTCTCATTGCATGGTATATTACAGTGTTGTTATGCTGTGCAAATGGGACAGATGTATCCAGGAGGAGAGTATTTGAAGATACCAGCCCTTGGTGGCTCTGGTAAAAATGGTGCCCAGCCAGTTTTACAAGCCAGTATAACTATGTGCTTTAGGGGAGCGTAGAAATCTGGGGTTTAGGGGAGAAAGGAAAAAAAATTCCAAAACCTAGACTAAAAAACCCAACCAATCCAAATCCCACAAACAAACAAAAAAAACCCCTTCTCTCTGTTCAGACTGAGTGGGCTGTGTGTATAATATCTGTAACTTCTGTTTGTGACAGAAACAGTTCTCTTGTTGTGTTCAGTTCCTATAGCAATGTTTTTGTGGGTTTTGGAGGGGTTGTTTGCTGCTGATAGACAGATTCCTTCCTTTTCCAGTGTTTTTATGTATATATGTTAAATCCTTCTCCTCTTCTACATGCTCACTGCAAGCAGTTTAGCTGTCATAGGGAGAGCTGCTGGCCTCTGTGAGGCTTCTGTGAGCTGCTAACTGAGCTCTGTCAGTAGCTCATCTAACAGTGTGTAGCAGTTGCCTATGTAGAGGAGAAAATGCCAGCTTTAGTTCTAAGTGTTAACAAGCTCTAAACCTAAACTAGTCAACTGCAGGAAAACTAATTGTCTTGGTAAAGGAAACAGAAAAATGGCTTTTTTAAGAACTTGATAAAATAGCCTTGTTTCACCTAGAGATGGCTGATAGTACTAAATTGAATTGAACTGCAGCACAATAATTGTGTAAAGCATTCCTACTGTCCACCTTGCCTCCTTGTTTGAAATCATTTTCAATGCATTGGTGACAAAACGGGTTGTGTGAGACACCATTCCTGCTCCAGTTGACACTGGGGACTTCATCACTTACACTGCTATTGTCAAAATCATAGTTATTCAGAGTCAAATCCCATATTTTCTGCTGCTGCACAAGCTTACTTTCTACTTGAGTTTCCTATCAACTCTACCTTCTAACAGTTTGAAAAGTGGCAATGTTCATAATGTGAGCTTGGTACTGAACTATGTTCTGAGCAAATACCTTTCTATAATATTTTGTGCTTTGCGTTGTTTTTTACACAAATGAGAAGGGACTGTTACCAATAACTTCTAGTTATGGAATAGAAAGTGTGAGTTTAGAGGGGCAAAAGCTTTAAAACTTTAAATTTTGTATGCTTTTATGAGTGCATCTATTTATTTTCTGGTCTTGTTTCAGGTACGTTCCAGTAGTGACGAAATCACTTAATCAGTGAGGATAATTAAATAATTGCAACTTAGGCATGGCCTTTTAGATTCAGTGTTGTTGCATTTTTTTTTTTTAAGGTTTGATTAACAGAGATATGTTTGGCTTTTGAGAAGTGTGTTCAACAAATAAGATCTGCAGCAGGAGAAGTAATTGAGCTGGGTACTGCATAACATTAAGATAACTTTATGTTCCTGTTTATACAGCTAGAAATCTTCGACATCTAATCAAAATATGGCATATAGTCACATACCAGGGCATATATGGGACACATATACCATTTAGCTGTATAATTTGTTTCATCATTACCTCCTGTATTCAACTTTCAGAAAACAGCAAAATTTTAATTCCACCATCTGCTTGTAGTCAGATTCACATCTGAAAAGTTTTCCTCGATCAGTGGTTTTTCCATGCTTCAGTCTCACTTTGTTTTATGCTTAGTTTTCATTACTTTTTCCAAGGAAAAGTAGATATTTTAATGGTTCATAGGTAAAAAGCAAAAGCATCTTCCCCAAATCATGAGTGAGAACAAGAGTAAGAAGGATTTGTACTTAATCAGTTTTTTCTCTGTGACAAAAAATGTCTGCCACTCCTAATGTAGTGAAACATTCACTCCTAATGTAGTGAAACTGAGTTATAATGGTAAGTGGTGTCTCCAATAAAATGAGCTATAATAGAGCCTTTCTTCGTGTCTAAAAAATAAACTAAATATAAGAGTTAGTGTACATATGGGAGGTAGTGAGGGAAATAAATGTTGTTTGTTCCTTGGTTTTTTGTTAATTTCCCATCCCAAGTTTAGGCCTTGTAAAATGTCTTTATTGGCCTCAGTTTCCTTTTGAAGTTTTTGGTTTTTGACAAGTGGAAGGAAAACACCATGATGAGGAAGTACTTCTGAGGATTTTCTCATTTCATTTTCTTCTTTCAGTGCTCTCGTCTAGTATCCTTCATGCCCTAAAAACCACAAATAAAGTATCAGAAATGAAGGTCAATCAAAAAATTCAGTACTGCTGTCTCCACAATGTTGTGACCCATCACTATTATAAAAAAGAGGATTGGAATAAGTGTATTGTACTACTTCCCCTCAATGTTCTCCAACATTGCTGCTTAAGGATTCTCTGAGCCAAAGGACAACATGTATCTCTTTATTAAAAGACTTTTCTTTTATCACTTTATTGTTTAAATGTATGTAATTGTGCAATTTAGAATAGAACTTTAAACTTTGACATTTTACTTGGCAAAGAGGGGAATTTGTCCTTCTGTAAAGAATAGCAGACATCTTCAGAATGATAAAATTTCACACCTCTCTGCAGAAGAAAAAGCTTTTTCAGCATTCTGTTACATGTATTGGTACTAATAAAATATATGACAGTAATAACAGTGTGTTGGAGATAACTGGCTATCTGAAAGACATTCAGAAAACTTTTTTTTTTTTTTTTGTATTTAGAAAAGTATGGAGAATCTTTGGAAAGAATGTATATCTCATCTTCTACCAAGAAGTACCATGAGTGACTGCCCTTGTTTATTCCAATAAAGTAAGGATAATGCAGTGGAGTCTATAGTGACTGTTAGCATCTGTTCTTTTCTTTTGTTTCCACCCAGTGTAACTTCGGTAGTGAGAGAGAATACTGTTGAAAACTGTGGTCAAGCAGTAGGAGTTCCACCCTCCAAGGAAAAGGACCATACTTTCCAATTGTGCAGAAGACTAAAAGCTTCTGTCTGGAAGCACTCTTGTGTGTGTGAGACTGGAAGACAAGGCTGTGTTAAGCCTGGCAACTGAGGTTGTACATAATGTAGCACTATATGTCCCTGAGGTTACTTTATTGTACCTTATAGACTGAAATAGCTTGATGTCCAGGAACTTGGATATTGTCTGAACAAAAATGAGTGTACATTGAGGAATGGGTGGATATTTAGGTTCACTGGATTTGTTCATGCTATTGAAGGATATTTTGATGTGTTCACATTGATCAACAGGAAAAGTATTTATTTTTCAGTACTACAGTTCAGGAGGACACTCAAGGTATGTAAAGATAGTCACTGATACAACCTTTGGTAGACTGCAGTTTATGAAGCTTTTTGAAGGAGACAGCTCTTGCCCAGGATGTCGTGTGTCATGTCTTTATGGATGCTTGTCTTGCTAGTCAATGAAGGGGAAAGTTATTGTGTACAGATAATGAGGTGTATATGTTCCTTGGGAATTGTCAGAGTTTTGGGGTCATAGTCTCACTTGTACGCAGTAAAAATGGGAAATAGCTGTAACAGGGTCATATTCTAGCTTACGTACTAAGTAAAATCATACTTTAATACAAAATTTTAGGGGAGATAACAGACCTCATTCAAGCCTTATTTTTGTCCTGGTCATACCTACTCTAACACTGCACAGAAAATGCCTGTTATCAATAATGACTTTAGTAGAGGATATGACACTGAACTACTCAGACCTTGTATTTGATTCAGCATCAATTCCTCATTTCCTGTGTAGGATGGTTTAGGAGTGGAACTCCCAAATTTAGTACTGCCACTAAAAAGAAAACCATCAGCTGCTCCCCTCTCCTTCTCCACTGGGAGCCAAAAGGCAGAGATCATTGGTGAAGATAAGAACAGTTTACTGGAAACAGCAATGAGATAAGAAAACAAACAGTAACAGCAACAATGCTAATAACAATAATGTACAAAAGAGAGTGTGATTGACATGCAAAATGTTCACCCCAGCCCAGGACACTGAAAAACAGTGGCAAACAGCTGTTCTGCCTGACAGGCATTCCCTGTGACTGGAAAGGAGCACCTTTCTTGGAATCAAGAGTCCCTTTTCCCCAGCCCCTGTAAGTGACCTAAGGTGGTACTGAGTAACATTGGTGTGTTGGCCATGTCCTCTGGGCACAGCGCAGGGCAGCCCAGAGCTCCTGGATCAAGTACTCAGGTGGGCTCAGCCTACCTAGCAACTTGTGACTACAGGCATGTGCCGCTGCACTTGGCTGCTGTAAAAAATAATTAACTGTCCTGGCCAGAACTAGGACACTGTGCTTTTCTATAAAGAGCTATTTTTGGGGATGAACTCTTTCCATCTGTTTGGAGAAGTGATAACTGGGTGTTTCCAAGGGGTAATTTTGTGGAAAAGATCACAATCTTGGTAAGATTAGGCTAACTTACAGTTGTTTGTGGGGGGAAAGGGAGCTGCAGGATTTTCTAGCTTGACTCGGGTTCTCTGTTTGCTCTTATGAGTTCTGCCCTGTGGGAACTTAAACTTGGGTGAGTTATCAAAGCTTTCTGAGTTGCAGAGAAGCACTTCACAAGTAAGACAAAGTTTTTGTTTTGATTGAAAAACTTGGTCCTGGTGTCCAGTCACTGGCAGTGGGACTTCTGTGAGGGGAGGCCAGGGGTGCCCTGTGCTGGACACAGCCAGTTCCAGCCCACCCACTGCAGGGCACAACTGAGCCCACAGCTGAGGCAGGGATACCCTAGGGGACACTTATTTAAGAAATGAGAAAACAATCCCAAGACAGGAAGGAACTAAAAGGAGTGGCAACAGTAGAAATGCTAGGGTCAGAGGAGGAGAAGGTACTCTGTTGTTTAGTACATGTTCCTAAAGGATGGCAGCCCATGGAAAACCCCTGTGGGGGAAAAGGAGGGAATAGCAGAGACTTCAAAACATTATCCCCACCTTCTTGCTGCTGTCTCTCTGAAGGAACTGGGTATAACCTGCAGTGAGAGGAAATAGGGGTGAAGTTGGGAGTGAAAAGAGCCAGTGAGGAAGGATTCTTGTAGTTGTGATCTCCCTGCTGTTGTTCCATGAGCTCTCTTAGTCCTGTTTGCCCCATTGTGAATCACCCCATCCTCAGCCTGCTGAGGGCAGAGTGACTATCTGGCTGGGTGTTGGGCTGCTAGCCAGGGCCAACCCAGCACAGAACCTCGAAGTGATTCAGTCTCCGTCCAGGGTTTAGTCTTACAGCAAGCTAAGGACCAAGACTATGAACATGTGCTCTGGTCGTGTCTGTGTCTGAGCATGCTTGGTGTTCAGTCTGTCTGGAAACTGTGCTAGTGCTATGTGCCACCATTCTGAGCTACAAGTAGGGGATAGTTAAAAGATGCTGAAAAATAAACTTAACAAAATACAGTGGCTCCCTGAGATGACTGACTGACTGTGCAGTTGACAATTCTGTATGGCTGGAAGCTTTACCTTCAGCTCATTCTAAAAAGATCTGATACTGATTTGTGGTAAGAAAGAGATAACATAGCTGGCCAAGCAACTAAAATGCTTGGAGATGTAATGTTGGTAATGGCATGGTGTAGATGCTTTTCCCTACTCTGTGCACAAGCCACCATACTGAGTTACATGCTGTGGATCTCTGTGGGGGGAACATGAATAGAAGAAAGATAGTTTGAAAACATTTATTCTGTATTCTTGGTTTGCCTTGAAATAAAATGTTCACTCTTTTTGGGGCATTGTAAATGACCTTTAGCTGTTGGAGCTGCTTTTTCCAATAAAATAAAACTTCAGAAATGGGATTAATGACTTTTAACTAGTAAAAGGGAGGATTCTTTAATATCTCTAATATCTGTTTGCTATTGTTTATCAAAAAACCCTCTCCATGTCACAGTTTTATAAGCTCAGCCATTTTCTTTGCAGCGATGTTTGACTTTATGTTTGGCCAACCCATCTCTTCTTGGCCCAAGGATACTCTGGCCCCAGGCTACAAAAATCCAGGTGTAGATATGGTAACAGTTTGATTTGACACACTTGTGCAAGATTAGCGAAGACTAATTCTTGATTTAGGAGCCTGCAAGCTTCTTGAAGATGCAGCTGGTGTGAATAAATATGTAATTTGGAGATTCCCATTTAAAGCAAGAAGTAAAATAAAAAATATAGTCTTGAGTCATCATTCATTTCCATAGAAGGATTTGTTTCTTTTAGGATTGTGTGTTACAGATGGTCCCTCAAATTCTGTTATGTGTAACTATTTTGCCTGGGAGGTTATCATCTCAATATAGTTACTGCTTATATGATTAAAAGTTTCCAATTTTTCAAGGCTATTGTAAATTAAGTTTAGTGTTTTCCTGATCATCTTTGTTTTACAAAACCTAAATAAAAATGGAAAAAAGGGAAAACTTGAAATGCTTCAGAAGGGAATAACTTAAACATTTGTACTTCCTTATAATTTTTAACTGTCACTAATTAGCACTTCATCATTAATCAACCTGGATGGGGGAGAAAAAAGTCAATGCAGGTACTGCTAGTTCAATGATTTGGCATCATCTACATGGAAAGGATCTGCTGAAGAATTATCCCATGTCAGTTTTTAAGGGATTTTTTCCGAAGCGTACAGTTGCTCTTCGTCTTTCTCTAGTAGTTATTTCTTTCTTTTTATTATCCCTCTAAGTAAGTATTATCAGTACTGGAAACTTTCTGGCTCATTCAAGAAAAAGATTATATTTTTCTAATGCATTTTCAAAACAAATTTATTCCCTTATGATTAAAGCAATGGTGGTGTTTTCAGAAGTACTTTGATTGTTCAGGAATGTACTTTTTTTTTGAAGTAGGCTGTCTGAGAAATGTCAGTGCATAGTTAAATTCCATATTAGAAATATAGAAGTAATTCTCATTAGGGATCTCTCACATGCAGCCCCATTTTAAATATTTAGGAGTTATTCCAACCATAGTTGCACATAGCTGCACCTTGATGATCGACTTGGCTCATCTGGGATCTTCAAACAAGTTTGTAGTGTAAGGAGGTTGATTGTGTCCACCTGGCAGAAATGTTTTTATTGTATGTTATTTTAACAGCTTGCTCTGTGTTTTAAAGAGATGCATTGCCCCCAGAAACAGAATGCTAGTGCTGTGTCTGTGCTGACTTATGGAGCTGGCTGAGTGTTAAAAAAAAACCCAACAAAACAACAACAAACACAACCAAAAAAGCCCAGCAATCCAAAATTTAAAAAAAAACTTTGCACTCAGCCATCTAAAACTACATTGCAACATCTGGAGACATCCTGAAATCCTGGCCTTCTGGGAAGCCTTTTTTTCTCACTGTGGTTAATCTCTGTTGTTGTCACTACTCTGCGCAGAAATACGGTCTGACTTGATGTGAATGGAGCAGAGATGTGTCTGTCATTTCTTGTCTGGTGAACAAATGAGTTTTCCACTGCTTCTCTTGTGGGTACTTTTAAATACCTTTCAAAGGGGAAACAAATCATACAAAAACAGACTGCTGCCATCAACACAAATAGTTTCCTACGCAATGAAATAGTTGGAAAGCTGGCCCTTGGCACTTCCCCTCCTGCCCCAGAAAGAAGTAGAGCAGGATAAGGAGGTAAGCCCTCTGGGGCAGGCACTGCTGAGGCTTAGTCAAGTGTGACTTTCAAACTTCCTTTATCTTTGTACCCTTCAGAGAAGTATAGGCTGTGACTAAACAGTGTGCAAATGGGCAAACCGCAGTTTTGTGATTCTTTCTCTGTTGCTTTTGTCACTTCCTGATAAGCTTGTATCCATCCATCCATCCATCCATCCATCCATCCATCCATCTTTTGTGTTCTTAAAGAAATAGTCTGCTCATGCTGAATGGGGGAAAAATGTTTAGAGTCTCTCTTAAAATATCACTGTAAGTGGAAGCTTCTTTTGAAGATAGGGGATAAGATTTCCCTGATACAATAGAAAAAAAAAAATGTTTCTGGTGTAAACAACTAACCTGTGGAGTATTTGATTATTTGTAGAAGCTATGAAATTTGATGCAGTTCTCTTGGTCATAGGATAATTTCAGTGTTCCTCAGCTGACCCTCTGTAAGGATTTTCAAGATCACTTATTGGTGTAATTGGGAAAAAGTTTGAGAAAATCCATAGTGAGACCAATATTGAGCCAGATACTTTGGATTTTCTTTTCTGTAGATAATGATGATACAGTTACGTCTCCAAGAAGAGTTTACACAGTGGATCTTCCTCCAGAGGGTTATGTTGCAGTTACTCCGGATGCCCTTAGTAATGCAGTTTCTGAAAACTCTGGCAGTAGTGCTGACTCAACAGGTAAGTTTGCATGGTTGTTACTGTGATTAATTTTTCAGAAGGGAAACTTCTTAGCAGCTCTTATCAAGTAGATTCATACTGCAATAATAAAGCATTTAAACCATTGCTGCCAGTGGGTGTCACTGTTTTGCAATGTAAGCAGAACGAGGATGTGCTTCCGTATGGGTTCATTTCCATCGTTTGGGGTTTCTGGACTAGATTCAGCATTTGGTGATAGCCATGCAGTGCCACAGATCTTACTGAAGTTATGTAGAACCTAACTGAGAACTAAGTCTTTAGCTCCTCCCACTCAAGGGACATGTATACTCATATAGTGCCTGCACACAGTCATATTATTTTTAAGAATAAATGTTAGATAAAACTGTTTTACTACATCTACCCTTGATGTTCTGAGGAATTGGGTAAAGGCTTAACAACCTTTCAAATTTGCGTCTCTCTGTACAAGTATTCATCATTGGAGTTGGTAGGGGGACACATCAATCCTTTGATGTTGAAAGGCTTTCTGATGAGAAACTGTGACTATATAACTTCAGAAACAATACTTGATGTTGTCAAAGGCTACAAGAGAAGACACACAGAATCTGTAGAGTGGGTTCTAAGTTGACCTCAGTTAAATACATGGTTTTCTGAATGACATTGCCAGAATTCAGTTGATTCTGTCTGTCTTTAGAAAGAAATCCCAAGCTTAGACGAGACAAATGAATTTAGTTTTTTCAGTTGCTGTGTTCCTGTGGGTGTATGTTTGTCCAGAATGGTGTATCACTGTCGTTGGCCACTAGGGACGTTCTACAGCAAAGAAGATAACTTAGGTAAGGCAGCTGAAGTAAAACACTTGATAAGCAGCAGTTATTAAACTGATACTACAGTATCCGTTTCAGCCTGGAGATTGCCTTAAATGCAAGGAAAATCTGAAATATAACTTGCAGATATAGAAAGGCAAATTCTGCTTGTCTTTGCACACAGTACCCACAGGGGTGAATTCTGAGCTTGGAAATTTGGTCTGCAGAGTTTTCTGAGCTCCAGACTCTGAATACAAGTAGAGCTACCGAAGTAGCTCAAGGGACTGAAGCAAAATACAAGGTGACTAAAGGCATGTCAAGAATGTTCTTCCTTGCTGCGCAGTGGTTTAAAGACCATTTTTGAGTGACAAAGATGTTACTTTATCAGAGTAACTCAAGATTAGATCTTGATAGTTTTTGGATTATGAATGGAAAGTTGTTCTAATTTAGAGCTTCTAGGTTGTGGTCTTCTCAGTTACATAGGATTCATGTCTGGAATCCAGAAGCTGTTTCTAGGTTACCCTTAACTCTATTTAGTTGCAGACCTGTCTTTGGACAGTTCACTGGGTTTTTCTTTCCCAGCATGTCAGATTCAAGCTGCTTATTCTGATCTTGAAGCATCTTTTCTCTCCTTCCATGCCATATAATTTCTGTTTATTATTTCATGTACTTTTCTTTCGGATATCAGAGGAATGCTTCTTCCTCTTCTGTGTTTTGCTGATAAGACTAAATGAAGTCTCATAATACTTTGTAGGTAAATTCAGTTTTATGCAGGGACTTAAGTTATTTTTAAATAAAACTAGCATACATACTGAACACTGCTGCAACTGAGATATATCCTTACGGCATTAGCATGGAACTTTTGTGGCAAATTTACTCAGCTGCTGTTTAAAGTCTATGAATAAATCAGATTATGTGTTGTGCATATTAGATGTTGCAGTGATACAGTATTATACATAATTAGATGTTAGATACATTGCAAAGCAGTTGAGCAGAACAGAATTTAGGATTGAGTTATATTGTCTCTTTTTAGAGTCATATAAATACCTGCCTGGCTTTATAGTGGATAAAGTATTGAACAATGGCTTCATTTGCTCATTTTTAAGATTTAATATTTTCCTTTAGTATTTCAAAACAAATGTACTCAACCGTGATAGCAGTAAGTAGAGTTCTGGTGTTGCTTAGTGATAGTATTAACTGTTGGATGGAGAATGCTTTTAGCTGATCCCAGTTTCACTGTTTTGGGATTTAGCTACTTTTTAAACAGTTAACAGAGGATCTGCGATTCTGGGAGACTTACTTTTGGATTGGTTTGTTATTTGGCTTTGCACTTTGTCATAGAATCAAGAAAAACCAAATTTGAAGTGAAGGTTTTTAGTCTGTGGCTCCTTTTGCAGGGTTTGTTTGATGTTATACTATAGATGTTATCCTTACCAGGTATTTGCCTAATTATTTTTTTTAAAACCTCGTTATAGGGAGATTTTTGTTGCATTCCCTTTTTTACTTGCTCTAGTGTTTCACAACCCTTTAGTGATAGATCTTTCATCTTTCTTTTAGTGATAGATGCAGTTTAGACCCTTAATTGTTTTGTCTAAATAAGGATTGCATAACTGGAGATCTGTGCTAATCTTGCAAGGGTGAGGGAGCATGGTTCGCTTTACTTGTGTATGTCATTTAAGCATACACATAAAATCTGTTGCAGGATGAAGTCTGTGATTTCAGGTAGTGCTCATAAAATATTGAAGGAACATCTTAAGCAGTCACACTATGGATTACTTAGTTTGCTCACCTAGGTTTACTTGAAAATCCCAAGTTTAGATCTTTTTTGAAGGGACAAAGGAACGCTCTAATGAGAACCTTTGACACCGAAGGAAAAAGAGGGTGCATGCATGACTGTATGTATGAATATTTTATATAGGTAAAATAAATCTGTTATGTCTAGAATTGTCCCAGGTATTTCCAAAGGACCAGCTCCATAAAGTAAAGTTGAGATTGGGTGTATGCATTGTTTTAATCTTATACTACCTATATGATATATTTTGTATGGCAACAGGTAATCTTCCACAGGTAATCTTCCACTGTGTTTCCTAAAAATGTAAGCATGTTGTTTATGTACTGGGTAAGAAAATGTTCCTGTGTCATCCTTTTCTAGCCCAGAACTAAGGGGAATTAATGATGTGGAAATTCAACAAAAAAAAATCTGACTCAAAAATTAATTTCATTGTTTATCAAATTTTCATTGTTGTCTCATGAAAATAATATGACTCTATTTTAGGATTATAGTTTTTCAGTTATGCATCACTATGATTTGCTGTGTCCTCTCAATAAATTAAGGAAACCAAATATGGCTCTATCTGAATTAATATAACAAGATCATCAAGAGGAATGGATGTGCCACAGCTGACGTTTCTTTGTGGTAAATTACTGTGTGGAAGACTGAAATATTCAGTCACTAAAATATGTATTTCAACATAAGCTGTTTTTGAGAAATTATTTTAAAGTTGAAGTTAATTGAAATTATAAAATAAATAATTTCTTGTCAGCTCTAAAATATGTTTGTGTTATTCTATTATTATTGTTGTTCAAACTGCTAGTTCCATTAAAGTTGATGTTGTTAGGATGAAATTAATTATGTCCAGAATAGCTTCTGAACAAAAGGGGAGAAGAAAATTCAGATAGTCTCTTAATGTGTCTGTAGCATCTTGATTCACTTAAAGGCAGCCATTTCAGGAAGACTTAATGGTACTTAAGCCTATGTTTGTTTTTAAGAGATGCTGTTATGAATCATGTGTTGACTACTTACATTCTTGGCAAGTGGCTGGGAATGTGATACTTCACAGAAGCACACCAAGGGAGCAATATGTTTAAAGCAGCTAAGGTCAGCAGCAAACTTTTTTCACTGATAGGTAGCACCAGTTGTGAAACTCCAACATTATGAATCTTTTTGTAGCCTTCAAACCAGAGGAATCATTAAACCATTTAACTTAATCTTCTGTACCTGTTAGAGGGGTCTTACCCCATGTTGAGCTCAGCACTTTGTGTTTAGAAGAAACCAAACCAAACAAAAAAAAGCTATTCATATTTCAAAGATGTCACAGAGGCTCCACTGCTTTCTAGTGCTAACAGTTAATTGGTCTCAATCTATTGAATAAAAAAAAATGAAAATTGCATTTTCTGCCTTTCTCCATTGAAATGAAGGGCCTTGATTAACCAGTATTTTCTTCCCACAAAGAAACACAGTAATCAAGTGACTATCAATCTTTTTGATTAAACAGGTTCACTTGTGCATTGCTCTAAGATACTTACTTCAATCCTCAAGTCACATTTGTAGACCTTTTAGGTATCACCCTTTTCACAGCATCTTTTTAAGAATATAAACTCCACTACTGCATACAGTATTTGTGTTTCTTTACCCTTGAAGAAACTAATACTGTATCAATGTTTTGGATATGTTTTCAAATTTATCAGAGGGTGTGACAGTAGACAAAAGTTACAAGAAACAGTTAATTTAAAAAGTCTTCTGCTTTAATTCCAAATCAGCTCATTCATATATACAGTTACCTCAGTGATATTACAATAATTATTGTTTGTGTAGGGTTTCTTAACTGTTAATCAAAATGTTTAACAGTACTCAATGTTACTTATTTCAAATAAAAGAGTTCAGGAAAGAACTCAACATGAAATAAACTCAACTTCTCTTGAAAATAAAGGAGTTTAACTACACTTAAAATTGCTTTTCTGAATCTTACATCTGAGAGAAAAAGCTACGAAAAAACCTCCTCCAAATCAGGTTGTCTTATGGTGCCTTCTGTCACTATAAGACAGTGCTCCTGCATTGGCTGTCCAGAATCTTGTGGCAACTTCTGTGAGAATATCCAAGGCTTGTAACAAGACTAATTGAGGGAATTGTGGCAGTTTCAGAGTAAGGATTCTTCATTTTCAAACTAAAAATAATAAAATTATTTCCAGTTTTATTCTTTTTTAATAGAATAACAAGGCCTACGTAAGGATTCTTATGAACAAAAATCCTGTGTAATTCATGACTTCATTAAGTATGCCTGAATAATAAAAGAGGCTACAGTATAGGTCTTAGTATAATGGCCAGTGTTTTGCTACACAAGTGAACCAAATTATATTTCAAATCATAGCATAAATAAGTGAGTGGGGTTGATATACAGATGTGTAGCTTGTTTTTTACAACTTGCTGAAAAAAAAAAAGGTTTAACTGTTCTGATTTCAGCTACTTTTATAGCTCTTACTTTGAGGTTCGCTTCTGTTTCCTTCTCTTATTAGATTTGTTAGCATGGGTCTATCGTTTTCTAGTAAGGGTGGTATGGACTTGCAGGTTGAAAACATACTGTGACAGAGTTATTCCTTTAAAGGTTTGTTCCAAAAATTCAGCAAGGAAGGATTATATGGTAGTTTGGGCTCTTCTGTATTTCTAATAGTTAGGCTACGTCTTTTTCATTTTTATTGATTAATTCCCCTAGTTAATTTTGGGTGTTCCGGTTTTAATTCTCTGCCAGTTTGGATGTCACTGTTTAGTATTAAAACAATGTATCTTTGCATGATAAAATTATATGTGATAATATTCTGTAGTTTAGCTTTGTCCTTGCAGAAATCAGTGTATTGCTCCCAGTTTATGAATGGCAGATTTTTCTGAGCAATCAACAGCTTGAGGAATTCTCATGTGGATGTCATCATCAAAAAGCAAACTGTAGTAACAATGACACCTCTGTTGAGGGTGTTACTATGAGCTTTTTCAAAATGTTGTGGTGTTTAGAGGTTAATCAATAGCTTGGAAGGAGAGATGTCTGTGAGGTTAAGAAACTTTCTTCTCTACAGCCTGTTTCTTCTTCAGCTTAAGTGCACTTGACATTTTGGAATCAGTTACAGTGAAAGATGTCACAAACAAGTAGAGATGTAGGACAGCTATGGCTGAAGAATTATGTACTTAGATGTTTTTTCCTTCAATATCCTCTTGGCAGACCTTGTATTTGTTGGTAGATGCAATGACATTCCTTAATAGATAAAATCACCAACGTTCTCTTTCTGAAATTGAATAAGATTAAATAACCATTTTTATTTCCAGAGTTCAGATAAAATATTTAATAATTTGTTAAATCTGGCTTAATTTTTAGAAAAAACAAAAGTCCAGATCCAGTAATGTTCATATGTACACTGACATTGTTGTGTGTTGATTGCATCACTGGAATGATATTAAAAGTTAAGAAAGACCTAAACCAGCTTCTCTAATACTGCTTTGGAAAAATTTTGATTTCTTTTCTATCTGAACAGGAGACGATTTCCTTTTTAAAGTGACACCTGATTTAAGAGTTGTCAAGAATTCTAGTTTTGAGTTTAACTTTTATCATACTTAATTTTAAGGAGTTAAGTGTATGCTTGAAAGAAGATGCTTGCTGATGTACTTGCAGTGCAAAAACTGACTAGTGTGATGCCATATTCTTGGAAATATCTCTAGTGTACTGAACGTGATATAAATTATAAACATTTAAGGTGTAACTTGGGCAGACACTTAGGAAAACATCTCCAGACTAATGTTCTGGAGCAGTGTTACAGGAAGATTCTGTGCTCTGTCAAGCAGCCAGCTAGAATGCAGTTATCACTTCTCTTGATTTCATAGCAAACAAGTCTGAACCTCCTGAAGGTGAGTGTAGAATTTACTGAGAAATTCACTGCTGTCCACCGAGGATTTTAGACACAGGACTGGGCTATCAGTTGAAGTTGTAAGGATTACTCACTAATTTAGGTTTATATACAATGTAGAAACCAGTCATTTCTAACTACCATTATCTGTAACTATTTACATCTTCCAAATGCCAGTATATTCACAAGTATATTGGACTATTGCAGAACGCAGGGTACAAATCATGAGTTCTTAATGTCACTGAAGTCTTCAGTATTTCTTGTGATAGTTTCTGACATTAACATGTTGGCAGACCTCATCAAAACAAACAAACAATGCAATGAAACAAACACACACACACACAACTTCCCCCTGCCCTACCCCAAACTCCCAAAAATCCTTCTGGAAGATGGCTTTGAAAGCTAGATGGCAAAGAATTCTGCCCTAGATATTTAACTCAAGTTTGTGTGTGGTGCTAGGAAGGGATGTAAATGCTGAAACTGTATTAAGGAAAAAAGAATACACAGCAATGTGATACACTGGTAATGCTTTACTTTTGCCATGGCTGCATGTTAATGGTTTATTAAAGATCCTTGATTTATGTTTTTGTAGCTGTAAATAAAGTACATCATTAGATGCGGTATTAGTTTCTTCGTGCTTCTAAAAAAGCCTCAAGTATTTCAGTAACAAAAATTTACCTTTGAAATAAGCATTCATTACTATATGTTGCTGTAGTACAGAAAATAACATCCCCCTAATCCTGGTGTAGAGGGTTGATGCTGGCTGGATGCCAGACACCCACCAGAGCCACTCACTCACTCCCCTCTGCAGCTGGGCACAGGAGAGAAAATATACCGAAGGGTTCATGGTTGAGATAAGGACCAGGAAAGATCAAATCAAATACTGCCACAGGCAAAACAGGCTTGAATTAGAGATACAAAGTTCAGAAACTTCTCCAATGTGAGTCCATCTCATAAGAAACAGTTCTCTGAACTGCTGCAAAGTGAATCCATCCTATGGACAACAGCTTCCCTCAGACTGCTGTGGCATGGGTCACTCTTCCACAGAGTGCAGTCCTCCAAGGACAGGCTCCTCCAGCCTGGGAGTAGGGCCCCTCTCCACAGGCCTCCACGGGCTCACAACCTCCCATCAGGCATCCAGCTGCTCTGGTGTGTGCTCCTCCACAGGCTGCAGGTGGATCTCCATGGGCTGTAGGGGCACAGCTGCTTTGCCATGGGCTGCCAGGGAATCCCAGCTTTGGTGCCTGAAGCACCTCCTGCCCCTCCTTCTGCACTTTAATCAAATTACTTTCAGACTTCTAGACGTGCAACAAGAAGAGATTCCATTTGAGACACCAGTTGTAGAACAAAGGAATAAGAAAAGCTGAAGGTCAAAGAACTACCACAGAAGGTGAAGGAAATTACCTGAGTCAAGATGTCTCATTAAACGTGCACTTGTTGATGAATTCTTACCTCGGTGTCTGCAGAGCTGTTCTTCTCACATGTTCTTATGTTCTTCTCTGGCCCCAGTTACACCTGTGCAACAACTTTTTTGTTTTGATTTCTTCTTAACTACGTTATCACAGAGGCATTACCACCATTTCTGATCGACCATCAGGATGGCTCCACATCCATCTTTGAGCCACCAGGTATTGGCTCTGAGGGACACTTGAGGAAGCTTCTGGCAGCTTCTCATGAAAGCCACCCCTGTAGCCCACCCTCACCACCAAAATCGTGGCCATGCAGACCCAATACACCTAGTTTATACCTTTCCATTTTAACAAAGTAAAGAGGATGCTGGGCTGGATCCCAGAGGAGAGATGTGTGTTTAAGCAAGTAAGAATTCATCAACAAGTGCATGTTTAATGAGACATGTTGACTCAGGTAATTTCCTTCCTCCTTTCCTCCTTGGTGTCTCAAATGGAATCTCTTCTTGTTACATGTCCATAAGTCTGAAAGTAATTTGTTTAAAGTAGGTTCTGAAGTCAGGTGACAGCATTCATAGTAAGAGGAGAGGGAATTAGGGCCATTATCTCTGAATTTTGTTTTCGTGCTTTTTGTTTTATTTCAAATTACAGTGATGACAAATATTTTTGTTGAGCATCCTGTCCTATAATAGAGGAATCTTAAAGAAAGAAGAGGCACTGTGGCTTTTTATTTTTTCCTCTTTCCCTAGTGAACATCATTTTTCCCTTTTTGCTCTCTACTGGCTGAGTCACTTCACCCCTTTCAGCTGGAGCATGCTCCCCCTTTCTCCTCCCTTGCAGCTGTGTTACAGGCTTCTGTTGTCATAGTGACAGTAAGGAACTTATGGGCAAGGAAGATAAATAGAGAACAGCACCAACAAGCTCTTTAGATCCCAGAAAAAGGCCAACACTGTTGTAATTGCTGCCTCACTTGAGCAGACACCCAACACTTAGGAAATCTGACACTACTTGATTACTTTCACCTCCTTGTTTCATAATAAATACATAATGAAGACCTAAGCTTTTGTAGTTAAATCTTCATGAAGCAGCAGAATAAAGTCATTATGGGGCTAGATGAAGGAAAAAGGCAGAAGACAGCTGTGTCTCTGTCTTCAAGTGCTTCATGGTTCTGAATCTTAGTTCCTCACATGTTAAAGCAGGAAATTTAATCGTAGGTTTGTAGGTCTTGGGATATTTCTGATCACATGATATTTTAATTTTGGTTATCAGTTGTATAGTTGGTTATGTGCAAAATTCTAACCTCCACTGCTCTGTTATTACTCTGTTATTGCTTTTGCCTATGAACCTGTTGGTATTGAACCACAGCAAGACATTGCTGTCCTTCATGTTAAGAGCCAAATATCCACTGACTAACAACACACTTACTGATTATTATGTGTGAGATGACCCTCGCTCATCCTCTTGCAGTGAGGACCCATGTTACTCTTTCTAATAAGATTTGTTTCAATGCAGTATTTTAAATTTTCAAATTCAAAATAAAATAGGGAGAAGGGGAAGAGGAATGCCTTTTGTAAGAATAGGAACTCTGCATTCATATTACCCTGGTATTTAAATACTCTGGACACTGTAAAAACAGAGTAGAAAGTTTATTTCTAGTATGAAGGGACTTAGTGTGGCTGAGTGGACAAGGAAAATTAAGACAGTAAAAAAAAAAGTGTAGTATTAACCGTGTATTTTCTTTTTCTTACACAGCTTTCTGCAAGTATTTTGTATGACATACAGAAAATGCTGCTGTCTCATGTTCAAAGTCTAAATCAGGCCTACCTCATGATTTCATTTTATTGTTTTTTTATAGTAGTAGTTATAGTTTATGGCAACTTGTAGGCATAACAGCCACACATTGATATAGCTTCCAGTACGCTGTCTCCATTCAGTCTCCACTGGGGAAATTTCTTGATCTCATATCATTTGCCTTTGATTACTGCCCTCTGCAAAGTTTACAGGTAGCAGTTTGAAAGTACTGAACAACCCTCTATACAACTGTAACCTGTGCCAAGAAAGCTTTGAATATCATCTTCCATCAATCGCCCATTCACAGTAGCTTTGCTAAATAATTTTGTTAGTTTCATTCTATTTTCATTACATTTTATCCCTGCAAGCAGAAATTGGCTCATAAGTAGAGTTCAAATCACTAACAGGGCAAACTCTACCAGAACCTTCTGTATTGTAAACTGTTGGAGAGAAAGGAAGCTCCTGCCTTTGCTGTAGGCTCAGGATTGTTCAGTATTACAGGCTGTGTGTTGCCCATGCCATGCATCAGCCTCACCCTCTTTCTAGCCATCTGTGTAGACCTGAAGAAAATAGGTATTGCTATAGCCAAAGACAGCAATACCAGTATACACAAATCTATTGCCATCATCTAGCCAAAATGCAGTACAGGCAATCTGAAGTGCATTCCAAGGATCCCCAGTTGCTTTGAGCAGCTTATGATTGAACGAAGGTGCTGCATCTCTGCTGTACCAATAGTTCCATTTCCCAGCTGCATCAGCCATGCCAGGGGTGGAGGAGGCATTAGGGCCAACAGGCCGTCTCCTGACGGAAAGCAAATCCCTTCCAACAGCTGCACCTCGGCTCTATCCAGCTGATGGTGCTGTATCTCACAGACTCCTCTCCTGAAATCTGAATGTGCTCATCCTCTGGGCTGGTATAGCCAGCACAGCTATGCTGACATGACTGGGTCTCCTAGTTTGCAGTTAGCTGAGTACTCAGCTCTGTAGGGGTGTAGTGGGGAACAGGCCTTCACTGACCTGTGAGACACTGCCGGCGTCTGACACTTCTTTTCTTGATGCAGATACTTTAAACTATAGCCTTGAACCTCTGGTCTTGGTGTAGCTGGTCTAATGACAGGTGAAGTTTTGTGCTCTGCCTGCTTCTGTACTATTCCATAAGAGCTGGGTGACCTTACTTCTCAAAGCTCTTTGTTTCTGGGTGCATGGATGATACTTGGAAAGGACTTACTTACATCTCACCCAACTAACTGTCTCCACATCTTGCTGTGGCAAGAGTAGGAGAGAATGCAGAAACAGCTTTATGCAACTGTTTTTGCTTTGTTGGGATGATGATACCAGTTTCTTACCAATCTAATTTAATTAACATGAATAAAAGGTTTTTTAAGTTGCTTTTTTTAAGAAGAATATTTAAAATCTGAATTAATAAATGTTAGGAACTTTGAGAAAATGCAACATAAGCTAATTTGCTGATAATCCCAACTTTAAGGTGTGTAGAACAGGATGGAAAATGCCACATGACCTAAAGTTCTGACTGCTAGAAAGGAATTCTGCCATTCAAATCTTTTTTAGTACATTACTCTCAGCAGATGTTGGTGGTGGAACAGGTCCACCTTGTGAGTGTAACACTGAACTGGATAGCAGCATCCTTGCACAGTTAACTACAAGATTGAATTTATTTTGTTAACTTTCTTTTCACCACCAAATAGCCATTGCACTATCACAATGCCAGATATAATATTAGATAAAACATTTGTTTTGGTAGCTTGAATAGTAGGTTAGCTAGATGCAAAAATCTGAAATATAATGGAACTGTGATGGTTGCCACACCTTAAGGAGAGTCTTACATACATTTAATAAAAAAGATGCATCTTTAATGCACAATGAGCTTAATTCCTTTCATGCTTCTGTCTTAAATTCAGCTTAAGTACTTATCTGGATGGCCTAAGTTTACAGTGTGTTCACCAACTATTCCAATCTTTTTACATTTAGGCCTGCAGTCTGTTTGAGTAGTATATCAGCATTTCTTGAGTCCTTAGAAATGGACACATCTTTTGTCAGTCTGGACAAATAAGGAGCTCTATTCTATTTTTTGGTCACTGTCTGTCTGAAGATGAAAAGTTAAAACCTAATACTGTCTACTGCATGTCTTCTCACATATAGAATGCTTTGTTATTCCCATTATGAAATAGCATGTAAGATAAATTTCCAAAAATTACAATGGCATTCAACATTAAATTGATAAAAAATACAATTTGCTGTAAAACTTTATGGAAAGTACCTATTAATAAATACAGGAACTCTATATCTAGTTACTCAGCTAGCTTTCCAGAGGAAGCAGCAAATCCAGTGAAGACATATTAAGGAGTACTCAGTGTTCAAGTATGGCACATATTCTTTTCCAGCTTTCACTCAGTATACTAAAAAACTTAGTTTGTAACTGAAAAATTTAGATCAGTTCTCCATTAAGTGTTAGACAAGGTAGCAGAATTAAATGTGCACCTTTATTAAGAGTCATTCCTCAGAGAATTTGATTTTATTGAATGCTCAGATCTAGGCACTTGTCATATCACAAGGTATATAAAATAGTAAAGATTCTGCTGTGAAGTCTTTGTGCCCAAGCATATAAAGACATGAACAAAAACCTGCATATAGTAATGTAGTTGATACTGAGCCAGTGCTGATAGATCAGCACAGAGAGGCAGCAACTGCAGACTCCAGGGCTGCTCTGCAGGTCTATACCACTTCATACCCTGAACTGCTGCAGTACAGCACATTTGTGCATGGATCTGATTTTTTTTCCCCCACCTCTTCACTGAAGGATATGAGAATACTCTGCTAAACTGCGTGAATAATTAGAAGAGTGAGGCACCTAGTGATATTACAGTAAGCGATGATAATAAAGTCTGTCTAGGATCAAACTTTCTGTTTGGAGAGCCTGTCTCTTTTTATGTGAACCCTGAAAGAGGAGTGAATATTATGGTAGTTTTTACACAGCAGTTAAATACCTTAGCTGAACTGTGGCATTTTTACTGAAAAGAACATAATGTCTATCCTTCTTGTTCATCTGCTAGAGAAAAGAAGTGATTGATTCTTTGTTCAGTACTTTATATAGTATATAGATGAACACTGTAGAGGAGAGAAATACTAATTTGTTACAGCTCCTTAAGAAATAAAAATACATAGCCTTAGGATAAGTGGGAAGACTTTAAGTAATAAACCAGTGATGGAGTTCTTCCATTTCAGGATACATATTTAATTTTGTATTTTTTTGCCAGCTTTTCTCCTCCTGAGAAAAAATGCCAGACTTTCTGGGTATCCTTCTCCTTTGTAGCACTTGCTAATGAAAATGATGCATTTACCTCCATGTAGTGGGTTGACCCCATCTGGATTCCAGACACCCACCAAAGCCTCTCTCTCACTCCCCTCTGCACCTGGACAGGGGAGAGATAATACAACAAAGAGTTCATAGCTTGAGATAAGTTCCAGGAGAGATCACTCATCAAATACGGTCACAGGCAAAACATCCTCAAAATCTGAGGATATTATTTATTATTTAAAAAAATCAGAGCAGGATAATGGGAAGTAAAAACAGACCTTAAAACACCTTCCCCCCACCTCTCCCTCCTCAACTTTACCTCCTCTCCAGAGGGGAGCAGAGACACAGGTAATGGGGGTTATGGTCAGTCCATCACATGTATCTCCTGCTGCTCAGGAAGGGGAGTCCTTCCTCTGCTCCAGCTTGGGGTTCCCCCCACAGAAGATAGTTGTCCATTAACTTCTTCAGTATGAGTGCATCTCATGGGTAACAGTTCTCTCATACGGGCTGCAATCCTTCAAGGACAGGATGCTCCAGTGTGGGCTCCTCTCTCCACAGCCCTGCAAGTCCCTGCCAGGACCCTGCTCCAGCACAGGCCTCCCACAGGGTCACAGCCTCCTCTCAGGCATCCACCTGCTCCAGTGTGGGTCTCCTCCAGGGGCTGCAGGTGAATCTCTGCATCCCTGTGGATCCCCATGGGCTGCAGGGACACAGCTGCCTCACCACGTGCTGAACCATGGGCTGCAGGGGAATCCCAGCTCCAGAGCCTGGAGCACCTCCTGCCCCTCCTTCTGCACTGCCCCTGGTGTCTGCAGAGCTGTTCCTCTCGTGTTCTTGGCCCACTATCTCTGGCTGCACTTGCAACTGTGACTATGACTTTTTTTTTAAATTCTCCTTAACTATGTTATCACAGAGGTGTTACCACCATTTCTAATTGGCCAGGGGCACGTCCATCCTGGAGCTGTCTGGCGTTGGCTCTGCTGAACATGGAGGAAGCTTCTGGCAGCTGCTCGCAGAAGCCACCCCTGTAGCCCCTCTATTACCAGAAGCTGGCCATGCAAACCCAATACACTCCATTACTGTCTCTTGGGCTTTGCGTGTTTAATCAAATAATATTTATGATCTTGAATATGCTAGTGATCGGTGGAGCCTTTAGTGCTAAAGATTGCACAGCTTTGGATGGAGATTGGCTTTGTTATTTTTCCTCTGAAAGGGAAGAAGAATATATCAAGGAAAAATGAAAGATTATTAAATACAATATGCAGTGTTTCCTTATTTCATATGTCATTTATATGTGTGTGTTTCTAATTTCAAGTTGTAAATTAGTTTACCGATTGCATGAAATTTAGATGTATAAATCAGTAATTTCAAGGAAAAAATCCATTGCAGTATTTTGTTTGACATATATCTAGAAATCATAATGGTATACAACATTCACTAATATTCAGAGAAGTTAGCATTTGAAATATTCTTCACACTTTGTTTAGTATAAAACCATATGTACTTTCATAGAGAACTTCAACAAAAGCTTTAGAGATATTGTTACACGTTCTTCTGGTGAAAGAACTTGTACATATGCAGAAAAACATCTAAGTAAAAGTATAATGATTAAATTATTTGAATGTGTTCTCTAGTGACCTACAATGCTTTTCCTTTTTGCTCTGACTCTGGCATTTTTCTTCTATTAAATACATTCTTATAGTAATATATAAATTCTAGTAAATTGAAGTGCCTCTAGCAGTTATGTTACAAGCAGTATAAAATTCCATTGTGATTATATGTCTGTTAGTTCAAATGTATTTACAAGGTTTTTATATTTCCCTTTTTTTTATACCTTTTCTTTTAATGGCAGTAATTTTGTACACTTTAACTTGCTTGCAGTGAAGTGCTTAAGTTAAAAGCCAAGTAAATGGAAGCCCTGAATTATTTTGAGCTGTTAGCAGCCTATTCTCTGGTGATCTTCTGCCAACTTTTTGTGTCACCATTCTTGTTAGTACAGTGGAAGTTCTCTCTACTGGCTACAGTATAATTTAATGGCAGAAGTGAATCTTGTTTGAGGTCCTAATTAGCATGTATCCCCTTGTGGGAGGTGAGTGAGTAATAAAATACCAGCTGTAGTCTCACTTAATGCTGCCCAGCCAGAGAAGTAGCCAACACCACCATAGAGCCAGCCATCTGCTGTCTCCATCCAGAGGACCCCCATTCCCAGTCCTGCTTTCCCAGAGGTCAGTGCTCTGGCTCTTGTCTTCAGGGAACCTAAAGCCATTCCTGAGATTTATTGATCGTTTCACCTGCTGCAAGATTTTTGTGAGCTCTTTAGTATTCCAGAATAAAAAAAGTCCTGTGAACACAGGAACTGGCTACCGAAGTCAAAATCCCAGTTTTTTGAGAAGACAGAAACTTGTACTGCGTGGCGTCTTCTCCCACTTGATGAAATATTACTTTTATAAAGGAATAAGGAGTGGAACTGAACAACTATTCCTTGTGATTTTAAACCCAGCATTCCAGTGAAACCTTAAGAATCTTGAATTTGCTAATAAGATGTGCAGGTAGCTTGTAACCTTACTACAGGCTTCTTGGACTTCCTTTTTGGTTTAAATAAGTGGATTTTGATCAGATCTGTCCTGCTTTTTTTTTGCTCTTTACTAGTATATAAGAAAATGTTCCACTTTTTCATCATGTATTCTGCATATCCTTTGGAAAAAATCAAAACAGAGCTGAGCTGGCCATAAAACCCCTTGATTTTTAGGACTTCTATAGAACATAGTGCATTGGTTTTGGTAAGTGTGGTTTGGTTGGGTTTTGATTTTAGAAAAACACTTTTTCATATAGGAAATAGCCATCCAGGAGTCTTTGTAAAACATAAATACTACTTTTCAAGGAGGCAGTTTTGGTGACCTGTACTCCACAGAAGATACTCAGGTTGATACAAAGGCAATAACTTGTGCTTCATGTATAGCATCTGATACAGCCATGAGAGTAATAGTAGTATAGTGTAAAAGCTGTTGGGCAGTTTACACAGATGGGAACAGTAGCAATCATGTAATATATATTTATTAGAAAAGCACACAGATCTCTTTTAATTTATGTTACCTGCTAACTGGCCTGCATTGTCTATTCAGCTGTAAAAATTTGTGTGTTCTCAAGGTGGAAAAGACCAAATGAAGCTATAGTCCGTGACTCCAGCAGAACATTTGCATTTACAATGAGATTTTTTTTTCACCTTGTGTTTGGTAATTAAATAAAATTAGGGAAACTGTAACTGCTTAAGGAAATTGAAAAATTATTCTTGGTCCTATGTTTCCTGCATCTAAATCCAGAATCTTTACTTTATCTATCTGACTTACAATACTGGGAGCACGCTTGTGCCTGGATCTTACTAGAAGACTCTTACTTTTCCTGTATAAGTAAAATGAAGAAACTTTTGTTTTACATTTTCTTGTTTAAATAAAATTATGCATGATGCATATAATCAGGCTCTGAATACAAAAAGGTAATAGTCCCCTAGTGTCAGAAAATTTTGTGTGATGTAGAAGCTGTTTTGGGGAAAAGTGAAATACGACAGTCCCTTAAGAGTTGGACTTAATGATCCTTGTGGATCACTTCCAAGTCAAGGGATTCTGTGATTCTGTGATATCGTTTATACTAGAGAGGGACTTCCTGGACCCAGATTTATTCATTTTCTCACATATTTCTTACCTGCTGCTCAGTATTTCATTCAGGAAGAACACCCTGCCTAAAAGTCAACATATGTGATTAAAGTTAGATGCTTGTGGCAGGATAAGCTCTCTTTGGGAGAATTTTTTTATTCCTACCCCAAAGGAGTGGCATTTTACACCAACAAGGAAATTTACTTGCATCCCAGCTGAATTAATAGTAGTACATATCAGCCAGCTCATGAAAGCAAGTGAGAGATTCATTTAGTAATGAACATCTAAGTGCATCAAAGGATGTATGCATATCTATAGCATATTATGGGTCGTCTGTGATTGACAGCTATTGATGCCTAAGGTCCTATGATGTTGGAAAGAAAAACCACCTCTGTAGAGGTGGTAGGCAGTGTACCAAGTAAAGATGAAAAGCATTCATGTCACACTAATCTGGATTGGGGGTACAGTGGGTGATGGAAAAAACTGCGTTCGTCAAGCAGATGACAGATTTTAAAATTTGTATGAAATACAAAGTCAAGTGAAGACGGATGAATGCATTTTCCTTTATCATATCAGAATTATTTCACAGATCATGTCATATAACTGAAGAAGAGTAACAATGTCTCTCTTATTTTCAAGGGATGATACTATTCTTCAGTGAGCTGCAGAGCAACTCTTATTTTTCAACAACTTAAAGGGGAACTAAAAATAACTTGACACTTTACTAAGCTGAATAGACAATAGACACAGTTGTGCTCCTGTTGCCATTTTAAGTTTTTGTTTTTTTTTTTTACTTTTGGGAAGCAATGCAAAAAATCCTGGAAGTGATAGAGTGATCCATATTATCCTGGTAACATTCTACTGTGCCCAGAAATAGGTGGTTTAATAATGTAAAGATGGTGTACAATGGATTCAATACCTAGGAAAGCAGAATATGCATACTACGTGATCTCTTGTTGAGAACATGTGACAAAATTCTTTCAGTCACTTTGCAAGCATTTATTTTTGTAATGGATGCTTTCATCTGGGTTTTGTGGGGTTTTAAAAATTTATTATTATGAATAATCATATATTTATGTCATAAATATTTTATTCTTTGAAAATCTCTAGCTGATTAGTACGGAAATCAGGATGGAGCCCTTAGGAGATGAGGAGACACCCACTGAGAGGGAATAACTTTATAGAATATGAGCAACACACAGGTGTAGAGGAATGATGGCCAAGGAATAAACCCTCTGTACAGCAGAGACCAGAAGTCTGCTGAGAACAATGGGAACCCAGGCTTCAGAGGGACATTCCCTAGAGACCCAGACAGCACTGTGCACACTGTTCTGCAGCTCTGGTACCTGGTGTGCTGAACTGAGAACAAGCTTAAAAAAAGAGGATTGATTTACAAGGATGCAGTAGGCAAGGTGGAGATAAGGTTATGTGTGTATAGTTTTGTTTCAACTTTCCTCATTTTGATTTTTCTCCACGCCCTGAAAAGAAATCAGCTGGTTTAGTGTCTGTTCTAATAAAAAATAGCTTTCCTATTAAAATGTTGGTTTAAAATATTCACTCAGGAAAATAAAAGTTTGAGCAGGTTTGTTCATGACATGCAGTCAAGAGCAAACCTGCGTACCAGGGAAGACTGTGGCACCAGGTTCACGTCTATTACAGACTGACAGATTACCAAATTACAGCTGTTCTGGCTTTTTCCCTCTGGTGTTGCTCCTTTTTCCATCATACTTGTCTGCATATTTATATGTATGATTAGTTCAACATAGAGCACTTGGTCATTAAGAAATTACTTACTGCTTCAATACACAATTTATTTAGAATGTGATTAATGAAAGTCAGCTTAATTCTTGTCCTAAAACATCCCTGTTTTTACAAAGCTGCTTGGAAACTGTGTAAGTAAATTTAATTCAAATCTAGTTTAAGATCCAAAGATAAATGGATGATGGAAATAGTTAAAAATAAAACACGTGGAAGTTCTGCATTCTTTCAGACTTTACTTTTCCAGAGTGTTTTGAAGTAGGGTTTACTGGAAGAACCATGTAATAAATTGCAGTTGTGGCAGCTCTTTTATATATGGGGTTAAATATAATTGTTTATTAGATGCTTTGTAAAAAGTTAAGAAATATTACAAAATATTGCAAAAAATAGAATTGAGGTGATAACTGAAATATTGAGGTGATAACTGACATAAGTTGGGGGGGTTGTTGCTGAGTATCTTCGTTTTGCCGGGTCAGTGTCTGTGTACTTTTATGTAGCTCTTCTGTGCTAAAGATTGTACTTTAGTTTACATCTGCTCTTAGATGCTGTTCTATCATAGGGGAAAACTACATATCTCTTTTCCAGTACATAACCTGTTTTTCCAGTATTTCCCATTTTCCAGTCTGTGTTCCTATACTCTTAATAGCATGCAAACACTTTGTGCTGTTTTAGCTGGCATATTTGAAAAGAACATTCTAAATGCTGCCCAGGATTTTAAGATTGCAATGTTTCTTATAATTTCTGGTGTTATTCTGAGCAAAGGGAGAGGTTTGGATTCTTTAAACTAAAAAACTTTCAACTTTAAACTAAAAAAGCCATCTCTGGGGAAAAAAGGCTTTGAAGAAAACTCTGAACATGTGTTTGTGTCCTGAAAATTAAAAGAAAGAGCAAATATTTAAAATAGAAATGTGACATCAGGTGTTTAAAATGTTTCCAGTTTTTTTTTTTTTTAATATAAGTCTTACAAGTCTCCCCCTCCCATTCATAGTGGTGCTATCTGTTCTAACACAGAGATGTAATCTTATTTAGCCAAAGACTAAGAAGATTTCTCTATTTAGTAGCAATTAGTCTTTGTGGCTGAGCATTTCTGATTTAGTAGCCTTCAAAACAGTTACTGGTTGTCATTGAATCTCTCTTTTTTCTTGTATGTGAGTATGCTCAGCTCTGTGATTTTACTCTTATTTTCCTCACTGAGTCAACATAATTCTTCCTGATTTTGGGGACCACAACTGAGCCCATTTGGGAAGTGCTGTATACGCCTCTAAATAATGGTGGCTGAGTCTGATTGTTTGCATATCACCCCAAAATGCCAAAATGACTGAAGACAGTGAGTTTGAAATTTAAAACAATAAAGGATCACTAAAAGGTAAAAAAAATTTGCTTTTGTTTAAAAATTCTGTCATTGAATGGTACATAATTTGTATCAGAAATACTATCTGAGAAATATTGGTGGCTTCATCAAGTATAGCTTTCTGTATAAAGAGACAGAAGGCCCAAAATATTACTGCTAAAATTAATGTATGCATTAAAATAGTTTCATATATCTCCTGGATGCCTTAGATCAGTGTGTGTGGGGACAGACTGTACATACCAAAAAGCAAAGCAAGCTTAGACTCTGTTTCATCATGTATCCAGCTGGGATTGAGAACGCTCACTGCTGAAAGATCAGAGAAGCAGCAGAGAGCACAATAATGGGATCTTCAGTTTCTCCCTTAGTGTTTCATCAGGATCTTTTGAAAAGTTACAGATTTTAGACACAGTCAATAAAATAACCAAGACATGGGTTAGTGGTGCTATGAGAGGAAATGATGCCTTTGACTTTATCCTGCGTTGAGTTCTGTTCACGAGAGGCACATCACAACAGCAACCATTGGGTTCAGCATGCTGGAAAAACAACAGGAAACAAACAGCAATCCGCAACAATTCAAGAAGGAACACTACACAAAAATTAAGATACTTACTGAAAAGAACCTTTAAAAGGTCAGCTAAGAGAAGGAAGTTGTACCAGGTGGTATGGAAGCTACTTAAGGACACCATATGTGATATTTAAGGCCAGCACCCACCACCTGTCATGACAGGCTTGAGAAAAAGCAAGAGAAAGACAGCAGAGCCAGACAACAGAGTAAAGGGAGTTGTTAGAAAGTAGTAGGTGTCTTTTTAAAAACTAAATTCACACCCAGATGATGTATTAAACATATTTAAATGTAAGAATGTGGTGAGACAGGCGAAGGAGTGTTTGAGCAAATGTTATATAGAATTAAAACTGAATAGGTCTTACTTTTGAGGCACCAGTAACAATGTGACTGCCACTCTTTTGAGCCAATGATCTTGGTGTAGAATGAGTATTTAGAGAGGCCTGTTTCAGAGAAGTTAAATAAATGCTTTGCATTGGTGGTAGCTGTGGAGAAAATACTATGGAGAATCCCGTGATGCAGCACTTCTTCCTGGCTTTTCTGAAAGGATATGTGAAATTGAGGTGATTTAATGGTCATGCAACAAAATAAATTTATAAAATAAAATCAGAAGTACCATATTTCATTCACCTAAACTTTCTGAAAGAATTTAAGGAAAAAAATTGCCCATATTACTGACAATGATGCATAGCTACATGCTTTTCAAATTGCCTTGTGGTCAGAGACCTTGAGGTTAGATAGTGTGAAGCTAGTTTTTTAAAACAGTTCTTAAATCATTCAGGGAACTGCAAGCCTGTTATCCTGTTGTTTGTTGTGGGCAGTTCAGCACAATTTATGATGCAAAATAATATTTTTGGATGCTTGATAACCTGTGATCTGAATGGGACAGATCAACAGAGGGTTTGCAAAGAGGAGGTATACAAACATTTTGGAATCATTGAAGACATAGGAAATACCTGGATAAGGATCATGCTACAGCTGATGTGGTTTCCTTGAATTTCCACCAAGCTTTTGATAAAGCCCCTCTCCAAAGGAGGCACAGAGACATAACATGAAAGATGAAGCCCCAGAATAGATAAGTAGATGAAGAGAATGTAGCAGTTCTCAAAACAGAGGTCACAACTGGAGGCTTGTGTTCAGTAGATGGTCAGGTAAGAAGAATGACGTGATATCAGAAGGTTTCCTGATGGCTACATGGATATCAACTTCACCAAAGGCTAGAGTTCAGTGCAGTGTAATCCCAGATGGAGTGATTTGTCAAAAATGACAGATGAAATGCATTTTAGACAGTTGTCAAGTGATGTACTTAGAAAAAAATAACCAGTCAAAATTCACCTGCAAAATGGTGAGCTCAGAACTGACTGTTACCAGGCAGGAGTAAGATTTTACAATACGATGAATAATCATGAAAACAACATTTTAGCACTCAGCAGCAATCAAAAAGCATAATTATGGCAATTATTAGGGTAAAAAGTGCAAAAGAACAGCCATTATTGTACCTCTGTGTAAGTCCAGAGTTCATGTTTTTTTGAATGCAGTGTATGGCTACTGTTTGGTACAGGATATAGAAGCAGGTAGTTGTTTGATGTGACCAAGTATGGTTTGTCCTATGGCAGGAATTTGACTTAACTTATGAGTAAGAGAAATTTATCTGTATATACAGTCAGGTGCACATTTATAATTGAAGACTTACGCAGAAAGTGGCATCAGCCTTTAACTGATTGTTGTCATTAGCATTAACTGGATTTGCTTAAAATCCAGGAGGTAATACTCTTTTGTGGTAGGCAGCACTTTTGCAGCATTTGCCAGTTTTATGTGAATTCTTGATTTGTCAGCACACAAACAGAGTATGAATGAAAAAATAAGACAGTCCCTATCCTAAACAGCTTCCAGTCTTTTGCAGTTTTCTACAACATTACAGGTGTTGCACATTAATAGAAGTTAGAAAGTTTTAAATGGGTTTTCTTTCTCTGATTTAAAATTATTTAAAGCAATTTCCCCAAAAAAGAGTGAAAAAATAGTAACATCATTTTGTGTCCCTGAGACCTTTCCAGTATTGCTTTTATTCTAATGAACCATTCCATTTTATTGCATTCACCAGCCACAGCTTTTCACTCTTGGTCAAATTGCAGCTACAAATATCTTAATTGGCACTAAAAATAACATTTGGTATTTGCCTTACAAGATCCTAAGCCAAAATTAAACTCTTCTGCTTTGACTGCATGGTGCACCATGGAAGATTCATCCAGTATCAAGTTGAAGAAAAGAGCTCAAACTGGCTGAAAAATCGGAAGGGCATATGTCCTGTTTCATCTGAAAAAAGAAACCAACCCAAAGCCAAAAAACCAAAACCCAACAGAATTACAGAATTACCAAATTACCATGAGCAGCATGCCAACAGCCAACTGTGGGACTTGAGCAGGAGAGCCAGCTGCCATACTTGAGTAATGATGAGCACATTATATGGATTCCTACAGCTGAATGGATATTCTTTGACTCTGTTTTCCTCAGTATGCTTTACATATATTTTTCTCTCTCTTTTTTTTTTTTCCTGTTCTAAAAGTTTGTTCTTAAAATATTCAGGGACCCAGTTTTAAAATATCCACAGCATTCACAAATACCAGCTTATTCCCGTAAGCAAACTTCATTTTGCATACTGTGGAACTTCATATCCCTTAGACTTCCCGACAACTAAATAATCAGCCTCCCATTTTTCACTGTCTTATAGAATGCTGTCTCACAATGTTTCCATCTGTCATTGTCTGAAGAAACTGAAATAGTAAAGATAAACTCGAGGAAGCTTATATTTTTCATCATAGAGTTGCCAGCTGTGTGTTCATGCTGATGGTTAGTCTGGACAGGAGGAAGTCAGCTGTTGCTCTTAGCCTGTGTTAAGCTTTGTATTTAATCTTGTTGTGCTGCTCTGATGATGAATACAAAGTAACTTCCTAATATAATAGAACTCAATAAAAGTTAGCTTATTGGATGTCTTCTTGCCAATATTTTTAAAATATTTTTCATTGTTTTCTGTTTTTCTTTGAAGATAGAAACTGGCTGCACTGACTTTTCATTGTCACAGTTCAATAAGCTGTATGTATAAAGAGAGTCCTCTTATTTCATTTAAAGTCTCCTTCATTACGTATTTCTACCTCTGTTCTGTTAAAGAAACATGAGTTTGAATGGAGAAAACATTTAAATCTTTGAGACAAGATAAGATAGGCTGTTAGAAAATTGCTTTTTCTTTTAGTGCTGACTTACATTCTGAGGTTGCTCATCCCTATTTCCATATCATACTGTCAGTCAGGGTAGTGTGACTGCACACCTGCGTGGTAAACTGCATCCAAAAAGAAATCTATACCAAAAAAAAAAAAGAGAACTCTGAACAGTTCTTGAGGAAGGTGTTCTTCTAAGGCTGAAAGAAATGCCTATGAAATTAGGACTGTGACTGGAAAATGTATATTGGCATTCCATCTGGAAGACACTTTGCTCCATCTGAAGTACAGACTAAACAGGTTAGAGTCAATTGCTCCTGGTAATAATTGGATTATGGGATCAATTAAGCAACTTGTGGAGCAGAGGTAATTCTTAGGAGGAAGAGCGGTGACAGACCAATATGGAACAGGAGAAAAATCATCATCTCTTGATGATGATTAGAGCAAGCTGTAGCTATAGGTGTGGCTAGAGTTAGTGTGGTTCGAAAGCTATTCCTATCATTGTTGCTTAAGTACTTACTCAACATACTGAGATTACTTGCATAGTGTATATTCCCTGCATTTTTTTTAGAATTGCTTAGCTTTGACATAATAAGTCTTTTCTGTCCGTGGGAAAAATCATTAGAACCAAATTTGTATCTATTGGAATTTTATCAGGTCTCCCTACTGGCTTGAAATGTAGAGAACAGTTCAAAAGTTGAGTCTTGTTTGGGGTTTTTTATACAACAGTGGATTTTGTAAATTATTAAAAATAATCTGATGAGCAGACTCATGTTAAGAAACACCTTCCTATGTACTGATATTTCCTGTAAAAGAGACTGATTCTTCTCAGGTGTTGCAAGCATCTAGTCAGAGCTCATAATCTTGATTTCCTTTGTGGTTAATAGAAGGGGGGAGAGAGAGATGATGTCCTTCAGATTGCATTTCCATCCCTGCTGGTTTAGTATGGAATAAACTGCTTTCTGAAGAGGAAAGTGTCTTTTAGGTTATCAGAGGGAGCATAGGTCTAAGTATGCACTAAGTATTTTCAGGCAGCTAAAGCTGTGGGAGGCAAATCCCACTGAATATGTCATTTGTTAAGGTCATTGTGTGGGCTGTGACATAAACTTTATGGTGTATGTTTCTTGTATAACTTTCATTTATATTTTAGCATGGCTGTTGTAATCAGGTAGCCTTGCTGGTTATATGAACAACCAGTTCTCTTGACTCCTCTGCATGCCACATACATGGGAAATCTATCGCAAACTGTACCATTAGTGGGGAAAAAAAAAGGTTTTACTTTCTTTTATTAGCTTGTGAAACATTTTAGATTAATTGCATGTCACCTTGTTTTCACATGAGGAGGCAGAAATTAAGACTATTTTATTACTTTTTCAAGTCAAATCATACAAATCTATTTGGACTTTCTTTCTCTGCTAACTTCTGTGAGAGTCCTCCTTTTGCCTGCCAAAACCTTACTGTTCTGGAATTATGCTAAGAAACACAGCATTACAAGCTTGAACAGTACAATAGGTTTATATAATAGCTTTGGAATATTTTTCCTGTTATTTTCCATGTCTTTTCTTATGTATGCAAATAAGGTATTAGCTGTTGAGATCCCTGATACCAACTGAGCAAATGTTTTCATTGAGCTTTCCATGCTGATGCACAGGTATGGCTTTTGTTTTTCCTGAGCTGATAACAGCTCACTTTACCCCTACCAGCAAGCTGTTTGAATTAATCCCTTTTGTGTGCCTTGCTTTGCATTCATAAGCATCTAATTGTATTTGTTCCTGATGTTGAATCACTGGTAACTCCCACACATGAAACAGTAGATACTACACAGATACTAGAATAAAGAGCAAAGAATAACCAAAACTGCTAAAGGACTGCCATTCTAGCTCCTCAAGAGAACTAGGTAGAGTCTTGTATTTGTCTCCTGTGTTGGAGGGAAGTCAACATAGTTCTGGCTTCATTTCAGCCAGGCATTTATCTTAATACCTACATATGAGAAGACTATATTCATTTTACCTTTTGACAGCTTCACTGTGGTCTCTTCAGGCCTTCTGCTGTCCTGAGCTACTTAGGATAAGGAAATTTTTGGATTTGACTCAAAACATTGACTTCTGCTGACTTCTGCTTTTTTTTTTCAAATTGATCTCAAACCAAAGAGGTGTGTTTAGCTGCACACCATGCTGTGGTTTCACTGAGATTTGGGGGTCTCAGATGCTTAAATAACAAGTTAGACTGCTTTGCTGAGAGCATAGATTAAAGCAGTGTTATTAGCAAACAGTGCTGCTCGGGTCAACAGAGGGCTGAGAAATTTTGCAAAACAATGTATATATATTTGCAGTGAAATTCACCTATTTTAACACAAATACTTCCATGAAAATCCAAATTAGATCTTAAGATGAAACATAATGTTTTGTTTATAGCATCTTTCACCATTCATATCTGCCTTCAGTTCTGATATTTTATACCTTCAGGATGACACAGACGTTATTTTTCCCACATCCCATATGTCCAAATCACATATAAAGATATTTAACTCAAATACCATGGGCGCAAAACATTCCACACAGTGGGTCCAGGGTGACGTTTGGTGTGTCTTTAATGTGCTGTGGTGTTCAATTACAATACAGCAAATTTATTTTTATGCAGCCTTCTTCATTGAAAGTATGGAAAATTGCTTTGCAGTGAGTCATCTGACAGCTAAAGAACTAAAAGTCTGTAGTGATATTTAAAGAGAAAGTGGCTCAGAGATGACAGAGTTCAAGACAGAAAAAGAAACAGAAATTAAAGAGAGGGCCTCCAACCATGGAGAAAATAGCGACAAAGACTGGTTAGGGGGAGGAGTGATGAGAAAGCCAAACATGCTGAGAATGTCTGATACAGTTCAGGAGATTATGCATATCATTCTGAAACAAGCATTAGGCTTCAAATGTCTCTCCTGTATCACACCAGCCTTAGCCAAGCAAGGTTGCTTTGACCCTAAGAGAATGGTATAAATCCAGATAAATAAGAGTACTTCTCTCAGGGCACTGTAAAGAATTTAGAAGCATGCTGGTAGAGGTTGAGGGATGGATTAATGTCTTAAGTTTCAAGAGCAAAAATTAGAATGTGGTGTTTTCACCTTGGCTGAATGCCAGGCACCCACCAAAGCCATTCTATTACTGTCCTCCTCAGCTGGACAGGAGATAGAAAAGATTACTAAAGGTTCACAAGATAAGGGCAGGGAGAGATCACTCAGTGGTTACTGACATGGGCAACAGACTCAGCTTGGGGAAACTAATTGAATTTATTACCAATAAAAATTAAAGCAGGATAGGAAAAAGTAAAATCAAATCTTAAAAGCACCTTTCTGTTTCCCCCCTCAATCTTCCCAGGCTTAACTTTATTCGCAGTTCTCTACCTCCTCCCCACCAGCAGCACAGGCAATTGAGGAATAAGGGTTTCAGGCTCTTCATCTCCTCAGAGAAAGCAGTCATTCCCCTTCTCTGGCATGGGGTCCATCCCATTGGAGACAGTCCTCCAGCGTGAGTCCTTCCCATGGACTGCAGCTCTTCATGAACTGCTCCAGCATTAGTCCTTTCCCACAGCATGCAGTCCTTCAGGCACAGTTTGGGTCCTCTGTGGAGTCACAAGTCCTGCCAGCAAACAAGCTCCAGAGTGGGCTTCCAGTGAGGTCACAGCCTCCCTCAGGCTTGCACTTACTCAAGTGGAGGGTCCTCAACAAGAGGATCTCTGCTCTACCATGAACCTCCATGGGCTGCAGGGGTACAGCTGCTTTACCATGGTCTTCACCACTGACTGCAGGGGAATCTGCTCTGGCATCTGGAGCATCTTTCTCCACTGACCTTGATGTCTGCAGAGTTGTTTGATTCACATATTCTCACTCTTCTCTAGTTGTAATTGCATCTGCACAATAACTTTTTTTCCCATTCTTAGCTATATGTTACATATATATATATATATATATATATATATATATGGATATGGATAGCTATGTTACCCCAGAGGCATTACTGCCATCACTGATGACTCAGCCTTGGCCAGCAGCAGGTCCATCTTGGAGCTGGCTGACATTGGCTCTGCTGGACATAGGGGAAGCTTCTAGCAACTCTTCACTGAAGTCACCACTGTAGCCCCTGTGACCAAAATCTTGGCATGCAAACTCAGTACATAAAAGAAAACCTGCATTCTGCAATCCGTGATGTTTAAATGTGTGGAGATTTTTTTAGATCCTGAATGAGAGAAGTACAGTTAGTTAGATAGCAGTTATTATAGACATAAATATAGACTTCAGCAGCAGTGCACTTAGAGGCAAGATAGTTTTTTGCTTTTGGCCATATCTTCCTTGGCTAGTGCTAGCGGGGGTAATTGTCAGAAGTGAGTGTGTGGGAACAGCAATCAGTTCAGGGTCAGAGACTACTTTAAAACTGGGTTTGTATATAGGGTTAAGGACTGAGTAAAGTGCAAAAGGTGTCTTGAGGAGCAAGAGGGACTTATTTCCTGTGACATCTGAGGCTTTTGAAGAATTAGGTTGTAAGGAAATGATAATGTAGCAAGGGAACAATAGAACCAAGGCAGGTTGTTAAAGAGATTAGAGATTACTTGCCAAGGTCACTGTTGCCTTGCATGCTTTTCCTATAAAGTTGATGTCCAAAACTGAGCTAGCAGTAAGATATCCCAAAGGAGGAGAATGATTAAGGAGGAGAAAAGAGATGAGTCAGAAATATATGCCTGGTGTTTTTAAAGCACAGCACTGTCATGAATGGATATCATCAATATAAACACTATCACCTTTCATTGTAAACTATGTACAGTCTTCTGGTGTTCTTGGTCAAGTCTACTAGCTGGTAGTGTGGGACTCTTTGGGAAGCTCTCTCATGTCATGTCACCCAGTCTGCCCATACTGGTTTTTTGCTCTGGTCGTTCTTTTGACCTCAGTCTGTATAGAACTGTATTATCTGCCTTAAGAAAGTAAATGGGATGTAAAGTATGTAGCATGAAGGAGAATACAGTCTTTATTGAAAGCAGAAGGGAAAAAAGCATGTCTTTTTAATACATTCAGAAAAGTTGACTTTGACATTGTAGTACTGAAAGACATTGTAAGCATAAAAGTAAGGTTAGAGCCACTCAGGTATCTCAGAATTTGAAGGGTGTCATATTTCATTGTATGCAGTTCTAAAATGCTTATTACAGATCTTCTTATTTACAGCTCTCATGTCTCTTTTGAATCCGCAGAAGAGGAATATCAAGGGCAAACCAAGAGAAAGCGCATTCAGAGGAAGAAACAAAAGAGCAGTTCACAAATCTCTAGTAATTTCCGTGGAGAACAAACAGATTTGGGAATGCAAGAGACTGTTGTTCAAGATAATTTACAGCTGCAGCAAACAGACGGTCCCAAAATAAGCAAAAACAAAAAGAGGAAAATGAAAAAGAAGCGACAGAAAGAAAGAAAAAGAGCAGCTGGCTTAATAACAAAAACTACCAGTGTGGATTTTACATATCAGCCTGACAAAAGCAACAAAGAAGAAGCAGCAGGCTTAAAAGACATAGGTGAAAAGGCAGATAGCATTTTGGACTTCCTGCAGGCAACACAACAAATTTATTTTACTGACAGTATGTACCACTCTTTCTCCTTTCTTTTTTTGAGTATTACCACACAGGGGAAAATGGATATGCATTGATTACTGCTGTAAAATGGGACAAATCTACTAAAGAAGTGTCTCTCTTGAAGAGAAGCATGTGAGAAGAAGTAAGGCATCTGAGTACCTAGTATTTGTCCCACTTTCTGGTCTGTACATGAATATGCAAGAATTCACTTCAGTAGAAAAAACCTGTGGTCCTCTGTCTTTAAAAGTATACATGATGTTCCTTGCTCTTCTCTTAAACATTCAAGTGCACTTGGGACAAGTGGTTAAAATTCTTTTTCCTCTCTGCAAGCAAACATCCAGAAGGATTACTTGCTTTCAGAGAATTTCAAATAAGGGCAATTGCTATCCTAAACTACTTTCATGCTTAGTATCTCTGAACCAATCTACTTTTCTGAATGCTCTGTGTCTCAGGAGATTTATTTGAATTCTATAAGGAAATCTAGACAGACAGCATGTACAGGAGCAGGGAAGAGACTATTGGCAGTAGGAAAGTATATTGGCATAAAATGCTTGTGAATAAGTTGAATGGGAACTGATGCTCAATGCAAATTCCCTGGTACTTTTAAAAGAATTGCATGGATTTATCCCTAATGGCTTATCCAGTGTTCATTGGTCACTGTGGAGCTGAATAGAGAATATTAAATAGCTTACCTACCTGTATTAGTCCATCTTGAGGCAGACCTGTCAGCTTCTAGTACCATAAAATACATCTTTTGGTAACAGAATTACTGTAAAAACCTTGTTAAGATGACATCAGGGATTTCATGTTAGCTTTTTCAAGATTTATACATAGGATTTTCTTTGCTTAATGTTAAATTTTCCTGCTGCATCAGGTCTTCATGCTAAGCCTAGCATTTGAAATCTATCCTACTTTCTGGCTAAGGTATTTCCATCACCAAAATTAAGAATTTTACTACTTCACCATATGGCTAAGTAAATGCAAGCTAAGCTACTTGCATTTGCTGTAGTGGAACTCCACAGTGACCAAGCAAGATTGCAAATTCTTCAAGTTCTGCTGTTAATACATGACCCAAAACAGAAATCTGATGAACTGTCCCCAGCTATGTTGTATGTTGATTTTTAAGAAAGAGTGTTGTTGAACTTCCAGCTTTCCTGCAAGTCAAGTTCAGATTTTGGTCGTTTTTGACAGACTGACTGGCTCTAGTTTCAAACCAGCAGATTGGAGTGTTGAGCCAGGGAGGACCTTGGAATCCACAGAGGGGAATTCTTAGTTGAAAGGAATTTCATCTGCAGTGAGATATGACATCTGTAAATCAGAGTGTGACTAACTTTCTTGTTAGGCAAATCCCAGTTTATATATAGATCTGACATTATGCTGTTTGCCTTTTCTAGTTGAATGACTTTAGCACTCCCTGGTTTTTTTTTTAGATAAAATTGGAAGCCATTGCTTTTAGGTGCATTTTCAAATGGTCACTTTGGATTATACTTCTAGTACATATGTTAAAAATCTGAATGGGGACACACTTCTCAGGTGTCTTGCTGGTAAAAAAACAACACATTTCTGGAATGAAAGAGTAAATTTATGGTTTAGTACTGAATGAACAATTGTATTGGGTGTGGCTGAGCTGGAGCTCATTGTGCTCAGCAGCCCTCCCAGTGCTTTGGAAAAGTGTTGATAACACACCAGAGTTTTGGCTACTGCTGGGGCTGTGCTGGCATCTTATCAGCGCCATCTCTCCAACATTCCCCTCTGTCACGGGGCTGAGAATGGGCAAGATCCTGGGAGGGGACACAACCAGGACAGGTGACCCAAATTAGCCAAAGGGATATTCCATACCAGATGTCTTCAGCTCAGATATAAAAGCTAAGGGAGGGAGGGAGGAAGAACAGGGGCATTTGTTCTTTTACAATGTTGCCTTCCAGAGCAGCCACTACATGGGCTGAAGCCATGCTTCCCCGGAAGTGGCTGAACATCACTTGCTGGTGAAAAATAGAGACTAAACCCTTCTTCCTCTTTAATTATGTGTGTGCAAACATCTGCTAGTTTTGGTTAGGTTTTTTTTGGCTTTGGGTTTTTTTAGCAAACTGCCTTATCTCAACCTATGAGCTGTTTTTCATCTCATTTTCTCTGCCCTGTCCCACTGGGAAGGGGAGTGGTGGAGCATCTTGATGGCCACCTGGCCCGCAGCCAAAGTCTACCCATTACAACAATGTGTGTCCTTCTCTGCAGTCTTGAATGCTGCAATAGTTACTTCTTAAATGAAAACATAAAGGTGCAATACTAAAGTAGTTGTTTGCCTCCAGAAGTGCTTTGCAGTGGTTCCACAGAGTTGTTCCCTTCTCCAAATGTCTGTGCAGTTCATAATATATATTGTGTAGGAAGCAAAAACACAGTGCTTTGGCCACAGTACAGTTTCTTCTTCACACCTTCTTTCTCTGCTAACTTTTTGATTCTTCTTGCATTCCTGTCATTATGAATCCTATTGTCCTTTTTACTTACTGATTTTTGTAGGTTTTGCTTTACCATTGTTTTAATATTTAATAAAAATATTTAACAAGCTATTCTTTAGTACCTGATATTTGGTTGTTATTTGTACTCAAAAGGAAGATGCTTTCTTAGGAAAAAAAAATTGTAATTAGGAAAATTCTCTGAGTTCACTGAATATTTTTAACATAGTTTTCTAACTGTTTTTGCAGAGAAATCACAATGCAGAGATGCTGCTGTAAATTCAGCAACTGCCCAAGAGCTCTTAAAATGTCTTGAATTTCGCACCATCTCTTCCTCAGATGTGACTCATCTGCATCGGCTGAAATCCCTTGTATTGCTACAGGATATTGAGAGATTGAAGGAAGCTTTGAAACAATTCCAAGAACAATCTATGATGTCTCCTGGTAGGTCCTGTTCACTCATGTTCATACATATTTTTGAGCGAATTAAAATTCACGCAGCTTTATTTTTTTAATTAGGAAGCTGTAAATAATGATGTAGTTGTAAATATATGCTTATACAAGATAGGAAAACATAATTGCCACCAAAAATACAGGGTATTTCCCATTTGTTTGCCATTTCCTATTTCCCATTTGTTTGCAATCAATATAGAAGCCTTCCACTTTGCAGCAACTACAGAATATGACATGATTCAAGGGTTTAAGCCAATATTTTTAAAATCTGAAATGTTTCAAGATTTAATCATAATTAAAGCATATTTTTAATATTTTCCCATGGTAGACTTGTTAAATTGCAGGAATTAACTTGTTTATCTTGGAGATTTCACTCCTCCAGCTAAGGATTAATTTTACATGCATAAAAATCAATAAAACCCGTTATTTTTTTTCTTCCTGGTCACCACGTGGCTTCTTTAATACACAGACTTTGCAAGCTAAACTTTGATTTACCGTTTTGGTTTTGTTTAAATATAAACATTTGGTGTAAGTTTCTAAAAAATACTGTTGATAATGCAAGCATTTAAAGTTACTCTTTTTAACAAATATTTTTCTGAAGTCATTCATAAAAAGAAAAATTGCTGTGTTACTAAATTTTTTCATGCCTGAGGCACAGGCTCCTTCTGTTCTGTATTATAACCCCTATAATTTTAGTAGAATCTTTTCTTGTACAGTTAATAGTTCTTCAAGTGAATGTGGGATCAGCATGATAGTCCACATGAGGTATAATGATTCATTTTTCATGTAGTCTTCATTTAAACAGTGACTGCTACTAGTCATTAGAACTTATGTTGCAGCATCAGACAAAAATCTACAAGATGTGCTGAATTTTCTTGCCTCCCAAAGAATTTCATCAGAGTTGAGAGCAGTTAGCTGCAGCATGAAAGAATCTCAACCATTATAGGTTGTGCTCGAAGTCACTTGAAGAGTAACAGCAGAGACAGTAGCAGTGTGGTAACAGTGTAATTAGGATCGTAGCCATCAGAGGCTTAGCAACAGCATTCAAAGAAGAGACAGCTGCTTGTAACTTCATTAAATAATTTACAGCATGATAGTGCCTAAAGATCCTCATCTAGACTGGAGCCTACTGAATGCTGTGTGTTGGACAGAGAGAAAAGAGAATTCCTGCCTGTGGAGTTCAGATCTGATACATTTTGAAAAGGATGCTCTTAGAGAAGTACATATGTATTTTTGAGGGTAGATATGAGGTATGACAACCCTTAAAGTTCTGATGGATGTGAAGTATCCACCTATACATGGAATGAAATCCTTCTGTGCATTTCAAGCCTACAATCTCTGATCTTAATTACACTCACAGTCTCATTGGATGTAATACATGTGTGCAAAGCAAGTAGAACTCAGCAGGAGTCATGAAAATGGTATTACCTTTTATTGAATGAACTAATTCAGCTTTTCTTGATTAAATCCAAATGGAATTGAAGTGACAACATTCAGGATATTCTTTACAGGCCTTATCTAACTTCTATATAATACAGTTGGAATTCTGTTGGGTTTTGCAGCCTTGAGAAAAGTTGCTCTGTTTACTTTTGTATAGCAGAAATGTCAAAATGAAGAGAGAAAACAGAAGCAAATTAAAACCCCTAATTTTCCAATGTATGTATTCATCACTTGAAAAAGCAAAAGACAACTTTTTGAGGGATTTTTAAAATTCAATAATGTTTCTGCTGGTACAGCCTGGAATTGTTTACTCTTCCAGTTGATTTTTTCCCTAGTAACTGCTGTCACTCTGGGCTCAATTCTAATCTCATTCCAAGTTCACAGTGGTGTAACCATAGTAGTTTATTTGATATTCATGAGGTACAACAACATAAGAAAGAGGAAAAACACATTCTTATAAATTATGAAAGGATAATTAAGCACCTGCTAGTCATTAAGTTTCCTCAGCAGACTTTAAAAAATACATTCTATTTGTAATTCCGGAAAGTCAGTGAATGAAAATACGATGCTCTGAAATTTTACTTTGAATTAAACCTTTAATTATACTCTTTTTTTTTCTGTACATTTGGCTCAAAATCAGGTCATCTTGTCCAGTGCGGGTTTTTTACATTTTAGTTTTCACTCCCAATGAGCAGGTGGTAAAAGTTAAGAGTTACAAAGACATTTGTAATGTAAAACCTTCCTATAATAAGAATTTGAATTTGTTAATACACCCTTCGTTGTATTAACAAATTCAAGTTCTTATTATAGAAAGACAACTTAGGGCTGTTTATGAAGATAAAAATGCACAGTACATAATGGTATTCTCTACTTTTTTAAATGATTTTGTCTTGTCTTTTCTGTCTCTATTTTTACGGGGATGCGAAGTACTAGAAGGAAAGGTCATTCTGTGTTAGTATAACAAAAAAACACTTGATTTTAGGAAATTGTATTATTTTCACAAAATAAACATTTTATTCTCTGTAGTTCAAGAAACAGTATGTTAACCCTTTTTCCCATGGTTATGATTCTACTTAAGATGCCATCATCAAGGAGGTAAAGATGGGTGTTATGTTTTGTTGAGTTTTATCTTTAATTCCAGGAAGGGAAGCATAAGAAAAAAAATAAGAAGTGATGCATCTCTTCACATAAGTGCACATTCTTCACTAGTAAAAGTTACAAATTATCCACACCATTATGTCTTTTATTTCCTCATATATGGATGATGGTTTCATACAACTTTCCACTGGAATAACCAAGTCCCACTTGGCAAGCTTATGCCTACTGATGAGAAGGGTGCTTTAGAATAAAGCCATGGGCTGTTCCAGGTCTGCACATTACGAATTCAAAACCACCATTTCAATACCATGATGTGGTATTTCCTTTGCATCTCTTAGCTGTTACTCAGATTGAAAATCACAATGCATCCAAAAGAAAAAAAGAAACAAGAAACAAATTTCTGTTTTATCTTAAGCTCTTAGATCCTCGTTTTTGCAGTCATATCGAAAAAATTCTTATCAAGGGTGATGGCAGGGTCTTATAAATTTTGCAGGAAACGGAAATACTAAAGGGATCCAGAAACGGAAATACTAAAGGGATTCAGACACTCATTATCAACATTAGCTATTATCTTTTAACCCTTTGTTTAATTGAGAAAAAATATTTAAACCAGAAAATCTCTATGGTTCAGAGGTACTAGTTGTTCTGTTTAGTTGTCATCCTCCATCAGCTTGCCTTGTACTTTGTGCTTCAAATGCTCTGTCAAGTTGCCTTTGCCCTTGTACGTGAACGGTCAGACAAAGTTGAGGTTAGTCAAGGGTGTTCGTGTGAACATGGTTATCTCAAGTGTCATTGTTCTCAGACTGTAAAAGAGAACAAAATGCCTTATTACTGGTTCCATTTATTTGGTAGTCATTAACACAAAGTACTTACCTCTACCAAAAATCTTCTGTATGTGCAGGAAAGAGAATGTTTAGACATAGACATGGATTTCTCAAGATGGGGGCTTTGCTGAGCTCTGATAGAAAGTCCGAGGCCATTAGCAAAAGGAAGCCAGAGACCTTCATGATCCTCCACAGTGCAGTGAGCAAAGGAGAAGAACTGTGACTGGGCGTAATGCTCCCTTTGCTGGCTGGAAACTAGCTTTGGAAATGAGAGCTACTTAATTCCCATTTCACATCAATTATTAAAGCATAGGTGATCGCCTAATTAAAAAAAAAGTTATTATCTCCTAATTTATGAACTCATTTATGAACTTCTGCTCATCAACTTCATTCTGTTATCTATTAACATTTTCCTTTTGTTGGTTGGTTTCAAATCTCAAACATACTCTTCCCTTGTTGCCTAGGAAATTATCACTCATGGCAGAGCTAGAAGCTTCTTTTAACTGCCTTTTTTGGAGAATTGTCATTTATATAAGTCTTCATTGCAGGGGGAGGTACATTTTGCAGACCAGAATTAATATAGTTACTGTGTGCCAACTATGCAGAGGCTGGATATACAGAGGCCTTAAAATGATGAAATTTACACTTTTTTTTTTTTAATGAATGAGCATTCAAAGGAAAGGAAATTTGAAAATTGTATTAGCATAATGTTACAGAATCATCTTAAATGTGATTATTATGTAATAAGTACTGCAGAAAATCCTATCATTAAAAATCAATAAAGTCACATAGGAAATCTCTGAATTCAAAGACAGAAGTCATAGCATTTTGAGGCTTTAGTGCAGCTGTCTGTACAATATGACTCCATCTCAACTGGGGCTTCTAGGTACTACTGTAAGTAAAATAATGATCTGTGAAACTACTCTCCAGACAGAAAGAAGCCTTGCCCATATGATCATGTCATTTCAATCTCATTTTTTCTGAATTACTGAATCGTAACAAACAGGAAATTTCAAAGTGTGCGAGCAAAATTGTGTCCCATACAAATGACTGACCTAAAATAAAATGCACCTGCTTATATAGAAATGTGTAGGTATTAGTCTTCAAGGTCCAGCATGTGCATTGGTTTTACTGAAATGTTAATATTGAATGGAAACAGATGTTTGCACAAGTCTTTTTCTTAGTGTTCAGAAATTTCATGGAGGTATTTCAGGATGAATGTGCTTTCTTTGTTTCAGATCATACCAAGGTAGCCGCATCTCTGTTTCACTACTGGATTACAGATATACTTCCTGTGAAGAACAGGAAATAAAGCCTTACCATGTGTCCATATGCACGGGATTAAAATTTAACATACAAACTCTTTACCAAGTAGCAATTCAGGAAGAGCAGTGTCAATACATATTCTACACCTTCAGGTAAATGAACAAAAACTCCAAAAGACAGTAAAGGTAAATGAACAAAAACTCCAGAAGACAATAAAGATATAACTACAGTGTGACTTTTGTGATGGGCTGGTCAAGCATATGGCTTGAGCCTTCAGCTGCATTATTATGTACATTTCACTTTAGGATAAGGAACTTGACTGGAATGATAAAGTTTCTATATGGTATTTTGTTTAAGAAGTATAGTATTATCTTATTTGTTTGTAAGTGTATCATTCCTTTCTGGAAGTTCTATTTCTTGACTTTTTTGTATATCTGCTTGCCTGGAAAACAGAACTATATTTTTTTATATTTAAACCTAAGCAACATTATGTCTGAGAAATGTATTTTTGCTGAATAAACTGCTAAATTGTGGACATAGATACGTTTCTATATGTGTGTCATGTGGGTCATGTTGGTTCTGTTTGGAATTATGCAGAAACTTGGATGGCATTTTCAGAACTACTCCATGGCTCAGCCTGTTGCAATCCAATGGGTTTCACTGACTTCAGAGTTATGGTTCTGGTTTCTCTCTCTCTCTCTGATTACTGTGTAATCTGTCTACTGCTGTGTAATATTTCTGCAACTGAATTTATCCAAGTGTAGATACTACCGTAAGTAATATCCGTGGTTGTAAAATGTTTTGGAATAATGAAGAAAGAATGCTTTGTGGGAGGCTCTTCTCTCAGCTGTATCATTCATCTGACAGGTGATACAGAGCAAACCATGTCTTATATCTAGGCGTGTTAGCTTTGTCATCAGTAAGATAGGGGCAACATATTTAACTCCTCCAACACGTGCTTGGAGATACACTACTGATCAGACTATACAAACACTGCATGGGTTTTTTTGCTTTGTTTTTTTCTGTTTCATTATATTGCCTGATATATCCCATTACAAGGCATTGGTTTAGTGATGCTCAAAATTTGTAACAGAAGTAAAATCATAACTCTTTCTCATTAATTGAAGAAATTAAAAGGGGTTCGGTAATACACCAAATGATTGCAGGTGTAGAAAAACCATTCTTATGGCTGAGCTTTGTGCAGCTCTGAAGAACTTGAGTTTGGTTTGTGTCTGGTGGGAAAGATGAATAAACCAGACTTTGCAGAGGAGAAACTAGTACTGTGTTCCCTGTTTTAATGTTCCTGAATTGCTAACACATGGGCATTGAACTGTAGCTGTGACTTTTCACTGAGATGCTGTGTGCCTCAGTCCCACATCTGGGAAAAGAAGAAAACATCACTTGAATGTGAAGCACCTGGATACTTGTCTTAACTGACTCATGTGAAATTAATCACTTCATCCTCACTTTAAGGTTTGAATGTTGCACAGTAAATGAGGCCTAGAAACTGCAAAAAGGATACACAGTGACTCCTTAGGTAAACATCATCTGTCCTAAACACTGAACATGAAAAAAATTAACAAGGTCATGTAATCAAAGCAGACTTTTGAAACACAAGTACAAAAGAGATCAAATTAGGACCACAAAAATAACTGTAGTGTCTGCATTTCCTAAGACTTGAGTGACTGTGCTAAGGGAGGTTATAGGGCTGCTGCCTTGAGTAAATCCCAAGACTTTGTGATTCCTCCTCTTTGTCCTCTGGATTCTGGGTTAGTGTACCTGGAGATCTGGATGTCAGGGTAGGTGACTCCATTTCCAGGTAGGTTTCCACATTTCCAGGTTCAGACAGTAGCAGTGCTTGAGCACATAGCTCAGGGACACACACAACACTCACATGGCTGACTACACAGCCCTTTGATCCCTTGAACAGCAGGACAGTCAGTGTCCTATCCCTGCCTGGGTCCTGGGCCCTCATGCCTGCTCTGTGGCTCTCCTACACACCAGCTAGTCCAGCCTGGAACACATTACCACACGTTCACACACTCATCTCACAGGCACTTGTGCACTCTCATGTCACAGCCTTGTTTATTGCTTTAATTTCTCTTACTCATTTTTCTCTTTCAGTGCTTGGCTATTTCTCATAATCACAGAATGGTTTGAGTTGGAAAGGACATAAAGGTCATCAAGTTCCAGCCCCCCTGCCATGGTCAGGGACACTTTCCACTAAACCAGATTGCTCAATATTGAAGTGATTTTTAAAATTCAACTGAATTTTGGATAGCTGCATATAGATGAACAGATTTTGATCTCTTTGCCAGAAATATTTTCACAGAATCACAGAATGGGTAAGATTGGAAGGGATCTCCACTGTGGGATTATCTGGTGCAGCCTCACTGCTAAAGCAGGGTAAAATTTTGTACTATTCCAGTGAGTAAAAGTTCACAGGTCAAAAAGGTACTTTGCTTGAACCAGGTCGTAATGGATAAAAGATTACTTTCAGTCTCTCTTTTTTTTCCTTTGCTTTCACCACTGTAAGGGCCTTATATTCTGTGCAGAAATCAGCTGGCCCCAGCTAAGCAAGCCCAGGAGCGTTTTCTGACTGTAGCCAGTCAGTGATATCTGATGTCTTTGCAAATGACCTGTGAGAGGAGCTGAAACTTACACTTACCAAACCTACCACAGTTGCACTAACAGGTATAATGAAGAGGTTAAAGTATGCTAAGAGTTTAGAAAATTGGACCAAATTCAAGAAGATAAATTGTAGATTGTCATTGGAGATAAATGCAATTGCATAAGTGTATTTATTTCTGAAACAAATGTGTCAGACAGTGGTGTGCTGAACTGCAACATGCATGAAGACACTTCAAAGCAATGCACAAAAGAACACAGCAGAAGGATCTAGTTTAAAAGCAAAAGAAATGGACGTTACTCGTAATTTAAACTAGGCAGTGTACTAAAAATGGCAGTAGGTGCATAATTGGCATTCCATTTGCAGTCAAAAAAATTTCATACATCACAGTTTTAATACCTAATCGCTCTTCTGCACTGCTTCTCTAAAGAAAAGGTGCTCAATCTCCTTACAGTTTCTCAGGATTATTTAAGCAGTGGTATCACATTATGGCTGAGATATGAAAACTGAAGAATTTAAATTAATATCCACCAGTGAACACTATTTTTCATTTCACTATACATGGCTCCTTCAACATAGCAATGAAACATTTATCCCTTCAGATTTTCATGCCAAACTTATAAATGGTAAAGGATATGGCCTTGAATTTTTGCTTCTTCAGCATCATTCAGTTTAACGAATGTGCAGCATCATGTGGAATTACTGAAACATAGAAGAGTTTTTTAAGTGGATTTTGCATCAGAACACTTCTGGCTAAACTGTACACACACTATTATTAGCATATTTCAAACTTCCATGAAGACAGAACTTTTAAAATTTTGGGTTTAAAACCTACATGGACTCCAAGAGTAGGAAGAATTTAAGGATCAAGTGGAAAGTAATCTGTGTGTTTTCAGGGGTTAACTTTCTAGTTTACATTATTGAACAGTGCACAGTAAGTAAGGAGCAGCAAGAGAAGTGTGCTCAGAGAGGCAGTGGTCCCTTACCAGCACATACAAGGAAGACCACAAGAGCTGAAGTCACTTGAGACATCTGTCGTAGTTTATAAGGTGGTCAGTGCATCTGTATGCAAGGGTATGAGTTCAAAGCCATTATCTCTATATATAGGTACATGTTTTATTCTTAAAATTGCCTGTAAGACCTTAATTTTTCTCCTTTGTGGATATATAATATGGGAATCAATCTCTAATGTTACAGATTTTTACTGCTTTGTAATTGGTGCAATATTTTAGGTAGTGCTTTACAATCATGTAGGTTATAAATTCCGTAATGTGTTTTCCATGACAGCTGGCTTTTCTGTCCTGCACCCTGTAAGGAGTTACTACTCAATAGGCTGAATGTCTGAAATCTGGGGGAAAAATAAATTAAAAAAAAAAAAAAAAAACAAAAAAACAAGGAAGGAAAAAGTGGTGACTGGCAGCATAAAGACAGAAGATTTTTAAGCTGTTTTTCACCAAAGAAAACTTATTTCACCTACTAATAATACCTACTATGTATGTCATAAAACCAGTCCACAGACGTGGAGTAGAAAGAGGTGTGTGTTATGCATGTACAGTATGCTACACATTGGGCATAATAATAGAAGGTGGTAGTGCAAAAGATGGCAATCTGTAGGATTGGGAAAATGTATTCTATTTAATATTTAAGGAAATCTCAGGTTTTAGCTATGCAGGTTTTGTAGTTATTTGCATCAGCCCTGGATTGCTCCTAAAGAAGGCTGTATTGCACGTGTTTATGCAGCTAATTAAGTTTCACTTTTTACTGCTTTATCCTCTGCATTGCATCTGAGTAAATGCTGTTGTTTTTAACTGTTCAATATACGCAGGCCTAAGGGGAGGGGGGACATACGTATTTTAGAAAAGCAGAAATTTAGATGCTGGCTGTATTTGTTTATGGTCTCTAAGAATCTGGGAAAAAAACTATATGTTCTATGATTATTTGAAACTGCATATGCACCACAGTCAGTGAAGGTCAAATATATAGCTTTAATAAGGCTGTTCTCTAAGTTGAGTTCTTAACTTTGTATAATTAATAGTCTGTAGTCATTTTAATGAACTCTGTACTCTGATAAAGTATATAAGCAAGCTGTAGTTCTCTTTTACATTATTACTGCAAGGCTACGTCCTGGTTTAGGATGCATAATGGACAAAAAAAAAGTGTAATCTAAGATTGAAGAGGAGTACACAAAAACAGAAGGAACTTTTCTTTTGCATCAACTCTAGGCTGCTATAGGTTGCATCAAATAGGGGCTGCTTTTCTTCACTTTCAAGGTCTTTGCCAGTCCTCTCCATCCCTCATTCAGTGCACAGATGATTCCTCCATCCCTGTCAGCCTCTGGCATTAATTTCCATCACCCATTTGCCATACTTTCAGATTTGCACATTTGTGCTTTTTGCCCACAGTGCTTTCCACAACTGTACAGCACAATCTTTCCATTGTCTTCCTTTCCTTCTTTAAAGCTCTTTTGCTGTGATCCTGCCCAAAACCTTGGCCAAAACCCCAAGCCTGGTCAGTAAGGTGCTAGGACAACTGCCTGTTGTGCTGACTAATGTTGCCTTACTGTCTGTGTACTCCCACATCAGTCTCCCTTTTTTCTCTGCTGTTTTCTCCTTTCCTAAGTCAGTGATGCAGGGTTTGCCCTGCTGCACAGCACCAGTGCAGCCAGTTCTGCCACCTCTGAGATGACAGTGTGCTCAGGAAATGTAACAGACCTGTCTGCAGTGGAGAACATGCTTGACCCTGTGGGCAAGGCTGCTGATAATTTAAAATGGCTTCATAATTTTACATTGCACACGTGATCAGTCTGATAAAATGGGGACCTGGTTCTCCTCAGCAGGTGCTTTGGAGGCAATGTTCTTCTGCATCTTGCTATGGAGAGCTTAAGGAGATATGCAGTCATTCCTCTTGACTTCAGATGTCTACAGTGTAGCTTTTACCATCTGAGCTGCCTATTCTAAAGAACTTCCTAATCCCTGGGATTGAATAGCTGGATATAACTGACTGCTGCCACACATCTATTTTAGAATTGGAACAATGGTACCAATGGGAGAACTTAGTGCTTTATGTTGACTGGTATGAAAGCATAAATAGGTTAGTCATGAAAACATCTGCATTGCAGGCATATGGGTCTGGTTAAAAAAAAAAAAAGAAAAAAGGAATGAAAAAAAGTTCATTTACTGCACCTGAGAAAAGGACAGGAATGTGCATGTTGCATGGACAAAACATCACTTACTCCTGATACAAGCTCTTTCAGCTTACACAGGGCCGTGACCCCCTCTCCTCCTTGATGCTTTCATGTCTTCTTGTGGGAAGCTACTGCCTGGGAACGATAAAAAGGGAAGGGAGAAGAGGAGTAAGGAGCTGTTGTACAGCTGTGCCTGGAGTTCACCCAGCACAAGCTGAGGAGATGCTTCTGCTGTTCTTCTTGTTCCCTTTGTGCATGTGATTGTGCACAAAGCCACCACCATATCTCAGGCAGACTTTGCTGTGTGAGTCATTCCTCCTCCCGGTAACAATAATGAAGTGGAAGTGACTATAAATGCTCAGAGAGTAGCCATTGCTAGGAATATCAAACTGATCAACCATTACCTGGATTCTACAGAAGGAATCAATACCAAATGTGGTTTCTTGAGAATCACAGGTGTAATCACTGAACGCTGTAGACATAATGATAACTGTTGTATCTCCAGCATGTGGGAGCTTAAAATGAAGGTCATGTTCAAATCTGTTTGGAATTCAGGGAAAGCTGCTTGGCTTATTACCATGGCTATAGTGCTGGATTCTATTTACATTAGTAAACAGTTTAAAATGCTTGACATGTAATTCAATTGAATCTGTGATTGCAAGCTGACAGACCAAAGCTCATTGATTTTTCCAACCACATTAAACTAAGTACATGGCACAGTGTTTCATTTAGCCTGTCTGCTTAACCCTTTCACCTTGATCAATTACCCAGAATAAAATTAATGTGTAAAATATTAAATAACTCTAAATTTCTAAATTAGAAGGCATTGCAAGAATATATTCATCTCTGTGGCTTCTGACATACATTTATTACAGTATGATTTACAATTTGCTATGGATCACATTGTTATCCAGATGGCAAAAGTGAGTCAGAAAGTTGTTTTTTTTTTACTCATTCAATAAATGGATAGATTCGTGGAAAGTAAGACTGAAAAGGACATGAGATTATCTTCTCTGACCCCATCTAAATCTCTGGTCATAAATTTTCCCTCTACTTCAGGGCGAAGACCAGTCTGACAAAGGCACAATTTGTGGTTTTTGCTAAGGCAAGTCATGTACAGACAGGCCAGCTTGATTTAAGGACATCAAGGAATGAAGACTTAGCCCCTTCTTTAGTCATTTATTCCAGTACTCAATCACTTTCATGCTTAGAATCATGTGCCTTATTTTAAATTTCAGTTTGTCTAGATTTAACTTTCAGACGTTAGTTCTTGGTATGCTTTTCTTCACTAGTAGTCCCTCACCAGCCACTACTTTCTGCGAAAGTTTTTGAACACTGTAATCAAGCTACAAGGCAACCTTCTTTTTGACACTGTAAGTATTATCTCTTTAAACTATTTGATTTAAAGCATTTTCTATAGCTTCCGGCTTGGTTTTGTATCTCACTCATACATTCTCTCCATTTTTTCCCCACCATTCAGGAAACAAGCCTGCTGGAACTGAGCACAGAAACTTGGCATTCATTTAAAATCTCACAAGTGCCAACTTTTGTATTCACTGTTTCATTGGTTTTAGACCAACCTCTTGACATAGGATTGTATAGGAAGTCCATGTTAAATTATTTTTAATAGTAGACAAGTACCCATGAAATTTATTGCTATCCAGGATTTAGTCCTTGATGCCATACTTCATGTTTGTAAATTTTAGTCTTTCTGTTTGGCTGTATTACCTTCAATTTTTTTTAGTATGTGTAGATCGGTAAATGATGGATCATTTTGTGTGCCTGTACTGCTTTCATTATATTGACTATCTGCTAATCCTCGTGACATCTGCAGATTTTACCAGAAATGAATACATTTTCTTCCATATCATCAGTAAAAATGCTAAACGTGTTCATTTCTAGTATTACTCTTCATGGGATTCAGACAGAAATAACATTATTCAGTCATGATTCCATATTTGTACTTTCTTTTTGAAAACAGAAAACTGAAATAATTTAGTGGATTTCTAATGTATTAAACGTGTATTTATTATATTGTGTTCTTTTTGTTTTGATCAGAAAGTCGTGTGGTACTAGGTGTAATAGTTGTCAACAACTGAAGATTTTTCAGTTTTCTACAAAAACATGCTTTAATGTTTTTCAGATAAGGATAAGAACCCAAACTAAAGACACTGTACAAAAAAAACCTCTAAAATTGTGTTTTAAAATATGTTTAGGGGGAAGCAGAACAGTTGAAAAATATTAAAAGTAAATAGCCTCTCAAATTTATCTTAGGTGTTTTCGATTTGTTGCTCTGCGGGGAATAATTTGCATTAGTTAAGAATGATGGTTGTGTAAGATTCCTCATTTTTAAACATCAAGAGAACATTCATATTTTTTTCTTTTCCTGCAAGGCGTGATCCACAGTTTCAGTTACAAAGGTGTCTATTGTTTGTATTATCTGTTGTGTTGCATTTCTTCCGGCTGGTAATTGAGAAAGATCCCTGCAACGAGTTCATTAACTGCTGATGAATAAAACAGATTTGAGATGTAGAAGTTTGCTTGCGAATTTGCATTCACAGTTTTATAGTGGGATATGTAAATTTTCAGTTCCTTACAGAAGCAGTTCTCTGAGCAGATTTCTAGGCTGCAGCACAGGCATGTTAAATGTCAGTATCAGCATTGGCTATCTAAACCCTAAGATAAGATCAATGTAAGGATTCATCAGAAATAATTATTGAACTGTGGATATGTAAGACCTTGCAGGCAAACAGCATGGAGCCTTCAGCTCCCAGGATCTGGCTCACTGCTAATACACAACGCCTTGCAGGATTCCGAAAGGTTCCTTAACTCTCCCCTACACTGGAAGTCTTCGGGGGGGAAAAGCAGCATTTCTGTCAAAATGTCCTGGTACTATCTTTTCTTCCAGTCTGATTCTTTTTTCCATAAGTAAAAAACATCAAGGTTCAATACCAAGCCAAAACCAGTATGGGTGTCTTTGTCAGGCTACCCGAGGCATAAAGACTTTGCTGACTGTTGTGTTTCTATAAGTCTCCTCTGCATCTACTTTTTCCGTAATTTGCTAGGCCTTGCAAAATGAGAAGTGATCTCAAACAACCCTGCAGCTACCACAGGGTGAGAATTTGCACATGGGCAGGTCCTGGCAAGCAGGAGGCAGCAGTGGCTTACTGAGGTGGTGTGACCAGGAGGGAAAGAGACACAAGTGTAACTTTTCCCTTGTAGGTTGTGATGGTGACCCACAGACCCATTGTGCTCTGCGCTTGACAGCATTCATGTGAGTAACCTGAGACCTTTATTTTCAAATGAGAGCAGTGGAAAAGTTGGGAGGTAAAAGTCACAAAGATGAGACGACATTGAGCAAGTATTTCCAAACGATCATTAGTCTTTTGAGAAGAAACTATGGGTCCTCTCTGTCAACCTTGGTGCAGCTCCAGTTGTGCAAGGCTGATCACAGGAATCACTGGTGTCCTGAAATCACAGTTGCCTTGTACAGCAGTCTCTTGAATGGTATTTAGCTTGAAGCTGACCAAAGAAAAAAGTCTAAAGTTATACAAAAATCATAAAACTATATTTTAGAAATGCAACCTAGAAACTAGGCCAGACTTGTCACTTTTTTTTTTTTTTTTTTTTTTTTTTTTTTTTTTTTTTTTTTTTTTTTTTTTTTTTTGTGCCGAGCCATAAATTGTTGTCATTCTTTGTGAATATGCAGGTGTTGTGGTTTAACCACATTCAGCACTTAACCACCACACAGCCAGTCACTCTCCCCGATAGCAGGACAGGGGAAAGAATCAAAAGAGCAGAAGGGATGCTTTAAATACAGTTCAATAGGTAAAGCAAAAGCCACATGCACAGAGAAAACAAAAGAAATATATTCATCACTTACCACAGGCAGGCAGGTGTTCAGCCATCCCCAGGGAAACAGGGCTCTCTCACGTGCAACAGTGACATACACCATCACTCCAAACGTTCTCTCCTTCTTCCCCCAGCTTTCCATACTGACCATGACCCCATATCCCCTGTGTCACTTGGGGTCAGCTGTCCTCTGCAAACACTCTGTGCACCCCCAGTCACCTCACTGCTGGGATGAGGTGAGGAACAGAAAAGGCCTTGAGTGTTGGAGCAATGCTCTCAGCAACAGTGGAAATATCCTTGTATTACTGTAGCGGGTTGACCCCAGCTGGGTTCCAGGCACCCCCAAAGCCTCTTTCTTGCTCCCCTTCGCAGCTGGACAGGGGACAGAAAATATAACAAAGGGTTCATGGGTTGAGATAAGGACCAGGAGAGATCACTTATCAAATATCACAGGCAAAACAGACTCAACCTGGAGATATTAAATGAATTTATTACTGAGAAAATAACCAGGATAATGAGAAGTAAAATAAATCTTTAAAGCACTTTCCCCCATCCCTCCCTCCTTCCCAACTCTACATCCTCCCTCAGGAGTGCAGGGAGATGGGAATGGGGGTTATGGTCAGTCAATCCCAGGTTGTTTCTGCTGCTGCTCAGGGAGAGGAATCCTTCCCCTATTCCAATATGGGGTCCCCCACTGGAAATAGTTCACTATGAACTTCTCCAGCTTCTCTATCCCACAGGCACCAGTCCCCCCCAAACTGCTGCAGCGTGGATCACTCTTGCACAGAGAGCAGTCCCTCAGGAACAGGCTGCTCCAGCCTGGGTCCCCCACAGGGTCTCAACTCCCACCAGCAAATCTGCTCCAGCGTGGGCTCCTCTCTCCACAGCCCTGCAGGTCCCTGCCAGGACCCTGCTCCAGCACGGGCCTCCCACAGGGTCACAGCCTCCTCTCAGGCATCCACCTGCTCCGGTGTGGGTCTCCTCCAGGGGCTGCAGGTGGATCTCTGCATCCCTGTGGATCCCCATGGGCTGCAGGGACACAGCTGCCTCACCATGGGCTGAACCATGAGCTGCAGGGGAATCCCAGCTCCAGAGCCTGGAGCACCTCCTGCCCCTCCTTCTGCACTGACCCTGGTGTCTGCAGAGCTGTTCCTCCTGTGTTCTTGGCCCACTATCTCTGGCTGCACTTGCAACTGTGACTATGACTTTTTTTAAAATTCTCCTTAACTATGTTATCACAGAGTGTTACCACCATTCCTGATTGGCTCTGCCTTGGCCAGCAGTGGTTCCGTTTTGGAGCTGTCTGGCATTGGCTCTGCTGGGCATGGAGGAAGCTTCTGACAGCTGCCCACAGGAGCCACTGCTGTAGCCCCTGCACTACCAAAACGTGGCCACACAAATCCAATACAATTATCAACCCTGCTTTCAGAACAAATCCAAAACAGCCCCACCGCAGCTATTGGGAATTAACCCTACCCCAGTGAAAACCAGCACTCCAGGATATGCACACCACCTGAAAAACCTACCCAACCAAAGCATTCTACTGACAGTTGCTCTTTCTCTTCTTTGCTTCAAATCTGAGCCCATGGACCTCAATATTATCTCAGTGCATGGAATGGTGTGCTGGCAATGCATTATGCCCTCCAGCATTCCTCATCCCCTTCCCAATCCAGGAGCCTGCGCTTTTGAACAAGAGTCATTACAACAGGGGTGCTGTGTTCTGGGATGCCCTAAGGCAGCAGAGATGTCTGCAATCCAGCTCTCAGCTCAAGAGTATTGTGCACCAGATATTAACAGTAAAACTGGCAATATTGCCTCGGTGCAGAGGCTTCCTCCAGGCACCCACAAGACAGATGGCTTTATCAGTACACAGCCATTCACCTCTGCATTGCAACTGGGAAGAAGTACAAGCAAATTTCCAACTATCTTTGCTGAGCAATTTTACAGCTGTCTATCTGAAATTAAAGCACCCTCTCTTGGTTGTGCTTTGCATTTTTATAGTGACTAGCAATCTTCTTTCTACAGTGCTACACTCGGCCTTCCACTGGGTTTCTGATGCTCGCTAAAATATGTGACACTAAGTTAATGAAGATGAGTGCTTCAGGCTATAGGGAACCAAGCAAAGGAGAAATCTGTGTAATCTGTATAATTGGACACTTCTACAGACACTGTGAAAAACAAATCATCTCTAGCAGGGAAAGGCTTTTGTGTACAAGTTCATAGGAAGGTACTGATCTGCACTTCATGGAAAGTCTTTGTAGAACCTATACAAAGGGCAGCTTCCCACGCACAGCCCATGAGTCCCACTCCTCCTGAACTGAAATGCTCAGGTCTTTGAACAGGTATGATCCAAGGACTGGAGCAGTGGATTTCTCAGTAACTGAGTGTCTGTTCCACTCAAATGAGTGGGAATCCATGAACACATCTCTGAAGTTGGAGTGATTTTCCATCCAACTCAAAACTAGTCAGAGGTAAGTTCGAAGATGAAGCAATCTGGGCACGTGCACCCCTTGGCAATTGTAGTACCTGTGCTCTGGTTTTTAAATGAAGTTGACCCCAGCTTCCCATACATGAGAGGTAAGAGGGAAACATGGTTAGAGTGGTACCACCTCACCATCAGGGAAAAGCAGAGGACTGAGATGTCTTTAAGCTGTGAAGTGGAAGGAGTTTACAGTCAGCTCTGAAAGTAACTTCTAGGTGGGAAAGTCTGCCACTGCAGTTCTTAACTCATGGAGGAGCTCTGCTCTGAAAGCAGTCTCTGCATCCAAAGGGAGAAGTCAATGTCTGATAATCCATAAAAATCTTGTTGACAAGTGTGTGATGCAGGAAAGAGGTAAAAAACTCAAAGTATTTTTTTTTTACCTTTGTATCTTAGTGCAGTGAATCCACATTAATTTTCTGCTTTGGAGAAGTAATATGGGAAGATAGAAGAAGCCTTCCCTCTGACTCTGAGTTAGAAGAGAAAATCCCAACAGCCTGTATTTTGACCCTTGATTTGTCTGGGAAGACTATGGGAATTTTGGTAACAGCACAGTAACATGAAAGGGAGAGGACTCCATACAGAGGAAGAAGGGGAGTGGGGAAGAAGAGTAGAAGGACACATACAACTTGAAGAGGCCTGTTTGCAGATTCTTCATAAAGAAACTTCCTACTTTTCTTTGTACCTTTTTTGCCTTTCCTGTAACTTTTCTGTCTGCTTCGTCCTTTCAAAGATGAGAGAACAAAAACTGCCCATGTTATTAAAACTGCTGGTTCACCACACATTTGTTGAACTGTGCTCTGGTTTGTTTTCTAGTCCTTTCCCTTTTTTCTCTTTTCTTTCTTTTCTTTCTTTTCTTTTTTGACCCCTCACTTGGTATGGAGTTGACATCTTCATAGTATCATTTTTTAATTTATGAACATATCTTATCAGTTTACGTAATTGTGTCCACCATTTCGTGATATCCTATGTGGAATGTTATCTGCCATTTTATCTCAAGTTGTGCATGATCATAGTGCTTTTCTGCAGCTTTGCACTGTCAGCTTTTGATTTTAATCTCTGTGATAACTGTAATGGAATCAGCACTCTCTGTTCTCCCATTATTCATCACCTTTTCCAGGTCATTTAAGACTTTGCTGAGCAGCACAGATCCTGGCAAAAAGTCCCAAAGGATTGTGTTGGTGATTTCCTTCCGGTGGGAAAACCACATTCCTACCTTTTTTTTCATATTTTTAATTGTTTATTTATTTAAGTAATGATCTTCTTAGCTCATGACACTTCCTTTTTAAGGACTGTCTTTTACTCCATCTAATTGTAAAAATGTGCTTCAATACACCTTGTTTGCTTATCAAAAAAAAAATGCCAGTAGGCTTGTGAAGTGTCCCCATTCCTTTACAGATGCTTAATGGAATGCTTCCCAATATATTTTTCCATGTGTCAGCTCATTCTCTTCCTTGCAGGGGCTTCTACTGATTTGCTGAACAAGGACGTCATGTTCACTCATCTGCAGTTCCTCAGATCAGCCCTGGAATCCTTTGCACCAATTAGTCATTTCCCCACCTTCCCATCCCTGACACAGAGGATTCCCAGGGAGAGGTTACACACTGTGGCTCGCAGTGGTGTTATTTCATCCTTCAGTTGGTTTAGAGCTCTTAGGTGAATTCCATCTGGTCCTAGTGAGGTGTTAGGGTTGCGCCCTGGGAATTGTGATCTCTGAAGAGAGAACTCCAGGCTAAGTCCAGTGGATCCTACTTAAGTGCAAATGCTCCCTGCTCTGACCCTCATTTTTTTTTCCACTCCAAGATGATTTGAATTCTGTTCTAGTAATTTCTGCTTGGCTTCATAGTCAGACATTCACAACATCAGAATAAAAACTACCTAAAAAAATAAATATTATAGAAGTGGTGCTCTTTGGATTAATCCATTGGTCATGCTTTGTTTCATATTTATTGCACAAGTTTTTTTACCCTCTTCTGAAGTTGATGAAAGAATCTTGCAGTGTTCAGCTTGAGACTTCACAACATAAGACATGTACCTTACCAGGATTATGCCTAAAAATAGACTACCAATAGTGCTAAATAGCCACAGCTATGCTGTACACTCCCATGCCAGAACTAATAGATGTCTGTTTAAGGGATCAGAACATTTAAACTGGACAGCAGAGGGTAAGGAATGGGAACCACGTGTAATCAGCAATGTGAAAGCAATTACCAGGAACCAAAACAAGAGAACATACCAGAAAGCAGGCAAGAACAAAAATTCAGCTAGCAAGGTTCCCACTAAAGCTATGTGATTTAATTTAAAGCTTTGAAAGATTTTCTGTCAAACTTGGAAAGCTCAAGTAATTTATATCTTCTTATATTTCAGTTTAATGTCTTATAATGGAATTTACAGACCTTTTGTGGTTTTGGTGGACTAATTCACTAGCCTGTTGCATTGGAGACACACAGTGTTCTGGAAAATATATTCAGGATTAATCAAAGCATTTACGATTTCTAAATCAGAAACCATTTTTGGGTGATACTGATCTAGATATCCATTGCCATTAAATGTAAGAAAAATTCTAAGAGACCACTATGGAAGACTTTAAAACCTCAGGATGTTTAGACCCATTTTCTAATTCAGAAATGGTGAATGTCAGTAAAATTCTACATTTTCATAATAGCTCTACACTAATTTTAACTGTGATCACATGTAGAAAAAGTTCCAGCCCCTCCAAACAGAATGTACAAGCTTGTTTGGAAGGTGGAACAGGTGCTTTTGTAGAATACATTACAGTTTATAAAGCCATATGGAATATAGTAACTTAGACAATTTGATTGTCTGAAAATTTTGTTTGAAAGGCACAGAGAAGTACCAATGAAATGACTGGCTGAAGTTGTACTTCTGTTGTAAAACAGTGCTTTACAATTAGAACCAAAATTGTGGTCACGCTTTGAATGTATTTGAGTCTTCTTAGAATGAATCCTTTGTAGAATGAATCCTATTCCAGAGTCCTGGTACCCCAGATATCCCCACTGCAGCCATAAATTCATACTGTGGCTGTGCTCTGAAACAAATGGAACATATCCCTAAGTTGCAGAAAAGCACAGCATGCTGTATGTTAAGGTTGTTCACACACACAAACTATGGCAGTTCTTTGCAAGCCAACCAGCCATTCACAGGCATTAAATGAAAGGCCCAGCCTCCTATCCCCATTTGCCATATCCAAATCCCTGGAGTTACATGTCAGAAGGCTGCTTCCTAAGCTCTCTCACTTGCGTGACCCTCGGGACTTGGCATGTGTGTAACAGGGTTGCAGTGTGGGAGGTACACGAGGAGAGAGAACCCTGTGCAATAGCTGGTTAAAGTTGCCCATATGCATCTGCTTATGGGCAGTTTTACTCATGAGAAAATTTCCCAGCAGCAATATAGCACCTTTGGGAAGGATCTGTCCAGCTTTTTACAAAAAAATTCAAATTCCAAAGACCCCGGGCTGTGCGTGTATGTGCAGTGGGCAGGTTACAATGGTTACAATGGTCAGTATCTGTGCACTGTGTATCAAGATGCAGAAGATATCCGGGGTGCTGTGATGAAACCTGGCATGACTTGGAACCCCCTGCAGATGGAATGAGGGACGCCTATGAGGACATGGAGTATGAGAGTCCAGCTTCTAGTCTTGTCAGCCACAGAAGCAGCAAAGGACACGACATGAAGAATTCTCATCACAGATTGTAATAAAAATTCTCATACCAGCTCTCCCAGTGAAAAACACCCACTCTGGATGGCCAGCCAGGAACACATGTTCATCCTGGCATGGGAGCCAGTAGCTGGTGGGTGTCTTGATGTAGATACCCATTTTAGTGGACTTTGGGGAGTAGAGCAGAATGAGAGAACATGCCTTGCTCCTTAACAAGCTTGCCCTTCTTTGCTCCTAAGCAGATGGGAAATTGCAGGCTGTTCACAGGAAAGAGCCTAATGCCTTGTTTCTGTGCAAAACAGCAGCCACTGTATGTCATTCCCTTAGAGCAAGAAATAATCTACTGTCATGGATTAAAAACAGCTAAGTGGTGCACACAGTCAGAGGAGTGCATGTGGTCTCAAGTAATGATGTGTATTGCGACTCGTATCCATACATATTCATGGGGCGCCATAGGCTTCCCACAGCAGATCAGCAGTGCCTTGGTAGCTGAAAAATGGCTTTATGTTAAAGGATGATCCTCACCCTCTTCACAAGCTGTCAGGACTGCATTGCATGTCCTTCAGTGCACTACCTTGCTCACAGAGTGTGTGTACTGAATTCTGGGACATGGCAGGACAGGGCATTGCACTTGTGAGGAAAAGGGAACTCTCTTACTGATTGTTTCCAAGGTTAACTGGGACTCTGGACCTGTGCTGGAAGTCTGTTCCCTGCCTGCCAGATATGAGCCTTCCCAGAATAACACCCCTAGATGAGTCTGTCCAGCAGTATGCACCCAGACAATTCTCAGATCAGCTCTCAGGCCAAGTGTTCCAGCTTCTCTCATAGCATGTTGTGCTGGTTGACCTCTGAACCCACCACAGAAGCAGGAAGGCATGAAGTTGTTGCTCCAAAAAGACATTTGTAATTCTGCTATGCGCTTTAAACTGGACCAACTGCCCAGGAGTGTGTGTTAAGTGAGACAACAGGAAGGTGCCTGTGATGCAATGTCTTGCACAGCAGAGGCAGGGAAGCTTCTCCTTGTCCATGTCTGCTAGAACAGTTTTCTGTTGCTGTCCAACCTACAGGTTCTGCAAAATTGTTCAATGCATTAAGATGGACCCTTAACATAAGAGTTGCCAGTGGCTGGTGTGAGTGTAGCAGCATCTTTTCAAAAGGTGCTAGCTTCTATTAAGGTCTTCAGACCTTTAAGAAATGCCCATTGTTTCTATTTGTGGGTTTGGGTTGGGTTGTTTTGTGTTTGGTTTGTTTCTTTCATTTTGGTTTTCAGTTGTGAAAGGAATAAATTCATCTATACTAGTACACAGCTGAGCTAGTGAAAAGATTACAGCAAATGTGCTCATCCAACTGATGGCTCATGGATCAGTATCTGTCAGTTCTGTAGGGCAATGACTGTTCTGGGATGTTGGAGATCGTCCCCCCAGAGATGCTGTAGTTAAATATCAGGTCAATAGTAACTGTTTATGCAAAGCCTTCTATTCAGCCTTCTCATATGTTGGCTTTTCTATGGCCACTTCATGCTACTGGTGTTGTTTTCCCTCTATGCAGACCTCTACTGAGTGAGGGGAGATGAAGCTTGGCTATTGACCACATGCAGTAGTTGGGGAGTGAGGCAAAAATCAGTGTTTAAGGACATCCTCACTGCTTGTCAGTTTCTGAGAGGAAGGGTTTCATGATCCTCCTTTTGTGAGGTTAAGCATGGCTTCTTCTTGTAATATACGCCATTAATCTGCTTTGGCCATCTTAAAAGCCATTCTTCATAACAGCTTCATTTTGAGTTGTCCTGCTGTAATCAGCGGGGTGCAGTTCGTACCAACTCACTGTACTATTGTCACTTCCTGCCCTGATCTTCACATAAACATTTGAAAGAGGTAAATGAGAATGGGAATTGAGAGCAACTAGATCCAAGGCAGGCATCTGTGTGAGCCTTACCTGGAGTTAGGTGAGAGAGATCCAGCCCTGCTTGACAGAACTGGGTTCCAGGTAAGCTCTGGAACAGAACCTTTGTGCTTTTCCAGTGACAGTAATGCTTACCTGCCTTTGCTTAGGAAATATGTCCGGATCATTCTCCCCTGCAGTTTCTCACACATACAAATTGCAGCATTTTCTGATAAAATTTGCTTCCATGAAAGAATTTCTCCTTTCTCCATAGCTGAAATGAATTTGATTTTTCCCTATTATTTTGCTATGACATTTTTGTCAGTTTCTATTCTTTTGTCCCTCAATGGCATCAAAGCACTGTGGGCAGGCAGGCTGCAAACACAGGAGTAACTGCTTGGCAGTGGAGCTGTGGGAAGTGCAGGAGTCAATGCTCAGCAGGAAATAAATGAATAGTTTAAGCTACTTCAGTGGTAACTCCGTAAGCCTCAGCAACACAAATTTCTTGCTGCTGTGTATCTGTAACCTTAGATGACTTTGAGGACTGAACTCTGCAGTCTATAGCTCAACTACACAGCATTGCAGTCTTCTTTTATTGATGGCATTTCCTACGTCTGTCATCAACACATTCCAACACATCTCCTTTATTTTGTGCTTTGTGAAGATACTACTGTGTAACTCAACAATACAGCTAACATCGTTCCTGTTCCTTGCCTCCCTTACCATCTTAAAATTCCTTTATCATCTTCACATCCCTCCGTTACACTGTGTTTTGCTGCAATGCCTACAAAAATTTGGAAACTGACTGTAAGTAAGTAAGCTGAGAACATCGCTTTGCATGCCAAGCTATACATTCTCTTTGTTTCCCTGTGCTCCTTCCACTGGCTATCATCTGCCTCCCCATAGATTCTAGGCTCTTTGGGGCAGGACTGTCCCTTCCTTCTATAACCTAACAGTGCCCAGCCCTGTTACCCCAACAGAGCTGGCAGTTTAGTTACCTTTGTTTAAGGCAAAATTACTTTTAGCTCAGCTCTAATTTTTGAGTAATGCACATAATTATTTGCAAGGACATGCTCTCAGATCTCATATCCGTTAAAGTCAAAAAGCCTACCATTAGTCATACAGCTGTGTGTTGGGGAAGATTTGGCGGTTTGTTTTCTTTAGATGGTTTATTTTATTGATTTGCCTGCAATGACAGCATTTTATGTTTACTCCTATCCTGCACAAAGGGGTGTTAGTGGAAGCTGTGGGTAGGTTCAGAATTCTGCCATGTATTCCTGCAGCCTGGACTCTTTAACGATGATGAATTTTGGAAGCTACTTCTTTAGTTAAATATCTGGATTGTTTTCAAAATTATGACTTCCAAATGTCATATTGCTCGGCAGGTATAGAATGAAAATGGTATATGCTTTATGGGAAATCCTCTTTTAAAATTCTGTCCCTGTATCAGTAGAGAGAGCCTTGAGTAAATCAAGCTTAATGGCCCTCAAAGCCAGCAGAGAGTCTTGCTTTAAACCATTTTATTGGTCAGAATTGTGACTGCACGTAGGCAGTGCGCTGCAGAGTTCTGCTTGCAATCTGTACCCATCGGGTAGGAGCAGTAACGGGGAGACCCTGAGCGTGTGGCGGGACACAAGAAACTGATGTCCCTCAACATGCACATGTGTCACCTGCCTGGGGTGCCCTGGGGCTGCCAGCAGCCTCCCCCTGTCTGCAGGTGTGCAGCTGCCTTCCCCTGGCGCTGAGGGCTGCTCACCCCAGCCACCCCTGGGGCGGCACTGTCCCCTCCGTGGTGTCACACGCTTGCTCTCATGTTGTCAGTCTGGTGACTTTGCCCAAGCAAAGCCAGTAATGTGACGGTGGCAGGTTCCCTCAGGAACTGAGTGTGACAGCAGGAAAATCCCCTGCCATGTCCCCACTTTTCTCACTGTGTTTGGGGCCCAGGCCATAGCTGTGTGTGGTGTGGCAGTCAGGGCCCATGGCAGCCCCAGCAGAACACACAGCTCAGCAATACCAGTGTCACCTGCAAGAGCCACCACCAGCAGTTTGAGCAGCTCCCTGGGGCTTGTGTCCTTTCTGCAGGGGACTTTCTGTGGTGACCTGGCTGCACTGGAGGGGAGGCCTGAGGGGGCTGCTCACCTGGGCACCTCCACCACCTTTTCCTCTGGTTTAACTCATGCACCTGAGCTTGCATTGCTCTTCCCTCCCTCTGCTGCAGGATGGCTGAAATGTTTAAAAAAAAAAAAAAAAAAAAAAAAAAAGAGGGAAAAGAAAGCAGGGTAGATGTAGGCAATGGAGTCCTGTGTGGGTGGGAATCAGGGCCTGCTAGCATCCAGTCTCAAGTGCCATAGGCCATTGCTACTCCACATTCCACAAGGGTCTCCAATGGCAAGAACTGACGAGCAGAAGAAAGCAGGATAGGACCATCTCCTGAAGAAAAATTCCTGGTGCTAGAGCTGGTATAGAGGGAAATGCTGATGTAGCTGCCCTTTTCAGGATGAAAATAAATATGCTAGGAAGCAGTGGGAAAATGAGCTAGTAAATAAGAATCATTGTAGAGAGCACAGGAAACAAGGAAAACTGGGAAGATGAGTCTGATTTTAAGATAAAACATTTTTAAGTATCTGAAAGAGGATTCTTATGATGCAGGAATCATATAACCATTAAAGCTGGGAAAGACCTCTAATATCATTAAGTCCAGCTGTCAAGAGAATCAGCTGCCTGTGAAAGAGAACCTAACAAAGTCTGGGACACATAGGGAAAGTGACAAGTCCATGAATGATTACTGTTTAAGTATTTGAGGAATTTGCCTGAGGGTGGTCAACAGCACAGGCTTCAAAATCTGTGAGAAGAGCAGGAGCCAGAGCCCTATGTGCAGTGCTGACATGGGTGATGCTGTCATAAGAGTCCCTGCTCCACACTCTGAAGAGGCAAGGACATGATCACTGGCAGCATGGAAAACTTTTTGGGGAATGTCAGTCAAGAAGGGTCTTTTAAGAGTGTGAAAATAATTTATTTCTGTTGGTTGATTCCTGCTGCATTTGGGGAAGCAGCCCTTGGTGGTCCCAAAGGCACTGGATTACAGCAAAGGAACTTGTAATTTCATTATTGATTTGTCCTCCTAATGGGAATAGAGCACAAGGTGGTGAATATTGACAGCTGAGTTCAAAGTATCCCTTGTCTTTAATACTGGGGAGGATGTCAGCATATCACTTGCATTCTTAGCTGCTTGATGCCTATTAGAAAACTGTGTCTCCAGCAGGCAGGGGAGGCATTAGATGAATGAAGAGAGCAGCCTGCACAGCACAGGGCATCCCTGTGTTTGTGCCAGGAGAGGTCTTTGTGGCCCAGAAGGGGCACGTTCATCTCTGCGTCCTGGCAGTCAGGACGCAATTCTCAGAGGCCTGGACTTCAAAAGGAATGGAGGCAATCCCTTGTTTGATCAAAGTTCTCCTGAAACAGCCTAGGATGGTTATTCTTTCAGAGTTCTTGGGCATGTAATTCAGATTCTGGTAACATCTGCAATTACAGAAAACATTCTACAATTCAGCTGTGTTGCACATGGCCAAGAGATCTTTTTTCTAAAAAAAAAGCTGTCAGCCAAAGCATATTCTTTCCTTTCCCTTTTATTTTCTACACAAAGAAGCTTGTTTGGAAAGCTCTCCCCTTCTGAATACTGTGTCACTGGAATCTCACTGCCCTTCTCTGAATGGAAAGAGTTGTACACAAAATGGCAGAAATTTTGCAGCTCCTGTAACTCTGATACTTCAGTAAGGAGGTTTTCCTTTGAATGCAGGCAAGACTGCAAATTTAAAGGACAATCTCAGTGTTCTGTGTATTTCCAGAAAAAGGCAGACTGCATCATTATCCTTGCCCTTCTCTGGGCAGTAAGCACAGGCCCTCTCCTGACTGTTTGGGAAAGCTGGCACAGGACATACAGTGAGAAACAAGAAAAAGGCCTTTGACTTTTCATACTGTAGGTTTTCATCCCAAATGCATTTGGGCAGGTACTGAAAGGCTTCCTGTTAAATTCAGTGAGTTCCCAACTTTATGTTGATTACTGTCTGTTAATACAGTATTCCCTATAGCTAAGGGATGCAGTGCGAAAGGTTTAGCATGGGGTCATTGTGAAAATTGTATATATATAAAAAAAGAACAAACAGATTGACAGTTTCCCAGTCTCTTGCTTTTAGTGCTCAGAGAAGTTGTGGAAAGGCCAAGGTGGATGGGGGCTTGGAGCAGTCTGGTTTAGTGGAAGGTGTGGCAGGGGAGTTGGAACTAGGTGAGCTTCAAAGGTCCCTTCCCACCCAAACCATCTGTGATGATTTGATGATGATGATTTAGATTGATGCTATAGGATGAGTTCAACTCAAGTTATCTTTTTTTTTTTTTTTTTTTAATGAGACATTGCTCTGTTGGTGCCACAGGGTTGGTGTGCTACAAGCATGGTGCAGTGAAAGGAAAACAAGAGCTGCTCCGTGTACTATATAAGCCAGAGCCTTGGAATAAAACAGAAGCATGTTCCTTTCTGTAACATTAATTAAGCATCTGCTGAAAGGAAGATGAGGAAGTGCTATCATTGTGGAATACCTGGAATGGATTATTTCTCCAAGTAGAATCATGTTATGCTCTTTTACAGCAGGAATATTTCTCAGAGATCTTTAAACTGCCATAGCAGAGACTATAGGGGTGCAAGTCAGCACTGACCTCTGGAACACTTGTCATGAAAACTGGTGTGGGCTCAATGTGTACATTGGTGCTCTACTGACTTACAACACCTAAAGATTCTTACCTTGCATGTTTAGAAGTAGGACTGCAACTGGAGTCAAATTCTGCCTTGCTATCTATATGTAAGGTTGCAAATTCTGCCTTGCTATCTATATGCATTTTCTATATATTGAAAATGAAAAAAAGAGCTTTGTAAGCATGGTCTATCAATGAACACTACTAAAAGTTGGAGAAAATAATTTTGTAGATTATATTTTACCACCATTTCTCACATAGTGTGCTATCTGACTGCAGGAATAGAACTGAATTCAAGCACACTACAGAGAAAAGAGATCACAGTTAACAAAAAGTAGTAATATCAGTAAGTATCAAATTAGGTATTTTTAGTTTTAAAGAACCAGCAGTAGAAAAATGCACACAACCATGCATAGTGCTGAGTAAAAGGGAATGCTACCAGAAAAGAAAGCACTTATTTTTAAATGTGCCTCCAAATAGCCCTGTTATATTAGCACAGCCTTTGAACTTGGGTCATGGTTGCATTAAGCTTCCTACCCAGTCAGGTCATCCTGTGGGTATAAATATATGCTTTAAGTTATATAAACAACATCCAATCCTATTTGCATTGTCACTCTGCGACATAAAATGCTATAATGACCTCCTTTTCCTATGTCCAGTGCTATCTATAAAGCAGGCTTAAGTCCTTTTCTTATTAAGGAGGTCAGCCCTCTTAATGAGCTTCAGGCATTCCCAGAGAGTTTTCCAATATTGCAAGACATACCTGGCCCCAGGCAGGACAGCTGCAGCCCTGCCAACACCTAAGCAGAGCAGACAGATCCCATGTGACAGGTTATGCAACGGAGCAGGGCTTTATATACCCCAGGCCCTAAAGCATGGAAAGGGCTTGAAGGAAAGGTGCATCAGGTGAGCAAGAAATGTTTGTGTGCTGTGTTTCTTGGGGCTTTTGGCACTGTAGCAAACTGCATTAGGCTTAATGTTATGCTTCATGAGGAGGTCAACTTGTAAAACATCCTGGAGTTTAGTAATGTTTTGTGTGTTCTAGAATTATAGGGGCTGAAACTCTACGAAGACTCAGAAATCATGGTTATTCCTCTCCGAAGAATGACACCTGGGTATATAAGGTTGCTGCAGGTATGATTTTTTTTCTTTTAAATAATCTTAAAAATACCTGTATTTCTTTTAATCAGGTTGATTTTATTTTAAATTGTTGTATGACCAATCCAAGGGAATGCTGGTTTCTTGTGGGTTAACTCACATAACTAAAAATAATTAATCCTCTGCTGAAAAGCAAATGAATTATAGCATTTCCTGACAATTGGTATCATGCTGGAATACCAAATGCAGAATATTTGGAAGGAGTTAATTCTTCTGCAGTGCTTGAACAGAAACTGCTTCTCTATAATTTGCTCTTGCAATGGCTTTGTGTGTTTAGGGCAGTGGGAAAATGCTAATGGAAAGAAGGATGTGACTCAGCTGACCCATCAGTGAAGCACTTCAGCCAGCTTCTGGGCCATGATAAGGAAACCTCAGTCAGTACTGACCTCTGGAACATTGGGAAATCAGACTATCAATCATTCTGTGAAGAAAACAAATAAAAGCATGTATTGAAAATGTTTTAAATCAGCTGAATAACTGAGACTAAAGCAGCTATAAATACGTATGCATATATATACACCAAAGAATACAGAATAATTCCTTATTGTATTCCATATTTTGATATTTACAGAGTATCCATCCTTTCTCTGGAAAATGTCACGGCTCTTAGCACTGTGATCTGCATCCAGAATCATAGACTCTAGCAGCTGAGAGGGAATAGTTAGGTGGTTGAGAGGCTGAGCTAAAGACGCTGTGTTTCAGTCCTAGCCATGAATTTCTTTCACACTTCCCTGCATATCTTTTGATATCACCCTACATAGTAATTCTGTTTGAATTTCTTTTGTCTTTATTTATTTTGCGGCTGAAGTAGCCACAGGTCAGACACTTTTATCAAGGTCAGAGAACTAAGCTCTAATTCTTTAAGCCCAATAAAAAACTTAGAATCTGGAAGTGAAGAAGAGGCTCCTTGGAATCTGTTGCTCCTGTCAGTGATGCCATGCTTTTCATCCATGGATTGCATGGAAAAGCATTAAGAAAAACCCCAAAAAACAAAACAAACAAACAAACAAACAAACCACCCCACAACATTATTTGAGGCCTTGGAATTATTTCACTTAAAGAAACCAAATGCAGCACTGAGAAAGACACACGTTGTATTTTAACTTAAAGTGCCAATATGTATATGAATTTTCATTTTGCTCTCTGGGGACTCCATGCAAATGTGTTTCTGTCTCTTGATCAGTGTATCATATGGACTAGGCAAGCAACAGTAATTTTTTTTTCCTGATTGTTATTCAGATAGTAAATAAGTAATTCTTATCTTTACTTTGCTTGGCATTTCCTGTTTCTTCATCGGACTTGACAAAGTGACTGTGTCCGCTTGGTCTGGTGCTACCTGTGGAGGTCATAAAGGACGTCAGTGATTCCTCCTAGGCTTGCTTCCCCAAATTAATATCTAACATTCAAGGGAACGTCCTGTGTTAGTAACAAATCTGTTGGAAGGAGATCTTTGTTCTTTACAGAATAAGGAAGTTCATTCTCCTTTATGCCTAAGCCTCCGCAATCCGGCTCTCCCTCTCAGGAAGCCAGAGGGAACCCCATTAAAGTCACCAAAAATCAATGAGCAGCAACTGAAAGGAAAATCATTATCAGAAACGTGTCCTATCTTTTACAAACTGAGGAAAAGGGAGGGTTTCCAAATTGATTGTGTGAAATGCTCTTCAGTGCGAAGCAGAATCATACCCTGTTAAATGGCATGGAGAAGAAAAGCACTTTGTAGGTTCCAAAGGCCTTCTTTTGTGTTGCACTGAGCTGAATCAGCTTGTAACTTGCCCTGTTTCTCCCGCAGACTCAAGCTGCAGCAAAGATCGTTATCAACCCGTCAGACACAGCACTGCAGCGGGCAGCATTGCTCCTGGGAGTGTTCGGGATCAGCATATCCAGCTACAGCACACACCAGCTAACTCAAACAAAAAGATTCCCCTTGACCACTTAGGCTGCGGTAAGATGTGAGCCCAGAAGTCCCGGCTTATGTCAATACTGCTGATGAGTGGCTTTTCCGCTGCTGTCACCGTGTGGAGGTAATGAGACACTTTGCAGACGTGATTTCTACATGCAAAGTTAAATAGATGGAAGGATTCCAGACTTCTTCAAGAAAGAAAAAAAATAACTGCTATCAGAAGCAGTTTGGATTTCCAAACAAGACAAACTTTCTGTAAATGTAATGGATTTCTTTTGTTATTCAGTGTACACATAGAGATCTAAAGGTATAAAATACAGTAACATTCAGGGTAGCTGTGAACAGACCAGTGTGGGTGCTGGGCTCTGGGAGTGTCACTGCGTTGCAGCTTCTGCGAATGACTCCAATGCAAAGACTGTTTTTGCAAAGAAGAAATTAGAAGCATTAAATTCCTCATGACAAGGGTTAGAACAAAAGGAATTAATCTCCCATGGACTCCTTGCACTGTACATTTGGGTATTACAGAATTTGTGCACTCTAGCTTTTTCTATTGAATCTTAAACATTTCTTGATGCCTTTTGAGCAGCAATGTTTGCATATCGCAACACAAGCTGGTGGCCTTCTGTCACAGCAGAGATGGCCACAGGCTACGTCAGCCATATGGTGCTGGGAAGCCCCATGGCTCCAGACCAGGTAACTTCATAGCTGTGCAGAAACTCACTGTTCTAGAAAGTACCAGTAAAAATATCGGGTTGGGTTCCATTGCAGAGTTCAGTATCTGGCTGTATTCTTCTGAAAAGTCAACTCATCTCATAATATACATTCTGGTTAAAACAGAAATAGAGTTTGACCTTTTTACCCGACTTCTCCCTTGTTTTCTTCTCATTTGGTACAATAGCTTATTCTGGAAAGTTGGCTTGCGCTTTTCCAACTGTTGGCTTGCACTTTTCCAACTGTTTCTTATGTTTTATGTAAACATGGCTTTGTAGGTCTTCTGTGCATATGTTAGCTTTTAAAATCCTTTGTTCGTGGTTACTAAATACAAATATTATTTTGGGGTCGTGTTCAGTGTTTAAAATTATTTTGTCTGTCAACAGTGTTTAAATGCAACCACTAAGGGGCATCCTACACAGCTGAATATTTTGAACTCTTCAGATTGCTCATTCCAACATGACAAACCACAAATTGAATCAGGCTGAAATTTTTAGGTTTTTTACTTTTTAATTGTTCTTGTCCCCGTTTGCCTTTTTCTCACCCACTCTAAGACACATCTCTCCTCCCCCCACAACTTTTGTTAGAAGATGATGAGAAAATCAGTGTTTACAAGGTCATTTTTTTCAATGTGCCAGGTCACAAATTGCCTCCATCTTATATAGACTTCTGTTTATATTTTTTAAAAAATAATCATATAATGAAATATTCCATCTTCTGCCTTCACCTACAAGAATTGAAACAAAACAATTGAACTCCTTGACAAAAGTAAGAATGAGACCTCTGGAAAGCATTCAGTCACAGAGACTGACGTTATATGGTGTGACCCCCACCACCACCCTCAGTGTGCTGTAATTATGGCTTTTTAATCTATTACAGGATTTTTGGCTGCTGCATTTTTGTTAACTGATTTCCTGCTCCCATTCAACATGAATGCAAGACCATTAGCTGTTTTCAGGGCCATTACTATGCTAATGCAAGCTCTTTTGTTAGATGAAGACTATGTGCAATAACATCATTTTAACAAGATATACTAGAATAAAATAAATGATGACTTGGCCACTGAGATGTTCCCATTGGAAATGGTGCTCATGAGGAATGTGTACTCTTCCATAAGAATTGTTTTGAGTAGTTTTGAAAGCTTTATCTAGTAGCAGTGAAAATGACGGGAGGACAACACAGGCAATAGGCACATTAAGTGTGGAGAGATTTTATAAAGGTAGGGGCCACAGGAGCCTCAGGAACATACAGTGAAGCACCAGGGAGCTATAATTGAAATTATTTACAAGACAGGCATATTTCATCTTGCTTCTGATGAATTGGGCCTGGGCAGAAAATCACCTTTATGTGAAAAGTTGGGACTGCATCCAGCAGAAGATGTAGGCATTGGTATGTAACCTATCTGTTCCTGTAGAAATCTACACCCAAAATATCAGTTTTCTGAAGTACATCTGCCACCTCATGCCAGGCACAACAGACAGCCATGAGCCCTTCTCTTTCACGGCTGTGCATCCCTGGAAGACCTTTCAGGTTTCCCCTCAGCCAGGCGAGGCTGGGGTGTGTTGAGCACCAAGGCATCAAAACCTTGTGGAGGTGGCAACAACATGCCCATCTTCTCATCCTTCCCGTGTCTGCAAGCCCAGCTGTGGGCTGGAGGTTGCCCAGAATATGAGTGGAAGATAAAATCCTTTTTGTCCTGCTGTTTGTTAGAGCAAACACTCCTTGGCAAAGGAAGGAAAGGCACTTGCACAGGTGCTCCCATGGAGGAGCCTGTGGCACTGTACCTTCCCTCCTCCTGCTCTCCTGAGGGACTGGCATGGTCCCAGGGGGTCTGACTCCCATGGAGGCTGGCTGCATGAGCCTGTCCCTGCTCTGCACCCGCTGCAATTAGGACAAGCTAAATAAAACCTTTTCCTCCTAAGTGCCTATTAGCTGAGTTTTCCCACTCCCTGCACACAGTGTGCCATGGATTTGGACCTTTCTTATGTTTGCCATGTTTATAGACATCTAACAGAAGCCTGCAGGCTCTGTATGTGGCTGGGCTCCCAAAACCTGAGTAGGATACTGCTCCATGCTGCAATTCCCAAACCTGCCTGTGAATTTTCTCTTCAAAGCTCTGAGCACACCAAACTTCAAGCATATGTTTATGTCCTATTGAAGTCAAAGGGGGTTTAAGGAACATCCTTACATCCCTTGCCAGAGTGAGATATTTAATCTTTTTCTTGATCTCCACCAAAGAAGTATTTGCATTTTAAATATATATGTACTTTTGTTTATATGGTTTTACTTCAAAAATGTTGGCAATTCATCAACAATTGAATGCTGATGTAAGTCGGGAGCCTGGTGAGCTTGGGGAAGTTAATGCTGCATTACCTAGTTTTAAAAAACACCAGCAACAGATTTCATTTGGCATATAAATTGTTATGTTTGAGGACTAACCCTCCAGGAATTACTTTGTACCTTCCCTAGCTTCTAAGAATATTTAAATAGAAATACTATTTAAGCTAGTAAATATTAGACCTTCTTTACAAATACACTTTAAAAGCCATTTCGTAAAATTTATTGGATTGGTTTTACTTCTAATATCAGGCAAATATAGGTTAATACTCCCTGATACTGAACAATTGTAACTCAACTAATCCACTTCTAACAGAAGTAACTTTTCTAGTCTGAGTTATGTCTTGATATATCAAGTTAATTATTTTATTCTTTGAGGAGGAATCACAGGAGATTTTGTAGCTATTTGATTTGTGTGCCTGAGTCCACCTCCTAAAGGCAAGAGAAATGAAATTATTAAATAATCAGAAACTCAAACATGGTTGTTACTCTTCAAATAGACGTAGCATAGACTGGAGACTTGTTTGTGAGAAGTGGCATTGCTAGTGAATATCACAAAGCATTCAAGCTCTTTCACAGATATGTACTCAGTTATCTAAAGTAGGATTTCTGTCTCCTTCCACCGGGACAGGCAACTACGGGCAGCCACTCAAGGTAGCATTCATCCACTAATAAGGGAAGTATAATATAAAGGGAGTGCCTGACATATTTCGTGCACCTTCTGGAAAATATATTTCTGCAAACTGCTGCTCTAGACCATTATTTATCTCTAGAGTTGCAGACTGTGTGTCTCCCAATATACCACAGACCCAGAAGATGAAGTTGAGTTTGCCTTACCTGTCAGTGGGTGCTCCATTTCTTACAAGGTAGTGGTAATGCCCTCATGGGGCTGAGCCCCTAATTCATGGATCTGACTGAGAGCAGAATGCAAACAAGCTGAGAAACCCTTCATTTTAGACCAGGCATTTTTGCTAGCGCCAGATTCATGGAAGTCTAGCCCCAGCTGAGGTTTCAGATGCTGCTGTAGTGGTAATTGACAAATTAATAAATTAATAAATAAAAGTGGGGCATTGACACTGTGTGGGAGCTCCTTCCTGAAACGTTCTGTGTCTGCACCACCTTTTGAATGGCAGGTTGTGCAGTGGGTTTGTCAGTGGAAAGGCTGTTTGTTAGTGTCCATTCACTTCCCTGGCTCCATTGGAACGTGGCCGCTGACACTTCACTGAGAAATGGTTTTCCCTGTGCAGTGCAATGACGCTTCCCTATGGATATATTAGTGATAAAACAAACAGGAGATATTAATGCTTGTCACATCTTTTCTCACCTTGGATAAAATGCCTTTTCCCCTCCTAGTTATGAGTAGTCGATGACAACACCAAATAACACCCTCAAGCAGTCTTGCCTTTCATATGACTTTGTTGTTATTCTTCTAGAACTATCGCAGTTTAATAAGGACGCTGAAAGGTAGTTTAATCAAACAGTAGATTAATAAGGTTCCTAAGGCTACATTCACTTCAGCTTTCAACTTCGTGTGTAATCATGAGCTATGGAGTGTCACTGACTTTTAATCAGTGCCCGTGTCTGCAGTGGGTGTGTTTGTAAGCATAAAAAAACAGGCCCAAAGGGCCTGAAAAGAGCTCTTTCTTCCCCTCCTTAGCATCATTCTTGAAAGTGACCTTTCTAAGAGCATAAAAACCATTAATCCACACCTTTTAAAAAGGTTTTAGGAACCTCATGTAATCCACAGCACGCCACTGATGAGGTCCATCCTGCAAGGGGGACATTGGAGTCAGAGTAGTCAAAGGAGGTGTCTGACACCAAGCAGGGTGAAGGCTTGAATTAGCTCTTAGTGGGTGCTTCCATGTCTTTCCATTAGGCAACAACAGGTGAGATCCAACTCAGCTGACATGAGCAATGGAAAGTTTGGCCAAATCTGCCCACACCCTTAGCTCTCAATACTGAGAGCAGAGATGGGTCCTAGGGAGGCCACTGCCACCTTGGCACCTGGCTGCAGCCTCAAGGTGCCTTGTGATGAGCTGAAGGAATGGGGATGGTTTTCTTACATGTCAAAGTACTTAGTGTTTGAGGGTTCTCCAATTTTTCTGTAATTTTCCTGACTAGGAGAGGGGACTGTATCTCATTGCTGTTATTTAAACCAGAGTAAGAAGAAATGCCAAGGCAGAGTTATCCTGCTGCTGAGAAAGATTTTTAATCTATTTTTTTAAAGGCAAATGACAAATTGGTTTGTCCTTTACTCTCTGTTCTTCAGTAATGGATTACAGGAACTTGGAGCTCTTGGCCCAAAAGGAATGGGGGCACATAAATCCAAAATTGCTAAAAGCTTGAACAGAATCATCACTGGCTAGGAATAGCTCAAACATCGTGTGCCTTCCCTGTCATAACTGAGCCATAGTTCCTTCTAAAAAGTGAGCTCTGCCCCAAGGGAAAAGGAAGCACGTGAGGCTGTACTCTGCTCCACCGGGTGTTATTCAGCGGCCCTGCAATAGATTCCTGAGGGGAGGAAGGGCAGAGGAATGGTACCCAAAACTTTGCTTCACTGTGACCCTCCAATGGCTGAAGAGCCCCTTGGCTGCTGCTCTGGGCCAAGACGACCAGAGTATGGCTGAGCCTCCAGTGAGGGTCCACATTTCTGTCCCAACTGCCGTCTGCTGCTCCCAGAGCTGCTTTGTGGCCCCTCTGAAGCTTGTGGAGCTGTGACTGACCCAGTGTGTCTGCCTGTCTGTCTGTCTGTGCACATATGGGAGAGAGGGCAGGAGCAGGCTCTGGTGCTCAGATGCAGGTGGTGAATGCTGCAGCAGTGTTTTGTGCAAATTGCTGGCTCCATCCTGAGTAACCTGCAACCTCCCACTGGGCCTTAGCTTTCATCTGCAGCACAGCACTGGCAAAGAGCTCTTTCATCAGGTAACTCGGAGTCCCCTTTTCAATCACTTGCCAGCTACATCCTGTTCATTAGCCCCAGAGCTCACCTGAGGGATTATTTGCCGTGCTTCATCCCCAGCTGAATTCAGCTGTTTATTTGATAGCATAGAATCAAGAGGAGATACTAAATAAACACTGTGAGTGTTTGCCCTGAGAAGGTATCTGCAATGTTTTTTGCCACTTTCCACCTTATTTTCAATTTTCCTGTAACAATTCTGCTGTTGCATGTGTGTCTCTGCATCTTCCTGCTTTTCCCTGCCAAGCAAAAAGGCCCTGAGGTCTCAGCTGACCCCATCTTGCAGAACAGCATGGGATGGGATGAGAGGCATCTCTCAGCAAAGAACAAGGGAAGCAGAAGCAGCATCCCTCCCACCGGGTGAGAGGGGCTGTAAATCTCATCCGTGCAGTGAGCCTGGGACCACAGGGAGCCCAGGGTGGCTATAATGAGCCCATGCTCCCACAATCACGGAGCAAACCTGGCAACTCGCTCAGGCTCTGGGTAGCTGTGGTTTAGCTGTGCAACTCAGTTCAGGTTTGTGTCAAAGTGACAGAAGGATGAATTAAAGAAACCCACTTTCAGTGGGTCACTAGCAGACTTTCTGGATGTTTCTTTTTAAATCATACAGTCTGAATTCCACTTCATAGTTTTTCTCCCACATTAATTAGCTCCTTGCTGAGCAGTGCACTAAAAAGCCCAGAGTTTGCTGTAGGATATCAACACTGGAGTATGATTCTGCACCTTTATTTCACTAAACTTTAGTGATTTTAGTCACTACATATTAAACATTCAGCCTGAGTTACTTCCATAGGTTCTGTTAACAATGCACAAAAAGAGTTAACACCTCCAGAAAAAATTCATCCCCTTCAGGAGGTGTCTAGAAGAGGTGGCACAATTTCCCATTTAATGGGTGCTTCTCTCTGTACTGACAATGGAGTGCACAATTCAGTGTCAGAAAGCTCAAGGCAGCAGAGACAAATCATCCCTATCTCTACAAAAACATTCTGTTCCAATGATAGCAATTTCCCATTGAAGACAGACACTGAGACAGATAGTGAATTCATAGGCACAATTTCCAGGCTCCGTCTTTCAGAGGGAGTTACTGAGCTGCAGGATGCTGTTTCTGGGACAAGGAAAGCAGAGCCTGGGAACTGACCACCCCCCTGTGGCTCACCTCTCAAATGGAGGCACCGGGAAGCCTCAGAGAGCTGAAGCAACGCTGAGTAGGAGCAAGCTTGCACTGGAGAGGGGGATGCACTGGAGCCTCCCAGGTACCAGGGCTGACTAGCATTTATGAAAGAAGCAGTGAAGATGCCATGTCAGAGCATCCTCATGGGAAGTAAAAGGTCACAAAGGGCATTCCATATTTCCTTTGGAGATGAAGCCCTTGGCACCAAGTATGCACTGTCATTGAGCAACAGCAGCAGCTGTTAGACAGGAGTTTGGCATGTATCTACTGACCATCCTCCCTGAAAATGGCAGGATGACTTTTGCAGAGAGAACAGTTTGCAGGCAGCCAGAAAACTGTACTGGAGGATACACCATGAGGCCCGTTCACACCCCCACTAGCTCCTGCCCTCCATCTCCCTGTTACAGGAACAGGGACCCCCGTCTGGTCACTCTTGTCCCTTCTAGAACCACCTGTCTTGGTGGCCTTTCAGGGAAATGACCCTCATCTGCAATGAGTTCATGAGAGATGGCTCACTTTCTGCCCCCCTGAAACAAAAGGATGGCCACTGCCTGCAGGCTGCAGGCTGGAGGTGCACTGAGGGCCAGGGTGAACCCTGGTGGCCATCAGAGCCATCTGCTGGCCCTGGGACATGAGTTGTGGCCACATCAGGAGGTGCCCATGCACTGCAGCAATGCCATAGAGGCCACAATTAATTTCAACTGGCATACAAATGCAATTTAATAAGATTCTCAGTCTGTTATGTAGGCTAGGAGGGAACAGCAGAAAATGAATAATTTCTGGGTGAGAACTTTGATCTGCAAACAAAAAACCCCCAACAAATCTCAAACAAACAAACAAACACACAAAAAGGAAAGTTCAGCTCAAAACTGTGCAGCTCTGTGTAAAATATGCTTCAAATACTGTTTTGAGTCTTATTTAGTTCATCATTATTTTCCTACCTGAGCAACTTGTATATCAACTGACATAACATAAATTATCTGAAGTATTAAAGTAGGATTACAATTAGTTTCGTTTCTTCCCATTGACACTGGAGAGAAATAAATGCTACTCAGTTCTCGGGTGAGACAGTCCACCCTCCAGAGGCACACATTTCTTTCCACTGATCATGGAGGGGGCCTACTGTGTCTGTGCTCCTAATTCAGGATCTCATTTATGTTTCCATAGCTAGCTAGGATGAATCCAAGCCAAAATCAATCCACTTAAGTGTCAAATCTCCCACTGCCAAAGGTCAAACAACTCGCTCTTACAGCAAATGAAATCCATGGCTCTTAACACTTGCTTTTCCCAAGCAACAAAGCCACAGTCAGTCATGAACAGCATCACAGAATCACAGAATGGTTTGGGTGGGAAGGGACCTTCAGAGTTAGAGCTTCTCTGTCATCCCTGATATTTGATTAAAAAGTGAGTTGTGCTGTACCTTATTCGCCATGGTTCTTTTAAAGCTGGACTTCCTGTACTTATTGCAGTCTAACAGCCCTTTAAATGAAACATTCTTTTGCCAATACCTGTACTAAAGTATTATTTCCCCTAACACAATGTTTAACATAGAATGTTATTACATTCTTTAATCCCAGGGATGCTGAGAAGTTCTCAATAAATAATAATTCTCATTTCTTTTCAACACAGGCATCTCTAAGTAATTGTGTAATATTGCTGAGGCTGAATTATCTGCAGATCTCTGTTGCACTGTAAATAAAGTACTGTATGTGCTTTGCACTCTCAGATCTGAACTGGTGCCAAGGACTTGAAATCATCCACTTCACTGCGAGAGGATGAGAAAAGGAGAGGATTTATGGATAATAGGCCTCAAGTTTTATATTAGAATCCAATTAGGGAATCCAGCAGCTGTTTCAGTTCCTCACCTGCAACAGGCAGGTAACAATATTTCCTTTCTCTCACTTTTCTGCTCTGCCCATGGCAGCAGGAAAGGGGCTGGTGGCTGCCCTTCCCATGCAGGGTCCTCATGTAGGCAATGTGTTCTCTGGGTGCCAGACTCTGATGGACCACAGCCCTCTCTCTTGCCTGAGGAAATTGCCTTAGGAGTACTTTAGGATCTGGCTGAAGGAGTCACAGAGTCATTAGCGGTTATAGCTGAAGTTCTTGAAGAATGGGGGAGGTCCCAGAAGACTGAAAATAGGGCAAAAATCTTTAAAATGGCAAAGCCTAGGATCTCCGCTTAGTAGTGCTCAAAAACCACTCAGCAGTACTCAAAAGACAACCAGAGCTATATGCAAAACCACAAGAAAATAAGAGGATAAAAAGCAGCAAATTTGCTTATCAGGAATAAATCGTGTGCAACCGACCCAGCTTCCTTCTCAGACAACACTGCAAGGTGAGCAAGCATCATAATGTAGGTGGCAAATGTCATCGTCACATGTAAGCTGGGGGAAAACACTAATAAATGAACCTCAGTAATGAGATTACAGGCCTTGTTCAAAAACCTACAAAGAATGAAGAGCATTCTTTGAATGTCTGGGAAAAATTATAGAATGGACTTTTCTGCATACTGCTGTGAATGGGGGCTGCCTGATATTTTTACTAATAACTCATGGTATGTGAGTGGGAATGCATGAAACATCAACCTCAGAAGGTCTCTGGGTGCCAAAAGACAGGAGCAGAATTCAGAATGATCTAAAATCTGCCAAGTGTTCTCAGATCAGCAGTGGGATTCAGGAGGGACAAGAAAAAAAACTTGACGCTTTGGCAGAAGCATCAGCTGTGTGAACACAGGATAAGGAGCAAGGCAAGAGTGCTGGAGCAAATCACAGCACTAGGCAGCAGTGTCAAACGCTTGCAGGGGTGGGAAGCAGCCCCATGGGGGTGTCAGGAGAGGGGGTGCAGGCTGGAAGGTATGTGAAGGAGTCTTCTTGCTTTCTCCAGGGCTGGTGAAGGCCCAGCAAAACTGCTGTTTCTCATTCTGAACCACCCTTCAAGGAACATGTGCAGCAAGTGAAGAGAGGTCAGAAGAAAGTTACAAAAGTAAGAAGCACAGAAAAAGTGATCTGCACAGAAAGAGTGAACAAACTGGTAGCTTGGAAAGGGGAAGACTGACACATGCCACAGACCTGACCATCTCCCCAGCAGCCCTGACAGTGGACACTGTGCCCGCAGAAGGCACCTCTGCTGACCCACAAAAAGCAGGTGTTCTTTCTTGCTGGCCTTGTAACGCTCAGTGTCACAGAACTTTGCAAAGCCAAGGCCACCCTGCTTGGCAATGCCTTTGTGGATGCATAATACACGCCCTGTGCCACAAAATTATGCTGGAGACAGCTGGTTTGGACAGGAAGCTCAGGGGTGCTCTGTTACCCTGGAACCTGCCAACACAGCATTCAGCACTTGACACTGCAGGATCACCAGAGGAAGCATGCCACCAGACATGCAAGTAGGGATGAGCCACCCCAGAAGTTTTCTTGGATGCCACAGGTTGGCATCCAGGAACATAGATGCGCATGGCTGCACTGCCAAGTGCTTTCAAGGGTTGTCTGGAAATGGGTATTTTGTTTTCAGTTTTATTTAGTAAAAGATGTTCCAGTAAAGTTGATCTCTTGCTGTTCTGCCATCTCTGAGTGGGAGAGGGTCCATAATACTGGGGGGATGGGGGTGGAAAAGAAAGCTTGGCTTACATTTGTAAATGCACTGAGGCCAAAGCCATGACTTTCTATTTGAGGTGCCTTTCTTCAGGTACCACAAAGCCTGACCTCATAGGAATGAGCTGTACCCTGCCAGGAGAGTAACCTCTGCTCCCCACAGTGCCAGGAGGAAGAAAATAGACTGCAGAGCAGCCCAGTGGGTCTGCAAGATACTACCTCCAGCTGAGGCAGCTACTCCAAAATATCTGAGCTTCCATCAGCACTCGGACAGTTCTGATCACTCAGGACCCACAAGCCAGTGGAAACCTCTTGCCAGCACATTCATCCTTCAGAGGCTGGTGCCTCTGGATGAACAGCTGGAGGGGAGCAGATGATGCCATTCATCCCGAAGAGTCCAGTAGTCAAAGCACCTGTCTCAACTGTGTCTCTTGGATGTGGCACCAAACTCATCACCAGGAGCACTGTATCCCCAGCCCTGGATACCTCTCAGCCACAAGAGGTGTCCCCAGAAGCAGGCCTGGGGATGAGCAGGTCCCTGCTGTGGGACAGCTGGGTGTAAGAACACCTGAGGGAGCAGGAGCAGGACCAGGAGCACGGCTGTAGGTGAACAGCTAGCATGGGAAAGGAGCACAAAAACTATAAACCACAGACCTCCTAGCATCTGCCCTGCTCTTCCTGTGGCTCCCTGGACAAATGTAATTAACCACTGAGAACATAAATATTGTATCAAATGTCATAAATTCTCCTTCCCATTATAATTTCTGAGATAGAGCCATGATCTTTTCTGTGCTCTGTAGAAAATTGTTTGCAAGTGGTAAACAACCACCATCATCTCCAGTGCCATACCCTGTCACATGCCCAAGCAAGTCCCACACAGCAGGATTGCTCAGCTTGGCAAGTCTGCCATCACACACGCAGGTGGATGGAGCAGAAGTCCCATGCCTACACTCACCTCCCCCTGTCCCAGACATGGCTTGCTGGACCCATGACAAGTCTTTAGCATTGGACGTCTGGTCTCAGGGATCAGAGCTGCACACCCACAGCAAGGCCTCCCCTGAGGCACCTCAGGTAAATCTCCATGGCATGAGCCCACCTTGCCTGTTGACCAGAAGGTGAAGATGGCCCAGTTTTGCTGCTGGAGCTGCTGGAGCCCAGCTTTGGGTACATAGGATATTCATATTTCTGACATTTAACACACCATGTGGGAGGGGGAAAGCTGTCTCTGATCCTTAGCATAACCACTGTGCCCTGAAACTTCATAGACTATGCACCCCGCTATTTTTTAGGTAAAAGCATAGTCATTTTATGCAAATAGCTGTTCTTTTCAGTACTGTTTTTCTTCCCATTCTGTAGTTTTCAATTTTGGCATCTTGTCCATCTTCTGCCCAGGTCTGGTGTTTGATTAGAAATACATGTGATTTCTTTTGTTATTCTCATTGTTGCACATGGTCCAGTTCAGTTGCCTGATTTATTTATATGTATCAACCACTCAATATCATGCAACCCAAATAATATTTTATATGCCTAAGGTAAAGTTAATTCAATAGTATAAACCCCAGATTTCTTTTTAGGAGTGGAGCTTTTATTTCATATCATATTGATCATCAAGAGACAAAATGTTAATGCAAGCTTCCTCTGAACTGTTCCTATAGCACCAGTGTGGGGGAAGCATAAAGATGAATATAGAAGAGAAACTATATTTCTTTCACAAATTTACATGCAAGTAAAAATAGGATAAGAATACTTAGTGAAAAGTTCAATTTCTCTGTTTAACTCCTATTGAAATACAGCTCTTCTTTTGACCAGCTCTAGAAGAACTCAATGGATTGGGCAAACATCAGACCAAAACTATTTTTGACAGTGTTTTGAAAATATTGGTCAGCTCATGCAGTTGGATGTGGTGAGAGATTTAAGCAGTTGCTGTCAGAACTGGCATAATTTTATCCTACCTGCAAAATCCAGTCAATGCCCTTGCCCTGGTGAATGTAATTTCCTCTGTGCAAGCCCTCACTAAAACATAAAGTCAGTATAAATGAGCTCTCTAAGTGAGCACAGCCACCGTGCAGCCAGCAGCATACTAGGGAAAAAAAAAAGACCTGGACTCAGCATGTCCTTAGGATTTATTCTGATTCTCTGTACATAATTTTTCCATGTTTCTCCAGTGAGGCTCTTCTGAAAAATGATGTTCATGGTTCATTTTAAGTAATCTCTGGTGCCTCATAACCTTGTGCTTTGAAACACCTCAATCTGAATATCTATCACTGGAAGGTATTCGAGGGCAGATTTCCAGACAAGGTCCTAAACCATCCCTGTTACATGCATGTGTTCACAAACCCACCTGTGCAAATTCCTGCATTTAAAAAACTTTTTTTTTTTCAATGCACAATTATTTTTGCCCATCAGGAAACTTTCTCAAGGCAGGAACAAGCAAGGATTTGGTCAACCCTTTGTATCTGTGCCTATAATATGAGAAATGAAGAAGTGGAAGAGAGCAGAGTCCTGCAAATGCAAATAGATCACCTCTTAGCCCCAGCTGCTTATCCTTTTAAGTCCTATGAAAACTGTTGTGTTAGCAAATTTAACTTTTCCTGCTTTTGACAAGGGATGACGTACATTCTTCTTTGGGAGCCTGCCTGAGTATGACTCCCATGTACCAGCTGAGCACCCAACAAGGCTGAGTGGTTTAGACAAATGAATCACCTTTCAATCAATGCCAAAAAACCGCCTCATCTGTGGAACAACTTACGGGGAATAAGGTAACATTTGTCACTTTGAAACAACTCTAAATATCTTTAAAGAACTCAGAGGCTATCAAATTGATGCAAAAGCTCCTGGGTGAGGCTCCTTCTGGTGTGCTGCGGTCTCCCACTCCAACTCTGCACGTAACACATCCTGCTGGCTAATGTGCCTGTGGAGAGCGTACAGAGGAACACATGCAGCCCTAGGAAATGCTGGGGCACAAATGGGAGGGCCAGACTTTCTCTGGTGCCCCAGTTTGCTCCTTTACAATATACAGAATCAGAAATTGCACCAAGGCTAGAGGTGTGGGAGCAGCTGTGCAAATCCCATCCATACACAAGTGCCATAGACCAAAGCCTGCTCCATACAGTGGGTAGGACAGGGCATTTCTGTGGTGGATTCATGTTTAAAGTACTTCTGTGTAAAAAAGGAGAGAGTGGATGTTCGTTTATTGCTTCACTCTAGGCCAAATGTCCAATTTTGGACATTTAGATTTAGTATATGTAGCTAAGTTCTGATTTAAGTGCATATCCTTACGTCACCAATATATTTCTTTAACTGCTTTAATATTTCTAACAGTTCAGGTATCTTCCTCTGTAACATCCCTCATGGAAGCGCAAGTCTTACAAAATTCCTCTGTGCTGAAACAACCCATGAACTAAAGAGACATTAGCTGGGATAACACAAGAAGTCTCGGGTCCTGCAGTGAGACACCATATCTCCAGTACAGTTTTCCCTACAAGGAGCCTTCTTTTGTCAGAACCTCACTGTGCACCATCCATAAGAATGACGGTCCCCAGTAAGACTCAGTGGCACCAATGTGTGCCCAACTCATGTTGTTAAAACACCAGGTGAGGGATGTTTGCTGTGGTATTATGGCTGGGACTGCCTGCAAATGCACACATACCCTCCCTGTGTGTCCTGGGTGCTGCAGCCCCACCACGGGGTTGACCACATGCTTGAGCTGGTCCTGGTGCTACAACATCATTGGGAGGTTTGGGGGTGTGTTCAGGGAGAAAAGCCAGCACGGCACCCACCACCACCACCAACAACCCACTGAGGTGGTCCCAGAGCAGCACTGCGAGCCAAGATCCACCCCCAGATAATAAACACATCCTCACGCTGTCAAACCTACTGGCAACATAGGGATGGGTGGTTATTATAGGAAGGATTCAAGGTAACAAAAACCCGTCCGGAAGTTTTTCTATATACTTAGTGCTATAGTAAGTATATAACTCCATACATGACCCTTTAAGAAGGGCTTTTTTTTTTACACTTAGTGGGATACCCTTCGGGGTAGGGCAGGGAATATATGGGGATACACTGTAATTAATCTGTAATTGATCTGTAAGCAGATGATAACTCTCTCTTTTAGTGGCAGATTGTCACAGAGAAACACTTAAATGAAGTGTGACTCTATGAGACATCACAATTTGGGGGTGGGGAGTCTTTTAATAAGATCCCTTCAAAGGAATAGCTGAATGACATCACAGAATACAAAGCAGGAGGAAGTGAAGTTTGGGGGATGAACTCTACAAGGCATCTCAAAATATTCCAAACTTAAATAGCTCCAGCATTGCTCTATCAGTTTTCAAATATTCAAATGTTACTCACACTGATTCAACCCCACTGAATTTGTCAGCACCCTGCAGAGGTACCAGAGGGAATGATTGGACAAGGCAAACCTTCAGCATCAAAACTGGTATCAAATTTTTCATCACTTGCACCTCAGCACTCCACAGGCAGCAGAAAAGATCTGCTGATCATTACTGTCCTGGTGTTGACCTTATTTGGTTTGGATTAGGGTCTAAATTCATGCAAATCTGCCACCAAATCATTGTTACAAATGCCATAATTTTGTGCTTAACTCTTGAATTCTCCAGAGATATTTTTTTTTCTTATGTTGTATAGTTCTTTCTGAATATCAATAATGAAAAAATTGGACATGTTATTTAGCAATCCACATCTTATGTGCAATTACTTCCTGATCCTTCTAAGAGTATGAACTTTAGAAATATTTTTTAAAAAAGGAAAGCAAGCAAGCAAGCAAGCAAGAGACTCCTGCCAATTTAAATGAAGAAACTGAAAGTTCTGTCATAAATTCACCTAAAAGCAGTTCTGTGGATCAGCACAGAATAAAATACACACCCTAAATAAATAAATAAATCATAATAAAAAAAGACCAGTGTGATCAGATGAATGTTAGTGCAGTTGGAGACTGGGAAATCAATCACTGCTCTTGGCTGTCTCTACCCATTTCTGCCCGTGCCCAGTTGCCCAAAGCTATTTCTCAAATTCCCATGTCAAACCTCCGCTACCCCTACACCATCCTCTGCATAATAACTATCACTGTCTTTTTTTCTAGAGAATTCTCAGTAATGTCTTCCTGCCAGAGGCAACTGCAGTGATAGGTGCTATCTTGAAAGTCTGAAAGAGCACATTTGTGCAAGAAACACTTTCCAAGCACTTCAGATAATCAGCTTTTCAGATGTTTGTATGGAGGCAGCTCACAGCTCTGAAGATGATGTGCATCGTCCTTATCCCAGGACATAAATCTCACCACCCTCTGGGAAGTCTCCTACCAGCCAGCACTCTCAGGGAAGGAGCCATATTCAGAAAACCTTTACTCAATATTTCATTTTTGTCTGAATTATTTCCTGGGAACAAAATACAATCCATAGAAAGAAAATAACAAGCATCTGGGCAAATATGTCAGGCAGGGATGTCCTGCAGCAGTGGGGTAACATTAAAAGAGCTGCTACATAATGCCTTCATTGCCATCTATATATTTAAATTGAAAATGCAATTTATGGAAAACCAGTACTAAAATAAAGAGATGCAAGAGGTAGTCACCACAGTGCTGGTGCTCTTTTTGAAGTTTTATGAAAAGGCACATTAGGGCACCTCTGCTCTCCTTGTGCCTCCTCTTCAGGAGTCGCTCTGCAGTCTTTCCAGACAGTGACAAAACTGCTTGGCACTGCAAGGCACAAGCCAAATCTGACAGATCCACTCATGTATTTCAGCTGAGGGGTTTATGTATGCATATAGCGTTATGTCTAACAATAACATTGCAAATATTGTATTATGTACTTACAATGCATACACTGTATATTATATGCACATTATTATGTAAAAAGTATAAATATAAAATATAGTAATATAAAACATAGCAATATGCATCTATTTATAATACATATATTTATATATTATATAAAAATACTATATGTTACTTATACAAACTTACATTGCATATATACTGTATATACTATAGTATATCTTTATATATGAATGTTATTATGTAGCAGTTATATAAATGTATTGTTTACATTATAAAATATGCATATATATTTATGCTTCATATAATTAATATATAAAATGTGTTTGGGTATTTATCAGACGTGATTTTGTGTTTCATAATATCAATGTATTTCTATGACTTACAAACGCAGAGCAATTTAACCGCATTGACGATTGTTGTCACGCTGTTATCACTGTGTATTTACGCTGCCCCGCGGGTCCTGCAGGACGGGGTGGCAGGAGGTGGACAGGCGACAGCTCCCGGGGCTTCGCGGGCTCCGCCGCCCCGCCGAGGCAGGAGCAGCCCTGCGCGTCCCTTGTGCCTGCCCGTGGCCGGGACTGCGGCTCCCCCGGCCCCCCGATGCCCGTGGGGGCAGCTGGGGACCGAGCCAGCGCCCCCGATGCCCGTGGGGGCAGCTGGGGACCGAGCCAGCGCCCCCGATGCCCGTGGGGGCAGCTGGGGACCGAGCCGGCGCCGCTCAGCCGGGCCGGGCTCGGGGAGCGCCCGCGGCCTGTGGGGCGCGGAGGGCGCGCAGGGGGCTCCGGCCCTGCTGCCGCCTGCAGCGATCTCCGCTCCAGCTCGGCTCCAGCTCGGCTCCAGCTCGGCTCCAGCTCGGCTCCGGGCACGCTTTGATCTCCGCCAGCCCTGAGCTGCTCCCCTCCGGCCCAGGCGAGAGCGGGGCCGCCCGGCAGGGACACAGCGCCTGGCTCCGGGGACAGGCCCGGCAGCGCAGCCCTGGCCTTGCTCTGGGCCAGCCAGAGCCACAGGCAGCCTTTTGGGCTACATTTTGAGGCAAAAAAAGCTCGCCTTCTTATTTTTATGTATAATTGTGTAAAATAAATAAACAAACAAACCAAGACCAACCTTTTTCAATGATTTGCAACAGATTTTGCCAAAGTGTTCTACTTCAATGTCATGGTCTTCAAGTGCCCATCATCATGTTTGGAGGAATCTGGATCACCTCTGTTTGAGGCTTTGGAAATAGTCTTTGACAAGGGACACTCACTATGTTTCATACTGATCGCCTCAGGTTAACTTTTGATTTTGAACTCCTATTGCACACTGCAAAAAAACAGCAATGCAGTTGGCTCAACTTAGGGTCATACAATCAGATAGTATTTTTTACTTCTGACCAACATGAAATCAAAAGCCATTCAAGTGCAACTTCCTCACCAGTTAGTTTACCTTACAGCACTTCTGTACATCTTATAAATTTAATATACAATTACAGAGCTTCTTGTAGCATGCTTGCTTCACCTTATAGAACCTCTTCTTTAACTGACAGCACATCTGTAAAAAGCTGCAGAAGAACTGATAGCAAGTTGCAGCTTAATTTTACTCAAAACTTCACGAATAGCATATCCTTCCTCAGGACACTCTGAGGATGGAGCCACTGATCTGAGCCAGAAAGGTTAAATGACAGTGAGCTTAAGTGCTCCAAGGCTAAGGGTTTATGGATTCCCTTCCTAGGCACTATCCATGTGGTACTTATCCAGAACCTCAGGACATACAGCTCCTGGAAGATGTATACCCATGCACACACGTCCCTATATGAACAGATAATTATTTGGGGTTTTATCTATATATCTATAGATAAAACCTCAAAATGTGAGCCTAGTTTCTTGCTAAGACTGTCACCAAAATGCAAGTGAGATGCCATGTGACAGGGATTTGGAGCTACCAATAAAAACAGAAAAGCAACCGCCTCAAAACACCATGAATCTGCCCAACACTCCAGTTGTGCTAGAGCTGCCGCTCTCTTGTGCTTAAAGTAGTTGTGAGACAGAGCAAGAGTATTTTATGGGCTGGTGTGGCAGAAATGAGAGCACCCTCGATGGAGCCCACAACACCAAGGCACAGGCAGGGCTGTCACTTGTGGGGGGAGACAGTGAACTGCTCCTTTCCGAAGGGAAACAGGAAAAAACACCAGCACACAGAGCCCAGAGAAACTGAAGTCATAACAGGAACTAGAGTAAAACTTGAGAGCAAGGAAGAAATAAAAGAAACTTTCAGGCACAGCCCAGCAGGGAAGGAAGCTGGGAACCTTTGCTGTCTTGTCTGTTACTCCTGCTTTCAGCAGGAAAACAGTTGCATCACAGAGACATCTGGATCCATCAGCCATATCTCCATCTATCTGGTAAAAAATTATTTCAGGGTATGGCTTTTCTTAAATTAATAAGTTCCTACAAGAGAACATGCTAACCTGACACAGCTGCAGAGGTCTTCTAAACAAATACAAATGCAAATGAATCTTTAGGATAAAACTGTTAGTTGTTTATTTCCTTTGTCCACTCACCTTGGAATACTAATTAAAATGAATTGTTGAATAAGTTATTCCTATTGTTTTCTCAGGACTTTGAGCTTTATGCTGCTCTCAGGATTATGGACCTGTAGGCACAATATCCTCTGAAGTCGTTATGTGTTAGCTACAGCCCAGATAACCTGAAAAGTTTTACTACATGGGAAATATCAAACTGTCCAACTCTCGGCAGAGAGCAGCAACACATCAGGAGCTATTGTGTGTTTCCCATTGGTAAGAGATGTGTATTTGGGCAGTTAGTGTTAAGCAGTTGAATGGAAGTAGCTTGTCAGTCCCTGGGGTGTTGATGTGCTCAGCTACGTTGGTGTGATTCAGGTCAGGTCCCCCTGAGGAGGGTGGGTGAAATCCACCTCTCAGGAGCACAGTCTGTTCTGAAGAGAAGCACTTGTGTCTTGCTGCCTTAAAGCATCCTGTTGTGTTTGCCTTGAGCTGAAGTATTCAGGCAAGCCTTGCTGTTGCCAGGATGTGAACTGGGAGCTGCTTTAGTGCTGTCCTTGTTTTCAGCAAGCAGGCATCAGAGCAGGGATGTTCACTATCTGCATGAAGGGTCCCTTTCCTTGACTTTTGCAGTGAAGAAGGAAAAAGTGATTCAGTGTAGGACTGATCACTACAAACTCTTATTTTTCTGATTATAGAAAGACTATACAAATGGTTTCCAAATACAGACCTCTCTTCCTTGTGCTACCCCATGAGGCCATACTGCCCTTGCTCTCCCAGCCTCCTTGATGCTTTTTTTTTTTTCTGGCACAGTGGCATGAACAGCTGCACTGCAATTAAATACCTGAACTCCTGCATTTGGGATTAGATCCAAATAGTACTTTAAGTTAATTCCTGCTTTAGCCTTCCTATGTGGCCCAGTGGTTTGGCCTGCACTCTGCTATTTAGTTGTTGCTCTCCATAAAAAAGTGTCACACTGGAGGATAATTTCAGAAAATTTCTGCAGCTATAGACCTACATACACTCCAAGAAAATTCTAAGATCAGAGCATAACACATGATATTTGGCACATGAAACCTTCCACTGAGTGGCCAAGGCTGAAATTCTCTTCCAGTTGGAGCACTAAGTCACAATTCCCACCTTGTAATAGATGTCTTTTTGGGTAAAATTCCTGTAGGAGTGCTTCCCTGAGCCAGCATTGTGCTGTCTACTGGAAGATCATCAGATCCAGATGAACGCTTTGGCTCTCCTCCCGCAGCACAGTTCCTTGAAAGTGCAGGAGTGATCTAATCTTACCAATCACAATAGATCAATTGAATCTAATCACAGGTTAGGTTGGACACCTGCAAGAGCTGTGTTAACCAGTCACCTCCTCCGACAAGGAGCCACAGAGATCAGATGGGCTGCGTCTCCCTGACTGCTCACATCCCTTTGGGGAAGATGTCAGTGAAAAGCTTCAGGCTTCAGCTACTGGTCCCACATGATGGGAAAGCTGCTGTAAAGCATCCCGTGCTGGGACCATTTTTTGAACAAAATGGTCAGTATTGCAAATGCCTTTGAATAAACTGGCTATTTCCTGCTGTAATAGATATGCTGAACCTGTGAAATATTGGTTTGAGGATGGAGAGCTTAGGGGAACACTGAAATTGTCTGTCAGTCAGGCTGTCATTGCTGTTGATGGGTGGTAATGAGAACACAGGCTATATGTTTCTGTCTGTAAAGTGATGGTTTATTGAGCTAGTATCAGGAGACTATGAAAAGGCTTTGCCTTCCTTGACTGCAGAGTAGTCTAAAGATGTTTTTATTTGAATACGTATCAATTCTTTTTGTTATGGAATTCCCTATAGCAACCTGGACTGCCTTGCAGTCTAATGTGATGTGTAACAAATTAAACTTGTTGCTCAGGGCTCAAGAACTCAGAATAAATGATTCTGTCCTTCTGAGACCCATTTCTTACAGCTGGAAGTCATTGAGGAGTGCCTACTTATTTAAAAATTTGCGATTGGGGTATGAACTGGTTAGGGTAGGGAAATGCCTAATGATTGCAGGGAACTGACAAAATGTGTAAGTTCTTTTTGTGTGTTTAATTGAATACACGGCAGAGCACACGTAGGTGCAGCCTGGCCAACTGGTGTGTGCTCATTTTCTTGGAAGCCCTGCAGTCTATCTGACTGGTTTGGTTTGATTCCTACAGATGCTGACTGAAGAGAGGTCAGCTCTAGGCTAGGAAATCAAGTTTCTACAGGTGAATGCCACCCAAACCAGCTCATAGTGGGGCCCACTCACAGGAGTATAAGATGTAATTTGAGGTACGATCTACCTTTAACCTGCACACTGTCCAGGTAAAAGTAGGATCATCTTCCCTGTGGTGCTCAGCATGCTTTGAAGATACAATATGTTATGCAGCAGCACAAAAATACTGTGAGTAGCAGATGGGGGAAAAAAAGTTATTTAGATTAAAAGCTGAAAAAATAGCTTTTCTGAATCCCATCTCTCTTGGAGTAAAAAGAAAAAGAATCCCCATTCCTAGTCACAGAAAGGAAACATCATGTAGTGAAGTTCCTTCTTCCTTATATTATGAGAATAGCTCCCTAAAAGCTCTCAGGCCATAGGAGGAGCAGTAAAGAGCTCTTCTGGACCCCTATTCCTTGTGCTGATGTAAATTTATACTTTTTAATGCTTTGATATTTATTTTTTCCTCAAACTAAAATGTTTGGTTTGGGGCAGGTTTTTTGTGACTAACTTTACACATGCTCTTTTTCTTTTTTTGTGGAGAAATTGTTTCTCTTCACTTGAGTGCTGGCTACTGTAGTCAGCAATTAATAACTGTGGGATAACATGTTCCTTGGATATATACAATTTTTGATCAGTGAGATTGTTTTCACTTGCAGAAAAACTACTCACTTGAGGCTTGTATTACTGTGGGTTTTTCTGTTTTGTTTTTTTTTTTTTTTCTGACACCAGGAACAGAGACATAAGTTAATGCTGAGATCCTCTCTATAGATCTTACCTCTCCCATTGCAGCAGATTGTTTACATTTCATTGTCAGCGGAGCATTATGAATGCAGGGAATAATCTGTTAAGCTGATTAGGGATCTGGGATTTAGCAAAGCAATAAACATGTGAAAGCAACTTGTAAACTTTTGTAGCTTCACTGCTGAGCTCTCTCCTTTACTACTTGTATTAATTAGAATGTGTGTAAATCAAATAAATATAAATGTCAGCAGCAGCAGTAGTTAGAAGAAATGTAAATGTGCTTCTCTTCCCTTCTCTGCTGTATTTCCTCCTTCTGATTTTGCTACAAAGGGGCAGTAAAATGAAGGACCACATTATTTCTTTCACCTTTGTTGAAAGGAGCAGTGCAAAGAAGCAGAAAGTTTTAAACAGGAATGAGAGAGAGGAAATAGAGGAGGAATTGGGAAAAAGAAGGGAGGAAAATAAGTAGATTTGGGAAAGAAAAAAGCCTCTGCATACCAATGCTTGTTCTGGGGATTACTATATTATTTACTGTGTATTTACCACATTTAAGACTTTAAATGGATCAAAAAAGCCAAGAGTTGGGTATCATTCCTTCTGGTGGTGAGCTAGGATCTGGGCAGAAGGTTCTTCACTTCTCCTTCAGGTGTGGGGAATGCTCTGGTCCCTCACAGCTGGTAAAGTCCTGCATTAGCAACACCTCCATTCCCATTAACTTTTACATGGCTAGTGCAGGGCCAGTCCCGCCAGGGGTTGGCAGGAAATGTGGTAAGACAGTGAAATCATCCTATTTTCAAGTTGTCTCATCCCAGTTTCTAATGAAAGTTTTTGGTATGAACTATGGTTTCATTTCAACAAGCAAGAAATAAAAATCTCACGTAGTGGCCACAGATTCTTCACGCTGCATCTCCCAGCAAAAGAAGAGTTTAAGAGTTTCTGCTGGACGCATGATGACTAAGTCTGTGCCTTGGCCTGGGCTGCATTGAAGGCTGTGACACTGCCAGGCTTTGGCAGAGCTACAGGCAATTTCAGCAGAACTCACAGTTTGCATGACAAAGTTTTCTGATTTCAAATTAATGGGCAACTTGGAAACACCCAAGTAGAGGCCTCAAATGCATCAGATCAGATCTCATGTTTTCATTCTTTTCATCATAAGAATTTGCCTTGTGTGCAGTGATCTGTGCACCCTACTCCATAGGAGAAAATGATGACAGTTAGCTATTTCTTGGACATGACTATGTTTATTGGCAAATAATGTTCTCCTAAGCACGAAAATCATACAGAGCCAATTTCCCTTTTCATATTTCAACTCTGGCGTTCAGCTAGCATTCTGTCCAAAAAGAGGTTTTCTGGTTTTCTTTCTGAGTTACAAACATGAATTTTCCTGTCTGCATGGCTTTCTGCTGAAATTCTGCCTGTTCTATAAGTCGCACACACATATAAACCCTGAATTAATTAATTCCTAGTGTTAGTGTTTATAGTCAGTCTAGTCCTTGGCAGTCACTACGATTGCTTTAGGTCTGGCTGAGCAGTGGGACACTTAATTGTTTGCTCATTTAGTCTGAAGAGAAAGCAGCCAGCATAACCATAAAACCCAGAGAGAATTTTATGTGACCAGATTGAAAAACAAAGATGTATTTGCTGGATTTCACCCAACCTCCTGCAAAACAATGCTTCAGGAGTGCATGAAGAGGAGAACTGCCATCTTCAGAGGGTAAGGGGGAGGCTCGATGAGTCTCTAGGGTGGAGAGCACAGATCCCCTGCCCCACCTGGGGGCTGATATTGTCCCCAGCTCTACTACTGCTGCAGCTTGCTCCTGCCACCATCTATTCCTGCCAAGGCAACCGTGTAGTTTAAAAAAATAAATAAAAAAAATTAAACACTATTTAAAGCTCTTTTTTTTTTTAAGGGAAAATCTTCTGTGTGGAAGTAGTCCAGTGAGCAATCATGCAGATATACCTGAGGAGCACAGCCAGGCTGGGGGCACTGGGTAGCCTAGGTTTGGGTGATGGGCATGGGAACATTTTAAGCCAAGCATTGCCATCTGCAGTGAAACTGGTACATGAAACTTAAGAAGAGGAAAAACTTGAGTCTTACTTCCCTTACCAGTTTTGTGCCTCAGGTTGCCCATCCCTGTATTTCTGAGGACCACCTTAAGACATTGTTAACATTATGAAAAGCTTTGAGGTTCCTGAAAAGAAGACAATACCATTTATAACAGAACATTGTTTACTTCTCATACTTCAGGTTATACATCAATAGGACTGTTTCTGCCACTGCAGTCACTCTGTGAAAACACTGTGTAAGTGCTTCCTCTAAATAAATGATTAGATGAAGGAATATAATTTGCATAATTACTTAATATCTATAATTTAGCATTTTCAATGCCCATTAACTTATAATTCATAACAGCAATTTATTTCTCTGTACCCATCCACTATTTCTCTCTCAGCTACAAATAGCAGTGGCCTATTTTTGGCCAGCCATAGTAAAGAATTAATAGACTGACTTTGTGATTATTTATTACTTGTTGGCCTTCTACCAGTAACTGTGAGAGTCCCAACAGCCTGACAGGTGTAGATCTTGCCTTTTTCATCTTGAGCTCAGATTTAGAGAAAGCTCAGCCTTCCCATTGTTGCTCTGTGCTATCATTTTACTACAGACCTAAGTGTTCATAGAGCTGCTAACATCACATGCTGTAAGAGCACCTGTTTGAGAGCCAGTGGTGTCTCCCTGTGAGGGCAGTGGAGAGAGAGTCTCTTCTAGAAAGAACTTCAGACCACCTCGGCTCAGGTCTTGATCTCTCTTGTCCTTCAAGAGACTGCTGACTGTGCAGCAAGGGTAGCTGCCCAAGTTCACAGCACAAGTGCCTTTCCTTCCATGCTTTTTGACACCTGGAATCATAGAATGATTAAGGTTGGGAAAGGCCTCTGAGGTCATTGAATCCAACAACTAACCTTACACTGCCACGCCCACCACAAAAACATGTCCCTTAGCACTGCACCTACACGTTTTTTGAACACTTCCTGGGATGGTGACTCCACTGCTTCCCTGGGAAGCCTGTTCCAATGTTCAACCACCCTTTCAGTGAAGAAATTTCTCCTAATGTCCAATCTAAACCTGTTTTGTTACTAGAAAAGATATTAAATTGATAGCTGTTCTTACTGTAATATATACAGCAAAAAACTGGTTAGCTCCTTCAGTCCAGCAGCATTTCTGTTCCAGTTGGCATCTCACTGTGGAGCTGCATGAGGCAAACATGGTAAACAAAGGCTAGAAAGGGCCTCCTGGGCAGTGGCCTTCAGGCACAAGGGTGCAGAGCTGACTCCATCTTCTTTGCACTTCCTGGAGACTGTTACAGAAATTCAGTACATTGTTCCCAAGCATGGGGACAAGAGCTGTTCCGTGTGGTTTAAACTGGCTGCATTCATGCTGCCTTGCTGGTGAGACTGGGTTTGAGACAACACCTACCTGCTGCCTGAGTTTCTCCACCTGACAACACCTACCTGTTGGATCACACCAGGGTGACATTTCTGTTCCTTGCCATTTTTTAGTCGCCCATGAATCATCTTTAGTTAAGTTTAAGACAATGAGTAACTCAGTGATGCAACAGAAACTACAGCTCAGAATTCAACTCTTCAGGCACCATAAGTAAAGCGTGATACCTTTGGTTGATCTACTGTCAAAATAACTTCAGTTTAAAGCAGCATTTAATTTCAAAGGGTTTTCATTTGTTTCTCAGGACTGTGGCATATGGATTTCTCGTTATCTGATGGGGAAAAAACAGGTGGCAGAACACTCAGGGCTCACCTCTATGTGGAAATGCACTGGAAGAGGCATTCCCCAATAACTGTATCTGATGCAGAAATGAGAGCAATGACTGTTATTCCAGAATAATTTTTAATACCTATTTTCTATGCAGCCACCCAGTTTCTGAATTAGCTCTGAATAAGGATTAGAGTCAGACCAAAAAAAGCATTCCTACTCTGAAATAGGAGCATCCAGAGAAGATGTATGCCCAAATTATGTTCTGGAATAGCTATTTCAGGAACTTTCCAAACACTGAGGAGCCCTGAAGGCAGGCAGTCTGAGGTCTTCCAGCAGCACCAGGGTGGCCAAGTTTGGATTGCTGTGAAATCTTGGGTGGAGCAGGGAAAGCTGCCACTACCAGCCCTTTGTGGAGCTCCTGGAGAAGTTCAGTGTGCAGGGTTTCTTGCAGAGAAACAGATCCTGTCCTTGAACACACACCCCCAGCTCACAGATGTGAGTACACATGATGCCAAACAGGCCTATGTCCAGCAGTTCTGTCAAGATATTTTAGCTTTTTAGCTTGACCTCCTCCCTCTCCCTCTCCCTCTCCCTCTCCCTCTCTCCCTCCCTCTCTTTCTCTCTTTCTCTCTCTCTCTCTCTCTCGCTCTCTCTCTCTCTCTCTCTCGTGTTTTGGCAGACCCGCAGTTATTTTTATAGAGTTAGCCCAAATACATACTGAATATACTGAAAATATGTATTTCAATTTCTGGTTCACATTTGCCCTACAGTATCTTACATATAAAGAACTCTTCTGTATCCCTTTTTTGAAGGCCAAAATTCAGTTTAGGTACTTCTCACTATTCAAGAAAGACTGAAAGAAAACTTTAATGTTAAACAATTTTTCTTATGCTGAACAGTATTTTTTTTTACCATGAGTTTTATTTACCATATAAGGAATGTATAAGTGAGACTATAAAATATGTGCATATTCTTTTTCCTAGTGTCTTTTATGGAAATACAATTTCCCCCCTCTATTGCATTGCAGCTTATTTACGTATTCAATCATAGTCTTCCTTTTTGCTAGTGAGTCAACAGCCATGCCTTGTTCTGTTTCTATTGCTTCTTATTATTGCAGACAAATGTTAACAAGTAGGTATATATGTAAGTAACTTTATGTTTCTCATAGCTATGAATGCAACACAAAGTGTATTTGCATAGTCCAAAACTATTGTTTATAGTAGGCTGACCCTGGGTGGGTGCCAGGTACCCACCAAATCCATTTTCCCTTCTGCTGCTGGAAAGGAGAGAGAAAATGTGCCAAAGAGCTCATGGGTTGATTTCAGGACACAGAGAGATCACTCACAGGCAAAATAGACTCAAACTGGGGATATTAAATGAATTTAGTACTAAAAAAATCAGAGCAGGATCATGAGAAATAAAATAAGATCTTAAGAACATCTCCCCACTCCTCCTTTCCAGCTCTACCTCCTCCCCCAGCAGTGCAGGGAGATGGGAATGGGGGTTATGGTCAGTCGATCCCAGGTTGTTTCTGCTGCTGCTCAGGGAGAGGAGTCCTTCCCCTACTCCAATATGGGGTCCCCCCCACTGGAAATAGTTCTTTATGAACTTCTCCAACTTCTCTATCCCACAGGCACCAGTCCCCCCCAAACTGCTGCAGCGTGGATCACTCTTGCACAGAGAGCAGTCCCTCAGGAACAGGCTGCTCCAGCCTGGGTCCCCCACAGGGTCTCAACTCCCACCAGCAAACCTGCTCCAGCGTGGGCTCCTCTCTCCACAGGTCTGCAGGTCCCTGCCAGGACCCTGCTCCAGCACGGGCCTCCCACAGGGTCACAGCCTCCTCTCAGGCATCCACCTGCTCCAGTGTGGGTCTCCTCCAGGGGCTGCAGGTGGATCTCTGCATCCCTGTGGATCCCCATGGGCTGCAGGGACACAGCTGCCTCACCATGGGCTGAACCACAGACTGCAGGGGAATCCCAGCTCCAGAGCCTGGAGCACCTCCTGTCCCTCCTTCTGCACTGCCCCTGGTGTCTGCAGAGCTGTTCCTCTCATGTTCTGACCCTGCTCTTCTCTGGCTGCAATTACAACTGTGCAGTAACTTTTCCCTTCTCAAATGTGTTACCATCTCTGATTGGCCCAGCATGCCCATCCTGGAGCTGTCTGGCATTGGCTCTGCTGGGCATGGAGGAAGCTTCTGGCAGCTGCTCCTTGAAGCCACCCCTGTAGCCCCTCTACTACCAAAACCTGGCCAAAAACCCAATACAAATTTGTATATAGTTTGGTGGGGTTTTTTTATCCATATGATATCTACAAAGTACTTCTCCACTTCCACTGAAACTTTTACTAGCTTCATGCAAAGAAGTAACCTGTCTTGCTGGTTTGTGTCACCAAACTTACTCACTTTGGAAGTTTCCATCCTCTCTTGGCATATGTTCAAAGACACCAGAATGGCTCAGTTGGCTGGCAGTGCAAGGGGATGGATGTCCTATTCCTGCGGGAACACCCAATATGAAGGTGACCAAAGCTGCTGTTTTTTTCTCAATTGCCTAGAAAAGGCTAAATCTGAGGCTAGAAAACACTACTCTGGTAATATTAACTAGGACTGCTGTTTTGATAACTTAACACAGTTATATTAACAAAATATACTGATAAAAAACATGATACTTTTTTTCCACCTTTTCGTAGTTTGGGAAATTATATTATGCTCTACCAACAAATCCCCCCAAAATGGAAAGGCTAAGCCCAAGGGGATCTGACAGGACAAGGACGAAATATTGTATTGGTGTTTGGGATAATTTGGTCATCCCCTTGGCTTGGCTTGCTGTGATATTTTAACCTACAACAAATGCACATAATTTCCTCATTGAGTAGACAGGAAATGAATGAATGTGAGATATTATTACTGCTGTCAATTCAGTCTGTAAATGAATGGGCTCACTTAGGTGGTGCCATCCCCTTCAACCACCAGCTATCAGGCACTAGATAGAAAGTAGTTAGCACCTCACTGGCTCTTTTGTTCTCCATAGACTATTAAGCCTTGAAGGGAAGGACCAAACCTCAGACATACCTGTGAACCAGGAGAGTATTTTCTGTTTATTGGTATATAAATCCCAGGGAGTGTCTGTTCTGATGATTGCACTAGCTGGATGCCTCCCATAGACATGATATTCCGAAAGCTAATTTGAGCGCCTCTGCCTGACCCAGCAGGGATGTGTGCCCTAGCCCAGGCGGTCCCAGCTGTGGTTAAAGGGTGATATGGGGTCTCTTGAGGGCAGAAAATCCTCCCCCATGCATCGTTAGTCACTGGGCGTCCTCACTCAGCCATACCCTGGGCAGGGCAAACAGAGACCTCATTTAGTGCCCACTCCAAACACTGGGGCTAAAGGTACCCTTTAAGCTACTTGGCGGGAAGACAAATGGAGTCACTTGCTCTGTTCTGCTTCCAGCAGTGCTCCACAGCCCCCAGTAGAGCTTTGCTTTATGTTCAATCACTTACAACTGTGCAAAAGGGCAGAAAGCCTCCACAAGTATGTAGAAGGGAGTAAAAGGTTACTCCCACACTGCATTTCTTTCCACAAGCTACAATATTTAGATGTGATGAGTCTGCTGACTGCAGCTCAACATTTTTACATTGGCAGTCAGTATTTCTGCCAGAGCATTGCCTACAGTTGATCCAAAAGAGTGAGATTTAGGGAGTTATTTCTCCACACACACACACACACACACACAAAAAAAAAAAAAAAAAAAAAAAAAAAAAAAAAAAAAAAAAGCTGTCCCACAGATCTTCCAAGGCATAGAAAAGGCTAACTGCTACTAATAGAGTAATAGAGGATTTGGGTGTTTAAAATATCCAGATGTTTCAGACAGCATCTTCAAAACTGAATATCTGGGATTACTTGAACCCACAGTTAAGATTAAGGCCAGTTCCTTCCTGGTCCTGAGGGACAGAAGTCTTCCCAGCACTCTTTTAAGATGCTGACATCTGGAATTGTTCAGCAGTTTTTAATTCCATCCCCTTTAGGTGTCTAAACATGGATTAACAAAAAGAAATAGTATCTACTCTGATCACACTTTTTTTCTTCCTTAAATGTGCTAAAGCAGTCCTCTCTCATGCTAACTTTTATGGATAAACCCAGCAAGATTTCAGAAGAAATACAGAATTTGATTGAAGGGGGTCACTGTTATTTTCATTGTGTCAAGCCCCTAATACAAAGCTCAGAGTAATGGTAACATCTACTTTATAGTAACAATACTTTAGAGTTTGTGCCTGTTACTCAGGAATCTCAAAAAGAATTTCTGAAACATTTAGCCAAGTAAAGAATGTAACACTTCTTTTCATATTTGGAAGGTTCCTGCTAGGTAAGTAGTATACCAGTTTTGCAAGTGAATGAACTGAGGTTTGGTAAGAGTCACGTAACAAAACCAAAGTTTAAACTGGAGATAAATTGCTGCAGTAATAAATAAATAAACACTTTGTATTTTGTTTTCATCATCTGAAATTTTCAGTCTCTGATGTTTGTTTATTTGATTTGCTTTCTTCCCAGGACTAAGGCAAGCATTCTTCTAGGTTTGATTAGATTTAGATCTCTCTCTTGTTCCAGCTTTGTAAGGAAGCAAAATGAGGTGCTTTGTAATACTGAGGATCGTATTGCGCTGCTTTTCTCCAGCCTTGGTTTCAATTGCCCATTTTTTTCAGCTTCCTTTTAACTCTTCTCACTTGTCTTGCACTTGTGCTTTGCCTCTGGAAGGCTGTGTCTCCCTGTGCTGCCAGGTGCACCCAGGCTAGGGGGGTACAATGTGGGGAATTCTTCTGGGCAATGCTGTGACTGTCTTACAGGCTGCAGGATTGGGGTGCTTTCTGTGGAAGCTGAAGTGCAGGGGAGGCATGTCCAGTGCACAACTCCACCATGAGCAGCTCAGGTCCACTATAAAATCTTGGAGGTCAGGAGCTCTGCTTTGCAGACCTAGACCTGCAGACCTTTAAAAAACCAGATTCCCTATCCTAGTATTTACAAGGATGAAAAACCAACCAAACAAGTAAACAAAAAAAAAAAAAAAAAAGACTAATGAAGCAGCTTGTATCACCAGAAAAAAGGTATTTTTACTAATTGAGTTATTCTACAGGAAAAATATATACAGAAGAATGGCTCATCTGTGTGGGGTTTTTTTAAAGAGGTTTTTTCCCCCATATAATCCTGTGCCATTCCACACACAGATCAACATTTTTGGAAAAATGGCGCCATACAAAGCTCTAGGATCTACAATTTAACATTTCCGCCTTGTTCTGTTACAATGCATTTAGATACAACAAAATCTTTAGTTCATTGAGTAAAGCTGGCCACTTTGGATGTCACATTTTACACCATAGACAGCGATTTTGGACTGAATATAAAACTTAACTTTTCACTTTTTTTGCTTCCTACAGGTCATGTCATAACCTTAGTAACACATTTCTTTTGTTTTACTGTGTCATAGGTTAAATTCTTATCAGCCACAATCTTTTCAGCAATGCCAGTTCAAAAAGAGCTCACTAAGCTTCAATTCAGTTTTCATCCACAATGTAATATCTTCAAGCCACCACTTGCAAAGCTCACTAAAGGAACCAAATGCTATGTTGCAGCAGCCTGGTAACACAAGCATAGGCACTGGCAGTGCTAAGTCATGAGCTTTAGATTTCTGTTCAGTAGCTTCCAATGAAATGTCTTATGAGACGTGGCTGAGGGAGTCAGCAAGGAAGTTTTGAATACCAGTGTTTTTCTGCAATGAAGAACATCTTAGTTCTGTTACAAAGTGCATTTTTTCAGGCACTGTAAATCATTCTTCCATATCAAAGTTAAAAACTGCACTTTCTAACAGACAAATGTTACCATAAGACAGCACAGAACTATTTTCTTTGAATATTTATGCATTTGATAACATTGCTAACTCATAGATATCTTGGTTATTCACAGATGGGAAATATAAAATACCAGATAACAAAAACAGTGATAGTAATAAGCATGACAAATTTATGACAGATTATTTTAAACTTAATAACATACAGATTTATAGCACAATATCACACTAACAGTAATTTTGACAGATGCATTTAAAAAACTAATAAATGTTCCATTAAATAGAATATTCCACTTCTTTTCTTTTTTGCTGGACGATAGTTTTGTTCCTTCTGTGGTAGAAATTACACATCACTGCAGTCATAGATCTCCTTCATTATCCTGCAGTTTCGGAGTTGCTTTAGGAAGTGAAACTGAATTGTCTTTCCCTGGTACTGCCGCTGATGCTAGAGGTGGTACTCATGCTGTTAACCCCTGCGCTGGACTACCCTGCCATGTGTCACTTTGTCAAGGTAAGCAAATTTACTGGCAAAGTCACTGGTTTTTACCAGTTAAGCTGGTAAGAATGACCACTTTTTCTGTTGCTGACCTAACTTTGTGAGCAATGTCTGCCTGCAGAGAAAAGCCAATACACCTGGAAAGATGTAGTTCTACAGGAATAGTGACAAACTCCTCCATACAAAAACATGGGCTGTGGAACAAGAAACCCATGCTCGATTTCTGGAGGGCAGTTGATCATAATCTGCATCCTCCTAGTTAGCATACCTAGGAATTACCCGTGGGAAGTGCAGCTGCTCCACCAGTATGGGTGGATAAGGAGTAGTCACCATCTAAGTCACCCTCCAGCTGTGTTTGTACAATTTAGACATGGTGCTTCTCATCTAAGATTATGCAGCGTTATTAACTTCTCCTGCTTTCAGAAAGCAATTCAAAACCCCCATAAACAAACAAAAATCCTCAAATCTCTTTTGGGCATGAGCTTTCTGTAAGCTATTCTCTGACTCATATGCATCAAAACACCTGCTTGGGGTAGTACTGAAATAAAATAAAAAAAAAAACCAAACAAAAAAACAAACTAGATTTGAATAGTGTTACATTAATGTTTCCACAGACCCTCAGGAGAAATGTCAGTGGTTTTTTCCATAGGAGGGAGTCAGCACTAGCATGGGTATTTTTATTGAGTAAATTGATTGATTCTTATGCTAGTGTAATTCACAACTTTACTCAGGCATTTCCCTGCAGGCTTGTTTAATGGAGAAAATATGCACATATGTATGACCTGCAGAATTTCTTTGGACTTTTATGCAATTAGGTTAAAAATTTTCTTTTTTTTTTGTTTGCCTAGTTGTTGTTACCCTTATTGTCAGAGATACTGTAATGTCCAAGTCTTTAAAATTACACAGTAAAATTGTACCTCCAGATCTCTAAAGAATACAAGGATCAAGTCATTAAACAAAAATATGTAACATTTTATACATTCAAGTACCTGCCACCTAAAAAAGTTTCATTCTTTCTTGCAGTGGTGGTGAAGAGGCACATGACCTCTGCAAGGCAGAAACCAGATGTTTATAGAAGCATCATGAAAGGAATTCATCATTTTTGTGGGCTCAGGTCCTGCCTGTTGTGGAAATCTTCTCAGTAGCATGATGAATACTTGTAAGATGGGCACACTGGTCACTGAAAAATCTGGGTATTGATGTGCCACCCTTGGGTCTCTGTGCTTAGTCACCCATCAGAGGACATCGCCCTTGCTGCATCTGTGCAGACTGAAAAGACTTACTGAAGGCCAGGCAACCAAAAGCTCTTTGAAGGAGACTAGCAAAAATGAGACTGGTTTCTTCTTAATACTGAACTGAGGAGGGGGGTAAGTGGCAGCTTCCTATCTCCCACCAAACAGGCACTGTGACACCCAGGGATGCTGCAGAGCAAGGAACTTGCAGACTCTGTACTTCGGGAGCTGGTGATTTAGCTTAAACTGTGATGAAAGTTTAATCTTTCTGGATTGCAAACTAGGAGAACACCAGGTACCGAGATCCCAGCACAGGTTAATGGGATGTGCTTCCTTCCCTCTGAAATTGCCTCACTGATGGGTTTTCATCAGTGTACACAAAAAAAGATGTGGTGGAATATTACATCAAGATGCTAAGCCCTTCTGTGCAAAGAACACAAAAGAGGATCATTAAAATTTATCATGTAAAAATAGATTAATTTGGTGGCTGAGCTATCATGTCTCATCTGAAACAGTTCAATACTTGCCTTTGAAGGCAGTGGCAAACTGATCAACTGCAGGCTCCTATGCTACGGAGCTCATCCAGAAACCTTGCACAGGACAGCTAAACTGATGTTATTTGCTCTGAAATTCAAAGGGAATTTTACTTCCTAGGTAGTTCTTAAGCAAAATGTAGGATGACTGACTTTGTAGGCACACATAATGGCTGCTTACCTTCAAGATCAACACTGAGGTTAATGGGGAATTGCCAAATCAAATATGAAGTTATAAAAACAGTTTTGCAGAAGCAGAATGATGATATTACAGCACTATACAACAGCACAACAGACACAATACAAGACACAGAAGGCAATACTATTTCTGAAACGAAACATTTCCCCTCATAGGAAATGCAAGTTTATTCATTTTGATATCAATCTTCACCTTTCCTGAAGCACATGAATTTCTTGGTTCCAAGTAACTGATGCTTTTTTCTTTTTGTTGTTTGCAATAAACATAAATTCCTGACCAAATGAACAACTATATAGTAAACTATTATGGTATTAAAAGCAAAAGGATTTATGTAAAGTATGTATTGAGCCTACTAAAGTCAGGAGGAAAATACAGTGGAATTTCAAAGAAGTTAGTGATTTTACAGTATAACTGTAATAGATGAACATGCAAACTCATCCACAGTGGATGAAACAAAGGCAGGGAAAGCTATGGAAAAAAAATTAAATTACATTGTTTTAAATCTAAAGAAAAGCTATGCAAATTTAACGTTCAAAGTTCTTATGAAAAATAAGTACTGGTATGCAAATATATCTACAAAATAGAAACTCTTCTAATTGAAGCCTTTCCTAAAATCTCTGAACTCTCTAAAAAAAGTAAGCTTCTTAAAGCATAAGCAAATTCTCAGCCAGTATAAATCTCTCCAGCTTTAGCTTAAACTGAATTCTTATATTGGCATAAGCCCCTTGTGGCTAAAGCAAGCTTTATATTCCCTTACTGCCAAACATAAGGGACATAGTCTCTGGTACCTGGCCTACACTGAGCATAACACACAAAAAGCAATGTAAGCTTTCAGAAAGTAACTCTCACCTGTATTTGCTTTACAGTAGACCTTTCTGTTAAGTAAAACTAAGCATATTATTAGTGAATGCCTGGGGAAAAATTTATTTGGATCTAAAATTTTTGGTGCTGTAAAAAAGGAGGAAGATCTGGATTATTGTAGATTTACATCTCGCTGGGGATACATGAAGGAAATTGTAAAGTAGCCAGCTGCCAGTTTCTTGGGGATCCATACTGGCTTTACATGCTAGTGCCTTGAGAACAGCAAAAAGCAGCAATTGATTGGTGAAAACTTGATGATTTTGGAAGCACTTTGGTTTTTAGTTCTGCTTCTGGAATAGCCAAATGCTAAGAAAACTATTATCATTGAAGCTGAGATTAGAGACAAATAAACCTTAATGATTCCATGATTCTATGAAAACTGAAAAGACTCAGTCATGTAAACTGTTTTCTAAATTTCTGTAAACAGGTTGTCTAAATTTAAATCATCTATACAATCAGATAAATAATACCAAAACAGAATTTAAGACCCTGCTCCAATATCCACTAGGTTTTTTATGCCCTTAATTTCAAATAATTGTTCTGTAACATTTTAGATAAATCTCTGTCAGAAGAAATGGGGCTAGCCCAAGGTCTCCTTTCAGGTTAGATACTGCTATGATCAAGAGCAAAGAGACGTGAAAAAAAAAAATCACTCCTTTAACTAGGTTTTGAACCAACTGAAGTGAATCTTTCTCTTGTGAAATTTGACTAGATAACAAAAGCTTATTAATACTGATCTCAAAGGCATAAGAGAGAAACCAAGAACTTATCTGATAAAATACCTCTTTAGATTACATTGATATTTCTACACTGCACATACACAGGGTTTTTTCCTCTCCCTTCTGTATGAAGTTGTTTTGAATTAAAATACAACTCTGCTAAAGTCAGGGAAAACTTCATCAATGACATCAGTGAGGTCAAGGTTTCAGCCACTTGGTCTAAGCATAGAAAGAAAAACACAACTCCATCTTGCATCTTTAGCCTGTCCATGGGAACTTTTTTTCATGCTAAAGAAAATTAATAGGAATGGCAAATACTCCAGGGAAATTTAGGCAAATGCCACTGACTCCTACATTCTTTATTAGAAAACTAATTAATAATCAAAACTGAGTAATAACTTTTGTAGAAATATTTATAGCTCTCTTCCTGACTCTCATTATCCAGGACTACAGCAGTCTCCCATATTAGCATGTCACACCAGCCTTGATTCAGGAAGCATTCAGGAAAATTACCTGAACCACCTACAGGTGTGACTTGGAAGTGTATTAGTAAAACGGCCTTCAATCCTGTGTGGACACAGCTTCAGAATTAAAGCACCTTTACTTTAATTTTGCATGTCTCAGAAGCAAAGCAAACAAACTGAAATCAAGGTAAAATCAACAGTAAAACTATATATGTAAGGAGTAAATATAATTTAATCCACATTTTAAAGACTTCCAAAGTACAGTAAGCAAAATTCTTAATTGCAAAGCAATTTTGTTCAGATGACAATACCTTGCATTTGAATTGTTTTAAATTTTCAACTTTCATGAATGACAAGTTTTTTTTTTTCTACAGTATTCTATGGAAAATACATGGTCATAATTTCATGAACCATAACTCTAACTCCATCTGTTAGGAATTTGGGACAGTTTTGTTGCTTAGCTAGTATTTATACTTTTTCCAATGCCATTCCACCTTTTCATTTTCTGAGTGCCTTTGATTGCATTATCCATAGTGTGCTTCTATACTATATATAATTGTATATTTCCTTATAATAGAAACCAAGTACATTTCTCAGACTCTGGACTCCACTGGCATTCTCATAGTCACAGATTATAGACTGCCAAACATTTAAAAGGGCAGGAGATTATGTGTCTGTATCATATAGTAACAATAACACTTGAGATGCTTAATGGGCTGTTTGGACTTGACCTTTATCCCTTGCCAGCAGGAGAAAGTTAAGTTACTGTAAATTCCATTGTCCCCTGAAGGTCTTATGCTTGAGCAAAAGCACACCTGAGTGCTGGGCACCCTGGCTGTGGGCAGAGATGGGTGGAAACTATGGGGCTGCTCAGATGAGCACAGAGATGTCCTGCAGTGACATACAGGGGACCTTTTGCAGTGGATGGCACCGTTCCACTGATAGGAATATTACCAGGTGGCCCACATTACACTATTAACATTCCTAACTTCTCCTGCATAAAAGCAAAGTTTTCTGTGTAGTTTTCTTTCTCATTACATTTAAAAAGAAAAAAAAAAGTAAATACATTTTATGGAGAAAAGTTGAATTCATAGTGAAAATTCATGGAATAGAAGTCCATTAGGCTTTTTAAAACCAAAGATGCTGATACAGTCTCTAGAAAAGGAAGCTGATTCTGGCAGGACATGCCATGGGAAGTACCACACTGGACTTACTACATGCCTTGTTTCTTTTCCTAAACATCATTGTTAGAGACAGGATGCTGGGGCAAATGGACTTTTGGCCTGATTCAGCCATAGTGAAACAAATATCCCTTTACTGTTCCAGAAGGATGTTTGTCGTTTAGCAATATTGCTTCTTATTCCCTGGTTTACATCTCTTCTGTATTCCTCACAAACCTGGCTGTTGCTACAGCCGCATGATAAACAGCCTTACACCTTCCCTTCTCTCCAGCATGAGGATATTCACACTTTTCCTCTGCAGACAGAAGCATGGTATTGAGGTGTGTTCCCAAAATATGTAAGGCAATGACTGCCTGCCTGTGATTTGTGCTAGCAGTGGAGAAAATAAAAAGCCTTTCTCAGATGTGAAGTTTTCATATTACATTGATCAATGCAAAGCAATAGGAAACAAACCCACAATGGAACAATTGCTTTGAGGGAACAGGGCATTGTGGAACTGGAAAACTGTTAAGAAATATATGAATGAGGCAACATCTATGCTCCTATTCTTCTGTAGGCTTGATAAAAGCTTCTGTGGCTTTGGGAAGGCTGTATCACTCAGATGAGAATATTTTGAGGTTTTGATCACTTAAAGAAATGTATTTGTAGATACACAATCCATGACTACTTGGTGACAGCTCTGCAACAGTGCTTGTTAGTGTAGATGTGGAATTGGCAAAGAAAGTGGGCTAGTGGATAAACAGCAAGAACGTGAAGTCAGGGTGTTGCTGCTTGTTTAGTAAAAGATCTGACAGTACTTGCTAGAAAATCTGTGTATTTTGGCTTCAAGCATACATAGTGCTTTATTATTAATAATGATTTGTTGTTTTATTCCAGTAATAGCAAAATTTGAAAAAGAGGCAAAAAAAAAAGGTAAGCTGGAGTTTTCAGCAATGAAGATTTTTTTTTGATTAATATGTTGTCAGGATTAATTCACTAATATGTAAGTGAGTACTTTCAGATCATTGCACTGAAGTTGCACTACAAAAGAAGTATGTAATTTGTTTTCTCACATCTGAAGCCCATTATTAGTACAACAAATAAAGACCATTTTAAATGTCAGGGAAGAATAGAAGACACAAATAAACAAAATTCTGTCTTAAATCATACATGACTTATAAAAAAACAGGCTTGCTCACTGCAGAACAATATTTCATTTTTGCCTAGATTAAAGAGTATTTATTCTTCCAACACATTTTCATTAATGACCACTTGAGATGTTTATAACACAATGGGCAGTAAACACAAGAACTATTCATCAGTCTCCTCCTGGTTACAGCCAAAGTGGCCTTTCACACCACCATGAGACACAAACTCAATGAGGGTATCCTGCCAACTGCATCATCTGCTTCCAGTCACTCATCTTCTCGTGCTGACAAAGAGAGCACTGGTGGGCAGCAGCCATGGCTTCCCTGGACACATTCCAGGAGTGACTGAAGTTGGGGGCTGCCCTCCTCCAGTGCCCATCAATCTGTGTTTGAGTCTGACACACTCACACATTTTCCTTTTAATCTTTTTTTGTCCTCTGGAATCACTTCTCATTCTCATATTTCTTTTTTTCCTCCAGCCCCTTCTGCTCAAAGGGCTTGAAGGGTTGGTTATGGTTGGGCTAGCACCTGGCTCTAAGAGGGAGAAGGACAGCTAACATGGTTTAAACAGGACTTAATTAAAAAAATTTTGCTCCTTTCTGCAGGGTCTAGTGAGAGCTTATGTGCTCACTGCATCACTGAGAAATGCTTGAGGAATAATTGGTCCCAGGAGAGTCATATGCCAGTGCCTTGAGATTCCCCCTTCACACTGAGTAGTTTCCTTTGTTATCTTCCCACTGCTGATGTTAACCAGCAGAATAAGCACTGAACTGGAATGTTTCTACCATATTTTTGCTGTCCATCTTTTTGGAGATGTTTTTTGTGACTAATGGCCTCACAATGCTCTGAGCAAGAGGAGAACTTGGAGGTGAGCCTTGGATCTTCGGTGTCCTTGTGCTGTAAATTTGGATCAAAACTACAGGTAAGAGTTGGATCTCCAAAGAAAACTGAGGCCGTGGCTGCTATAGCCCGGCAGATTCCTGCAGTCCAGTCATGTCACTCAGGGTCAGAGCTACTGCTCTGGTAGATAGCTATGTGGGGGAGAAACAATCCCCCTTTTCCTCCCCCAGCACACCTTGTTTGCTTCAGATAACTGTGGAATTACAAAACCGAAGCCCCACCTGGAGATCTTTGCCTGCTTGGAGTGCTGGTGTGTCCATGAAAGTATCTCAGGCTGAGATTGCCAGTTCACCAGGCAGAGAAGGCCTGAATCTGCAATCAAAGTCTTACTGTTGACTTAAATAAAATGCTGGGGAGGTTTCATTAGGTTTAACTCCCTGCAAAACAGATCACTGAGTAGTCTAGAAGATGATGCATGTTTGATTACATTTACTCTGCTTGAGTGAGTCTGGGCAAACTCATGAGAGCATTCTCATGAGTTGAATGACATACTCTGTGGCTTATATATTCAAAAATTAATCTCCCAATCAATAATTTTCATTAGATTTTGGCAATTAAAAGTTTTAATTGCACTAGATTTCTTGAAAAAGTTTGTGATCAACATAATATAAAACACAGCATACCTCAAAGAACAGAGAATTTCACCAACTTTGGATTTGTTTCCTGCAGACAATGAAATCTTAGTACTTGAAATCTTCTGAGTGCACTTCTATCCAGTGTAGATATTGCAGAGAAGAGCACTGTTTCAGGTAATTTAATTTTAACTTTGTCTAGGAAAAAATTTTGAAAATACTTCTAAAAAAGAAAAGGGATGTAAGATCAGAGCAGTTAGGTAGTTATGTTTTTTATATAATATCATAGAGGTCACTGCCAATTTGATGTACATTACAGCAAGAAATCCTGCAGTGGAAAATAATGGAATGTATTTTCATTTTATTAAAAACTAGCTTGTGAGAATTAGCATAACACTTGAAATCTGAGCCTAATCCTATTAGCTTTTTTGGGCTTACTTGTGCTACCTGATGCTATTGTTATCCTCATGAAGTTCCTGTTTCTTGAATACAACTTCGATGACCTTCTTCAGAAATGAATTTTCACAGTGTGCTATTACACTGTTGAAAAACATCTATTTCCTTTTTCAGTTATAAATGCATTATCTTTTGTCTAAATGGATGCTTCCTTGTTTATATCTGATGAGAAGAAGCAATTGTATTAGTTTTATCCACCTTTCCAGTCTTTTTCTCTGTACATTTATTCCATTTCCTCCTATTTATTTCTGGTTTAAAGCACAGTGTTCATCTATCTTCATAACAGTATTTTTCCATGTATGAGTGTCTTTGTCACCAGTTCTGGCCTTCTTCTCTTTTTTGCTATGTCATCCCTGGGGAAAGAAAATCTCTATAATAAATCATAATGACAAAGTATAAATTAATTTAGCATGCATTTGCACACAAAATCTGCTTCCTCTAGGACTCTTGGTATTTCTTGAACTGACTTACAGTTGATTCAACCAGCTGTCAATTTTTAAAATAACTCTATTTTCCAAAAGTATTTTGCTTCTCTCTCTTACACATTCTCTTTGGACAAAGACCCACATTGACAAACTTACCTGCCAAACCACAAACAGCTTTGCTATACATGTCAGTATTTCAGATCAAAGTGCGTTTGTTATCAATGAGAATGGAGTTTAGCTAGAGACAGAATATTTCCTTTCCCTTGTAGGGTTGGACCTCACCTTTCTATTGGTAAGCCTTGGGAGTATAGAAAAGAAGGTTAGACCATCTTGGGATGTTTTCTGGCTCCTAAACCAGCTATATTTATGTTTTGTTTTAAATGAGAATTGTACTAAAATCCCAAAAGAGTAGAATGCAACAATTTTCAAATTGTCCAGAACAGCTTTTATGTAATAAATGTGACTTACACACCTGTGTGTATATAAGCGAAATGTAAGTATTGCATTTGAATGAGCTTGGACTTTGTGATGACTTGCAGAACTCATGTACTGTAGTCATCCAGAAATCATATTCCTAAAAATTGTGTATTGTATCACACAATATGTATTTTCTCATGTATATCACATATGTTTTAGCTTGAAGCTGGCTGGGGAACTGCTAGGAAGCATGGGGGAAGACAGGAAGAAGAAAGTTTTGCCCTGAAGTCTGGTATTAGTAGTTGCTGAACCTTCCTCCCTTTCTGCAGTTCAAAAGATATAGATTGCCCTGATATTGCTTATTTTTGTGATCTTTGATACAGCTATAGGTAGAGGTCCACAGTAAACATCCCAGAAAGCCAAGATGAAAAAGGCAAAACAACACAGCGCTGCTCTTCACAAGTTAGAAAGGGAGAATAACTGAGATATGACATCTAGGCATTTAAACTTTCATGAGATAAATTCCAGACTGGTACTCTGGCACTATCAGTGTCCAGAAAGTGGAAAACACATGGGGGTAGGAATCTAGGAGTGGATATCCAGATACTCCAGTGCCTGTGCTGTATTCTGGCACAGTGCTATAAAGACAGTTTTTACCATGAAATGGCTAGCAATGGGTCCCTGCAGGGGGAGAGGAATGTCTCCCTAACGCTTGTGGCGTGTGCCTAACACTGGTCTAAAGTGGCAGATCGCATCTTGCTAGCGTGGTCTCCAATAGCCTGGCTAAGGTCTGAGCACCAAGTGCAGCTGAGAAGGTTGGCAGTGGTGGCAGCAGTGGTGGATGTGTCATCTCTAGCACAACATGGGTTTGTTTTTGCATCTTTCTTGAAACAGCAGCACTGCAGCCGTGTTCAGGCAGCCACAGCAAGGTTGGCAAAGGTCCTGCAGCCTGGAGTCACTGAAGAATGCTAAAGACATTAAGTGTCATGGAGTGACGTGGTATGATAGGGGGTCACCTCCTTACTGCTCTTCACTTTCCTCATTTTTGCTCTCCTGAGAGCCTGGTTTAGGCCAGCAAAAGAACTCCATCCTTTTCTCTCCTGGGTCAGAGCCTGGAATAAAAAAGGAAAGGAGAAACATATTTTTCAGCAGCATAATGTTTTGCCAGGTCATGAAGTGGCTGCTAAAACCATGTTGTCTGGCTTTGCTTTCGAAACAGCTCAGTACTCCTTGGGAGTCAGAGACAAAGGCTGCATTTTCTGTTACTTCTCTCACTTTTTCCCCCCAGCTCTGTGCTCCCTTAAGGGAGACAGGATCAGAGTTCACAAGAGGAATCATCAATTTTTTCTCATTATATTTATAAAGATGTTCATGGTATTTTAAACACCATGCAAGAAGTTTCTAACACAGGATTTCACAGCTTTCCCCTGAATACGACTTGGGGACACATGACATAGTTTCTTAGAGGAAGAAACTTTGTATTTAAGTGTTTTGTATTCTTTTTCCCCCTAGGCAGATCCAGTTGGCAGTTGTCAGCTTCTTACTCTGGAAAAACAAATTTTATTAATTGTGTACAAATAATTTTAAAAGGATAAATTTATAAGACCAAATCTGTAGAACACATCAGCAGAAAATAATATTCTTCTCAGAAGAATAGAAGATAATACTCAGCCATGCCCTGGGGTCTTGAAGATAAATAGAAAATGTGAACTGAAATTCTCACCTCTCTAAAGTCAACTGGATTGATTTTCAGTGACCAAAGTAAAGCCAAGTTTTCACACTGAAGTTCAAGATCTTAGGAGAAAACCTAAGGGGAAAAAAGTTAAAATTAATAAAAAATGAAGACCAAAGGCATGTAGTTAATTTTATGTGTATTGGGAATGCTGTGTGAATTTCTTAGTGAGACTAAACTGAGCAGAATCATAAGTATTTCCATGATTTAAGCCTAATGGTAGAGTTGGTGTTTCAGGGAACAATAAGAAAAATAGCATAAGGAAGGCATTGAATTAAAATAGTAGGGTCACGTGGTGACAACTTGCTTGATCTTTTCAAGGTCTAAATACAGAATTCAAATAAAATAAAATAGTTGTTTTCTACTTAGAGTTATGCAAACATGTGCCAATATAACTTAGAAATACTTTTGTTTATAAATTTCAAGGAGTGAGAGGTTAAAGAACTAGTTATAAATTGACTTGGCCTTCTAGAGGAAATCCATGCTAAACCTGATCTGTCTTTAATAACGGAGAATGTGTTTTGTCTCCTACCCTCTTGAGATTTGGTTAATATTAATGCAAGCAAGATGTGAAAGGAAATTCTGTGCTTCACTTTTTAGTAGCTTTTAGTCTCACAAGAGAGGGGATTGAAAATGAGATAAAGAAGACTTTGTTTGAAAACTTATTGCAAAACTAAAGGCTTTTAGAGTCCTTCAAACACTTGTTCACTTGCTTTATGCTTATTGATATAATTTTGTGAAGTTCATTTTCAAGACAGAGAGTTAAAACTGCACTGGTGTAAATCCTGTGGTTACAGGTCCAAGTGAAAGAGAATGTATCTTTTGTGGAGTCAGCTACAAATTATAGTTAGCTACACAGCATTCCTAAGTCATTACAGAGATCCTGAATCAGTACAAAAGAGAATTTATAGTTAAAACGATGATGCCTCTGAGGTTAGCTTCCATAGGACATTTTATAGCAGAAAAAGTCCTTTTCTCATTGATTTGCAAATCTCGAATCTGTGGGTGTTCTTCTGCTACTGATGGGAGCTAAAGACAGCAGGCAGCACAGGAGCAGCCCGCCTGCAGGAGCTGCTGTTCGTGCCCCGGGGTGAGCTCTTTTCCGGTTAAGCAGGTAGGTGCACATTGCAGCCAAAAACACTCAGCAAAGCGCTGCTGCTCCCTGACTGCTGCTGCTCGGCCCCAAGGGATCATGCAGTCACAGCAAGGCTTGCAAGACTGTCATGAGGGATCCTTGAGGCTTACGGCCTTTCACTAATGAAATCATAGCAGCATTAAGCAAGAGAACAACCAAAAATGGTAGAGTCGTTCCCCAGTTCTTTGGACATCTGACCCTAATTCACAGATGAAAATAATGGATAAAGGAGTACTTAGGTGGGGATTTTAATGGAAAAGTATCCTAGCAAATCTGTCTGAAAACTAAGAATCAATGAAAATGCCAGCTGGTACCCAGGGCATTAAATCTGAATCATTCAGCCATCAAACTGGGAGCTCCTGGCACTCACTGGACTCCAGCTGGATGCACCAGGCTTTTCCACCCTGGCTGTAGGGCTCCGTGGGTCAAGGGGAGCAGGCCTGTGGTCCAGGCTGGGGGGCTGGCTGCCCAGCCTGTCCTGTGTCACAGGTGCCCTGGTGACCCGCGGGGGTGCAGGGTGGGTGCACTGGCAGGCACACGGGTGGGTGCACAGGTGGGTGCACTGGCAGGCACACGGGTGGATAAGCCGGCAGGCACACGGGCAGGGTACACGGGGGGTGCGCCAGGACCATTTGCGGAGTTGTCGGGCCATCTGTGGAGCTCTGCGGTGCCGCTACTCCCGCTGCCCGGACGGGTCCAGCTTCACCTCCGAGTGGCCCGCGTTACCCTCACAGACATCCTGCTGCCACCGCTGGCCGGGCAGCGCCATCCGCGCCCTCCACAGCATCGGCCGGCGCTCGGCGGGTCCTTGTGCTCGGGCCCCCTCCCGTGCCAGCGGGAGGCTGCGGGGCGAGCGCGGGGGTGCCGCCGGCGGGCCCGGTGCAGTTTCCGCGGTGATGCCGGGCAGCCCCCCCGCCCGTGCCCCCGCCCCGCAAACATGGCAGCGGCGGCGGCGCGGCGGCCGCGGGCGGCGGCGGCTCCGGCGGGGAGCGGCGGCAGGTGAGGAGCGGCGGGGGCGGTGGCTCCCGGCCCTGCCCGGCCCGGCCCGCCCCGCCGCCGCGGGCCGCCCGTCCGCAGCCCCGGCTCCATCCGCAGGCCGGTGGGCGAGGCGGCGGCGGGGGGCGGGCTCCCGGCGCCGCCAGGCAGCTCCTCCCTCCCTCCCTGCCGGCCGGGAGCCCCCGGCGGGGTGACAGCCCTGCCGAGCGCAGCCGCCCCGGCCGGGGCTGCGGAGCAGCGCCCGCTCCCGCCTCGGCCCGCTCGCTGCCGGCTCGCAGCGGGGCCGCCCCGCGCCCGCCATGTGGAAGCTCAACAAGAGCAGCAAAGTTCTGCTGGACGACTCGCCCGAGGAGGAGGAGACGCGACCCCGCGGGCCGCCGCCTGCCGCCGCCTTCGCGGCCCCCCAGGTAGGAGCGCGGAGCCCGGTTCGGAGGGGTCGTGAGGCTCGGCCCCGCTCCCGCTGCCCTGCGCTCCGGCGGCATGAGTAATCACTTTTCCCACCCTGATGTGCCGGTAGGCTGGCCCTGGTCGGAGCTGGGAGTGTTTGAGCGGATCGTGCGACTGTCACCCGGTTTTTGGGGTGCTGCCTGGCCTATCCAACCCTGTTTCCTTCCAGCAGCCGGCCTCCGGCTTTTCTGGGACTTGCTGTCCTTCATTCCAGTGGCTTCGTACCGCAGGATACTTTCTCTCCCAACCCTAGGCAGAGGCACTGCAACCCATCTGTTAAGCACAATACATTAAACAAGGATGTTTAAGAACATAACTTTATTTGCCCGTTTGTGTAAAACCCTGATGTTTTGGCAGGATTGCATTTTTCTTTGGTTTCACTTAGGGTAGTTCACCGTCTTTAAATAGCTGCAATCTTGTTTGAAAGCTTTTGTTGTTAAGTGTTAAATTAAATACCAACAGTGACTTTCTCAACAAATATAACCTGAAGGGAAGGGTATCAGTTGAGTATCAGGGAAAACAGCTAAAAAATGTTTGTTGACTTGCTTTCAAAAACTTGGTAGCAATTAGGTATCCATCCAGCTCAGAATCCTGTAATGCTGCCCAGTACAGCTTAGTGCTGATCTTCTGTTGCCACACAGTTACTTTAGATATTGAATGAGAGGTTCTGAAGTAAGCAGTTGCCTGGAATTACAAAACAGTGAGGTTTCTTTTCAAAAGAAGGTACTAAAGCCTTCCCAGCTTTCTACCCCATGTTTATCATGCCTATCTTTCTGAAGGAGCTGGAGTGTGCCTGGGTAATTTATCCTCACCTTGAGTTTCTGGTTGACAAGTGCTGTGAGTTGTCAACACGTGTGGCGACTGCTGAAGAGCAGCCTCTCCCAGTCACAGCAGTTATTCTCTCCATCTTCCAGTAACCACAGCCAGCAGTTTAGCCTTGCCTTGCCCCTGCACAGTAAACAGTATAGCCATAGCCCTTGCTGCTTCTTTGGGAGCCCCTGTGGGGAGTCATACAGATGACTAGGATCTCCTCCTGTGGAAGAAGAATGGACATTCATTTTGGAGACCCCCTTCAGTGGAGTAAGGGAGATTGTGGGGTTTGAAGTGACCTGAAGAATCTCTCCCAACCTCTCATACAACATCTAACTTCTGCTTCCTACAGTTCCTATCCTCAGGTGCTTGCTTGTAAGCTTCCACAGTTTCTGCTAAGCTACTGGCTTGTACCATCGTAGCCCTCCTAGACTTGCTCACCTCCCGAAACCCTCCTTGAACACCAAAGGTCACCAAAAGCCTCCAGTTAATCCCACTGACTCTTCACTGCTTCTACCACTAATGATCCAAGCCCCCTTTGAGGCACCTGACCGTAGCTTCCCAGTCAGGAGAGGATTCTTCAGACTTCTGTCCAGACAGTTCTCCCAGCTCTCTACTTTAGCAGCAGAGGCTGGAGTTTATTTTATTTTGTCCAGTCCAATTGTCTTTTAGTGTCCTGGGCCTCTGTTCCATTAGTTGAAGTCTCAAGTTATAATGGTGATGACAATGGTTTCTTGTGCAAAAGGTTTGCATTTTCGTGAATTTTAAGAAAATTATTTTTCAACTCCCAGTGGAACTGGGATACTGATTTTAGTGTTGAGGGGTGGCAGGAGAAAAATAAATTATTCTAAGTCGCTAAATGAAATATTCTTGAAGATAAAGGATTCAGTAAGGTTTGCACAACTGTAGTGTAGCTTGGCACAGAGGCTGGAGTGGAGATTATAAGCTATTCGTTATTTTGCCTGTTGAAATATTTTGAAAGGAATGCAACACCCTGCCCAAAATATTTAGCAGTAGTCATTTTAGAGTTTATGTACACTTTAAGGAAGAACAGACTGTATAGAAAGCTCTGACCACTTGAGTGACATTGTAATTCTTGTGATCAGAGATCAGTGGCTTTTAGGGTAGCCATTGGTACAATGTATCTAAACCATGGCTGGGACAGGTGTCAAGGGAACCAAATGCACTTGTTCAGTTTGTTGTTGTTCATGACCTGGTTCGTGTTCCTTGCTTTTAGTATTTCAAATTTGTGGTGTTTCATGAGATCCTGGTTTTTTCTCCCAATAATATGATTGTAAGGGAGTGAAATCCAGTAATGTGTAGAGGGATTTGGTAATGATCTGCACTCTCTGCTGCTGCATCCTGACCTGTGTCAGCCAACCCTCTGGCTTTGGAGGACAGCTGCACCATGAGAGCTTGCAGGAGTTGTGGGGGCAGTTCTTGTGGTACCTTAGCTGTGCATGGGGATGCCTCAGTAGGTGTGTACCTGCTGTGAATGAAGGATTACCTCATCAAGATGAGAGGAATCCAGGACATCCCTGATTTTTTTATTGTTAGAGCCAAAATCTAGATAATTAGTGTGAGTGCTTTTTGGTAAATTAGGAAGCCCAGCTTTAGATCTCATGCAGAAGCTGACTGTTAGATTTAATTTCCTTTTCTGATACGTCATTTGGTAAAAGAGAAGATGAACCAGACTCACTGTGTTTTGACTTTGATTTATGATGTGTTGTTTTCCCAACAACCATATTTTGTTTTCATTTTCATTTTTAATAAGCAATTGGGAAGAAAATCCTTAAGCTTCTACCATTCATGCTATAAATAAGGCTGAAACTTTTTACTTCAAAGGCAAGAAATTGGTAGTCACATCTATGTCATTAAAGCAAACCACGTTGGAAGTATTCCAGTATAATGAAATGTTGGTGCTGTATATTGTTTCTTCAAAGCTGAGAAAGAGTGAAGGAGTTCTCACCGTGCAACCTAATAATTAGGACATTGCAGTAGCAGACAGCAACAAAGAATTAGTCTACTATAAGTTAAAAAAAAAAAGCCCAACACAAAAACCCCCTTTGTTACTCCAGAGAAATTTTAATCATCCTATTTAGATATAGAAGCCTGATTTGGGACTAAGCAGACATTTGAAATTGTAGACGTTCATAGTTCTTAAATAGGAAAGCCTAGTTTGATCTAAAAAAAAAGTTTTGACAGTTCTGGTTTTGTGTTATACAGAATGGTTTGATTTTGTTCCAGGGGAGAACAAAAACAAATTTTAGAACATGAAAATTGCAAGGGAGGGAACTGTCAGTCTCTTGCCACTTTTTAGCAAAAGTTTCTACATACATTCAAGTACTTTGAATTGTTAACACTTATATTAAATATTAAGGTGTTTCCTGAGATAAGAAAGACAAGTAAATTTCATAACAGTACTTGTGTAAATAAATGTGTGGATTATTGTGAGTTTTTTTAGACCAGACAGTTTTAGACTGTATCTTAGAAATTAATTTTCATTTTTGCTTTGCAGCATAACTATTTTTAATTTATGCAATGAAGGTGCATTATTCACTTAAGTTATAATTAATACATGAAGGTAACTTGACATGCATAAATAGTACACAAACAAGATGAAATTAATGTTTTTTGTGTGTGTCTCTCTAAAAATATGCTAGAAATATGCAGTGGTGCATGCCAAACTTGCGTTCAGTTTGGAATATAGTCATTATGTTTCAAACTGTAGTTGTTTTTTTGGAAAGGGAAAGCTGCTGGGTTTTGATTTCTGGAAGGCATTGTTTTGGCAGTTGTGCTAAGTTCTTCTTCTTGATGCAATCCTGCCATCTAATCAGTTCTCAGAGATGTCAATTCTGTGTCAATATCGCGTGTAATTCTGACGTAAAATGGAGCTCCACGTTAAAATACATCTATATATTAGGGGAGGGGAGGGTGTCAGGCTGACCTATATTATCTAATGAAGCTCTGTCTTTCATGTAAAAATATTTCAGAATCCTAGCCTTGATCTGTTTTCCCCAGTTGTATTTTTTGTTATGTTCAAAGAGAATATGTGCAAAAACATGTTTTATGCTGAATTTTGTTTAGACTTGCTCAGGATGTTTGAAGGTTGGCTATACAGAATTTTAGTTATCTCTTTTAATGAAGATGTTTAAGTGTCTGGTACAATTTTAATACCAGCTTTCATCTTGGAAGGAGTTGAACTCAGACAAGCCCTGCAGAAATGGGTGGGAGCTGAGCAGCTTTTCTTATGTTTTACTAATACATTGAATAAGGGTATTTTTTAATTTAAAAAAATAAAGTAGAAAATGTTAATCCAGCAAATGTCTTTCCTTTGCTTTCTAGCCATTTCTGTGTGTCTCAGACTTTGCCTTCAGCACTCTAATAATCCTATCATACCTTCTCCTCTCTGCTAGCCTGGTCTTTTTCCTCTTCATTGGAGTGGTTCTTGTGACATTTCAGTGGCATTTTCCTGGCTGAAATCCATCACCTGTATTCTGTCATCATTCTTGAACATTAGATTGTGGTACTGTCAACGAAGACTTTCCCGAGCCTTCCTTGGCCTGCCTTTCTTGCTTTTCCTTCTTCTTGTCATATACAATCTTTCAGCAGCTTCTTGTGTGGATCCTGTTTCTTTCTCACAGTCTTTCTGGAGCTCTACAGAGCTCGCAGTGTCTTTTGGGGCTTTCAGCTTTCTATGTTTTAAATCCTTTTCATTTTTGAGGTGCTTCACATTTTAATATATACTGTCATTTTTTACACAGTTGACTGGGATCAGATCTGTTTCTCACATCTTATCCCCTCTCTGTTGGCTTATTTCTGACTCTTAAAAGTCCACAAAGCACATATTGTCTGATTGGTCACCTATTACAGACACCATCACTATATATTTTTTCTTTCAGCCAAGCCTCTAACCTGCAAGCTGTTGGTGGTTTTTATCTATTGTGTGAAAGAGAATTTGTGTCCTAGACTTTACTGTTGTTTCCTCCATGAATTCCAGGTCAAGTCTGCTTTCTCTCTCTCTCCCTCTCTCTTTTATTTTTTTCAATTATTATTTTTTCTTGCTGTCTAGACAGTTGAAATTCTTGTGCAGACCCTCACTTCCCATACTGATGGTGATTACTTCCTCTGGAGTTTCTAATACCTATGCTGTGGTTTCCCATCCCCTAGTTCCTGTAAATTCCATTGCTGATATTAGTGTTATTGCTTATGGCATAAAGTTTAAGTCCTCCTCATCCTTCAGATTCCATTTCTTCAGCTGGCCTCCCTTTGTTTCAGGAAATTTGCATTTAAATCTCTGTCCTTACTTTCAAGGTTTTTCTTAGTGCATCCCCTTTCTCTCCCCCATTTGTCACTTTTATCACTTGTATCTTTCCTCAAGCCTGTTCTGCTTTACTGGCTCTGATTGCCTGGCTTTGCCAGCAGCAGCCATGTGTGCCCTCCTCCCCTCCAGCCTAACACAGAACTATCCACTCCCACTGATGCACAGACCCACCGGCATCTCGTCCTCTAAAGTTCTGCTGAGATCCGCTTTCCCTAAGTTATTTGTTGCATCTTCTTGAGTTTCGTGAAGTTTTTGGTGCCATACTCTCCTACCACTGCTGGACTTCCTACCATAAATATACAAAGTGAAATGTAAATGGTTTGAGAATGAATGAATCATTTTAATTCTTTACTGTTAAAGTAGGTTTATAATGTTTTCCTTGCTTTTATAGAAGCTGTTTGCCAGATTGTGTGAGGCCATCCATAACATAAGTAGAGTTACTAGAAGTTGCTGAACACTTTACTAGGTAGGCCTTTTTCATCTCTATCATCATCAAAGGTACATTTCCAACAAGTTTTGCTGCTGGTTCTCTGTGAGGAGCTCCAGGAAAATGTCTGTGTGATCACTGCACGTGTGATAAAAGCCACACATCAAAAGGAAGCTGTACGTGTGCTGCTGAACACGGTAACAAAAAATGATGCATTCAGCTCGTTTTGCAGAAACTGTACTAGGAAAATATGGCCATTACTCATCCAAGACCTTTATTGGAGACATGTAGTTTAATGGCAAATTCCATGACTGAATAAGAATTGTGTGTCAGCTACTGTCTTTTGAATTAGCATCTATTGCTTTTTGGATAAGGAAACAGCAAATATTAATTTCTCCTATGGCTAAAGTTATTAACAATAACTGACAGATTCTCAGCTGGAAATTTCATCAAAATTGAAAACGTCACTGGAATGGTTGAATTGTTACAGAAATGGAATTAAAATTTATTATCTGACCTTATTTGTTTCAGCTTTGACACTGATGGTTCTTTGATCTTAATACAGCTGTTTCAATTTCATGAAGGATATTTGAAATATTATAAATTAGGTAAAACTAAATTCTTAATGACATATGAACTTTTAAAATATTTTAAGATGATTAATCTTTAATATTCTTCCAAAAATATTTCAGAGAAGCAAAGTCTGAGTAAGATGTATTATGACCTCTTACTACAGAGATGCACAGTAATGTGAACACTTAATAGAGTAACCTTGTGTATTGATGTAAAAACAGAGCATAGGAACCTGGTGTTCCAATGTTTCTCTGTGTAATGCCAATAAAATTCAGAGCTACAGAAGTATTCTTGTGTAAATAGTTACATTCTGAAATTAATCTTCTTTGGTACACTTGGCCATTTATATCAATTGACAGTAAAAATATGGAAATAATTTAGATATTCTGTTTTAAAATATAATGGAATGTGAAACAATAACTGAAGTGGTTGAATGAAACAGAGTTTGAAAATGCTAAGCAAGTTCTTAACAGCTGTGGATGCTAAAGAAAAGAGCATCATTTTTATTATGAATACTGAAGAAATTAAAATTATTTGAAAGATGAAAACCAGTTTCCCCATGTTTTCACCTCTCAGTTGGTCTGGTGAATAGCAGGCAGTTACAAGAGACTGGAGCCTAGAAGATGGAAGAATTTTTTAGTATGTTGGATGGGTTTTCTTCTGTACCTGATGTAGTCATGCAGACATTTTAAAGTTAGTGGAGTGAAATAAATTCTTTTAGAAGTGATCTGAAGAATTACATTTTAAAAGCATGTTTCCAAATTAGTGTTGTCTACAAACTATATGCCAAAATTAAAGTATATTCTTCAACATGGTTATATTTTACATTTTCTTTTTCTTTATCAACAAAAGTGTTTTCAGGTTTGCTGAAGACTGGCAGAGGAAACTTGCAGCATAGGAGTCACTGTCACTATTTAGATAGCTAATTGTCATGATAAAGATGTTTTTCCTAAGTGTAGGGAGCAATCTAGTGTGGAAAAGTATTGTTTATAGAAGAGAAAAAGTGAGTTTAAAATACCAAATTACTCTTAAGCAAGACTTTAGAAATGCCTAGGTTAATACTTTTCATTGGTGACATTAAAAGGAAATTTTCAATTTACATGATCTGCCCAGATGGCTGGTTTGCTTCACTCATTGCTTTAGGGACATACAAATGGAAGACTGAGATCTAGCAGTAGATGAAATATGGACAAGGCTGATCACATTATCTTGATCTCAGTCTAGGGTATCTCTGCCAGAAAGGAGCAGAGGCAGTTCACAGTTCAGCACTAAGTTTTTCTGCTGAACACATAGCCTCATGTCCAAGAAGAAAGTGATGTGTGACTGAGTAATGCAGCCTTTATTTGTTAAAATTGAAAGCCTTGTTATATCTTAAAGGCATGTTCAGTTTTGTGTGGGTGTTCAGGTACAGTTCAGCTTTGTTTTTCAGCTGTGTTAAAGGACCATTGAAACAGTAGAGTTGTTTCAGTGCCTATTTACATTTCATCATCATTGCATCAATTTCATAGCTCAGAGAGATTATATCCATGCATTGAATTTTTCCAGGTGTATGTTACAGGTGCAGCAAAAAAAAAATGAGGCAAAAAGCCGCTGATCTTCTACTGATAACTTTCTTCTTACTCAATGTTTGAGTGTATTTTGCGTTGGTTTTGATTGGGTCCTAAACTTAGATAAACAGAGTGGCTTTTGCATTAATAATCAGCTTTAGTCTTGTTTATTTCATTTTATGTTGTATTAAAATCCTTCTCAACCCCCAGGAAATATTTTCTTTTGTTAGCTGTATTTTAAGATGGTGATCTGGTTGTGTGATCTCCTCTTCCCAATCTGTGTTGTTTCTGGTCAGGCTGTGTATATGTAGTTGTTCTACTGTTTGGTTTGTAATCAGTGTTTTGGGAATCTTTCCAACTTCAGAGGTTGACTTTCAGGTTTGTGATTTCCTGAATGATTTTTTTTTTTAACCCTTCCCCTCTCCTATCACTAAACCATTTAGTAGGGTTTGTGGAGTACTGGAAATTATGTTAAATTCTTCCCTGGAGTGTATCTCTTCAGGTGCTGTTTGTTTTGGGATTTTTTTTTTCTGCTTAAATGGTACATTTGTGGTACATAATCCCATTTGCACTTACAGGCATGACTACCTAGACTTTATATTACACCCAGTCCTTGATGAGATGTGATGATAGGCAGAGGGGATGCAATAAGTCAGCAGAAGGGTGAGAATTTGTTCCAAAAGGACCTACTCTTTTAACAATAGCTTGTTTACTCTTATGTTTGCACAGCTAATGTGTGTGTATGTGTGTATGATAGGAAGCTCCCACAACTGGGCAGAGAAAATCAATAATATATCATTTTACTTACTAGAGCACAAGAAGTTCATGCAGGACAAAATGATGCTATTATTTCCCTTAACTCTTTGATGTTCACCATTCTTCATCTTGGCCTGAATTATGAAAGTGAATGATCTAAAGAGACTAATTAATTACTTTACCGCAAAGGAAACTGAGGGAAGCAGATTACAATTTTGATCTCTGTACAAAAAGGTTTGTGTGCTAGTTGAATTAGTCCCTTGAGGACCTTATGGTTTGCAGTATGTCCAACAAAAGGGCACTTGTTTCCTTATGAAAACACTCTGTGCATACCAACCTTCCCCTGCTAGAACTGGAGGGCTATTCAAGCTGCTGATCAGCATTTCATACAAATGTTAGCATTTTCACCTAGAAATATCTAAATACTGTAATGTAGTCCAGGTTTTTCTTTTAAATTGAAGAAAAAACAATGAATTGTCATACCTGTAAACTGACCAGACTAAAACATACTGAAATAATTTATAAGTGTTCAGCATCACTATGCTGATATGCAGCATGATAAAGAGTGAAGATGAGCTTTTTTGACATCTAGCTGTACAGTAGATTGTCCTCTAAAGAAAATTGATAAACCAAATCATAGGCTTCCTCATCTCAGAATGGTGACAAAAGCAGGGAATTTGTATCAGGAGAAGGGTGTAATAATGTGCATTACTTAAAAATACAAATTATTCTGTGTGTAATAAGGGAAGATGGGTTGTAGTGATGTCTCATCTTTCCTCCCGTGTTCTTCTCAGTGGTGGCACAGGTCCCCTCCCTCCCTCTCCTCTTTTCTTTTTTTTTTTTTTTTTAATAAAAAGCCCATCCCTCCTGCAGGGTGCACAGGTCCCTCCCTGCCATGTGGGTCATGGCTGGCTCTGAATCCCTATGCCTGCTCCTCTCCCACTGTGGTCTTGCTGCGTGGCATTAGTCTGCTTCTCTCTGCTTTCCCTAAGGATGGATTTTCCACAAAACGTTTTCACATCTAGTCTGTTGGAGATGACTGGATTCAAACCTACAGGCTGTTTTTGAGCAAAACATGGGATGGATGGATGGATGGATGGATGGATGGATGGATAGATGGATGGACATCACAACCACTCTGCCATTATCCAAGTCTCCTTTTTCTTCAGCAGTGTATTTAAAAGGATACTATGAATACTTTATTGGTCTTCTGCCCCAGAAAATGTATTTTAGGGATTCTCACCAGTTTTTCTTAAAGGTTTAATGTATTTCAATCTTTGTATTTCATCTCTTTAAACTTTGTGTTGTCCACTTACCATCAGCCTGGGTTGCATGAGTATAGTTGCTGCAAACGTGTGTCTCATTCCTTAGGTGGTGGTACCACTTTGTATAACCATGAGTAGTAACACTGTATTAATACAGAAACACAGTCTTAGTTGTCCCTTTTAAAAAGAAGCAAATAAGTACCCCTTTTTGTCTACTATTTATTGTTAATTACGTCTTTTGTTGACAGTGGTATTCACGCTCTATTATGCTGACTCCCTAGCCCTATACAGCACTCTTTGCATCTCGTGGTTTTCCCCTAAAAGCTTTCAATGTAAAAAGGCCTTGCACTCTTGCTTCCTTGTGCTCAGCCTTGCTAGAGGCTCTGTGCCTTCACATTCCATCTTTTTGATCTTATGGAACATGATATCTCCATGCACTTTCATAATTTTATTTTCCTTCCTAAGATACTTGGAGATCTGGAAGAATTAAAATGAGAGGTGTTATTTCTTTCAAAGGTACTAACAGTGTCTTGTTTGTTCTGGAGGTAGTACTGTTGGTTGTTGAAACTGATAGTTCTGCCAGCTCTGGATGTCTGAGAATTTCTCCTCTCACCATATTTCCCCTTGGAGCTTTCCTAGTTCTTGTTGATTTCTTTTTGTTCTTGGGAAAAATTTGGATAAAGCAGGTGATGTATTCTCTAGCTCGTACCGTGTCCTAGCGGAGACTCCATCGTGTTAAGTTTAGGACTTTGCAACCTCATCCAAAAGTTGGAGAGCTGAGAGTGTTAAGGGGAAAGAGGGAGACTTCTGAATAGTATGTGTGAGCTGTTTCCATTTAAAACATTGTCAATATTTCTCTTAAAAGTAGAGGTATAAAAAAGCCAAAAGGAGTGGAAGTAGTTGAATTTAATTTGAGAGAACTACACAAATCTTAATGCTGTTGTTATCCTATCTACAATCCTCCTGTGTCAGACAGCTAACTGAATTCGGAAGTTAAATAACTTGTTGCAATCCACAGGAAACAATAGTCTCATTTTGAATGATAATACGAGTTCCTGACTTTGTGTTCTACCCCAGCAAGTAAATCTGGCTATCTACATACAGCTCATTCTCTTCCAACATACAAGTACTATTGAAGTAGAGAGCAATGGTCTTCCTACTCTATTCTAGAAATGCTCTATCCCTGTCCCTTGTATAATATAAAGTATTGCCTGAAAAGTAAGTGGAAACATTAGTATGTAAATAAATATATATAAAGATATATAAATAAGTAATTTTTTTTTAAAGCATGGGATTTGAAGCTGGTCTGTCAAAATTAAGCTGATACTCTGGGTCCCCACATGACTAGAAATAACATAACACTTTTGTGCTGGTTTTCTCACCTCTTTCTGATGCTGTTAGCAAAGTGAAGGAGGCCTTTGGAAATGCATAGGAGCCAGGATAATGAGTGTTTAGGTGTCTTGGAATATGTGTATGTGGAGTGCATATCAACTCCTTAGCATTTACTTCAGTTGAAAAGGAAGGAGTTGATAAATTTGATTTTTAAAACAGTAAGTGGCTGACGTAATCAATACATGGACCAGAGTGAATACTGGAGATTTTGTGAAACTGCTGCTTCAAAGACACTTTGCATTTTTCTGTTTTAATTTTGGCTTTTTCTTGAAACGGGGGTTAGATATTTTTGGTCATATGTAGTCATATGTTCTGGCTTTGTACTTGGGACTGTTTGTATTTGTAGTCATATGTATAGAAAGAAAAAAAGGTAACATTTTTCTCACTGAAATACAGAGTGAAGAAACTGAAAATTGCAGATTTCCTGAATTTTATGTCCCACTTCCTTTATCTTTGGCCTCCAAAGTACTCCCAGCAATGATCTTACTTGCTATGTCTTGAAGAGAGCGCTGATAGTGTCAGGAGGGCCTGACAATACTAAAATAGCAGTTTAATTCAGAGATGGACAGAAGTGCTTCCCTACTGAATAACCTTCACAGGCATTTAGAACTCTAGTTTTCTTCTGAAATCTACAGTTGTGCATGCAGGGGGAAGAAATGTGAAGGAAAGTGTTTCTTTGAGTTAAGGAAATGTAGGGCCTTTTAATATGAAGGAGGAAAAAGTCTGGGGACATTCCTCTCCCCCCAGCCCACAGACAATGCATAAACCATCATCTAGTACAGTATTTAGAAACTCAGTGCAGATCCAAAAAATTAAGATACTACCATTAAGATAAAGTCAAATTAATTTGACTAAATTTTTTATGATGCAAGGCTGTTTCTCCCTTTGTGGTATGGGGTTTTTGTTCTGTAAGGGTTTGATTTTTCATAATTCTAAGTGTAGATTTATATTTTAGTAGTGGTGTTCACTTAGCTTTGTGTTGTAATCATGTTTTGCAAATTTTCTTTTTTGATGTGCCAAATAGAATAAAAGCATTTGTGAATAGTCTAAAATGTGTCAGTGCTAATTGTCAAACCAAAACTGACTATGGGCCTTTTTTATCTTTATCCTTCTTTTGAGAATAAAGACCAGTTTCTTCAAGATGAAGTTTCATCTTCAGTGTCACATCTTGCAACAAAGGTAAATATCTGTCCTTTGAAAATGTAACATTTAATATCATATATATATTTCAGTCCATGTACGTTAGAAAGTTGCCAGCGTTTCATGGACAGCTGATAAAGGAATTTGTGTTGTTCACTGATGATTTTATAATTATGTGTGATCCTTGGTCAAGAGGTTCTCATTGAAGTAATAGTAGTAGTGCAGGATTAGCTGGAAAGCATCCTGATTTTTTTTTCCATGCCAATGATGGCTATTAAAACACAAGATGAAAATAAGAAGCCACAGGAATTACTGAAGTCTAAAGAAGCACTAAATTCTAGCTGCAACTGGCAATAAAATCATGAAAAGCAGAAGAGTTTGGGGTTGTTTATTCCGTTGTATGTCCACTGGCTCTCTGACCACAAGAGGTTAAGGATTTAATTTTGTATCTCTTTCAGGAAAGAGAAATAGGCATGCAAGTTAAATTTTTTACCTTGATATGCGTCCAAGAATCTTCTTTAATATTCCTAAAATACATTAGTAGAAGATGAAAGAAGTGGAAGTTATTTTGATAAGCTAGAGCTTGTTTTGAAATTCCATAGGTATAAAGAAAAGTATTTTAAAATACGTTCATTAGTGTAATAGGATACTTTACATTAATATGTATAAACTGAACATCTGTGTCTGTTACTTCTTTTTGTTCTACTTCAGATGCAGCATGATTTTCCTTGAAAATAGAAGTCAGATTGTACGATACCTTTTTCTAATCTTTTGAAGAAGTATATTCTTTTTTATGAAAACATAAATTACCATATATTTTATACCAAATGATAAATGTTTCGGGAGAGAATCTTAAAATGAATCTATTGTCTATTGAAACTTTTTTTGCCCCTTTCTTAGTCATTCAGGAAGGCTTACTAAATGTGTGTCGACTTAAAAAACCAGAAATGTTGCCAGATAAACCACTGCAGTATTTTTGTCTTTTAAAGTAAAACCCTCTTGTCTTAAAAATGTATTCTCAAGAAAGCACCTTATCCTTCTCATCTTCTCTTTCTAAAAGCAATTCTGTATTTTATTTGGTTATTCTGTTTTCTTAGAAGCTATTAGTACAGCGATATTCCAGAAGTTGTAAATTTTAATATGTTAATAAAAGGCTGATGAATTGCACGTGTGGCCTTTGCAGTACACACATGTTATGAATAAAGTAATCTCCACGTTGCAACAATGTGGTGATGAGCAGCAGAATTCTTGAAAAAGAAGGTGGTAGATGAATAGTGTGTGTGCTTGTTGGGGAGACAGCCTTCCTGGTCTCTTAAAACCTGGGTTTTGAGACAATGTTGAGGCCCATTTGCAGAGGAAAGCCTTTGACCTGCATTTGGAGGTCTGAAAGTGGGAGCTAGTCCTAAAGGCTGCAGGTGGAGCTTGGAAAATGGTCTTAGATCCTGCTCTTGCAGGAAGCTGCCCACTGAGCACTGAGGAGAGGCTGATCATGGTGCTGAATTTTTCTAGTTCTTGCATCACAGCTCTCTTGAAAGGCAGGTATAGGTGGTTAAAAAACCTCATGACATCTAAAAGTGAGGAACCATGAGGGCTCCAGTGGTGCTCTGCAAAAGGCAGAAATCTGGAACCTGTGTTCACACTCTGCCTGCACGCGTGAATTAGAGAGTAAGTCCTATGAAGAGTGACTGAGGGAGCTGGGAGTGTTTAGCTTGGGGAAAAGGAGGCTCGGGGAGACCTTTACAACTGCTTGAGTGGAAGTTGTAGGCAGGTGGTCGGCCTCTTCTCCGAATTAGCCAGCAACAGGACAGGAGGAAATGGCCTTAAGCTGCATCAGGGGAGATTCAGTTTGGACATCAAGAGGAATTTCTTCACTGAATGCATGGTTGGCATTGAAATGGGCTGGCCAGAGAGGTCATGGAGTCACCATTCCTGGAGGTGCTCAAGGAACAACTGGATGTGGCACTCAGTGTCATGGTCTGGGTGTTCAGTCACAGGTTGGACTCGATGATCTCAGAGGTCTTTTCCAACCTAAATGATTCTATGATTTGGCCTCTGAAAAACTCAATCTTTGGTGGGTCTCACCACCATGCTCAGCTTCTGAATTAAAAGTATGGTAGAAACTTCATCTGCAGTTTTTTTTAGGCCAGATTTTGAAAAGAGACAAAGTTTTGAGAAATGAAATAGATCAAGAACCTTAATGCATGCAAATCCATGGAACCTGATGAGATACATTTGTAGGTCCTGAGAGAGTTGGTGGAGAAGAGGCTGAGCCACTATCCAGCATACTTGAGAAGTTGTGGCAATCTGGTGGAGTTCCCACTGACTGGAAATGGAAAACATGACCCCCATTTCCAAAAAAGATTATAAAGACCAGGAAACTGTAGACTATTCAGTCTCATCTCTGTGCCAAGCATGGTCATGAAGGCAATCCTCTTGGAAACTATACTAAGGCTAGTGAAAAATAAGGAGGGAATTGGTGACAGCCAACATGGCTTCATTAAGGGAAAATTATGCCTTTAAATTTGATGACCTTCTATAACAGTGTTACAGCATTGGTGAATGAGGGAAGAGCAACTGATGTCATCTGCGTGGACTTGTGCGAAGAATTTGCACAATATCCATGTCTTTAAACTGGAGACATGTGGATTTGACAGATGGACCATCCAGTAGATAAGAAATTGGCTGTATGGTCACATGCAAAGGGTTACGGTCAGTGGATTGATGTCAGTGACAAGTGACGTTCCTGAGGGGTCGGGGCTGGGACCAGGCCTATTCACCATCATTGCTGGGGACGTGGACAGTGGCATTGAGTGCACCCCTGCAAGTTTGTGGATGGCACCAAATCGTGTGATACTGTCAGCAAGCTGGAGGGAAGGAATGCCATCCAGAGGGACCTTGGCAGGACAGAGGTGGGCCTGTGTGAATTTCGTAAAGTTCAACAAGGCAAAGTGCCAGATCCTGCAGCTGGGTCATGGCAGTCCCAAACACAAGTACAGGATGGGTGGAGAATGGCTTGAGAACAGCCCTGCTGAGAAGGATTCAAGGGTGTTGATACACAAGAACCATTGGTCTGCACATCAGAAGCTGGCTGACTTGAGAAAATCTCCACCACCACCAGTGCTTTAATATCTGTAAGACAAATTTGGAGGGGAGTTGGTTTTTAAATTTGGGTTATCTGTCTTCTTGCTCATTTTGAAGAGGTTTCCTGTCACATGGGAAGAACGCTTCTTTAATTAAAGCTGATTGGCATTTTTTTAACTGTTAAACTCTTAGCTGTAACTTTATTGAACTATAGGGCACTTATATGGAAAATTTTGTCTCCAGCTTTTTATTTTAGCTTCATTTTTTTTTAGGAGGAGGAGTGAGAGAAACTGTGGAACAAACAATTATTTCTTCTCAGTCAAGGTCAAGGAGAAAATCCATTCTTTTTGTTTATATTTATAAAAAAATTCTGCAAGTGTTTTGTGAAGTGCCTCTACTTAACTGGAGAATTTTGATTCACCAGTTGTCAATCCTCTGTGAAAATACTTGTGAAGGTCTGCTGAAACACGGTCCAAATATAAATTTCTGGAAATCTCATTTCATACATGCTGAGCAGTGCCTTTTTAGGGATTAGCTGCTTAACTACACAGTGGTATTGAAAGTGCTGGTTCTCACTGCAGGTGTACAGCAAGAATGCCCTGTAATTGCTCATTTTGCTTGCTAAGACTCTGTCATGTGGCTTGTTCTAGCCCACAGAGAGTGATTTCTGTGCTCCAGAGCCCTGCTGGCCTGGCAGTCAGGAAGTAGAAGAGTCTAACAGGAATACTCTGAAAGTACCAGTACCCACTCCTAATGCAGTCAGGGTAAATTCAAACATACTTGAATCTCTTGCTTTGTAAACTGCTTGTCTCGTACCTCTAACTCTGTGACCCACAGCTTGTTATTATTTTTTGACTTATTGGATTCTGTGCTTTTTTATCTCTCCCATTATAAGATGTTAACATGTATTAACCACATCCATCTGATGCACAAGTTTACCTGTTTTCAGTTAAATTTACACCATCTTCCTATTTAGTATATATCCATCTGTATCTGTATACTTTTTTTGGGTGCAATTAACTTATGAAATTTGCTTTTAGTACTGAACTACTTTAGTTTATACCCAGCTGTTAGTATTCCTGGTTTGTTGCCTTTTACCCTAATATTTCATTAACCTTCTTGCCCTCTAGCAAAGCTCTAATTATCAGCTGTTTACCTCTGACAGTAAAATGAAACTGAAAATTCTTCCTTGTGATGCTTTACTGTTTCCCAGTAGAGTCTTTGATTGTTCATGTTCCTGTTTACCTATTATTCCCTATTGTCTTTGCATGTTTATCTATTATGGGAAGATAGTCATGTAAATATCAGAGTTTGTTGATGTGGTGAAAAATGGTGTCCTTAAAGTAATTTTTGGTAGTAATACCTATTAATATTGTAGGAGACCTTCAATTTAAGGGGTCCCGACCCATTCTGGGGCATTTTATAATGTTAACTATCAGTAGACATTTGTTCCCAGTTTTATCTAAAGAAAGAAAAATTGCGGTCAACATATACAATTTGTATGCAGTTAATTCACTTGAATCAATACAGGTAACAGCTGAAGTCTTACTATGAAGGTTGAGATTAGAGTGGAGCTTAGGGGTTTGGGGAGAGCCTTAATGTATGTACAAAGCTCTGATTATGGAAGAAAGCTGATAGATGACTGCAATTTTCAGAGGGTACTTCAGATGTTATGATAGTTGCTGCTACAAAAAGGTGCTGTTGCCCCTAAATTCCATACGCTTTATCTTTAATTAATTGATTCTTAGCCCTGATCTAAAAGAATGCAAGAAATGAGAGAGTTACATTTCTGCTGGCTTAAGCAGTTGAAGCAGTTTTCCACAGCATCACCCAGGTACAAAACCATAGCATAAGGAAGGCAATATCCGTGAGCAGGCAGTGGCCTGGGCTGACCCTTTTCAGCAGCAGTATCTGATAAACCAGGTCTGCCTCTGTAATCCCTTCTCTCTGGGGATCTCTCTGACAGATGGGCACTGATACTGAAGCACTGGCAAAGCAGAGGGAAGAGGAGTGAGCAGGAGAAACGGCAGACAGCTTGACCAGGGACACAAAACACATCCTTTGCATGATGTTCTAGGAGGGACTGCTTGTACTCCCACTTTCAGAAGATACACTAATTAAATGGCAGCTTTGTCATGGTGGAAAAAAAGTACTTCATAAGCTAGAAGGAGTTAAAGGAAAAGAATCTGTGCTCTAGTCTTGAGCTCTTAAGATACCAGTTGGAACAAACCTTGATGGCTTTTCAGTAGTTTGCCAGTTGATGGATTAATAGGTATGTTTAATTTCACATTTTACTGATTCTTTTTGGTGATTGCACAGGACATTGCTGCACAGGTTTTCCCAACCTAGAGTGGAATATACAGGAGAAAATTTATTAACTGCTGTCATAGTCAAACTGCTATGAGACCAGCATCTATTTCTACTTCAGAGAATACTGAAATGGCTTCTTGAGAGGCTCCTGCTTTGTTTCTCATTGACATTTTTGAAAAATAGTAGACTGCAGCATCCAACATGGTCCTCTAATTCTAACATCTGATGTTACAGTTGTAGTCAGCAATAGTGCTCTTTTCCTTAATAGACGTCTCCTTTTTTTTCCAGCTCTTCCACGAGCATTTCACTGATTTTTTTTTTTTTTTTAATTTGGTTTGGAGTGTATGCCTCATTCTATCAGCCAGCTTTGATTTTCAAAGATCACCTACTCCAAGCTCAAGCCTAACCCATCAGGCTGAGAAGGATGCAAAGGTGGCAGGAGGCATGAATGTAATATTTCTGGAAAACCTCAAACATTAAATGAAGTATTCTAGAGTGGAAGCAAGGTCAAGTGACCTGAGGGGAATATAGATACATTCTTTGAGTATGCAGGGATGGGGTTGCAGAATCACAAAATAATGAGGTTGGAAGAGACCTCTAGAAGGATTAAACGCACTAGAGTGAAATCTGGTGAGCAACAAGAAAGGGTTCTGCTTGTACACCAGCAGCAGAGAGTGTGAAGAAGATGGAGCCTGACTGTTCTCAGGGTCAGTCAATGAATGGGCAAGAGGCAATGGGCACAAACTGAAATAGAATAAATATAATTTAAAAGTAAGAAAAAATGTTTTCACCATGAGGATGTTCAAGCCAAGGAGCGTCCTCCGGGGAGGTTGGGGATTCTCCAGCTGTGGAGATACTCAAAAGCTGGCTGTCCATGATCCTTAGCAGTCTGCTGAGGGTGACCCTGCTTTGAGCGGTGGGATTGGACTAGATGGTCTCCAGAGGTCCTTTCCTCTGGAGCTGTAAAGGGTGGAATTTCTGTGAATTCTGGATGTTGAATTATTTTGTTTTCCAATGACACAGGGAAAAGTAGTTTAAAGATTTAAGAATATAATTAGGTCAGTTAAATTTATAAACCTCCTAGAAAACTTTAGAAATAGTACTTTTGTGTAGAGAGTTACATCATAGAAATGAAATACTGAGCTTCTGTTGGTGGATTGATGCTTTAAGACCATATGAGTACTGTGTTTTCAGACTTTGCATAAGTTTAATAGTTTTACATAAAACAAGTCTCCAATGTGGTGAGGAGTCAGCTTACTGTAGTGTTATCTTTACTTACTGACCTTCCTTTGACATCCATTGCAAGGAAGCTAATTGTTCTGGGATATGGGTCTTTCTCCAGGTGCTCTGTGAGGTTGTAAGTGATTCCCAGCTGATTTAGATTCTGGCAGTCTGTGACTGTGGCAAAAGGAGATGGTGTTCAGGGAGAGCATAACATGGCTGGTGTCTAGGGCCCCTTCCCCTAACATCAAGAATCATTGTCTTAAGGTATTAGAGGGTGCACCCCTTAAGAATAGGGGGTATTCATATGTGGATCTCCTGTCTGAATTTGTCTAATTTTTCTTGTGATGGTTCCCAGCCCTTTTTGGCTATATAACTGCTGCATGTCAAACTGATGGCTCGAGGGAATGGTGACTCCAAGATCTCCTTCCTGAGCTGTACCTACAAGCTGATACAGTTGTAACTGTTCCAGCTGCACTCCTCGGTTGGTTAAAAGTGTTTAAAAAGCTCTGAAAAGAAACATGGAAATGCAGCAGGCTGTTTTGAGGAATTTTGTTATTATGTGTCAGCAGTATGACTGCAGTAGTCAAAAAACAAGATTGTTGCTTTAAAAACAGTTCAGTAGTTACAAAAAAGCTTCTGGAAGCATGAAATATGTATTTGACTGCCTCCTCCATTCAGGTTTCACTTCAGGAGTCTGCTACCACTCAAGAGTGGACAATCAAGAGTGAGCTGTTCGCCCCTGCTCGGTGCAGTGAAAAGATGCTTTAGCAGATCGGTGCCAGGGCAGGCAGGTGTAGAAGAGGACGCTTAGGCATGGCAGGCAGAGGTTCTGGTTTCACTCTTGCACTTCCTGGTTTCTTTCAGCCTAATCTGTTCAATATGTAGTAGGCTTTGTGCAGTGAGTTACATCACATATTGGCAAAACATGGTTTACTTGGACATCGGTGTTCTTATGCAGATTGTCCTGACAGTGTTTCCTTTGGAAACCCCAAATAAGTAGTGGAAGTGTATCTTAAATATTTAGTGTACCTTTCTCCTAAGGACTGGTTGAGAGAAGGAATAAATCAGTTACCATCTGGGTATTAGCCTTGTATATACCTACTAAATACCATGGACATGAAAATATGAAAGGAATGGAACAATGTGTACATTGGCAATGATTTACGTACAGGTAGAAATTGTGCAGAGCTTGTAAAAGTTTATCCAAAGACCTGCACATAGAAATTTTCTCATTATTGTTCTTAAAGATATCTGTGAATCAGAATTGGACAAATGAAATTAAATTTAAAAAAATCTAAAGTTAAAAAGTATAGAAAGCTTCTGGGTTTTTTGTGGGTTTTTTTGGTGTTTTTGGTTTGGTGGGTTTTTTTGTTGGTTTTTTTTTTTTTTTTTTTTGGTTTTTTTGTTTTTTGGGTTTTTTTGGAGGATTGCTTGGGTATCCAGACAGAGCAGCAAAGGTTGGGATTGCGTTGGCAAAGTATGTATGGTGTTCTAGATTAAAGAATTTAATTAGATTATCCTTGTACAGGTATATCCTTTTTGTTACATTGAATGTGGGTGTATAAATGCTTGTCTCCATGCATTTAATCAATGTAGTTCTTTAAAGGTACATATAATTTAAATGAAGCCTCTTCTATGTCTTAAATTGCTATCCGAAAACTAGTAACAAGCTTCTATTTTTTCATAATCAGCAAATTTATTCAATGGAAATGACACAATGAGGCATCATTTTTGAAAGAAGGCAGCTTATCTATGAATTGCATCATCCAGTTTAAAGGGAAAAGGAGTTTTTAAGTGCAGCTTGGAGCTGTGTTTTTTGCCTTTGGTAGCAAAGGTTCCTTCCCCAAAAGGCCTGAAATAATAGAATTTTAGTAAGATAACAGATGATAGAATCATGGAATGGTTTGGGTTGGGTGAGACCTTAAAAATCACCTAGTTCCAACCATCTTGCCATGGGCAGGGACACCATCCACTAGACATGATTGCTCAAAGTCCCATCCAACCTGGCCTTGAACAATTACAGGGATGAGGCACCCACAGCTTCTCTGGGCAACCTGTTCCAGTGCCTCACCACTCTCAAAGTAAAGAATTTCTTCCTAATGTTTAATCTAAACCTACCCTCCCTCATCTTAAAACCATTCCCCCTTGTCCTACATGCCCTTGCCAAAACCTCCTGCTTGTCTTGACAGCTGTGGTTTTGTTTTGATTATTATACTTCATAATGTATCATATTTTTTAATTTAGTCAAGTAACACTGACAGACTATCACTGCTGTTCTTACTAGATCCTGTGAAGAACAGCAGCAACTTTCATATTCTGTGCTCAGCACACACGTGTGTGTTTTTGTGAGCATGATATCTAAATAAAAATAACCTATACCTAGTTATTTTGCCTTGAGGGAGGGAGAATCAAACCTTTATTAAAGTTTAAAAAGTAATTTATGCTGTATGCTTAATGGTCACAGTAAATTTAGAGAACACACTGTAGTGCACCAGTGCTGCATCACCCATGGCACTGGTGAGCCAATGCTCTTACCCTTCTTGCTTGCAGGGCAGGAAGTTGTAGTCTGGTGATTACAGAGAGGGACAATATGTGTAAAGCAGGTTAAATCTAAAGAGTTTCATAATGTATGTGGCTGTCCTGGCTGTTGACTCTTTCTAGACATGAGAGTTTGTTTCATTTCTTGTCTACTGAAGCCCTTAACATTGTCTTTAAAGCTGCCTAGATTCTTTTACTGTAATACATTAAAATGGAGCCCAGCTGTACTCGATGACATCACAAAACCACTGAGGATTTGTATTTTTTGCTCAGCAAGGCAGAGCTCTTGCTGCAGTTACCAGACCAGCTCTTTTCCCAGGCATGGCCATCCTCTGCAGCTCCACGGAGTCACTCACTGCCAGCGGCACCACGTGCAGGAGTCACAGCCACTGCTGCCTGCCAGCCCCAGTGTCAGCAGTGGCAGCCCCACTCAGGCTGTCACCCACACTGATGAGGATTTACTTCTCTCTGTAGGTTCAAGGTGCAAGTTTCCGGGGCTGGAAGGAAGTGACGTCTATGTTCAATAAGGACGATGAGCAGCAATTGCTAGCAGGATGCAAGTCTCCAAAATCCAAAGGGTGAGTAAAGCCATTTGGTCTATCTGCTATTCAAATACACTATTGAAACACAGAAAATAGCTGTGCGAGGTAATGGAGTTGGATGCTGAGAAACAGCGGTGTCCAACTGCTGGAAGTCAAATCAACACAGAAAATTTTATGGGCAAAGCTATATATACATTAAGCTTATAATGAATAAGGCATGCTGTATTAGAAAAGGACAGATGATGTTTTAAACATTTTTAGGTTTGTCAGGAAGAAAAAGGAATTTAGCTGCATAATAATTTTTTTACTTAGAAAAGTAGTAAAGGCATGTGAGTAAAAAGGTTATTCTCACACTTTCACTATTCTCTTAGGAATTAATTATGGTTAAGTTTACAAATTCCCTTTTCACATGCCTCACTCTCTCTTTTGAAATCTTACTACACCTAGAAAGGTTAAGTGGAGTAGCTGTACTAGGATCTGCAAGTCTTCCCTGTTGGCACTGAGCTGTGTTTCGGCACAGTTGTGTGCAGCTCTGGTGAGGGCAGCTCCCAGCACAGACCACCTTGCTGTTACGAGTATCTGTAGGCTTTACCTACGTGTGCTACCTCGCTGCCTTGGTTACAAACCAAATACACCACACAGCAGTAGATCTGTTCCTGCCAAATGTTAGCTTTGATAAGACTTGCTGTAGCAGGCTTTGTCTCCAGTTTACTTGGAAATAAATGTGTTTCAGGATGCAACACCACATATATGTATATAAATAAACAATTTAGAATATATAGCTATATATTTTATTCCATGTGAGTCTCTTCCATAAAACCTCCCAAAAGTTCCCAGCTACTAACCCTGTGCAATCCTATGGGTGTTATTAAGATGCTAGGCTACTGTAATAACGCTTTGCAATTGATGCTGCATGTAAGAATCAATTAATACAGTGAAGAGAGCAGAAGTATGATAACAGAGTTACCACCAATATAGAAAGCTATTTTGGTATTTCTATGAGAACTGCCTGATTTTTAAGTTCAGGATATTTTTCTTTAATTATATACCATGATTTTTACTTTACTTTTAAAGACACACACAACTTTTAAGTGTGCTGTTTACAAAATACAAGAAAAGTGTTTGGAGTCTGTGGCTGGTTTTAGCAAAATGAAAATTCTGAGGAATCATAAATTCAAAATCCCGTAAAGGAAAAGTGATTTTTAAAGGTATTGGTTGAGTTGCTTCTGTTTAAATATGATAGAGCTAAGCTTTCATTAATGGAACAAAGCTTTTTTTAATATAAATATTTAAAAGAGATACAGTGGTGGGTTTTTTTTAATATAAATGTTTAAAAGAGATACAGTGGTGGGTTTAGTTGTGGCTAAGGAATCGATATGCTACTACAGTTAATGTTTTCAATTTGCTTTTTAGCTCATTGAATGCTCAAGGTTGTGTCTTTCACCCCTGGCATTCAACTTTTCCTTGTGGTCCATTATTTGATTATATACATAATCCTGCATATAAAGTTATGCATAAATATTTGACATTCTGTAATTCAAATATTTCATGCTGTAAAATTATTCAGGTTGAAGATTCTTAAGGGGATAAGAAAAGTAATAATATGAGTAGACTTTCAAATGTCTGAGAGAGAAGTTACAGGTTTTTTTGGGGTTTGGGAGGGGCATTTTGAGAGATCTTACCAGAAATACAAAACAGCTGTTATCACGTTATTGTGTAGATTTTTATAAAATACTAATAAAAAAGCCAGGTATCTTTAAAGTCCTAATACTGTGTACGTCAACTATTTTAAGGTATAAGGTTTAACTGGTAAGGTGGTAGCAGGTATATGAAACTGAGTAACATAGTGAGTGCTAAAGCTGGTGTTAGAACATTTTCATATTCCTTCTACTATAGTAGTCCTAGTTTCAAATTTGGTTTTGTTTGGTTGGTTTTTTTTGGTTGAAGTCCTATATTGTTCAAATGCATCCTAAAATACTTAGTAAATTTCCAAAAGCAGCTCTGTCGAGTTCACCCCTCAGGAATGAGGTGGGGATGGTGGTGTGTCAATTCTCTTGTCATAGAAAATGACCATACTCAGTCCTCTTCTGATTAATCACTGCAAAATTTGGCTGTGTTTAAGTTTATGTGCATGTGAGGGCATTTTTCCTGAAGCTGACAGCAATGGATATGCTGCCACAGGCTGATAATGATTAGCACTCCTTACTGTAAAACATAATTTAATTGAATGTTTATTAATAACTACTACGCTCATTCTTAAATGGAGGAATTAATCACGACATCATTGTTATTTTCTAGAACAAATCTAAAATTAAAGGAAGAGATGAAGTCTGAAAAGAAGCCAGGTTTTTGGGACAGTTTGGTCATAAAGCAGAATGTTCCATCTAGGAAACCAGATGAGATTGAGGGATGGGAACCACCACAGATTACCACTGCTGACTCTACCAGTGATGCAGCGACTCCTTTAAGTGACTATACAGCCTGGTCAGGCTGGGAAGATGAAACCAAAGGCTCCACAAAATACACAAACCTGGCCAGCTCAGGAAACAGTTCCAGGTGGAGTATCAAATCAGCTGGAAAGCTGGTTAGTATTCGACGTCAAAGCAAAGGTAACCTTACTGACAACTGGGAAGAACTAGAATGATACTGGTAATACTGGTGAAATACTTTATACGTAAGAAGAGAACAGTTCCATGATTTACTCACATGTTTAAACCAAAATCAAACCTGCTCAATATTGCACCTTTATACAGTAATTTGTTTTATTCAGATTGTTACAAATTTTTGCTCACCTGATAGTAAATTTTCTTATTACATTGTTAATAGCTATGTTTTCCACACTGAAAAAAAGTAGAGAATCTATTTTGTGCCTATATTTCACATTCAGACTCTGTAGTATGTCAGATTGTTGGTTTTACCAAAAAAATGTAATTCTTTAGTGAATGTATACACTGGTTGTAAATTTGACTGCCTTATGAAGGAACTGCCACTAGCTAAAGGTCCTGCTTCTTTTCTGGTGTTTGAGGGCCATTCAAAATTTTAGTTTTGATGCTGTTCCTTTTTAACTGAGAATACCAATCAGTCATTTGCAGGGAGAGTGCTTGTACTTAGTACTGTTTTCCAAATCTTCAGCCTCAGCTTATGCTTCAGGTTGTGCATACAAAATGCTTAGTGTCACATTGTGCTGTACTCTGTGTGACATGGTAAAATACTATTCTGATGTAATTCCTTCCATTACAGGATTGTCACCAACAGTCAGGTCAAATGGGTCTTCCAGAGTTGGGGTCTTCTCTGTGTTTTGGATTTTTTCCCTAGTTTTTTTTGGTTGTTGTTTTTGTTTTATTTTGGTTTTGTTTAGTTGTTTGCTTTTTTTTTTCATTTTTAATATTGAACTTCTTTTTACAAAGCTAAGTTTCTCAGTTTTTAAGATGCATGTTATGACAAAAATAGAAATTACTGAAAATCTGGAAAACAGCATTGAGTAAAGTGTAAGATGATGTCAGTATTCTGAAGGAATATTGAATCTGGATGTAGGAATTAGTTGCTTCTTATGGAAGGGCATATGTTTTCATTTTTTTACAATAGCTGTTCCTTGTTCTTATAACAACTTTTTTGGTTTTGACTGTGTTTTTCCTTCCTTCCCACTGCATAAGCAATGATCGAATTATACTCCAGCATTTTCAGGGTAGCTGAGTAACTGAGCCATTGCAAGTATGTGCATGCACACAACATTTTTGTTGGAAAGTTCCATCTTATTAGCTACTGATACTTTGAGGTTTTAGTAAAAGAAGGTGAAATGTTAAACTTGAGATTTGAGATGTATATATGACTAATAAAAGTGCCTCTTTTTAGCATATTGTCTCTCACTAGTGGTGCAGCTGATGTCAGATCCAAAGTCAGTTTCTGTTTTGTTTATATGACCCACACAAAGACTACTTTAACATTCATGAATAAAAATCAAACCAAAAATTTCATAAGAAATGAACAGTAGGCCTTTTCTCTCCTGATTGTTAAACTGGTGTAACAGAACTGAAACTTGACTGTCTAGCAATGCGGCCAGTGCAGTCGGAAGATGAAGCTAGCATGTCAGAGAAAATCAGCATTTTTACAAGAAAGTATAGACCTTTATATAACAGATGTCTTGTAAACATATTTTTGCAAGAAGCTTATGCTGATGAAAAGGGATGCATGCAATTTTTTTCTAAGCTTGTTTCTGTTACTGCCACACTACTCCTCCCTTAGCTCTCTCTTTCTCCTCCTCCAATTCATGTGTAGCTTTCTGGCTTGCAGTTCCTGCATAGCTATTTTTTGGAGATTCCTGCTGAGATATGCCTGGAGGGAAACTGTAGCAAAATGGTTTTAGTAGGTTGAGGTTTTTTTCCTAATATTGAAAGGATGCAAAAAGACATTGTTCTTAAGTTTACCAAAAAGAACGGTGATGTTTTGTGCTACAAAACAGAATCTTAAAACTGGCAAATGTACTTGTAAAATTTGCATTAGATATTAAAAGTATTCATAGAGGAGAAAAGGTTAGCATTTATATTGCATTGTCTAGTCTGTGAGTAAACTCTATTTTTGCCTTGGGCAAATATGTATGCTGAGGTTAATTATAGGAAAGAATTAGTATTCTTGGGTATAGTATGCTGCATTTTATAGTTTATGGAATACCCTCTAAAGCATGAGCTAGTATTTAATTTGGTTGTTGATGTTGATCTGAAAGAACAGAAAAAGATCTGTTAGCAGCCCTTAATATTCTCAAGGATGGACTGAGAACTTTTAATTTCACTCCTGAAGAAACTATTTATACTGTGACTAGTAAGGGTTTTGCCTTGCACATTATACTGTCAAGTGCCTGTTTCTCACCTTGATGATGTGTTTGATGCACAGCTTAACTGCAACATTTTTCAATTTGTTTTTAGATGTATGATAAAGAATATGCTCACAAATATGAAGCCTATTGTAAAACAAAAGTGGGAAATTGAGATATGTATGTAAAAATTCCAGTTTTACTCCTAGTCATGAAAGTTTTGGTGTGCTTTTTAAGTGATATTTCCTCAGAAATAACCATTTTAAGGATCAACATTATTAAATTTAATATAATTTATTGTTATGCTTTAATAATGTATTTGTCTGTTGAGAACTCACTGATGTGAGCTTTCCTTCTCTCATGTTTATAAATGTGTCTGAATTTTCAGAATGGGGTCCTTTCATCTTTTACCTTTGTTAGATGCTTAACTACATTAAATGTTATGAGCTTAAGCTATACACAGCTCCATATGTGGAATAAGTGTAGAATATGTCCCTTAATATTTGTTTTGAAATTGCATTTCAATCTATGTGAAATGTTTTAGAAGAAGGTAGCATCAAGATGGTATGATAAGATTGCACAAAATAAAAGATAGTTTATATAGCTTTCTCGTAGCCAATCTGCATGATTGTTGGCGTGGTTTTAACGGGAATTAAAAGCTTTGTGTGGCTGTTACTAGTCACTTAGCTCTGAGCAAAGTCCTTTCTGAGTATTTTTATTTATTAGCATCATTTGCAAAAAAAGAAAAGTAGTATTTTCCATATGAATAAAGATTTAGTTTGAACTGAAATGCCTTATTCTTTGACTTTTTTTTTTTCCATTTGTATTTGTCATGTGAATGTGTTTACATTTGCTTGGACAGGTTTGGCCACCTCAATATAAGAAAGAAAATGAAACTATTAGACAGTGTCCAAAGGAGGGCCACAGAGATGGGCAAGGCCTTGAGGAGAAGCCGTGTGAGGAGTGGCTGAGGGCCATCAGTCTGTTCAGCCTGGAGGAGACTGAGGGGAGACCTCAGTGCAGTTACAGCTTCTTGTGAGGGGAAGAGGAGGGGCAGACCCTGAGCTCTTCTCTGTGGTGACCAGTGACAGGACCCAAGGGAATGGCCTGCAGTTGGGTCAGGGGAGGCTTAGGTTGGATATCAGGAAAAGGTTCTTCACCCAGAGGGTGTTTGGACACTGGAACAGGCTTCCCAGGGAAGTGGTCACAGCACCAAGCCTGACAGAGCTCAAGAAGGATTTGGACAGTGCCCTTGGAGACATGATGTGACTCTTGGGGATGGAGCTGTGCAGGACAGGAGTTGGACTCAGTGATCCTTGTGGGTCATCCCTTCCAACTCAGCTGATTCTGTGATTCTGTGACGTTACTTCCACCATTGTAGGGCATGGCCAAGGAAGTGATGGCAATGTTTGCCCAAACTCTGTGAATCGTGCCATCTCAGAACTTGCAGCATCCTAGATTTAAAGCATCACATGCTGCTTTTACAGTGGCAAGAATTCATGGTTTCAACAAACTAAAAATATTTTGGTATTTTTTGGTTTAAAATATTGTGGGTTTTGTTGGTTTTTTGGGTTTTTTTGACTTACTGGCTGTTGTGAAAGCTTGGGCAGAGCAGCATTCTTTCCCTGAAGGTTTCCCAGCTGCATGCAGAGTGGAGGACCTGAAATGCTTTTGCACACACTGGCCCCCAACAAGGTGACACCTGCACAGCCTGGCGTGTGACACGTGAGGAGCAGCCACTGCTGCCAGTGGAGCAGCTGCAGAAGGAAGTTTGTCAGTCTCCCATTCTTCTACTCCAGTCTGCTGGCATTGTGATTGTCTACACAGACTAAGAAGGGAACATTTAGGCAAGATGTTTCTTGCCATAATACGTGGAGTAACTAAACTAGAAAATTTCATTCATACAAGTTATACTCTTAGTGGGGAGAAAAAGGACTGCATTGACACACCTCTGACTAGACACAGCTGGGGCAGATGCACAGCTAGGCAGGTGGAAGGAAGTGGAAGGACCTGCATTTCCAGAGCCTGAGCAGGCAAGAACCCTGTCAAATTTTGAGCACAGATGTTCCCATACCCAGGTGAATATGGCCTGGCATCTGTCTCAATTTCTGAAACTTATCAAAATGCTTGTTATTGTATGGGAATCTTGGATGACGAAACTGTAGGTTGTATGCAATCTGAAAACATGAAAGTGCATGTTATTTAGCTGCTTCTTGCATATCCAGACTGTTTGTGCTAATTTGGAGGGGTTTGTTTGATTCTTTCCTCTGAGTGCCTGCTACTTTGTTTCTGATGTATCTGGGAAATAAAATCAGTACTGTGACGAGAATAAGTAATTTCCTTGAAGGCTCATCACCAGCAACAGTTGGCAAAGGTGTGTACCATTAGGTGCTGTCACTCTCAAAAATTTCTTGTAGCATGAGTGATTTGTACCATATAAGACAGGGAATCAAACACACAGGCAAAAAAGCCAGTTTAGAAATCAAAAGGAGAGAATTACATTTAAGTGCCATCAGCATCATAGCAGAAAGTAATGCTGCTTCTGTAGTTACAAAGAAATAAAGAGTATGAAAACAACAACAAAATAGGAATATAAATAATAGGAATTTATATGAAATATATAATAGTAAACAAGGTGTAGGGAGATGATGGTTTTTCACATAGTATCTACTGACTGTTATCACTGGTAATGAAAAAAAAAATACCTACTCTGCACTTGGGAAGAAATTTTCCCTATTCTGTGTCCAGCAATAACTATAAGATGCAAGAAAGTGAGAATATTCTTTTCAAGGCTATAACAGTCTGGTAAAAGCTTGGCTGGCATTTAAGTTTTTATGCTCTTGAGACCCAAATAACACTAGAAGCTTTAGAAGACATTTTGAACTGTGAGTTTGCTGTTGGAAAAGAAAAATGATTATTCTTTGCATTGAAAAGTGCACAGCTGTGTTTTCTGAGATTGCTTTGTCCACTTCTGAAAATAATCATGTGATATTTTGCTTTCTAGTTGCTCCAGCCCCTTGTACTGAGGAGACTGAACAGTTGAGTTTAAGTAATTTTTCAGACAATTGGCTGGTTTCATTATTTGAGATTGTCCAGTAAAATATATCAGATTTGATACAGAAATATTCCTATGAATTAGCAATGTCTTTTGGCCTTTTTTATCTTGTACCTTTTTCCTTGAAACCCCCAAATGCTGCAGTCTTGACCATCTTGTTTGTCCAGGAGTCTTGGATTGCCTTTAGGTTACACTGCTAAATTCCTCTGGTATTTAAGGGATGGAGGAAGCACTGGTGTGTGTTTGTGCTAGAGAAAGGATGGGAAACAAATGTATCCTGACACCAAGTACGGTACTTGGCATATTATTTTTTTCTGCTAAAGTTTTCTAATATGCAAGATGATGAATTATAATTTTTCTTTTGATTTGTTTATTTTTGTACTTGTAGTCTGTTAGCTTTTTAGGAGGGGTGTCACACATGCATAGGCATCCTGATTACATGAAGACCCACTCTTTGGTGTTTCTCTCATGACCAACACACCCCTTTTAGGTTGAAATGCCTTCAGTTTAGGTAGGCCCTGTAAACAGTTTATCTTCTGAACATTTGGACAGAAACTTGGCAACCAACATTTGACAGGACAAAAAAAGGGAAACAAGCATCACTTCCCATTAGGAAGTAAACCATTGTGTGATGGGATGAAGCACAAGATTCCCAGAAGTCATACCACAGATGGAGTAAATCTGCACATAGGGTTATTTTAGACACTTAATGAAAAAGATGCATGCTTTTATTTTCATTTTCTAAACTAACCCTGAAGTGCAGGAACCCAGCTGCACAGCATGGCTGCCTCAGTGCTCCCTGCCCAAGAGCAGCTGTGGCCTGAGCGAACCATCGAGGCCAGGGTGAGCTGCAGCTGAGGCCACGGTGCAAGATGAGAGCTCCTGAGCTGTGCAGGGAGGACTGGATGCATGGCCACGGGGGCAGGGTCTGCCAGACCAGGGAAGGAGCTGATGTTCTGCCATTGAGCAATGAAGCACAGTATAAGGAGAAGTCAGAAGTCCAGAATATCTGGGAATATTCCTACAGCTGTTAGTACCAATATTTATTATTAGGCCAGGGTTTTGGTCTTAGAGAATCAGAACTAACACATGTCTAGTCTTTTTTTCCTGGTGTTTTTTCATGATGTTCCAGTTTGAGCAGGACTTTTGGCTTTTGATGAGCAACTGAAAAAACCATCCCCTGTGCACAGGTAGCATTGGTTTGTAGCATTGGTGCTCTTCAACTTGCAGCAAACACTTCTCCAGATATATTCCATAGTACTATGCCTATAAATTAGACTTAGTTGATGAAAAATGTAGAGGATGAGTGCAGGCAGCAGAAGAAACACAGGATCAGCAGAAGGCCTGTGGGCAGCTTGCAGCAAGAGCTGAAGTGGTGGTAGGATTAACCTGCTGAAGTGAGGGGGCTGAACTAGGCCATGGAGCAACTCCCATCCTGGGTAGGGGTGGTCTCACTTCTGCCCAGTGGCTGCTTAAACATGGTCTGGCTTCAGTGAGAGCAGGGGAAGGGCACAGAGCAGGCCATGCACTGTGGGGCTGTGTAAGGAAAAATAGCAGAGGTGCAGCCTGGGACACTGCAGGAGCTGCTGCATTCTGGTCAAGCATATCTGGTTCTACTAAAAATGCTGCCAAAGTATTGCTTTTATAAATCCACCAAGTTCTAAAGGGATACCACTGAGTTCAGAAGGGGAGTGCAGGTTTGCAGCTTTAAAAGTTTCCAGTAGGAATAGGGCTAAAAATAATGGCTTTGCCAGAGAGAATAATGGGGACCAAAACATTGGGAAGAGGTGCTCTCAGCATGCAGAACTTTGTTCTATATCTGAGCATAATGTGGGAATGATAGCTGACTTTAGCAAACAAATTATTCTTCCATTATTGTTTTGCTATAAATACTACAGGAAAATAGCATTCAAGTGGGAAGAGCACATACAAATCAAGTAAATAAATTTTAGAATTAAGTGGCAGCTGTTGATATAGACCTTGAAAATTGTTAGAAAAACTTTCAGCTGAAGGCACAATGACTATAAAGTGCAACAGATATAAAACTGAAGATGTTTTATTCATATTTGTAGAAGAATGTACACATAAACCGGCAGGAAATAAGCATTACCAGCATCACCTGCATGTCTGACAGGTAGAGGGACAGGTCTGTGCGTGGCACAGAGGACGGTCCACAGGAATTGAAAGAAAGAAACCCAACCTTACTCTCACCTCTCATGTCCTGACCCACTTATCTGTCATGTCCTTCAATAGAGACATTTTAAGCATTAAAGGTAACCCTCATCCTACTGCACTTTGTAGGAGTTTTTGCTGGGAATTATGTTCCAGTGTCTTTGAGGGTTTGGACCTGAGCCTTGCAGATGAAAGTATAAAAAGACTGCAAGCAAATAGCATAATTAGCTAACGTTTCAATATTCTCAACTCAAATTTAGCAACTGTCTCCAAACATTTGACATTGATTTATTTAATGCAGGTACCTATCTATCTGCCAATTCAAGCAAATTTAGTTGGATATTAAGGGCCTAGCCTTCCTCTAAGTTCTTTGCCAATGATGGAGCTGTGAATGTGCTAATTTGTGCCCCATGAAACGCAAAACGTCGTGCTACTGTTCCCCATCCTACCCTCTCCTTCCTGCCAGCCCTCATTGCTTCTGCCTGCTACACTTGCAAAAAGACCTCTAGTCTGGTAATGCCAACCCTAGTAGAGAACTCTTGGTTTGAGCTTGGTGTTTTCCTGAAGTTCAGCTTCTTCCTTCTCCTAAAGCAACTTAATGCATTTCTCAGGGATGGGGAACAGGAGGAAAGAAAGAGCAAGGTTTCACTCCTGTTTTCTCCAGGTAAGAGCCTCAGTCCTGTCTGACTCCAAGGAAAAAGGCTTACACAGTGCTCGTAGAGAGGGTCCGTGGCAGAATGTCTTTTCCCAGAAAGTGGTGAACAAAACTGTTGGGAGAGAATGTAATAAAAAAAGCCAGGAGTCTCTCAGAGACAGGTTAGGGAGGCAGTGGGAAGGGAGACCTTGTTTTTCAAAATTGTAATTGCAAGCTCATTGTGGACTATGGCAGTGAATATCCTGATTGCCTTTGAACTGCTATTGTCAGGACTAGAAATCACTAAAAGCCAAATCACCCAGGACTGGGAAGTGATCCTGGAGGGGACATGATTTCCTACCACTGCCACTGCAAAATCTGTCTATAAGGAGATCTAGGTTTGGGGACAAAAGCTGTTCCCAAAGAAAAATAAACCTCTGCTTTAGAGATTTAGAACACATTTCAAAGCACCCCTGCTGCTGAAGGGGAGAGTGCCTGCCCTTCCTCCTAGGACAGCAGCACTCAGGAGGCCAAAGAGCAGAGGTTTCTTGTTAAGGCGTAACCTTTCTCATGGTTACAGTGCTTTAGGTTACATGAGAAAGTGCTAGAGTAAAGGAAAAGAAGATTAATTCAGGCTGTCAAAATATGTTCTGTGCTTCAGGTGAGGTATTACAGATTGTTATCCTAAAGGTGAAATCCTTTCCCCATTCTTTATGTGATTTAAATTAAAAAACTCAACAGACCGACACAAAAACTCAACCACCACCAACCCTATTACCAAAATCACTGCCTTAGCTTTTTCGCTTAAGTAACACAAGTGAAAGTTATCTTCTTATGCATCCAATGACCTCACATCACATAGCCACTCTTAATCAAGCTCTTATTTGCCTTAAGTCTAAGCAATGTATCCACTAAATATTTAACAAGTTTGTGGAACTGTTCCCAAAGCTCAGTTTTGCCAGTGTTAAAAAGCTTATAACACTGCTCTTGACAATGTGATTCCATACTCAGTGTTTAAGATTTCTTAAACAAAGAGTCTTGAACTGAAATACTTCTCAGCACATCTGTGCATATCTCTTATCCGGGAGACATGTTATAAAAGCCACTGTACTGGCTTTGGGGCCTTGGGGTCCCAGTGGGCACCAAGTTGAACATGACAATTTTTTTCCAAACCTATCTTAAAATGGATTGTCAGAACTTAAAGTCATTTCTCTCCCTCCTCAGTTCAGTGGCTAGGAGGGAGGGTTCCTCTTAGCTCTCCACATTCCTTTCCCCAGCTGTCACCTTATTTGTCTTTTGAGTGCTGGGCATCTCTCAAGTCAGAGTGTAAGAGCTTTGCCCTCTGTCTGCAGGAGAGGTGCTTCTGCACAGTCCCTCAGCAGAGGCCTTCAGCACGAGGGGGAAGAGCTCACAGCAGCATCAAACCAAATGCTGGCTTTGAAACCTTTCCTTCAAGCTCTCAGAGAAAGCATCCATGTATTTACAGGAAGTTTTATGCAGGGTAGCAAAACTGTACCCATGATAAAGGAGTGATTAGTGGATGTCAGCCACCACCAGCCACTGTCAGGGTTTCTGAGGTCACAGAGACAGGAAAGCATCTGAGCTGTTACAGGAATTAAATAAATGGGGTACAAATTGTTGTTAAAGAAGGGCTGCTGGGTCCTTAACAAATGCAGTGGCTGCAGTGCATGGCTGGGAAAGCAAGGTTTGCAGCAATGCTCTGAATGAACAGGAATAAGAATGGAGGTCCTTGGATCCACCCCTGACCATTACTTTCACCACAGCCAACACCTGCATAGAAAGAAAGAAAAAAAAAATCCACAAACCCCCATATTGAAAAATCCACAAAAATCAGCAATTCAATCACAAAGATTTAAGTAAACATAAAACTATCTCTTGAGGACACAAATATTCTCCTCTTCTTGTGCAGCCTGTTAACAGCCCAGCTCTGCTATTACAAAAAGGGCTAATACAACAAACTACTGTAAAGCAATAGCACTAGGACTGCTTGTATGCTTTTCATTCCATTACCAATTACTATAGACAACAGGTTACAGAAAGACCTTACAAAATTCAAATGGATTCATCTCTCTGCACAAGAAGCTTCTAGGAATAACAGACAGAAACATGATTTATTACACTGTACAAAACTGGATTCAGAACAAGCAAGTGCAGAATATGGTACATGATTTATTTTTCCTGTCCTGTACATTACATATTGTTAAATTTCATTGACAAATCCAAAACTTCCACAATTTTTCCTTTACCTGCTTAAGCCAAGCAATTTATTTTGTTCTACAGGATAGAAAAAAAATAGCTTCCTGGAAAATTTATCATCTGATTAACTTGGCAGAAGGTGCTAGAGCTCAGACTGACTTTCAGTGTTTCCCATAGCTTGTCAGGTTAGAACCTCAGTTGGTAGCATAGTGTTCTGCCACTGCACCAGTCTAGGAACAAGCAACTCCATCATTAAATCTCAATAATGTCTTCTTCTTAGAAGATGAAATTAATGCAGTTGCACTTGTAGACATTCCAAACAGTATAAATGAAGGCTGTAGCTACCATCAGAAAGATTTCCAGTAGCCTCAGATTGGTCTCATGAGTTCTACAAGATGTGCTGAGACAGGTTAAATGTTTAATAAAGTCCTTAAGAAAAATAAATACTTTTGCATAATGTATGTACAAAAATTGGTTGATTTCCTTCATTCATATAGGTTCAACAGCAGATATAACACAGTTATATTTTACTCACTAGCTCCTAATAATGAATGCCACCTTCATAATGATGTAGTAAGAGTCTAAGAGAATATTGGCCTATTCTTTATAATAGTGCAAATTATATGGAAGTGTTTTGAAAACCATGGCTTATAGAAAGAAGGATTAACAAAAAACCCCCTCCTTTGGTCCCTGCAAGAGTAGTTTAATTCTTCCATGAAATTTTCAAAACTCCCCTACATAATTTTAACCAACTATTAAGGCGTCAAAAGCAGAGATTTAAAGTTGAGATTAAAGTGGTCTTTCTTGGACTTGAAAAAAAGTCCACTGGAGACTTCCTGACAACGAAGTTTTCTTAATGTTTCTCCTTTCTCCTTGCTATTCTGCACAAAAGCAATATGCCAAATGAACCTCTCCGATAATCTCCCCCATATATTTATTTAAACTACAATAAAACATTACACTTAAATATATTGCACAAAAAGCATAACATATCCTGCCTGACTCTTCACAAAAATGACCACAAACACAGGAGAACAGATACTGAACATCTCAAAATTTGAAGAGATCAATAAAATGCTGAGGAGATACTGGCATGAGACAGGTGTTTGGATCACTGGCTGTGCAGGGGTGTCCTGTATCCTGAAAAAAGAAGGAGAAAAATAAGTAAGTTCTCTTTCCATATTCAGTCTCCCTTCACCCCCAATTTAGGGGAAAAAAAAACCCCAACAAAACAATAAAAAACACAAAAAACCAAAAACAACAATAAGAAACCCAAACCAATTCTCTCCTTTCCACCAGAACCTGAGCTGGAGCCCTTGAAAAAGTATCATCTTCCTTATTCATTATTTTTCAATAAGCATAACAAAAAGGCAAAAAGGCAGCAGTTTTATTGAACCTAAATTATCTATTTATTCAAAACCTGAAGTCATCTTTTGCTCTGGGGGAAAATGAGTCCCTTGCTTTGAAAATGATGGGCACCAGATATTTCCTCAAAAAACCTGAACAGTGTGTTTGAATTCTCAGTCTTAAAAGCTTTCCCACCTTGCTACATTTTCCCCCTAGTCTTTCTTTTGTCTTTCACGCCTACCTTTTCCCCAAGTGAAATGAAAGCACTGCCTTAAAACAGAAGTTGGCACCTAAGCAAGGCAGGAATAGATAAGTAAGACAGGGTGGAGAGGCTTTGTCATTACAAATTCACTAAGCCTGCAGTGCTTTCTTTCCTCTTACAGAAAATTGACCTCAGCAGACCTATCCGATTATTTAAGATTCAAATTCTTCTTTGAACAAAAAGTTGTGGTTTGCATCTTATTAAACTCCCCTAAATGAGGGAAATGCAGAGGTGTAATGAGAAGAAGTTTCCAGACAGTTCAATAGAGAAGTTAAAAAAACTTGTCAGTGTTGTTGGTAAGGCTAAGAAGTGTCCTCACCGGGCTTTAAGGAGTTTCTGTCCCTTTTCCAGCAATGTTGGTAAATGCACCATCTGAGGCAAGAAAACTAGATAAACACATGACAAACAGATCACAGACCACAATGGTCCTCATTGCTTTTATTTCCACAGGAAATGAAATTACATGCAATTCAGTCAATAGAAGGAACGAATCGCTAAGTGATTTTTTTTCTCACTGCCACATTCCACCCAAAGTCTTTGCAGCACCAAAGTGCACCAGGTGAAATACAATCTAAATTCTGCTCAGCTTTTCCAGTGAAAATTGTTACTTAATAGATTTACTATCTGTGTTTTTCCATTAAGTCTATGGAGGATAGGATATGGAGGACAAGAATACACCAGGTGGTATCACTTCCTCTCGTCCCATTCTTTTTAGTATTTGCTTTAACATCATCTGAGAAACAGCTGTTAGACTCATGACACAGAGGGAAAGACAAATACACATACACAAAAAAAAAAAAAAAAAAGAGACCCAGGTAGAACTGCCTGTTGGGGGAATCTGCAGATGAGAAAGAACAGATGACCAAGACCAAAATCAGAAGTGTTACACTTAGCACCTTCATCTTGAGATGGCATCTGCAAAGAAGAGCTGCACCACTCCAGAAAACACTCTTAAAGGTAGTTGCTAATGGACTATTGTCTTCTCTACCCATTGCCATGTCAATGTCATGTCATTACTCTCCCAGTTTCCAGGAAAAAAACACCATCAGAATTATAATTCTGGGAAACAAGGTAGGGTTTATCTTCTGTCTTATTTGTACTCCTGAATATTTTAAACTGAGTTTGTAACATGCAGCTTTCTCTGCACATCATTATAAAGCCTTTCTGAAAGTTCTACCCAGTTGGGAATTACAGGTGCAATAAAAATCTCAGAGATCCGTTACTGGTGTTTTTAGTTATTGAAAACAAAATAAATTTTACAGTGAAAAAAGTGATGAGGACTGAAAAGAAGAATCACAACTTTCTTGTAATTATGAGTACTCCTCATTTTGAGAGAAATACATTTTCATGGGAATAATAAACTAAATAATGAAATAAAAACACTTAAAAGTGTTAAAATAATTTGATTTCAAAGTTTCAAAGCTAAAGCAGACTTCTTTCAAAGTAAGAAGAGAATTTCCCAGGAGGACTGTTGACTGGTAAATGTAGTTGTTTTCCTCAAAATCTAGCATAGCTAGACATTAAGAAGCCCTGTATAAGTATTTTCACCATTTCTTCATTCAGAAGGCAACAATATAATTGCTTCCCTTGACTATCTCAAGTCACATGTAGCCTGTTTTGGGGAATTTCTTTTCACAGAAATTCTCCATAAAAGTAAATACAACTACAGCATACCAAGTGCAATAAAATCAATTTTAGTACCCTTGTATGAAAGTTATCTGAGGTGCATGTTACTCTTCAGATTTAAGTACTGAATTAAATACATCAGGGAATGCAGAAAACAGTTTATAATAACACTGAGTGCAGAGAAACCTATTTCTTAGCAAAATCTGTCTGATCCCACTGACACCTATGCTCATTAGAAATTGAATTATGGCTCCTAGTTTAAACAGCATTAAGAGGGAATATGGCAATAATAAAAGACAAAATGATGAAAAGCTGAGATGAGAAGTCATCACTACCTTTATCTAAAAGGGAACAAGAAAAAAACTATTCCTGCTGCTGAACTGATGCGCAGAAAGAAAAATCAAAACAAAGAGCATCAGACAATTAGAAAGGAACACATTATTCACTTTGACATTATGGAACAGTCAGCAATGAAAACAGATGAGACACAAGAAATACCTGGAGCAACAAAGCAAGGTGGTAGTCCTTTGAAATCGTGAAGAAGGAAGCAGGAAGGAGAGCCATAAAGTAAAAGAAGTAGAGTTAAGGTTTATTTAAGCAAAGGTTGATAAGCCATTTAGAAAAAGTCTTTTATTCTTGTGGCAAATCAGAAGCAGCTTTGTGAGAACCAAAATCAGCACAAGTCACAAGAAGACTAAAACCAAGTGTTATGCAAAGTGATTACACTGTTTTCATAAAGGCCTGGAAACTGAAAGAAGAAAAGATATTTCAGCTTCTGTGGCCGTAAGTGAACTGAGATAACTGAAAAGTGCTACTAGCTAAGCTCAGGAAAATAAAATAACCTGCCACAATTGCAATGGTGCCTAGTGGAACAGAGGAAACAGTATAAGTGAAAGCACTCACAGAGGTATCACACAATAATTAGTCATTACTTTTGCATTATTGAAATTATGTGCTTTTTTTTCAGTTTCATCATAGACAAATCCTTTAGCAAGAAATCATTTTGAAAACAGACATTCAGTATGAAAATTTTCCTATGAATCCCTCCCAACACAGAAGAGTACAAAAGTCACTGTACTTCCACAAAGAACTGGGGAGACTCCTACATGCTGTATACAAATTGACTTTGGTTACAGATTTTAGACAAGTAAAGGAATACAAATGCCTGTTCCAGAAAAACTCCTAAAGACTTGTTAAAAACGCCTATGATTATTATAGTATACTGAAAAAGTGAAAAGTCATTTCCCTTCTTCAACAGTTCAATAGGTAATTCAATTCAGCAGTTCCTTTTTTTGCAAGGCCTTCTTTGAAAAGTACACAAAATAGAGGGCTCCAAGAATTTCCTGGGAGTAGCCCTCTCACATTGTCAGCAATTACATTATATTATCAATGTCATAAATTGGTGAAAATTCTTCTCAACACTAGCTAAGCCTGAACAGCTTTTAGGCTGTTTCAGACCCTTGTGGCTTTGGTTCTTAGAAACTCCTAACTCAGCACATTTACTCAAAACTACAATTTACTTTCATCAAGGATGGCCCTTAGAGTAAATAATTTCCCTTCTCTGTCTCCAGAAACAATTTATGGAGAGCAGTCATGTTCCTTGTTAGCATAACTGAGTTAAGAGAAATTAATCATTCCTAGTCTTCTTCATGCCCTGATCGCTTTAGCACTTTTTTCTCCACAACTATTCCAATGTTTTGCTTTGCTCTTTAATGAAGGAAGAAAAATAAAAATAGATGCCTTATGAAGAAGGGTTCAGCTCTGCCTGAAGTTCTTCTGAGTGACCTTGGAAACAAAAGTTGCCTGACTTCTGAATAATACCATTAAATGAAGAAACAAAATTTTTACATATTATCAGCTATCTCAATAATACAGTGCTTCCATTTGTTTCAAGATTCAAACACTTGTTACTTTTCCTCTGTAGTAACTGTGACTTCTCTTTTAAAATTTGGATTTGGTGGTAGTGTTTTTGTTGGTTTTTTGCTTTGTTTATTTTGGATTTTCCTTGCCATGCATTACAGATATAACTCTATGTCAAGTACTCATATTGAATTAAACAATCTTTCTAATCAAGGATAATACCGAAGCTTGAATAAATTTTCAAAGCCTGACAAAAGTTCTGATTAAGGAATATTTTCACCTAGAACAGGATTTATCTAGAATTAATAAAGTAGCTCCTGTCCCTTTGCCCCTCACCCCTGCTTTATTTCTCACCTCTCTTTAGCAAGCTTGGGAAACGATACAGACACAAGTGTCTGAAAAAAAAAAGCAGCATTATTTTTTCCCCTGTATAACTGAGTGACCAGCACTACTTGACCCATACTGCCCTGTAAAAATAGGGACAGTATTTCAGAAGAACAATTCATTTGACCCTGCCAATAAGAGTGCCAATTATGCATAAATCAATTCATTGAACAATCCATTTCAGCCTGATCATCATTTATTTTAAGACAGAGACAAGGCTTGGAAGCCAAGACTAGAGAAGGAATACTGCAATGTAGGCTCACAGAATGATCAGGCTGAGATGCACCTCAGGAGGTCTCCAACCCAGCCTCCCGCTCAAAGCAGACTAAGCTGTGAGATCAGACCAGGCTGCTCTGAGCTTCATCCAGTCAGTTCCTGATCACATCCAAGGATGGAAACTGCATCAGCTCTATGGTCAAAATGTTCCCTTGCTTGGCTGTCCCCATGGCAGGCTCTTATGTCCCCCTGAAGCAGTCTTCTCCAGCCACTCCTCACATGCTAAGTCCTCCAGCCTCCCTGATTATATAACCCTCACCTGAACTTCACCCAGCTTATCAGTATCTCCCTTGTGCTGGGGGCCTTATGGCTGCAGCATCCCAGATAGTCTAAGGAGTGCTGCATGAAAAGGGATAATGGCTTTCCTCAACCTGCTGACTGTGCTCTTGTTGAAACAGCTGATCCCAAATCTGCTCCAGAATTTTTGTGCAGAAGCATACAACCAATCCATAACTGCATTGTCACTTTAAGACCTGCCCATATCTCTAGGATGAGGTAGCACTGGAACGGTGATCTAGGAGGTACTGCTCATCAGCCCAAAGTACCTTCAGAACTTCCTGAGCTGTGTTTCAAAGAATTTAAAAGTGAAAAATGAGCCCTATTATTCCAGGAGTAGATTGGAACAGGTGTCTTATCACCTTGACTGCTATAATCTACTACTGGAATACTACTGCAACCTGCACAGGTTCACTGCTTCTTACTGTCCCACCATCTCCAAAGTTAAACATTTAATTCCAAACACATTTAGAGTAATTCTTAATATTAGAGACTTGTACTTTTCAATTATACTAAGATCAAAATGAGAGATATTTAGTGTAGAAGGCATTAAGTCTACCCAGTGATGGCAGGCAATCCAGAGAAATCTCATACCATAAATGTCCATCTCAATGCACCTGTGTATTTACCTTTGAAATTTCCCCTTTCAGAGAGAGGATTTACCCTACATATTGAGCTACATGCTAAAGACTTATTCCACTGTAATGAAAGTTCTTAGTAATTCTTGACACAGATCCTTCAGAAAATGCCCAGGCTTTTCACAGTAGAAGCCAGTTCTGGTTACCTGCTTTCCTACTATTAATTTTGCAAAGCATTATTTCCAGGAAGGGCTCCAGTGATATCAAAAATACTCAACCTCAAAATCACATCATTAAGGAACATGCTATTTCTAGCAGGATTTAGCTTATCCTGTTAAACAGCCTAGGTTTTTAAAAAGAAAATTAAAAAGCCTCACACTGACATAGAACTGCTCATAAAAATCACAGAAAGATGACACAAGAGCAACTAATTTATGTTAATTAGAATATGAGTTATATGAGTATTTTCCAAGATTTCTCAAACATTTCTTGCTCTTTGCTGTCCACTTGACACCACCCATACCTGATCTTTCAGCTGTAAAATTAAGGAAGTCTCACTAACTAGAAGGCTCTGTTACAGTGCAACACAGAATAAAAGCAGGATTATGTAATCACACATATTAAAGAAGACAATGCCCTACTGAAATTAAAATCATCATGTAAGACAACATATGCCTTATGGTAAACCTCAAAACCAGGGTAAAACACACTCTGGATGAAGTTTTAAACATTCCTCCAAGCTTCATATGGGACAGAAGCAAAAATACAAAAAATACAGAGCTCTATACCAATGTGGTAGGAAAAAATGCTGTAATTATTTCTCATTAGACATGTATTGATTACTAAAGCATCATTAAAAACACCACATTCAGACTAGTCCCTCACAACTTTCCATAAGATCAAATTAATAAATGTAGACAGAGTAACTCTTTCCACATGGCACTTTTCATTGCAATTTAAAGTATTGAGGTTATCAGATACCAAGAAATAAGAAGGCAAGATTAAGAACAACTTTAGAATTTAACACAGATTATATATGGAAGTTTTATATAATTTTAAAGTTAGATATTATCCAATCACCTTTCACATGAGAAAGCTGGTAAGATGATTGTATTATTTTTCCTTGCAGATGATCACCAGGAGCTGTTTGAACTTATTTCTGATTATCTGTTCCAAAGCTCTTACCTTCCAAAACAGAATACTACAGTGTCGGCAGAAATGCAAGGTGTCCCCGTACTGTTCCTTTATTGGGTAATATTTCTGAAGTGCAAAGTACATCAGCTTCCAGTCAATGTGACCTTTCTCTGATGGAATCAAATGCCTACAAAACTAGACATAAAATTAATATCTTCCTTTAAAATTGTTGTAGTCAATTCAGGCAGAGGACGGGAAAGTGGGGGGAAGGTAATTAAACTGAAGTTTTGAAACTAGAATTCTTTGAAGTTAATATTATGACATCATACATCTCTGCAAAGCAGTAACAGATATCTGGCCACAAAAAAGATGGAAAGCAAAGACTAAAAATAGGAGAGTGCATATTTGCCAAGAAAATCTAGGCCATACACAGCTGATCTAATTGTACTGTCTCAAAATTATTCTAATTATAATCAAGAAGCATTTAACAAAACAGTATTTAGAGTTGTAAGCAATTAATTTTATCCTTTTAAAAAACCCAAACCACTCAGGAATGAGATTTAAAAACATGATTGTGCATTACAGATAGTGGTTTTCAGTTAACACATTATGAATTTAAATAAAGCTCTTTCTTTAATTTTAAAAGCATATACATGTTTATTTTTCAGATTTGGTTGTGATCTTTCTAGAAGGATAGCAACAATTAGTGATTGATGTACTTCTTGAGGCCCTACTCTGCATGTAAGGATTAGCTGCTGCACAACAGCTACTTCTCCCCAAGCTTGACAGACAGACAAGGTTTATTAAGTATGCATTATAAAGACTTCTGTTACACTCAGTGTGGATTAATGCTAATACATGGAAGGCTTTCTTCATTCAGAAGGCAATTCCTGAATGGGGAGAGAACAGAACTGCCTTTCTGATTTCAGCTGCACTTTATTTTGTTCCATAATGGCTCTTTTTTTTTTTTTTTTTCCAAAAATGCTCTTCAGATACCAGATATGTTTTCATGGTTGTTTCAATGGCTCAACAAACATACTGCAGGGGATAGAAAAACCAACCTCATGTGATTCTGTGGCTTATTAAGTCAGTACACTTTTAACGAGAAGCAGCAGAATTTGATATGAGAATATCATTAGATAACAACTTAGTAAGAAATTGAATGTGAATGTACAGGAACACACTGGAAACACAGTGTACAAGAGTACTTTATGTGGCACAGGGACAGCTAATTTCACTGAAACCCTTCAGGATCTTTTTCCCTGCATTACCCTAGTATAACAAGTTCCTCTATAACCAGTTTTGTCACTGTTCAATAGAGCTTACCTCATCTACCCTCAAAATCCACTCAACTGCTACATAAGCTTAAATTTCTTATCTTTGTAACTTCACCTTGAATTCTTCTAGGCTGCTTCTGAAGACAGGTTTTCAGTTTGCTTCTGCCTATTTTTTTCCACAGTTAATTCTAAAACCTTTCATCTCACACAAAAAAAAATCTGATTTGGGTCAATGGTGTGCGAGTTAATTGAGCTTCAGTTCTGTCTTGCCCATTACAATAATACTCAAGCTGGTAGTCACCAAGCAACTTCAACCTGCCAGATTTAAGAAGGGGCACTTTGGCTTCTTCCAGTACAGAATGTACTAGGTCTCAAAAGTTCTTCCTCCAGCTCTGATGAGGTACCTTCCACTTTCTTCGTTTTTTTTTCACCTAGTCTGATTTTTTCCCAGCATTTATTAATGTCAGAAAATGTAGACAGTTCTGGAGTCATTCCTAGATTAATTTAATGCTCTTTATGAGGAAGTGACAGGAATGTACTGCTTCTCTTTCTGTTAATAAGAACAAATGCTTTGAAATTATCTTCTTAGCAAAGATTCAAGTTGGCTTCTCCAGAATTTTCATGTAGCTTAAAAGTTTGAGAAACCTGTCTGCCTACCTTAGTTAGTAAAGCAAGCTCTACTTGAGAGGAACACTTTAGAGGTACCCTCTACAACATTGGCTAGGCAGTTTTTTAAAAAGCCCATTTTGCAATCATTGTGCAATAATCCTGAATATTCTCTGTATTTGGGGCTTGATTCCTCCTAAATATTGCATTCAGTATGTCTGTGAGTTTAAGATAACTACTGGGCTGTTTCCTTGCATTCACTTTCAAAAATAATGCATTCACTTTCAAAAATAATGCAAGGAAACAACCCAGTAGTTATCCTAAAGTCACAGACATACTGAATTGAACACTTAGGAGGAATCAAGCCTCAAATACAGAGAATACTCATGATTACTGCACAATGATACACTTATCTCAAAAAAGGGCAAGTTCATGCTCCATTATTAGTATATGATATCAAAAAAGCTACATTTATACAAATAACAGAGTTTATTACCTGCTTTTCTGCAAAATGGTACTGGCAGAGTTTTTTCCACAACTGTCTGTCTTCACTAAGCATGTACAAAGTTGGGGTCACTTGACCCAGAGTAATAATGTCCCAGCCATCGGAGAACCTGTACAAGATGTTATTCAGCATATGGAGAGGGAGATCGCTAAGTGTAAGTCCATTGTTGACTTGCTGGAAATAAAGAGTTGAAGACTTTTAGCTACAAAAACATGACAGTATAAAGTACAAATAAGATTCTTTACTTTAGAGGTATCTTAGGTCTTAGTTTAGTTTTTTCAAATCACTGAGTAAAATCTGTGGTTAATGCTTGCCTACAATTATTCTATAACTGCTGTTGAAAATTTAAATTAATGTAAAGAAGAAGCAACAAACTGTAAGCCTTATAATTCATAGTTTTCCTACTGTTAAAATAAACATATCCTAAATTCATCATTTAGATTTCAAATAATTTTTAAATACTTCTGTTCTCTCAAAATAATATTATGCAGTCTTGAAAACTATAATCTAGTCAATTCCATCTATAGTGTGCTAAAGCCTTAACTATAAGAAAGGCATGAACCAATTATTTCTAACTTGTTGGATCACTATAGTTTCTCAATTTTTATTAACAAAAAAACCACATATCAACTTGCCTTAAGCCATCTAGAGTACAGAATAGAATATAGATTACAGGACTGAAGACCAGAGATACAAAATGAAAGCATTTTGGAAGTGAGGGGCAGAAGAGAGTGGGATAATTTCTGAAGTCTAGAGAAAGCTCCCCCTCATTTATAAATGAGTAGATCTGCAGAGATGACAGATGAGAGCACTGAGAACATTTTCATTAAGACAATACACCTCTGTGAACTGCAGTGGGGTGAGCTACAGCACAGCTCCTACACAACTAAAGCTGGAGCCCACAGTGCCAGGCGGCAGAGGCCCAGCAGGCTGGAGGCTGTGTCCCAGCTGGCAGGGAGAGAGCATGGGCAGCTGCCAGCCCCAGGGAGTAGAGCTGCCCTGTCCCAAGGTGGTGGCAGCACAGCAGCCCTGCAGCCATGGGCTCACACTTCTGAGTGCTTCCTTCCCAGCCATTCACCTCGCTTATACACCAGACTTTCCATAGAGTCATCTGGTCCAAGCACTGCTGGGGCAGCAGCACTCCTCTGCTGAGGAATGACTATGTGAGCACTACAGATGCAAGATTCCTCATGGGCTACTTCAGCCAGTGTAAAACAGCTCCAAGGGAAGTGGCACGCTGGAAGGGAACAAGCGCAGCAGTAACTGCACAATCTCAGAAGTGTCTGTGCTGTTGCCTGGCGCATGGAAACTGCTGAGACCAGGTTTCTCAGTTCTCCTTTCTATTCCAAAAGTAGCTGTTATTCAGATAACCAGCTCACACAAAAAGGACAAATTCAAAATTTCACAGCTGGAAGCCAATAGATAAAACACTTGTATGACTTTATAGTGAGCAATATCTTACAGGATTTCTTCCAGGAGTAACCCAGTCAGACTGAAAAAGTTGTCTGCTTATCATCAGAAGTTTCCACTATAAAACCGTGGAACAGGGCATACCACATGCTTTGAACACAGTCACAAGAGAAGAATCCAGATGCTGAAGTCATTATCTTTTTTTTACAAAAACAACTGTGCTAATGAATAAATCTGTAAAATTGCTACTTGAGTTGATACATCTCCAAAATGTCTTTTAGATTTTTTATTTCTTCAGTTGTAGAAAATTTATTTTGGAACTAAAAATTTGGGCTTTTTCCCCATGTCTATCTGACAAGCTAGAGACATTTTTTTTTAAAACTTATCTGAGTGGGAAAACCAATTCTATCTATGCATCTCTACTACAAAGCAGCAGTACAGACACTGTAACAGTTTTCACTAGAGAAAAGCTATTAAAACATTAGAAAATTATGTTGATGCCAATGACTTAATTTCACATTACTTCTTCATAAAACAAAACAAGTAAAACTGTTTAAAATGTATTTGAAACTTGTTTCACTTACAAATCCTCATGCAACACTCAACATAATTCTCCTCCTCTAAATATTAATGAACATGATTTAATAACATACCTTGTTCATCTGAAGATTTTTTAATTGTTGTTGCCACAGAAGGATAGTTTCTAATCGGCAAATCCAAATATTGATGTTGCCTACCAACACAGATTTTCCTACTCCCCTAATCAGTATACAGAGAGTAGAACTCAGATCCTGTAGAAGATCTTTGATCAATCGTGGATTATATTGATCTTCCATAACTGGAAAACAAAACAAACCAAATACAATTTTGGTTGACAGAGTTAACCAAGCTAATAGCTCAAGCTAATCAACACTCCTTTTTTAGATTAATTAATTACAACTCAGTTGTTTTTGTACAAATAACTGCCCTAATTTCCACCATGACATTCATTGGTGCTGTTCCTTATGTGCAAGATCAATAATGAACAATTTCACAGGCAAATTTGATGCAAAAATTCATGCTATGCATTTAATAAGCCTAATACTAAACAGGCAGGTATAAATCCAATTTCTCCAGCTCAAAGCACACAGTATAACATCTCCATTTAGTGTGGTTACCATAAAAAAATAAAAATCAATATAATGTAATGACTTTTTCTTAAAATAATCAAAATGTATGTTTTTTGAGTCTCAGTACATCATGCAAACTGAAACCCAAAAATTTTATTAACCTAAAAGCTTTCACATTTTGTGAAGAGAATAATTTAACAGTAACCAATAGTTTTTTAATAGAACCTAAATGTCACAATTTCACCAACCTGCTTTAATAGACTTTATTCAATAACAAAAAGAAAATAACTTACTGCAATCATGGGATGGGAAGTATGAAACCTGGCATAATTAAGAATGCTATTACTACATCTTACAATGTAAAAATGGTAATAAGACTAACAACAACAACAAAAAAATCAATTGATAGCTTAGTTACAGCAATTAAGTCTGAACAGTAAGATTAGAAATCTTTAGGTCTTACCTTTCTGCACAATTTTGTCCAAAATGTTAAAGTAGTTCTTCTGTGCTGCACCACTCAGTGAAGTTAACTGGGATTTTGCAATTAACTGCAAGAGCTACAACAAAAAATTAAAAGTCAGAAGAATGACAGAAGTAAAGGATGGTTTTAAATGCACATTTAGTGCATACACTTAGCTACAACAGCCTGCATTGGCATTTTGTGAAAATATAACTACAGGTTTCAGAAGACAAAGTAAGACACGTGGAAAGCTTTAAGCATTCCTAGTGGCATCCCATGAACAATTTTTGAAGGATGCATGCTTTCAAAATACTGTACAAGCGCTTATCTTTGGCAAAGCACGTGACAAACTTTATGAGCTGTAGTGAAGCGAGTCTGTTTTGGGGGCTCACAAATACAAATGTGAACTTGGATGTGGCTGGGTCCTGAAGTCCCTGACATATTTGGTGGCCAGGAACATCACTCTGAACTGATACTAGCTACCAGAATTACACCTTCTGAGTGGAAGTATCATACTGGTCAAACTGAAGTGTGATGGATTTCGTGCACTGCTTTCTACTCATGGAGAGGAAATACCCTATTTTGCCTAAACTAGGCAAAACCAACTTCTGTATTAGACCTACATTCAGGTCTCAGGTAGAATACACCACACCAATCTAATAATGAGCAGTGTATAAACCACATCAGTAACTTTCTCTTAAGTATTATAGTAAGAATCTCCTAGCTGTCCACACATCTGTCTCTGAAACCACTGTGAACAAAAAAAAAATGACAAGACTGGTGGCAATGGTTTAGGGCAAAACAATCACAACAGCTTAAGTTCTTGCCACACAGGAATGACAAGCTATAGCTACTAGAGGCAGCCCTTCCTCCATTCTGGCATATTTGCTCTTACATTTCAGATTAAGTTTTGTAGCTGATAAGAACCATTAGCTCTTCAACAAAAAATGTTCTCTTATTATGAGAGACTTTGATGCTGTGACACCATTGCAATGCTCAGAGGTGTGGCACTGAGCTTTGCAATTTGCACTTTGTAACAATGAATTCAGAACAAGTGATCTCAACACACTGGAAAGGGAAAGCATGGAGCAGAAAACAGCATTCCCTACAGAGTGTTCCAGTATAAAGTAGCACCAACTGTTGGCACAGAGGATGAAAAAGACTAAGCTTGCAAAAAATTATATTGTACCTTCATTTCTAATACACCAATTTGACATTTCACTCAACAATAATTTTCCTTGGGACGAACAAAGAATACACCTGTTCTGTCCCTGATTTAATAATGTTACTTCTGGCTCCTCTGCATGATCTCTGACAAAACATTACGTGCTATGAAAGAAAGAAATTGTCCTGATGTATTTAAATACAAGCAATCTAGTCTCAAAAACTGTATAAATAGATACCAGGATCTCTTTTTTGGCTTTTTCAAAACCTATTAGCTTGATTAATAATTGAGAACATACCTAGAGGTCTCTGGCAGTCTGCCAGTTCAAGCAAGTAGGTACATTTCTCTTGATTAATTAAAAAAAAATCAGTTATGTTGCTCAGTCTAAAAATGAAATTAAAGAAACAAATTCCATCTGATTGATTGTAATGAAGATTCCAATTTCAGTGAAAGTTAATATGCAAGGATTAAGACAATTGTAGCAAAAGGTAAGTAGCAGGGAGTACGAGGATCTCACACACTGATACACGCAGAGCCACGGCTTATGTTGTCTACTAGAGATTGTAACTTAGAATGGATCTCTGTTTACGCAGAAACATTTGGAAAAAACCCACCCATATCAAATTCAGTGTATCAGAATTTAACAGCTACAAAGTTATCAATACACTGCAGCACCAACAAATACAAAAGAACTAACTGATCCTACCTTCTCCCCCTCACTGCCCATCCTTAGAGAGTCCTGGACAGACACCAATATTAACTCTTAATAATGAATGACATATTTTTAGTTAGTTGGAGAATCATCTTGATGATCTGGGATCAAAGAAGAGCTAGGGTAGGGTTTGGTCTTTAAAAATAGTATTCTTGAGTCATACCTTGCTATCAACAAACAGCCACCGCCTCAGAGGAACTGATGCAAAGACATGATCAAAGTTTTGTATTTGTAAAACAATTCTAAATTTTAAAAATTCCAAATAAATTCTAAAACATTTAAAGGATATTGAAAGTCTATCTACTATTTTAAATTCACTCAGATTTCTTAGGGTCTGCTATTAGCAGAACAAGGGTTTGGACTGCAAACCCGAAGAAAAACTGGTCAACGTGCTTATGCTGGACTTGACATTTTGATCAACTATTTTGAGCAACCCAGTTTAGGCACTGCAGCATCTAAAACAAATGCAAAATTCTAGATCTGCTTTCCTTTTACCTGCTTGCTATTCAAGTCAGATGACCAAGGTTGACATCATTTATACCAAATCACCTTTTTTAAAGTGCTTTGGTTTTTCTTCTTCTGACTATTCAAGGCTGAAAAAGCTTGGGAAGGATCAAGGCTCTTGATTCTGCTCCCAAAACAGCATTAAAAAGTAATGTTCTAAACCACAACACATACATACATATATATATATAGATAGCTATATATCGAGAGATATATATATATATATATCTATATACACACACCAAAAAAAAACCCAAACCCTGCAAGGGGAACAAACTAGGCAAGTACCTGGAAGCAAATTCTTTTTGATTTGTTTCCATATCTCTCGTTTTTCTGCAAGTACAATACATTGCCTCATCTTCACAGGGATGAATAGAATGTATTTTCTCTACAAATAGTCCACAGGCTAGTGGTAAGGGTGTTCTCCTGGTATGTTGATTTAATTTTTATTTGTCTTTTCAAGTTCAGGATGCATTCCAAGAAATACAGTATTTGTGAACAGCCCCACCACTGAACAGTTCACTTTAGTCCTGATACGGCTCACATTTTGAGCTACTCTAGGAGCTGGGACAAGCACTTTACTACCTCAAGTTAGATAATAAAATAAACTTGGGGCTAGAAAGAGACCAGTATCCCCAAAATAGGCATTTCCAAGTGGGCAGCTGGTGAGGCATTGAGGTAATTAAGGCTGCAGTCTCAAGTTATAAGGAATGTGAACAAAGGTAAATGCATAGATATCTTGTCCTTGATTAAAAAAAAATCTGCAATGAATCACAGCACTGGTAAAAAGTTGCAGAAGATACAGAAATAACAAAATATTTGTATATTGACTATTCTTCTGGAAATTGTTATTTGAAACATATTTGAGATGCAGCAAAGTATATTTAAAATTAATAACACTTTGCTATTTTTGGTTGTACAGAAGTTATTTTACCTTTAAAGAGAGTTCATTACCCAGACTGATGAACAACAACTGAAACTACCACGGATGTTCCCCCTTTTAAATGACACAGCACACTGGCCATCACCATCCTCCTCAAGCTATAGGCTTTCAGACAGCCATATAATGAGTTTTTACCAGAGAAAATTTACTCCGTTTGAAGCTGCTACTTGCATTATAAATTACACACGATCAGGATATGTATACAATTACAAATCATCATCTGTTCAGTGCACAAATATTCCTTTTGTACACACAGGCACATCATGCAAGTGCATTTTTACAATATACATATAAAATAAAGAGCTTACTTTGACCACATAATTGAACCTCCTGATGTCCTGAATCGCACTCGAAAAGTCCAAGCGGTTAAATGCTTCTCCCAAGGTGCAATAGCCATGTCTCTGAGAAAGGGAAAATACACTTTAAATGGAAGGAAACAAAGACAAAACTGAGCAAAGCATTCTGACATGCAGCTGATGCTAATGGATACCACGCTCCCCGGAAATACAGTGCCTCTGGACTGAAGAGTTATTTGTTCTACAAGAAATTAAATGAAACAAGACACACTATTTATAACTATCAGGTATGTAGGCAAGGCCTTTCAATTCATATTAAATGTGTAATCTGGTATCACTGGTATTTGATTTCCCTGGGAATCTACTCCATTCTTGCATGGCCACAATGCCGGCACTCCCTCGTGGCTATCACAGTCCCCAGTTGCCATGCACATGGAAGAGCTTACTTGTACAGCTGTCTGAGCCTACAGTTATGAGAATTATCTGATTCACACTTGAGGGTCAGAACACAGCGAGTTGCTTCTGGAATCAGAAGAAAAAATGGTCTCAACATCTAGAATTTATTTTCCAGGTGCTAGAAGCTTAGGCACTTTTTTTTTTTTTACGCACCAAGAGCAAAAGCAAGTGCATTTTCCTTTGGTACTTCTGCACTCCTAATGTGAAAATGGAAGTCTCAGAGGCTGTTGAGAACAACTTAAGGTGGTAGAAGCAGCCCAAAATTACATGGGATTACGTAAACTCAGTACATTTAGAGCCACAAAGCCCCACTGGAGCCCAGGGCCAAATAAACTGAGGTTAGGAAAATCTCTGACTGCTAAAAGAGTCTCGCAGAGCAGTGTGCTATTATGGTTTAATTAGCCCAGGGAAGGAGAAGGATAAATAATTATTTAAAGCTCATTCCTAGACAGATTTCCTTGGTAAATTATGAGATGTTGACAAATTTTGAAGTTACAAATAATGTTCCTTTTTGCAACTCAGTGAATGCTTACCATGCGGGATGGAGCAGTTAAGAATTCACTGCAGAGTGGTGATAATTACTGCCTGTTGGTTAATGCCCAAATGCAGGATTGCACTGCTTGCTCATTCAGCTGACACACCTCAGACCCAAGCACACTGTACACCTCACAATATGCACACCTTGCTTAGCTAATAGCAATGAATTAACACATACAGCCAACAAAACTTTTGTTGAAATTTAAATATTTGTGGCTGTTCTCTGGCTAAACAGTTATCATTAGGTCATGCTTAAAACATTAACATAAGAGACATTTCCCTGAACAGACTGCTATGAAACTACAGCTCTACCTTTCCTAGTGTACCATCATGACAAAATTATCCAAAAACCATCTCCAATTTCATTTCAGGCACACTTGTTTTGGTTTCCTTTAATTTCAATGTTCACCCATAGCATGTTTCACATGTTTTTTTATCAAGACCTCCCTATCTGTCATTTTGCCCTAAAAACAGTTTGGAAAGAAATGTTTCCTAGTTGTGAGACCACTATTTCAAAATCAAGAAAGATTATAACCTGTAAGAAAAACAAGAGCCTCCAAATTATGTTTTAGATTAGCTTAAATTGTTGCTCTGGATTTTTCAGTTCATGTATTCTTATTCCTCGCTACTTTTTCAACCTACTACTATAAGCTTTTCAATTTATACAAATAATTACTTGAGAGATAAGTGCTTAATTCTAACCATCCCTTGTTTGTTTTTTATACTAAAAACCCAAATAAACCTGAAAGATGAATGGTCAAATATTAGAAGGTAACCAAAATATTTTCTCCACACTCTGAATGGACAAGGCACAGAAGCAAATACTCACACATCACTAGTACACCAATACCAAGTCGGGGAAAAAAATAATCCCTTTATATATGGGTTATGAAGGAGACCAATGCATGATTTTAGGCTATTTGTATTTTGGCCTCAATGTACTTTTGAAACCTCAGCTTAACCTTATCATTCAAAGCACCACAATGACTGGTGACAGTCTGTTGCCCCCTGCTCCTTCTCACCCTAATTTAAGACAGCAGAGAGGGAAAAAGCATGCTTGAGACTTTTGCAGACCAATTGAAGTAATCTAATCTAGAAGATAAAGCAGAAAGAGGGCTGTGAATCTGGAGAAAGGCTTTAAAGTACCCTTCAGATGTAGATGGGCAGTCTCTGGGTCACTGGTCTATAAGGTCTGCAAAGTCTTGCAGTATTTTCTTTTATGTAAGCTCTCCTCCATAGCGTGCCCTTCCTGAGTAGAAAGCTCTGTATCGTCTCTCTCAGCTCTAAAATGCAAAGCTACTTTTGCCTGCATGACTACAGTCATCAGCCTCACCTCCTTCCCTCTCTCCTGGCTAGCATTACCATGTGGATTTGAAACCTCCTTACTGGTGTTCAAGTTTCACACATCTCAGACAGCCATGGCAATCAGCACAGGAATGAAACTCACACTTCAAGACAGTTTAATCTCTACATACATACAATGGATGTATTTTAACTTTCCAAGAGGTCACTCCAAGAGCTTTCATATTCCCTTTACAGTTACATGATACAGTTTATTTCCCAAACTGAAAGCATGTGGACTTTGTTGAAAATAAAGATTCTCTTAGTAGCTTGAAACTGATCTTTTACTTCCATTCAAATTTACACCAAGATCCCAAAATATCAGGTGGCTGCCTGCAAGCAACTTCTTTGGAGATATTTCTCTGGTTTTGCAAATACTTTCAATTTTAGTTTAAAGAGACAGTAGAAAGATAGATGGGCTTAGATAAGTAGTGAAGAACTGTATGTCTGTCCTTTCAAGTTCCCACATCTCTGCCACAAAGACCTAAGGAGAAGTCATTTTGCCAGCTGCCTTTGCCTCACCATGTGCAGGTGTCCAGTGTTGCCAATGAAGTGAGTTAAGTATAACCCCTAAGACCACACGGCAAAAATACTTTTTTCAATATACTGTCTGTCAATTAAGAACCACAAAGATTGTAGAAATTCACCCACACCATGCAGACTTACTTCCTTGGTGCTTTCTTTATGAACATAAATCCACTTTTCACGATAAAAACCTAAAATAAAATCAAAATATAATCATTTCAGGCTTCCACATTAGTTAATGCCTTCCAGAAACTCAACTAAACATACAACGTTCAATAAAATGCTTCATAAGATAGTAGAACAGTTTTAATGAAGGAAATTTATAAACTATGGAAAATGTAAATAAAAATTGTCACAAGATATGGACTCCATGAAAATAATAGAAAAGTTATATAAATATTTCTTTTTTAAAACCACAAGAGCTGGCACACAATTGGCAGATGAATGACAACTTTTGTCAGCTGTGACCAATCACTGACATAACAGTGGTCCTAGATAATTCCTGACTTTTTTTTTTTATACAACAGGCTGCTTAGCATTTGGAAGTACAGCAGATATAGACAACACTTGTTCCTGACCACTCCACCCCTTTAGTCCATTTTCTTCTGTACAGGTGCCTGCTCTAAATTGACTTGGTTCAACTAACTGCAGACAACTGCAGGGAAGGCAAGGATACAAAACTAATAAAGGCAATCAGGCTGACCTTCAGCTTTTACAAGTCTTGCATGTTGTCAAATGAGACATACATGCCCTTGAATCTTCTGAAATACCTGAAACTCAGACAAGCCTGGAGAGGCTTGCAGCTTTCTGCAACACCATCTTTCCAACAGTTTTGGGGATACGCAAATAATGGATCATTCCAAGACCAAAGCATTAGAAATGCCAAGTAGCTGCTAACCAATTTAGCTTTTTTTACCTACTCTACCAAATTCTCTGCTTCGATAATTTACTTGCTGTCATACACATTTGCAGTCGAAAGTACTACCAATTTTTTACAAATGAGAACTGATAAAATGGCTTTCATATCTTAATTTTTTAAAAGGGATTTGTCTCCAAGAAATTCAGTACTGATAAAATCTTTATCAAGAGATACGATTATTATGACAAAATATGTTTATTTATGAACTGATTCTGAGTTGGTTGACTAATTAAAACTTGAAATAAACAAAATAAACCATCTGCTTTGGGAAGCAGAAGCTCCCATAAGCATCCAGAAGAAATAAATCTAAAACTAGTGCACAAAACATAACAGTGGTTAGTATCAGAAGACACCTAATACTCAGCAATTACTATTCCTAAATGAATTACCTCTGAGTCTTTGAAAAAAAAAATCCAACACAATAAATGATCAATAACACAGTTTCAGTTAAGACATATCACTTTTGACACCAGCATTTGTTGCCAATACAGAAATAGGCATAATTTGAAAGGCTACTCTATGGGTGAGTAAAACATAAATATTATAACATTCTCTGAACCTACACAAGTCTTCTAAAATAAATGAAAAACCCCAGCCTTACATTGCGAATCTGTGTTATTCCTAAAATGATCTTTTTTCCTTTTCTTGGCTGCAAACTCACAGTCTTCAGTATTGTACCCTTCTTCATTCTCATCATCTCCAGTTATGATACTGAAATAAAAACATCTAATTAGAATAGCAGTAATCAAATATTTAAGATGCATACATCTTACAATTTTGTGCATTAAATTCTACCAGCTGAAAAGAAATCATGTTCTTAATTAAGATCCTCTACCTCATTGTCTATAGCAACATGTATCTGGAGAGAAGCTGCCTTCTTTTCTTCCCAGAGGGGTTGAATTTTATCTCAAAGTGATTAATACATGAAAGTATCTTCCTAAAGAAAAAATCATTACTGACATTCCGGAAGGACTACTAAGGAGACAGAACTAGCTGGACAACTGTAAAACTCTGCACAGTTCTGGTGTACAAAAATCCATTACTTGAAGTGGACCAAGCCTTCAGTGCACACAGGTAAAAAGTCTGTGAAGAACTATTGCACATCCTTGCACAGGCAGAGAGCCAGCAATGAACGACAGCTCTCTTACTACTGTCACCTCTGGGGCAAAGAAAGTCCTTCTTTTAAGACACTTTTGATTTACAACTCTGCACATACTGCAGGTGTCACGGCGCTGTTTTACCAATGATTTGTACAGCATCAAGAGCCAAGTGGTCTGTCACTGCCAGAGAGACTCAACTCCACCTATGTCACTTCATACAGTTAACTATGCACCCCAACACTGAGGGCTATACCAAATGCTTATGAATATTGAATACATAGTGTGAATACAAAAAAATACACATAAATCATTTAAAATCTTTTTTAATAAGCTAACATCTCTAAATGCATTTAAAACTGTCTGTGCTACAGGAAATCTACACAGCTTCATGAAATTTTCATTTCATTTTTGCAGATAACTATAAGGACCAGCAACAAAGATAAGAATGGGTGTTCTCTTTTCTAGCACTGAGAAGAAAGATACTTCATATGAAGGCCACGGTCTTGCACAGATAAGAATAATGAAGGATACATGGTAATGAAGTTTAACTGGGGAACTTACATATTTCTACATTACTGCTGTTTGGCAACAAAGTTGTATACGAAACTCCTCACATTCATTAGTATTTTCAATCTAAATTGCTTTTTATCACTGCCAGTTTGAACTTCACATTAAAACAACTGAACACTGTAAACTGAAGGACAGAATCTTTTTCAAAAAGAACCTGTATCTGGGCATTAAGTAACAAAAATCAAATTATTTTAGTCTGTTGCTACTACTTTACAGAGTTAAAATTTTCAGGTTTGAACCATCTGTTAAACAACACTGTAAAAATTGTTTGGCTTTTGAATTGTTCTAATCAGTACATGCTAGCTCAACTTAAAGATACACAAGTTGAGAAGATCTAGAAAAAGAAAGTTGGTTATTTTAGCTTTTTTTTTTTCAGAATTTAAACCTAACATACTACTGCATTCAGATAGTGTTTAATACAAGGTGATTGCGTTATTTCGGTCCTTAATATTTTTAAAGCAGAGGATAAAAGCTCAACATTAAATATTCTATGCAACAGTGCCAAATATCACATCTGGTCAAACAGCAAAAGAGTTCAGAGGGAAGAAACCAGCAAGAGACAAAAACAAAACATAAACACAAGTTATTTGATTATGTAACATTCCTCTCAAGCAGTTTGTTTTTGTGGGGTTTTCCCCCCCAAAGCTATCATATAGGAAATGTCTAAACTCACTAAAATTAATTTAATTATGATTTAACATATTGGCTGCATCACCACATCATGTGAGAAGCTATGGCAGAGTCTGAAGAGTTGCTACAGAACCAGAAATTGAGCCCAAAGCTCCCAGAGTTTTATCATCCTAACAACAGATACAAGACTAGGGAGATAGGTCCTGATACTCTGCAACATAATCCAAGCAGCACAGAAACACTCTCATGCCCCTTGACCCAGGGCAAGCAATGGGGAGAGGGTGGGAGGCCACATTCCTGAAGGCCTGCTTAGAAGAGGAAGGTTAATATGTAAAGATTCCTTCTTTTGTTCCTGGATCCAAGTGTCCCTAGAAAGTAATTTAGGCCAGTAACATACCTGAAGTGATTTGAATCCCACTCCTGACACCCCATGAGATACACTCCCCCAAGCGTCATATAAATAACTAAGGCAGCTTCAGGAGTCAATAAATGTAAGGAATTGTGAAGATGAAGATGGTTATTTCAAACACCTTTATCTAGCATTCAAATTTGCCTGTGACATTCCTGGAATTCCTTAAGTCACTTTAGAGAAAAGACAAATTGTACTGTTACCTCTGAGGATCTTCTGACATGAGGCTTTATTTCCTCATGTTCTGTCCCACTTCACATAGAGAGTCTTTCCCTACTCATCTGTAAACAACACTATTCTTCTTGACAAACCTTTAGTCTGAAAGCAATGAACGAAAGCAAGGGTCCCACAAACATCAGAAGAACAGGACAGAAGCACAGAGTTACCCAGTGACTGCTAGCATTCCTTCCAGAAATCTGCAGAGCTACTTGACAAGTAATAAAGCAGCTCTAGTGTTCCAAAAGCAACCCCTGCCCCCTCAAACACCAAGCTAAGATACAAGAAACCAAATCAAGTGCTGCACGTGCCATATGGTGTAACAGAAGCCTTAATTTAGCGTTTTTATTATAATACTGCACGTGACATTTGAGTGCACCTGGCAGGATTTAAATACATACATAATACTGACAATTTACTGCTATTCTTACTCTCTTGTCTTGATGACACACTTCATAAAAAATTATTCTAAAGCTTTTAAAAGCAAAGTACCTGGTGTCCTTAGAACTATAACATCTTAGATAGATCATGCAACAATTTCAGTTTTTCCAAAAAAAGTAATTTCATAGCAGTATTTAAATAACCTCTTGGGTATGACACTTAAAATGACGGAAAATGTGACAGGGCTATCTGAGCTCCAACTGTTTTCCCTCATCCCCTTGATTCTTTTCTCACAGCCCTCAACTCATGCAATTATTCACAGAGACACACTATTTTAGAAGTGCCTCTCACAGCTTGACCATGGAAAATCCTAAGTGCACACACCAAATGATTTTGTCATTTGACAAATATATTGTAATGTTATCTGTTAAAAGATTCAAATCAAAGGACTTCTATTCAGTGCCAAAATCACTCTTGTGAACACTGTGTCTCACAGAATTAGACAAGAGACACTACAGACTGAAATGACTACCCTGCCAGCCCAAGTAGCTCATATGAACCTAAAACACAAAAAATTAAATATCACCATCATGAAAATCTTTAGTCTAATTCTCTTTCTTTTACCTCAAAACAAACATGTAAGACAGCTTTACTCCTAAATTGCAGGCTAATGAAAGACACTTGCATACAATTCTGTAAGGCAGTTCCACCTCCACCAAGTTTCTCTCCACCACAAGGCTTCAAGGACGCAGTGCCACAGCACTGGAAGTGTCTATCTTTGCTTGAACTTACAGGCAGCCATGGCCAGCATTCACATCACAGAGCTTGAATGCACACAGCCCAAACCACATTTCCAGCTACTACATACTTTGATCACAAGACACTCTTAGGTAAATAACTAACACCTACTGAAGTGATGGTCTCATTTTTTTTCAATCTTAGTTTCCATAAAAGATCTAAAGTGCAATTATTCAAGCATTATGCCAAATAATTAAAACTGTTCCTGCACAAGTGATTATATTTGCTCAAGCATGGTTACCATTAGGTCCACCAATTTTACTAATTCAGCAGCTGGATTCACCAAGGCATTGGATGACTAATCAAGCAAAGTTAGAAGTTCTATTTTAACAAGAACACATTCTTCAATTTAAGTAAAGTATGTGTCTTTAAGGTTTATTTCTGAATCTGTTTGTGATCAGATCTTCGTAATTTCTGAAGAGAAAGTATTTGCAATGGGTAAAGGACAACGTTTGGCAATCAACTCTAGCAACACTTTCCCAGAAGAGAATAGAGGCAAAACTAGAAAGGGTTTCATTAAACTACATAGCTTGAGTTTATTTCTTTATAAAGGAAAACTGCTATAACTGCTCCCTTAAATACAATACTAAAGTACTAACTTAAGAGATTCTTACAGAATATTTTAGTGAAAAAGATTATTCCTTAAAATGGATATAAATTAACAAAACCCTGCTAGATTGGCATACACTATCATCCCTATTCACAAGGCAGCTTAAAGAGAGACAAATAGGTATTTTTGTACTGTTTGTTATAGGTTTCTTCTACAATGAAGCACTTTATCACATCTCATTTTTCTTTAGTGCTACATCATGTTAACAAATCTCCTAAGCTGAGTTATCTTCAATATGCACCATAATTATTTCCAAACAGCATAAGATGGTACAGAGATCCAGCCAGCAACATATCTTGCACTGCTGTATGACAATGTGAAGCCCTACCCATGACACAGAAGAACCCCAAGCCTAGGTATATGCTGATACAGACTGGATAGAAAGTAGTTTTGCAGGAAAGGAGCCAGGAGTCTGGAGGATAAGTAGCTGAAAACAGGTCAGCAGTGTGCCCTTGTGTTGTGTTAAGCCAACTGCACCCTGCATTGAGCCATGGGAAGTGTCTCCTGCAGACTGAAAGAGGCAAACATCCATCTTTATTTGGTATGAGTACTCATCTGGAGCACTGTGTCTAGTTTGGGGCCCCCCAGTACAGTGCAAGCATTGTCATACTGGAACAACTCCAGTGGGAAGTCACCAAGCTACTGGAGCATGGGTGCACAAGGGCAGAGAACTGACCTTGCTCAGTTCTAGGAGTTGGTGGTGGAGGGAAATCTAATTGTTGTCAGTTATTAATATGAGGCTATATTTAAGATGTAGTGAGACTGTAAGGCTGGAGGAGGTGGGCAGTAAGTAAGTCAAGTGGTAATGGACACAACATGTGATAAGAGAAATTCTTACTGGAAGGAGGAGGGCAGGGAGAAATGATACAATATAGAACAGCACAACAACAAAATAACACTGACAGTAACAGAACTTAGAACAGGAACACAGAAAAGAACTTCCATTCTTGGAAAAGCACAAAGCTGAACTGGGCAAGGCCCTGCAGAACCCAACCTCACTTGGCCTTGCTTTAAGTATGTGTTTCAACCAGATGACACTCAGAGGTCATTTCCACTCAAAATTGTTCCATAATGTTGTGCAAATAGACATTATTGCAGTTTAGTGGCAAAACTTAACTGGCATATAAAAAGTTCAAGTTACAATCATAGATCCAAATTTAAAAGTGTAGTGAAATCACTCCAAAGTAGTGCTACAATGCCAAGACACACCAACTTGAATTCTCTAGTCTGAGTTTGAACAATATACATTTTTAATTGAATAGATAGAAATAAAATTAAGAATCAAAAAATTAAAGCCACAGTTTTTGGCTCCAGATGAGCTCAATTCTAGGGTCTTCCAAGACTAAGTTAAAAAAAAAAAAAAAAGAAAAGAAAAGAAAAAACAATCAATCCAGCATCTTTGCTCAAAGAAGCCATAAAAATACCTCACCTTGCTCTTTGGGGAAAAGATACATATATACACTTACACACACACAATTATGAGCACAAGTCTTAATGGTATTCACAAAGACTGATAATTCCTGTCATACTTATCAAACAGTATTAATTAAGCAACCTGCATGATATTTATTTTTGAAGCAATTTGCATAGTTGCTAAATACTTTAGATTTCCCTTACTTTGCCAAGTATATTATTAAAGATATAAAAGAGAGAATAGTTTTTTCAACAGTATTTAAGGCAACTTCTATGGTGGAGGCTTACTGAAAATTCTTCCAGACAAAGTTTTGTATCCACAGTGGCCAGACTGTGTGGATAAAGAAGCACAAATGAGATCAGTGACAGATTAACACAAAAGGAAAAAAGGCATGAAGGAAACAGTAGGTTAAGCTTAATAATAATGCTTCATTGCTTGATAACTCCCTTGGGGATTGTTTTACAAATTTAGAAAACCACAGGTGTGTGACTACAGCAAATCCTAGCTTCCCAGTAAATCCCTCTCTAAACCAGATGAGTTATCTTTTACTGGACTAACAACAAAACCTTGAATGTTCCTTTTCCTCATTATGAGCACATTATGCTGGAATTTATGACCAAGAATCCTACTCCTGAGAATTACTTCTTTGTGGAGAAGTTTGTTTTGACAAAACAATTTATATCACACCAGTCTGTGGCCATTTGCAAAGTATTACTTTATTTACCTGATCTCTTTCTCCCCTGTCCTACAGGAGCACATACAGTCATCTATTGTGTTAGAGAATGAGCATTAAGCTACCGCTGATTGTACATTTGGAGCAAAGGCATTTTATGGCTGCCTAAACTAATCCAACACCCACTCAGCAGAAAGCCTTCATTCACTTCCAGGTTCAATATGCCTGTTTCACTTGCAATTTACAAGTGTCACTTTTACCTTTAAATAGTACTCAACAGGCACTGGGGGCAGGGCTTTTTGTTGGGTTTTTTAAAAGTATTTATTGTTTTATTATTTTGAAAGACATATAGGCTAAGAAGGGATCTGGCTGCCCCAAATAAGCAACTCACAAAGCAGTGACAAAAGACAGTCTCCACAGGCATCTCCTGTCTGCCTAACTAACAAAACACATGACTGCATTTGTGTACAGATGACATCAGCTACCACAAACAGTTGCAATCTGAATGGAAATTAAGTCAATTTTGCCTTCCCACCTGCTATTAATTCAGGCAGAATTACTTTTTTTTTTTTAAACTTACACAGTGTGGCTGATATCATTCAGCTGATTATTCCCATCCTCAAGTGCATGACTAAAGGTTTCACATCTTTTCCATCCATCTTCTGTTTTAACCCATCTCCATCCAGGGGATCTCCAGTCTTGGCCCAAAAATGGCATGGTTTCTCTATAAGCAGGAAGAAGAGATTCTTTGTCTATTATTTATTAAAAACATTTCAAGACTTCCTGTACTTATTTCAGTTTTCTCTTTAGCCTTAAAAAGAAAATACCTTGAGAAAAGTTCTCTGTAAAGCATCGTAAAGCATCCTTTAAAGAAACAGATTCAGTGGTTTAAGTAGATTGTTTTATTCTCCAACAACATTCTTCTTGTATTTCAGCATTTTATCAGATCAAGATCATCAGATTTCCTTGTTCTTTGGAGAACAAGGAAAAAAATCCTGGTAGCCCATGAATGGAATGATACAAAAAAAAAAAAATTATATCAATTATATAATGTGTTATCTGCTCTGTCATGATCAAACAGATTAATGTGAGTAATAAATGGTTTTTGAGAGATTAACAGCTCACAAAATCAACGTTGCTCCTTTTGTTTTTTCTAATCCTTACAAGTACTGAGTTCATGGTACAATGTGTAGTGATGTTTCGAGATAGGAATTTTAACATTCCCAAAAATCTTTTTATGTTGTTTTTGACCTCCCACGCCAGCCTATTAAGCAGATACCAGGACAAAAGGAGACTGCAACAAAGTCCATTGTGACATGTCTCCAGAAATTCCTACAAATAGATGCAAGTCATCACAGCTATATCGCTCAGTGTTCTGCTACCATTTTTCAAAAGTGAGATTCACTTCTGACACATTAGGAATTTGAACAAAGCAGTTTTCTACACTCAAGAGAATTATAACCTTGCCAGCTTTTGCTCTCTTCTTCCCATTCATCACACAAACATATTGCTCCTTAGTTTAACAAGAGATTTCACATGCAAGTTATAGAGGAAAGATAGCATTATCATGTTCAAAACACATGTTAATATATAAAAGCAACAGCTTTGGTCCTCACAAACATGCATTTTCTAATATTTTTTCTACTTGAAAAAAAATATTAGGCCCCATCAGTAAACATCACTATGAATTTATTTAAAAATTTGCACTCTTGACCAGCATTTGCCCAATATATTTGTTAGAAGAGGATAAAAAGCCAGAAGAAATATAGGCTGAGTGAGCCAGCTGGGTTTTTCTTTACTTAAAAATCTGCATAGCATGCAAAACAAAGTGCATTGCCTAGGCCTCAGAATTGACTAAAGTCCCCTTCCTACTAATAACTCAGCTTTCCTCTACTCCTAATAAGAACCTTTTCCAATATTTACATCATCCATTCCTCCAGTTGCAACAAACTTCACTCATGCCTATCTGCTTGTCCAATCCTTTTACTACTTCCTAGGAATAATATGAACCATAGAATGGTTTGGGTTGGAAGGAACCTTAAAGATCACCCAGTTCCAATCTGGGTGACACCTTCCACTAAACCAGGTTGCTCAGAGGCCCATCCAATCTGGCCTTGGATGCTAAAGAGTATGGGATACCCACCACTGCTCTGTGCCAGTGCCTCATCATTCTCACAGTAAAGAGCTTTTCCCTAAGACCTAACCTACACCTACCTTCTTTCAGTTTGATGCCATTCTGCCTTGTTCTGTCACTACTTTTTACAAGGGCCTTGTAAAAAGTCCTTCTCCAGCTCTCTTGTAGCCCCCCCCCCCCTTTAAAGGGCTGGAAGACTGCTCTAATGGTCTCCCCAAAGCCTTCTCTTCACCTGGTTAAACAATCCCAATTCTCTCAGCCAGTGCTCATAGGACAGGTGCTCCAGTCCTCCTCTGGACTCTAACACATTCACAGCCTTCCTATGGTGAGAATCCCAGAGCTGGATGCAATGCTGCAGGTGGTGTATGAGGACAGCAGAGGGGCAGAATCACCTCCCTTGACTCACTGGCCACACTTCTTTTGGTGCAGCCCAGAACACCTCCGGCTTTCTGGGCTGCAAGTGCACATTGCTGACTCATGCTGAGCTCCTTGTCAACCAACAGCCCTGAGTCCTTCTCCACAAAGTGGCTTTCAGTCCATTCTCTAGCCATCTTGTACTTGTGCTTGGGACTGCCATGACCCAGCTGCAGGACCTGGTGCTTCACCGAGTTGAATTTCAGGAGGTTTGCACACACTGACTTCTGTCCTGCCAAAGTCCCTCTGGATGTCATCCCTTCTCTCCAGCTTGTTGACTGCACTACATAATTTGGTGCCTTCCAAAAACTTGCAGAAGATAGACAGTGGGATTGAGCGTATGTCCCCAACAAAGATGTTAAACAGGCCCAGTCCCAATCCCAACCCCTCAAGAATGTCACTTGTCACTCATCTCTACCTGGACACAGAGCCATTGACTGCAACTCTTTGAGGATGACCATCCAGCCAGTTCCTTATCTACCCAGCAGTCCATCTGTCAAATTCATGTCTGTCCAGTTTAGAAACGAGGAACTTGTGTGGGACAGCATCAAATGCTTTTCACAAGCTCAGGCAAATTACATCAGTCACGGTGTGACCCCGTATGACCTCATCCACCAACCCTGAAATCCCAATGCAGAAGGCCACCAGACCTGTGGGGCAGGATTTGCCCCTGGTGAAACCATGCTGGCTCCCATCCTCACACAGCCTAACGACATCCCAACACCCCACTCGCCCAGGCAGGCTCCACACACCTCCTCCAGACCCCTCAGTGCCGCCCGTCCCGCCTCGCCGCTGCCTCATCCGCCCACCCTGACTTTTAACACCTTGTCCCACACACCTTCAGCTCCACATGCCCTCAAGAACCAACCCCAAACCCCTCAAGCCACGACTGCCCACGCTCAGCCCCAACCCCGCGAGCCGAGGGGGCTCACACACACGGCCCCACAGGCGTCCTCCCGCCCCAGCTGCCGGCCCAGGCAGGCCCGGCCGCGCTCACCGGCCGCGCTCACCTCCGGCCGCCGCTGCCGCCGCTCCCCGCCCGGCGCTCGGCCCGGGCCCGGGGCTGTTGCCGGAAGTACCATGGGCCGCTCTGGCCACGCCCCCCCGCGCTGATTGGCCAGCGCCCGCCGCGCTTGTTGCTACCCGGCAGCGCGCGCCGCCATTGGCGCAGCGGGGCGGGGCTGTCTCCGCCCCGGCGCGAGGCGGCCGCGTCACGTGACGGGCGCCCGCGGGCCGCACGTGCCAATGTTTTGGTCGGCGAGGGCGGGGCTTGTGGCGCGCGCGGGGCGGGGCGTGGCCCCCCGGGAACCCCCCGGTGTGACCCCTCCCCCCCGGGTGACCCCCGTGTGACCCCTCCCCCCGGTGTGACCCCCTAGGGAACCCCCCGGTGTGACCCCTCCCCCCAGGGTGACCCCCGTGTGACCCTCCCCCCGGTGTGACCCCCTAGGGAACCCCCCGGTGTGACCCCTCCCCCCAGGGTGACTACCGTGTGACCCCTCCCCCGGTGTGACTACCGTGTGACCCTCCCCCCGGTGTGACCTCTCCCCTCTCGGTGAGACCCCCGTGTGACCCTCCGGGAAACCCCCTCGGTGTGACCCCCCTCCCCCCCCCCGCCGGTGTGACCCCTTCCCCCCGGTGTGACCCCCTAGGGAACCCCTCGGTGTGACCCCGTGTGACCCCTCGGGGAACCCCCCCCCCCCCGGTGTGACCCTTCCTGTGTGAGCAGCGTGTCCCACCCGGTGTGCCCCCTCCGTGTCACCGGTGTCACCGGTGCGACCCCTCTGTTCTATGACCGGCGTGACTCCCCGGCATGACCGCTGTGTGTGACACGACTCCCCCCGCCCCCGCTGTCACCCTGTGTCCCTGGTGTCCCAGGGGTCCCTGGTGTGCCCTGAGTGCCCTGCTGGGGTCTCCCTCTGTGTGCCCCGGCTGTGCCAGCGTGCCTGGAAAACCAAGTTTATGGAGGGCCTCGTTTCTTAAAATTTCAAGTCATTAATATATGATTGTATAAACACTTCAGATTTCACTTAAAAGCAGTTATGGAGAAAACGATAAAAAATAGTCAAGGCATAATAGTAAAATTAAAGTAGTATTTTCAAACACTGTAATTGGTCCTTAATTTTCTGTTGTATAAAAAGGCTTTATTATTTTAACTATTTGAATGCTTGGGATTGACAACACTACAATTACTGTATCTTGTCCCTACCTGGAAGCAATCCTTAATCTTTTTGCTAGTCTTTCCCATAGAAAATGGAGTTTATGAGCTTATAAAATAATTTCAGTGTCATAACAGCACAGAATTCAGCAAAGACTCAGATTTGAAGGGCTTATTTTCTGTCTTTGGTCTTGAAAAACTCACATGAGTAGTTATGTCTGGTCTGGGATTCATTGTGTTCTCAATATGTTACTATTAATAATTAAACTAGAGATAGGATTCCTTTCTTTTCTTGAAGACAGAAAAAAAAAAAAGAAAGTTAAATACCCAAATATTTTTCAAGCCCTCAATATCCTGGCACAAATACAGCCATGGCAAAGGTGCTGCCTTTGCGCAGCCAGAGCCTGTAGGCCACTCTCTCTGCCATTGCCTGATTGAAAACATTCCCAGTCCTGCACTGGAAAACGATGAGTCAATATTAAAAACTCTCACCAATACAGTGCCAGGAACATGTCAATCTCCTTTTCCAGCCCATGAAAGGATTTTTTTTGTTCTTTGCCACCTGGATCTACAGAATTCCATCATAATGTGCCACAAATCCTTCTGTCTCTAGGATCCTTCTACATTTTCTGTGTTTGAGGTGTCCTGTGGTGTGTGGACATACAATGAGTACTCAGTTAACTCATTGCTCTGGTGGGGTTGCTCCTTTAGGGCAGGCTGGATTCTACTAGCAGAGCTTCATGAGAGAAACATCTAATCCAAAAGTGATGCACTTCAGAAAATACGCTGCTGTTCTCTTGTGTTTACCAGAGGAGTGAGCAGCTTTAAAACCATGAAAGGCAGTAAGCAAGAGGTTACTTCTTGAAAAAGTGCAGCATTTTGGGAAGGACTCACACTGGAGCAGTTTGTGGAGGATTCTGTCCAAGGGGAGGATTTCCATGCTGGAGCAGGGAAGCAGCATGAGAAGGAAGGAGTGGCACAAAGCGTCATGAAGGGACCCCAGCTGTGGATGGGGTTGTCACCTCATCTCCCTGTGACACTTGTGGAGGAGAAGAGGTGGCAGAAAAGTTAAGAACAAAAAGTGGAGTTGTGTCTGTGAAAAAAAGGGAGTTGACAAAAAGGTGCTTTTGTTTTTTGTTTTTTGTTTTTTTTCTCACTGCGCTATTTTTTAAATACCCAATTTTTAATTCATAGCAAATTAAATTAATCTTCCCCAAGTTGGTTCTGGTTTACCTATGATGGTAGTTGGTGGACTATGGTTATTGGTGGATGGTAATTGGCTCTCTGTAATTATCTGGACCCAGAAGCTTTTTCATTATTTTTTCCCCTGTCCTGCTGAAGAGGAGGAGTGAGAGAGCAGAGGGGTGGGCACCACACTTCCTAATATCATAGAATGGTTTGGGTTGGAAAGGATCTTTGAAGGTCATCTATTTCCAATCCCCCTGCCATGGGCAGGGACACCTTCCACTAGATGGAGCGTAAAGCTCCATCCAGCCCGGCCTTGAACCCTTCCAGGTGTGAGGATCCTCAGCTTCCCTGGGCAGCCTGCGGCAGTGGCTCACCAGCCTCCCAGGGAAGTATGGCTCCCAGGTATCTAATCTAAAGCTACTCTCTCTCAGTTTGAAGCTTTTCCCGCTTTTCCTATCAGTACACACCCTTGTAAAAAGCCTCTCTGTGGGTTTTTTCTAGGCCTTCTTCATTTACTGGGAGCTGTAGAAGGTCTCCCTGGAGCCTGTTCTCCCTGGAACAGTCAGTCTCAGCCAGTCTTTGTGGCAGAGGTGTTCCAGCCCTCTGAGCATCTTGGTGGCCCTTCTCTGTCCCCAGCTCTGGATGCAGCACCCCAGGAGGGGCAGAGTCCCCTCCTCAACCTCTGGTCACACCTGCTGGTCACACCTGCTGCCATCAAGCCCAGCTGGGGGCTGTAACCCTGGGTGAATGCCTTGCACTTCAGGGAGGACACAACAGGAAAGGAAGAAACTGTTCCTTCCTATATGCTTCTAGCTTTTTTCTTTTTTCCTGGTATAGGTCCTAGAAGGACAAGGACAAGTGTGTCTTCCCAGCTTAGGCAGTCACACTCTTTGACTTGTGCTTCAAATTTAATAAAATTATTAATAGCTGAGGTACATAAGTAATTGGGTTTTCTGTGACAACTCTCTTTCCTGCATATTTGCTGCTACTCATGCCCAGCTATTATAATATTTCACCTGCTGGCTTCAGCATATTTGTATTAATTATACAATAGAGGGAGCTGGAAGAATGTAATTTTTAATTTATTTTTTAGTGAAGAGCCACTTATTACAAGACTTTATGTATATGTGGTTTCATTCCAAGTGTCTAAAAGTCTTGTGATTATTCAAAAAGCAGATGCAAAGTGGTTATTTCCCAGAGCTGCTGCTGTGCTGTCTTCTCTTGCAAGTGAAATTTTCTTACTCCGTACTTCAAAACTGGAGCAATTTTGCTATATAGTGTTTGTGAAGTAATTCTACTATTTAATGTTTTTGATACCTTTCCATCTGCCTTTTTTTGTAATAAAGTATGATAAATTTTCAAATGACAAAATTTAGAGATATTGCCCATATTAAGAATAGTTGCTATCTTGACAGTCCATGCTCTGACCTATTAAAAAATCATTGAAAACTGAGAAATTGATTTTATTTTTTTTTATGTGTAGTGCATGTCTGTCTTAAAAGTATGCAAAAGATAGCATGTTGCTCAATTTAGGGGGGTTTCAAGATGTAAAATAACTTAATAGAATGTGAAAGCTTTTAAGAGTACTCTGATCAACGTGGAGTAGCTTGAGCAGTTCTTGAATTATTTAATATTGACTGACACTATTCCATTTCACATATTCCTTATAAAGTTCTATGGTAATTTTCTTATTCTGCTGTCACAGCCTTCTATTATGTTTTATTTAACACTAAAGCAGTTTAAACCTTCCCAATTGAAATTGACCAAACTGATCTAAGTGTGGCTGATAGTGCTTTTGATTGTTTCAGAGAGATTTTAAAGTGAAAATTTCATTAAACCCAGATGAGTTTTGCAGTCAGGATAGTAACCCTTACTGCTGATTGCAGGTCCGTGTAGATGAGACACTAGATCATTGCTACATTAACATGAAATTAGGAGAATAAAATGGTGAATTCCAGCTTTCCCATTTTTTGCTATTAAATTACTGAAATTATTATTTCTTTTTAATAATCCACAGAAAAGGTGAATTCTTTAAATCGGCTTACACTGAAGGAAAGCCAGGCTATTTTACTTTAAAATTACAATTGTTTGTAAGATCTGAGACACATTATTAAAAGCAAAACAAATGTAATTTGGTGTGGCTTAGGATAACCTCATGGAGCACATAAAGCATCTTGTCATTAAGATTCATATTCTCTTAACTGTTTGGTCTCAAAAGATGCATTGTAGGAATGTTTATATGTGTTTATGATTACATATGGTATGTTAATAGGAATGCCTTCCAATTTTTTTCTTAGAAATCACCTGAAAATGAGGGTCATGGTAGATGCAAATGGCTTTCTTTCCTTGGGGAGAGTGGTTTTAATTTTGCTGAGTAATCTCTGTATGTATTTTAAAAAATAGAATAGTTCTGACAAATAATACCCCAGCCGGATTCAGTTACTTAGCAACATTAAATGCTAACAAAAAGAAACAGGGAAGTGCTGCAGGAGCAATAAAATCATTAGAAAACAGAAGGAAATGCATGACAATGATGAAGACAAAACTCATAAGTAAAACAAAAATTGAAAAGAACACATAATCCAAGCACTTGGTCTTTTTCCAAGAAGTCAGTTGGTCAATGCTTCCTTTTTTCAGGAAAAAACTACCAACCTATAATAACAAATATCAAAACTTGGAGAAAAGCCTCATAATCCCAGATATTTCTTAATGTATTTTTCAGTGTATTACACAGTTCTTCAGAAATTTCTTTTATGGCTGGCATTTTTTTTTCCTTTAATACTTGTCATGGGTACTGCCAAAACAAGAGGTAATGCTAGCGCTCTTCCTTCATTAGGTTTATTACTCTCCTCAATGTGAGAGGATAAATAATTTAGTGTGTTAGGGAAACTGTAGATGCATAAGACTACATCTCCCTTCCCAAAGGCTTGGTGGCTGAGGAGCAGGTCCAGCTCAGCAGTGGTGCAGCCCAGGGCAGCCCCTTTCCTCCCGGGAATGTCGGAGAGGGGCTGCTGACAGTGCCAGGGGAACCAGACTGGCCTGTCCATGTGGCCTGCTGAGCTGGGCTCCTACATAGACCTGCACATTGGCTTCCCACCTTGACCTTGGAGCTGCCTGAAGCTGCCTTACCCCTTGATCAGTTGAACCTGGCCACCCTCTCTTGCCTTATGCAGAGAGGCTCTGACTGGCAAAGCCCCTCTCTTGTCACCCAGCACCCCTTAACTCCCCAGTCCACAGGGATGTGATATCATCAGAAAAACTGCACCCCAAAGAGCATGGGGAATGGAAAGAATTGATGAACAGAAACATCTTCCAAGAGCTTTGTGGGGAAAAAAGGATACACAGATATACAGTAGGTTATTAATGATTACACTCAGAAAAGTAATTGTCTTCAGCTGATGTGCAAACCAAGGGTGGTTGAAGAATTTTAATATGGAAGATGTATTTTATAATAATTCACTGTTGAATGTAAAAACAGATTTACTTTGGTTGGAACAAACACTGTATAGCAGAAAGAAAAGAATTTTGAAAGCTAATAATTACTCTGTGGAAAAAATCAGTAACACTTTGCTGGGAAATAACATTAAGGGAGAAAATGAAGAACTTTCAGTGTGGCAGTAAAAATCATGATTTTAGATAACTCCAGAGAACCAATCTGAAAAAGAGCATGTACCATATCTTGAGACAAATCTTTAATTGAAAGCCCTGGGACATGAACAGAAATTACACCATTTGATCAATGGCAGGTTGGATACTGCAACTAACTCATTTGTGATGGGGGAAATGTGAGGTCAAAACTAAGGTTTGGAAAAAAAAGAAAGTTAATTTTTCAAAATATATGTGCTTTGCCTATTTTAGAGGAAGATAACTAAGAAAGAAAATTAATTAGTTTAGGAATTTGCAGTGTGGGGTGGAATTTCATGGCAGTCCAAGCTATAGAAATTGATAAGAAATTACTCATCAAAGCAAGGTTTATTGCTTTTTTGGTAATGAAGGATGGCAAGAGGTTTCTAACCTTCTTGAAACCTTTAATCAGAAAAAAAACCCACCAATTTTTAGAAGCAGACTTTCTATATTGGTAAGTTACCATCTGTTTGCACTATATTTGTATGCATCCATAGAACCTTTAAATTGGTTTGGATTAGTGATTTCAAATGTGTTCCTAAGAGAAAGTGACTTCTGCAGCAAAAGCTGGGGACATAAAACTCAAGGAAAAAATAGATCAAAACTGAGGGTGATGTTGTAATAATTAAGATAGATATACAATTTATGTGTAAATGAGAAGATATCTAACTGTTAAAGGAGAGAGGATTTTTTCCTCTTTTGTTTGTGTTGGCTTTTCTCATAGGAAAAATTGGATGAAAGAATTCTAATTTTACAGAGACATTTCATCACAGAAAGAGAAGCTTAGTTGGTTGAATCGTTGAATAGTTGAATGTGACTGCAGGGAACTGAATGCAAACCAGTAAATGTAGCTAGAAGGGTAAGGAAAGGAGTAAACTATTAGTCTGCTGTTCTACAAAATGATATGTGCTGGTGTTTGCCAAAATGCTCAGCTGAAGAAGATGGCTAGCAGAACTGCTAGTTGAAAAGGTAAGTTTTCAAAAACAAAGAGAAAAATAGTGTTTGAGAGAGAAAGATAGCTAGAATGTTTAGAGAAATTAGATGTTTATTAGTTTGGCTGGACCTGATAAATTGAGTTACATAGCTAGTAAGCAAAGATGCTAGAATTCATAGAGAAAACATATAGAGGATTGGAGAAGTGTGACAGAACTGCAAAAGAGCAAATACTGTGTCTATTCAAAAAAAAAAATAAAATCCATCAATTATAATTTGTAAATTTAACTTTAACTTCTGGTGGAAAAATCCAATACTAATATGACTTCTATAGTGAGCTGGAATACAGAATTAAGTATATGCATGTTAAATTGGTAAATGGTAGGAAATTGGCAAGATCTCTAAGAATGTAAAAGATATGCTAAGAATTAAAAATGACCTTGGAGAAGTGGTCTGGAACAGAATGAAATTCCCTACAGACCTTCTTTTGTATATCTCCTCATAATTAAAATCTCTATCCATAGGGTGCTTCGCTCCCATTTAGCTATGTCATAGTTTAATGGAATAGCATAAACCCAAACATAATTACTAATGCTATCAGTAACTGTCTTTATCTCAGCAGCAGAAGCTGTATCTGATATAACAGCAGTGTTATTGTGATAAAGCTGACCAGTGAAGAAATAAAAAGGAAAGCATGTTGAAATTAAAAGAAACCCCAACTCTGAAGGTTACTTAGGTTTTGCTTCTACCAAATGAAATAGCTATAAATAATAATTGTGTTAGTCAATTTGTGTTGTGGTTTATGGAAGTGGTAGAACAGAATCATGCTTTCTGATTTATCGAAAAATTAATGGAAGATAGCAAACACATTTTAATCTTGTCCTGGTTTCAGTGGGGGGTGGGGAGGGGGAGGAATAGGGAAGAGGGGGGCTGAGTGAGCGGCTATGTGGTCTTTCTTTCAAAGAGATGGTCTTTTTTTTTTTCAAGCCCACCACCAAGTAGTCTTGAAACCATGACACTATTTCTTCTACATGGGATGCAGAATCTTAACTTTAGTAATTCAAGTTATACTCAGCTACTATGCTTTAGTTGTGTGGTATCAAATAACTGTGGTTCTGGCTTACCAAATGCCCTGTTTCAGGTTTGTTTTTTGAAGCAAACTGCAGATGCATAGTAAGGAAAAGAAAAGTCTTGTACAATAAAAAAAAAAAAATTGTGATTAAAGTCCCTAAAATCAAAGTGTCTTTCCATTGGCAATGCAGACTCCACATAAATTTCTAAACAAAACAAACCAATTTCTTACTTCAACTGTTTTTATACTGTATCTATACCTATGGGTTTTTTTCAGAACTGGAAGGTCTTCCAGTGTTACTGGAAGTCCTTCTCTAGTGGATTTGTGAATGTTGAACTGAACATTTAGTTTATTGAGGTTTTAGTAAGTTTCAGTTCCCATGTCTTTCATTTGAGCAATTTTCAACAGCGCAAAGGTAGGGACAAGGCTAGAATGAGATAGTGGCACAAAGAGTAAGAGGACATGCTGAAATAAAAACAATTACTTCTGTAGAAGTAGGTGGTAGAATAAGGGAATTGGGATACTCACATGATGAGCTCTGGAGCATTGTCAATTCTGCTGGCATGTGTGTTTACTTCTGTGGAATGCAGGTTTTACTCTCATGCTCATCTTTTATGACAAATGTAGTTAATACCATGCATTATGTTTATTACCTCATGGTGCAGCTTTGTGGCCAGAAGTGATGTTTTACCAGCTTTGGGACATTGAGCCCTTGTAGACATTTGTGTATTAGACTGAGCTTTAATGGCTGCTTTATTTGAGGGGTGTTATGTCTGCCATCAATAGTGACAATCAGATGGCTGCACGCACTGTAAGGTTTCATCTCTTGCAGGTGTCCTTTGAGATCTCACATTTCCACTCCCCTTTCTCAGGAGGTTCTGAATTAGGATGGTTTTCTCTTCAAAGCCCTTGGACATTCAGCTTGAGCTCAGGTCCATGGCTTTGGCCAGAGGGAGCTACTGTCATACTTTAAATGCACCATCTCCAGCAGCTGGAAATCAGTGCTTTTAATCTAGTCTTTGTGTACATGTAGGCTTGCACATTAGACTTTATTTGAGAAATAAATTCCGGTTGTAAATAACATAATTGTCTTTGTTCTCAATAGAGTAATTTACAGCATTGTTGAATGAGAGTGGCATCAATGGACTATCAATCTGACCCAGAGATGAAACAGCAAGCAAGCTGTCAAAACCTTTAGCTGGTAGGGCATTGGAGTGATGGGTTCAGAATAATTTTATCTTTTCTTGGAAAAATGCTACTACAGGTGGTTCTAATGAACAAAACAAAAACCTGATGGTTGACTGTTATAGAGGTTACTGTATAATATATGCTTCATACATTGTATATTTGCAACTAATTTAACTACTCAAAAGTCTATCAGAGATTAGTACATGGTCAATAATTTTATGCCTCATCATTAGTAGTCCTCATGATTTGTAATCCACTGTGATCTCCAATAGTAAAGAGTTCCCTTTGGAAGCACTAAACAGAGGAAGCCTTAGAAAGTAATATATTTTGTGAAATAGGAGCACAATATACTTTAATGATTATTATTCATAGCCTTGCTCACCATGTAATTATAATCCCTAAATTCACATTTCCTACTAAAGAATCCATATGGGGGCGTGGGGAGGGTGGCGGCTGGGGGAGGTGGTGAGTTTGTCCAGTAAGCTTTATGGGTTGAAATTCCTGCATTTGATCTCTGCTTACTGTATTAATATGAGCACCACTTCATACAACCCCCTGAAGTGCCACCCAAGTCCCAAGGGAGTCAAGGAGGATTTTGAGCTTTGTTTCACAGGAAATGAATCAGGCTTTTTATATGGAAGAAAGGCAACTACATAATATACAACTACAATTCTAAACTTTATAGTTAAATTCAGTGCCAGTCCAGTACCAAAAACAGTATGAAAAAAGCTAACAAAAAAGCTAACAAAATAAATTTCAGATTTGTTTTCTTGGTGTTCTGTTTATTCCCTGATAAGGAAGAAACAAAAGCAGCATTTTATTCACTCACAGATAGATGTCGGCATAGCTCTTGGGACCATTCTATTAAACACAGCATGACAAAGTGGCAGTCCATCTAAACAGTTCCCAGAGGTTTAGAACTATTAATTCTGAGTGTACATTTCTTCATATGCTGTTTTGAAATTTTTATGATGATTTTATAGCTATCTTAACCATAAAATTTATGGATGTAGATAGAAACTTTTACAAAACAGTCAAAGGCCTTGTGGATAAAAAAAGATTTTTTCCTGGTGCATTTTATAGAAAACATAGGATTGCCATTAAACTATGGCAATTTTCAGAAGCTCATAGACCTGGAAGACACATAGATTAAATTAATATATTATTTGAACACAAGCAATATGCAAAGAATTAAATCATTTTTGCAACCTATTAAGATAAAACTGCCTCATTAACACATGCATTAGACTAGAGGAACAGCAGGAAGTGATCAATGTGTCTTTCAAGGTGGAAATTTATGCTATCAAATACCAATAAGCAATGGGAATAGTCTTGCTGATAGCATTGGAAATGCTATTTAGGCTGACATTACATAACTAGGTCTACAGTTATCCCATGAGCTAGATTCAAGAATTACTTAGATGTTTTTCTCCTGCAAGCACCCTGATTAAATGAACATAACATTTACTGCAGCAACGATTGCCTGTCCATACCAGAAGGATGACTAAATGTCTTTAAAGCCCTGAGAACAGAACAGGAATCATATTTCATTGTGTCTCTCTTTCCCCCTTCCATTTCTTCTGCTTCTTTCTTTCTACTTTGACTTTGTAGGTCTCAGAGAGTAGAAGTCCCATGCTGCTCCTTGGCAAAAACCAGAGGACTTGTGCTTCCCCAGGGAGCTGTGGGCTGGGGGTCCTTCTCCTTCAGTTACTTTATGGCTTCTGTGGAGGCTTCTGTTCTTCACAGTTCTGACTCTGCAGAAAGGGTGCCATGGGCTGGTGTTGTCTCCTCACACTGTGGCCATTCTCAGCTCTTCTGGTGGCGTTTAACATCTAGATCATCCTGTAGGCCCTTCGAGGAAACAAAATAGTATCTGATGAGTGCATCCACACTGCTATGAAATGGAGGTTAGCAGTCACTCCTCATTAGTAGCAGAAGGTCTTTGGGATAAACTGGAATTTAGACCACCCTGTAAAGCACAGGTAAAGTGTAGCCAGTGTGTTTAAAGACGCAGCTAATTAGTTTAAAGACAGCCCAGTCACTTCCTTCGTATTCTATGATTTTTATAAATGTCCAGTTCTGTGATGTCACCAGTTGTGAAAAGTGCTGATGCTGAAGGGAGTTTTGTCTAGGTGACAGCAGTAGGATTGCACCCTGTAGAGTTCTGTTCTGTGGCATCTATTTCATTTGAATCAATATGCTTAAAATAACATATTTATGATTGTACTAATGAGTGCTGCTGTTAACCTATACCCTTACATTAATTCTTCAACTTTGGGGGGACACAGCAGCTGCCTGTAGATTATTAAAGTTTAGACATAATTCTGATTTACCTGTCTGAAAGATATTACAATTTGTTGTTGCTAAATTATAAACAGTTAATTGCTTTCCTGTGTTCATTTATATTGAGGAGATCATTTCCTGATTGAATTTGCTGACAGTTCTAAAACGTAAATTCATGGCATGTACTATTTTTGTGTCTCTATTTTATAGCATGGTTACATTTTATTCATTTAATTAAATAAAAAATGAGAGTAATTTATAACTTCGGTACTAGATCTTTCAGCTGCAGAACTGAGATCCGTACAAAATGTTTTGGCATAGTAGAGATAAGAGGATCAGAGAAAAGTGGTTTTCTAGCCCTTAAAGCTGGACTAGCTTGAGTTACTGTAGAGACAGATCAAGTTTCATCTGGATGTAACTACCACTTTGAATGCTTATTCATTCCTCTGGTAGTCTCTGCCATGAGTTATGGAAGCTGCCTGGTTTAGGGAGTATTAATCCCATGGCAGTAATAAAGTGGTGCTGCAGAGATTACATCTGTAAGGTGAGCTGGGCTCAGTAACTTCAGCCAGAATTTGTCAGGGTGAAGACCAGCCCCAAGATGCTGTTGTTTTTCAGATAAGTCTGTGCCAGTCTGGGGGATTAATTCTGTTTTAATGTCAGAAAAATTACTGATTTAAAACCAATTTGCAATTATTTAACCTTACTTGAGGATATACATTTAGTTTAATGCAGTGCTGACCACTGATGTGATGTATTTATTATTATTTTTTACAATTTTATGTAGCATGTACGTACTCTGAGCATTATGTCCATCAGGAGACAGAGAGCAAACCTTCACATCTTCCAGCACTACCAAGAAAGTAATGGACCCCACAAAGCAGCAATCCTGCCGGGAGGAATAATCTGATGAATTCTAGTGGCAGCAGCATTAGTGGTTGTAAAACCCTGAATTTAGAGGCTAAAAATGCATTAGGCAAGTGCTGTATGCTTTCAGTAATCTATCACAGCAGGATCTATCATGCATCTCCTTTTCCTTGGATGACATCGCCTTCTAGCAACATCAGCACAAATATTTGGAAGAAGATAGAGAAACATATGGCTTGCAGTACTTCACAGGCAAATTGCTTCAGCAGAAAGCATGCCTTTTCATTTACCTTCCCAGCCAATGCTTAGAGTTAATCACAGCAACCAAGTGCCACTGCTGTGCCATATGGAAGCAGAGCTAACTGTGTTAACAGAAATTTAAACACATGTGGGGAGAGTCACAGGAATTATGAGTTCTGGGAGTGTACATTTAATAGTCAGACAGGAATACTTGACAGAAAAGAGAGGAAAAAGTTGCACATTTCTTGAATCTTACTCTTTCCAAGGCTCTCTTTTGACTTAAGCTTTCACCTCATATGCTCTTTCACGAGTTGCTGTGCTCCATAGGTCTTAGCTGCTTGATAGAGTAGGCAGCAGCAATACTGAGAATACAGTCCCAATCTCAATGAAATCAGTGGCAAGACTCCAGTGGACTAGGACAAGCCAAAATTTCACTTTTGATGTAGGTTCAATTCTATTAAAATTGTTGCCTTAAAACAAAAACTGAAAAACATCCTGCTGTCTTTCTAAATATACAGGAAAATAGCACAACTGGATCCCCATTCTTCAGTTACTTGCCATAATGATGAATTATAGGGTTGGACTGTGCTTTGGTTTTTCAGGTCTAAAGAGATTGTCTTGGCAGCTTTGCTGTATCTTCACTTTAATCAATTGTGTAATCAAATTGTCCTTCTTTCTCCAGTGTTCTGTCGACCTCTCTTAAAATGATTAGAAGAGATTTAAAGGATACTAGCTGCCATCAGTGACAGCAAGCACATAACTTGAAAATCTCATTACAGCTTGTGAGGAATATTCAAACAGGGCTATTTAAAAGACAGGCTCAAGTCCAAATTTGGACAGTTACTAAATTCCTTCCAGACCTTATGAGAGTGCGATGAAGTAAGATTCATCTCGTCCACCTTTAGCCATCTCTAGTTTAGATGTGTTCACCTGAGTTTGCTACCTGGCTGGCTATACAGTTGCTACCTATATGTTGGCTATATAATGGGGAGCACAGAGAAGTAGGCAATTTTAAAGCAGTAATTTGACCTGTTTTAGTCTTCTGCTTTAGTATGAGATGAATTCTCATTAGAATTCTATGAGAATTCTCATTCTCATAGAATTTCTCCCTGAAAGTACCAGTGTCTTTCCAATGACTGCAGAGGGAACTTTAAAGGTAAATGTGTATACTGTAAATATGTCTAGTTAGATGAGATTCATTTCCTCTGGGATCACCTTTCATCCTCCTGCAGGACATCCCATATTCCTTGCAGCTTTTGGGGAAGAATTTCATTTCCCACCATAGTATTGGAGTACTGTCCCATGCCTAGGTGGCCCAACAGAATTGGAGTTAAAGCACAGATCCCTGCTAGCTCACCTTGGAAAAGATATGCAGTAGATATGGTAGGAGTTTATCACAAATGGTTGATAAGGAGAAAAGAAAATCAAACTAATTTTAAAGATTAGTAGAGATATACAAATATGTGCTTATTCTCCTAAAATTGGGAAATAGAATATTAAATACACTGTTGGGTTTTTGACACTAGATGGCAACAGTATACATTAGAAATACTGGATCACCAACCAGTAAAAGTAAACTTTACTCAAGGAAGTGAATGAAGGAGAACCCCAGAAATTATTTTAGAATAGATTTTGAATGAAATTAGAACAAAATAAAGCATTTTTAAAGTACCACATGTTTCTTCTAGCAAGATGTAAACCCTGGAGAAGCTAATTTAAATCTACTAGAAAAGCTTGTATTTACTTTGAGTTAGAATCTGCCCTTCCATGGAAGAGTACTTATTAGAAGTTCATCAGTCTAAACAAAGGTTTTATGTTGCTTTTACTGACTGGATGGTTACAGAAAGTCTGATGGTCACAAGCCCTGTCCTTTTGCTCCTCAACTTCCTCAACATATTGTTGTATGCACAGAGTTTGAGAGCAGTTTTCTTTTATCGTGAAACACATTTGTAGAATATAAGAATCAAGTTCTCATTTGCAGCTCTTCTACTGAGTAGTAGTGACATTATGCAACACGACTCATTTAATAAGAAAAAAGTACTGAAACATTGCAGAAAGATTAAATTGTGATGTTAACTTGGGAGGAGAGATCACAGCTGTGCTTCTCCTTTTACAGACAGTGGTCTAAATTTTTTGGTTAGGTTGGTATCATTAGTCAGTGGAGAAGAAGAGAAGGATGTGACTTTCTGGCAATTCTTTTTCTTTCCTGATGTACTTGAGCTACCATGTTTGGGAGATAGCATGGAAAGTCCTGTATAGGACTTCCCAGCTGCTCAGGGAAACATCCCCAGTCCTCACTGTTCGTTGGTTTAGGTAATTTTTCTTAATATATCTTTCTCGTTGCCAGATTCCCAATGGGAAAATTATCTAAACCAACATCCCACAAGAGGAGTCTAGAGCTAATATTCTGTGGTACTGTAATACAACTTCTACTGTAAATGAGAACACTAGTCTTTCAAAGAATGGAATGGATTATTTAAGGGTTAAAAAAACGCTGAGAAAAGTTTCTAGACTATTAATGAATATATCCTTTTAATATTGCTACTACTTTGAAAGAAAAAAAATCCATCCTTTTGGTAGAATACTCTTCTGGTCTGTGGAGCTATCATTTTAATATTGCTACTGTTTTGAAAGAAAATTAAAACTTATTTATTTTGTAAAATATATTTCTAGGCTATGGATTTAAAACAAACTGGACATTGTCTGAATTAGTGTGCTGCAGAGTTTTCTGCAGGACTGAAACCCCAATAGTACTCATGGCTTCACAATACAAGAATATAAAGAGATCCCTTTGTGGTTCAAAGTGAGAATTGCCTAGGTTTTTTTTCCCTTTTTTTACAATATCATGCAGTAGAATTTTGAAACACAGGCAACAAAGTTATCTTCCCAACTGCAAGAGCTCCATCTGTTCTGTATTTTAAATGGTCTCTTCCTTCCACCTTCAAGCAGAAGCTCACTAAGCATCCACATTATCTACACTCAGGCCTGTGCTATGGTCAGATAGCCTGTGTAGCCAGGATTCAGGTTCTGAATTTGCCACTAGATATTTCTGTGGAGAGAAATTATGTGGCATCAGGCACAGACAAACTTTTAACCCAGTCTCAAAGGTTCAAGATCCACAGGATAACTTTCAGTCCTCACGTGACTTTGAGGTGAGGTATGGCCTAAGGAAAATATTTTTGGAGAAGAGAAACAATGACCTTTCTTTACTGTTAGGTGAATATGGTAACTACATATTTCACAGATGTGGAGTATGAGGCAGAAAGATTAAGTGAACAGCTCAAGGCTATAAAGAAAATTTTGTATCAGAGCCCAGATCAGAAGGGAGGAACTGCTGACTCCCAATGCTATGCTAAGATACCTCTCTGTGTTAAAATTGGCTTATGAATCATCTTAAAAGCCAACAGTAATGCTTTATGAGTCTCAGCACTGCAGATGCTATTAGTCCTGTTGAGGAAGAAGGCACTTTTTTATCAATGTGCAGCAATAATCATTCCTCACTCTTAGAAGCATTTATAAATATGAAAACCATTCACAGCCTAAATCCAACAACCCTACCTTCCCAGGACTAAAAAAATCATATTATTATTCTCATTACTATTATTATTATCACAATTGGTTTTCAAAATGTAGCTCCCAAAGCCTGTAAAAATGACTTTGCACTCATATCCATTTCCTGATAATGCCCTTATTTTTCTTCCTTAAGAGGTATTTATAAGATATTGTAAGCTCCTTGGTGGCAGCAGTGCACACAGAGAAAAAAATCCAAATGTGAGCCTTTGTATTTCAGGACATATCTTCATTTGATTCTGAATGATAGTACCAGATTATTTTCTGTCCTGTTTCAGATATCAGCAATTTTATTGTCCCTATCTTGTGAATAAAGTGTTGAATACAGAGCTGTTGTGCTACAGCTTGCAGAGAATATTCCAGTTGCCAAACCTTGCAGGATATAACTGGCTTATATCCTATAGAATATATTTTGGGATCTATGGATTTGGAATCACAGAATCACAGAATAGTTAGAGTTAGAAGGGACCTTTGGAGATCATCCAGTCCAAGCCCTCTGCCAAGGCAGGGTCACCTAGACCAGGATACACAGGGACATGTCCAGGTGAGTTTTGAAAATCTCCAGAGAGGGAAATTCCACAACCTCCCTGGGCAGCAGTTCCAGTGCTCTGACATCCTCAGTGTAAAGAAGTTCTTCCTCATGTTGAGGTGAACTTCTTGTGTTTTACTTAATGGACATTGCTCCTCGTCCTGTCACTGGGAAGCACTGAAAAGAGTCTGGCACCTGCCTTTGAGATACTTGTATGTGTTGATGAGATCCCCTCTTAGTCTTCTCCAGACTGAGAAACAGGGGCAGCTCCTGTCCTGCAGTCTCTCCTCATGAGATAGATGGCCCAGATTCCTAATCATCTTTGTGGTCTCCTCTTCAGTAGCTCCTTGTCTTTCTTGAACTGTGTAGACCAGAATTGAACACAGTACTCCAGATGTGACCTCACCAGGGTCAAGTAGAGGCTGAGGATCACCTCCCTCAACCTGTGAAATTCCTTTTGCTTCACTTGCTTTCTCATGAGTTAAGATCAGCTGGATCACCTTGGTTGGCAGTCCCTGAACCAGGTGAATTTTGAACCAAAACCCACATTTCTTTAGGTTGCTTATTGGAGAGTAAACCAGGAGTAACTCTACTTAATGGTGCCACAATAAAGGATGAGGAGGAAGCAGGACAGAAATGTCACGAGGGAGGTTCCCTAGGCAGTCAAAGTTACTTGATTACTGAATTAGTTGGTTGTCTATCTCCCTCTGAGCACAATGAGCTTCTTGGCAATTCTAGATTAGAAAGCAATTTTCCAATGTGTATGGGACGAGATGGCAAACCCCCACTAACCCATATCTCCATGGCTGTCAAAGCAGACAGCTCAGACACCATGGAGAGATCTAAGTCTCTGGCCTAGCACAGAAAAGGCTCTGAGATTTGATATTCTCTCTGAGTCACAAAGAGAATTATTGTTTTAAAGGTGCAAGGCCTGAAGTTTTATAGGTGATGGGGGAGATTTGCACACTTGAGTGTGAAATGCACTAAAATTGAGGAGAGAAACAATATGATGCTGCACACAGCCTCACTCACAAGCAGGCATTAAGCATAAAATTGATCCAAAAGAGATCATCAGTGAGCTCTGAAATGATGCTATTAATTGTTGTGGTGTCTCTAATGTCCCAAACATCCCACCATGTTCTCTCATCTGGAAACAAAAATGAGCTTTAGTGGGTTTTCACTTGACTTGCAGACATGAGCTCATGCACATACTTAGCGAAAATCTGTACATACTTGTTTACATTCAAGTAGCATAGCTCATTAACTTGATGTCCTCAGAAAATAGCTTTTAATTAATTGTGATTTTTTTAGTTCATAAATACAGTGCCAGATTTATAACTAAAATGAAATGCTGTATTCAAGGTCTATTTTCACAACAGAGAGGTATGTAACACTGTTTTACCTTAATCAATTAGTAGTATTTAGGCAGCTGCATAACTAGCCACTTTGAAACTACCACTATTTACATTTATTATGTATAAAACATCATATTTCCTTCTTTATTTAGCTGTTATCTCACTGATTGTCCTTGGTTAAGTTACTTAAACTTCAGTGGGCCACCACTGCATGGCTTGATTTAGTATAGGTATTCTGCTTTAAAGCTGCTTTTTCTCTGGAATAATTTTGATTTGGCCATTCTCAGTAATGAATCCTATATTCATTATAAAATTTGTCCATAAACAGGTTAGTACAAGAGCATTTAAGCATCAAGAATGTTATGCCTTTTAGGAATTGTCAGTTAAAAATTTTATTTTAAAAATTAATTTTAATTTTAAAAGGTTTCTCAAAAGTAATATTAGTTCTTTTTTTCAGTTACTTTGTTTTGTAGCTGCTACAAGTCACTTCAAACTTGTTAACAGCTCCAGTAACCAAGTTGTTTACATCTAACCAGTACACTGTGAAGAAACCAGAGTACTATAGATAGTGCTGGTAACTGTGCTAGTCTGTTCCTGCTGCATGCAGAAGGATCAGACAAGAGTGCAACTCCAGCAGCCATTTGTTCAGTTTTCAGGTGAGACTACTATCCAATCCAGAAGTGATTTTGTAGCCTAGAAATTTGCAATGAATGAGAGCCCTAAAATGAGAGAAAGGCTACTGTACCAGTAAAGAGGAATGTCAGATAAAAACATGTGAAATAATCCATATCCTTTCCTGAAAGAGCAGAAATACTGTTTCATGGCACTGCCTTGGAGCCTTGTTGAGGTATAACCTCAACCAGCAACTGAGCAACACACAGCCACTC